>NW_023425357.1:838640-1438640 GCF_014108415.1 Molossus molossus
ATAAAGAAAAACAATTGTTTTTAAGTGTATCTGTAAGGTTCTTTACCACAAGGATAGTCCTCCATTGAAAAATGACAAATACAGAAATTTACAAGGAAGCAGTAATGATGGTAAGCGTCCGTAGAATTTCCAAGACCAGGCTGAAGGCCAAAATAATGAGGCAGGATATGCAATAAAAGAAATCTTATTTGAGCCCTGAACAGTTTGGATCAGTGGGTAGAGGGTTGGCCTGTGGACCAGAGAGTCCGGGTTTGGTTCCTGCTAAGGGCATGTACCTTGGTTGCACTTTGTCCCCATCCCCAGTTGGGTCATGTGAGTGAGACCACTCGATGTGTCTCTCTCATGTCAATGTTTTTCGCTCTCTCTCTTTCTTCCTCCCTCTCTCCTTCCCCCTTTACTTAAATACAAATGCAAAAATGTCCTTGGGTGAGGATAAAAAAAAAGAAATAATATTTGAGACAATGAGGAGCCTTAGACACTTATAATACATCTGCCTCAAGAAAGTCTTTAGAACATTCACATTAGCCTCCTAGAGGTCTCCAGAGGATTCCTCTGCTTTAAGAAAGACTGCAATTGACCAACTCTTCCTGCGTCGCTGGCACTGTTTTCAAACATTAGAAATATGAGTGCCTCTGTTTCTAGCACCATGTCTAGTTCTATATGGCCCATACTCACTCCAGTGTATAAAGCTATGTTGAGATCTCAGAATCAACTTATTCCATGGGTACATTAATTTTTATCACTCAAAGGCTTACGTAAGTTAACAAAATAAAACAAGATGACTTTATTCAGAAACCATTAGATTTTAGTGCTTTAATAAAACCAAGGTGAGGATCTCGAAATTGGGATTTCTTTGAGATTAGTGATATTAATTTTTTCAGCCTCTTAATGTGAAGAAAGACAGACTTCCACTGAATTCAGATTATTGTGATCATTGTTCTACAGTATTCTTGAAAACGCAAAACATTAACTTTTTTTGTTGTTGTTTATTGATTTTAGAGAGAGAGGAAGGGAGAGGGGGAGACAGAAAGATCGATGAGAGAGAACGACTGGCCGCCTCCTGCATGCCCCCCACTGGGGATCGGGTCCACATACTGGGGCATGTGTCCTGACCAGGAATCAAACCTGCGTCCGCTGGGTGCATGGATCTACGCTCAACCACTGAACCACACCTGCTGGACTCTTTTTTGTTTTTGTTTTTAATTGTCACCTGAGCATATGTTTATTGACTTTAGAGAGACAGGAAGGGGGAGAGCCAGCCAGAAAGAAACATTGAGGCCGGAAAGAAACAGGGAAACAGGGATGGGTTGCCTCCTGAACGTTCACAAAGTACACTAAGATCCCAAACTAAATGCAGTTGAATGGGCAGGAAATAATCAACACATTCCAGCTCAGAGTGGAGGTAAGCTTTAGTGAGTCTAAAATAATGTCTCCAGCCCTGGCCAGTTTGGCTCAGCGGTTAGAGCGTCAGCCTGCGGTCCAGAGAGACCCGGGTTCAGTTTCCGCTAAGGGCACGTACTTTGGTTGCAGTTTGTCCCCGGCCTTGGTTGGTCGTGCGGGTGGCAGCCACTCGATGTGTCCCTTCACGTCTATGTTTCTCTCTCTCTCCCCCTTCCTCTCCCTCCCTCCCACTCTATCTGTACAAAAAAATGGAAAAAATATCCTCGGGTGAGGATTAAAATAATGTCTCCAGACACCTGATCCCTTGCAGAGAAAACTCCCCAGAAACATGCGAACCGTCCCTAAAACCTGAGGTTGTCCTTCCCCAGCTCCACTCGCCTCCCCACACAACCCCTTTATTCTCTAGGTCACTGACTGGGATGCAAACAACCGCAGGGCGGCTGAGGAAACTACATTACCCAGAAAGCAGTGCGCCCAAAGCTGCGGGGGGTTGAGCCAGGAAATCCAGAAGAGCTCACTTCGGTCCCTGCGCATCTTCTAAGGGCGGGACTTCCGGCGTCCTACTGCTGCTGGTGGTCGTTTCGAACGCTTTCCCTGTTCACGTGGTCCGAGGTTCCAGCGCGTTTGGTGGACACCGCAGAGGGGCCGGAGGAGTCGCCCCGCTGTGCAGAGGCGGGTCCGAGGTTCCAGCGTGTGTGGTGGGCGCTGCAGAGGGGCCGCAGCAGTCGCCCCGCTGTGCAGAGGCGGGTCCGAGGCCTGTGCAGCCGCAGCCGTTGGGATCCGGGCGTCGGAGCCTCACAGAGTCCTCTCCGCCCGCAGAGCCCGTTGCGGCGGCCGCGCTGAGGCGCCCGGCTGAGGTGAGAGCGCGTCCCCCGGCCTCCCGCCTCCCCGCCGCGAGCCCTGCAGCCCGGGTGCGGGCGCCCGTCACGTCCTGCAGCCCAGGCCCGGAGAGCGGACCGTGAGGTGCTCGTGAGTAACGCGCGGGGAGGCGACAGGCTGAGGAGCCGTCGTGTAAAGACGCGCAGGGCCGCTGAGCCAAGGACAAGCGGGAAACCTGGGCCGTGTTTCGTGTTTAAAGGCAACGGAGGTGAAGGAGCAGTTCTAGTTTTATTCTCAGGAGGCGGGGACCTTGCAGGGTCGTGAACAGAAGAGGGACACTGTCTGAGGTCGGGCTCAAACGTTTTCCCAAAGGTGCTCAGAGGAAGGACAGACTGGAAGGGAGGGGAGCGCAGGGAGGACAGGAGGTGAGGGCCTGCAGAAGAAAGACAACGTCACTCGCAAGAGTGTGCTCTGAGGACGAGGCCCTGAGGCAGTGCAGGCATCTCGAGGACACCTGGCCCGGGGCTGCGCAAGGGCACTGAGCGGCCTGAGCCCGGGGACCCTGGCGGTGCTTTCCAGGCTCTCAACAGAACTTTGTCTTTCCACAGATTCCTGCACCTGCATAATCGCTCAGGGTACTGGTTGGTGGAGCTTATATCAGGGCCTCACACTCTAGTGGTCCTCGAGATAGTGGTGTCCTGAGACAGTTGTGCCACACTTCCCTTGGGCCTGGGGTTCTTGAACCCCCAGAATCCTAAGTCTAGGTGTAAGGTTATTTGAAGTCGTTCCTGTTTTTGGCAGCCTGTGGAATAAGACATGGGAGGTCCTCTCAGGTGTAGGTACCAGAATGTGCAGAGGCTTGGAGAGGATGCTAAACTAGTTCAGGGACCTGCAGGTATCCTTTGTTTCTCATGGGGACTGGGAATACTGGGACAGAAATCAGGTCTAGAGCAGCTTTGTGACAAGTTGAGTGTCTGTTCTCCAGGTGATGGAAGCATTGGGAGGGTTGGAGGAGTAGAGAGGGAAGTGATTTGAGGAAGGTCTCATTAGATTCCCTGTGGCTGCAGCATCAACAGTATGACTGTGAGGAAGCTGGTAGAAAGATCTGGGAGGAGGCTGCTACAATAGTCAGAGTGAGTGTGGTGGTAACTGGCCTATGATGGTGGCCATGGAGGTGGAAGAAGCAGTTGGATTTTGAATTGGTGTTTTAGGTGTGACTGCCTGGATTTTCTAATTTTGAGGCTGAGAAAGTAAGAGGAGTCAGTGATGACGTGAACATTTGGTTTTAGCAACTGGCAGTATGGAAGCACCATTAAGTGAGATGGCGAACTCCATCATAAAGTGGTTCTCAACCTTCCTAATGCCTTGACCCTTTAATACAGATTCTCATGTTGTGGTGACCCCCCAACCATAAAATTATTTTCGTTGCTACTTCATAACTGTAACTTTGCTACTGTTATGAATTGCCATCAGAAATATGTGTTTTCTGATGGTTATAGGCGACCCCTGTGAAAGGGTCGTTCAACCCCCAAAGGGGTCGCGACCCACAGGTTGAGAACCTCTGCCATAGTAGGAAGAGCAGTGTTCATTGGGAATATGAAAACTTTGTTTTTTTGCTTGCTAAGGTGTGAGATACTTCAGAGGGAGATCGTGGGTATTTGTAACTCTGAGGCGCAGTGCATAATAGAGACGTCTTCAAAATGTAGTGGAGAGTGTATGGACCAGGGTGGAGCTGTAGGTCTCTGTAATATGAGGGATTGTGGTTGGAAGGTAATGGTAATAGTAACACAGGAAGAGAAGTGTCAGCCTGAAGACTGGGATTCCTGCTTGAGCCCCTTTGTGGGAGGTGGGTGTTACAACACAGCAGAGGGACAGAAGTGGTCATGTAGAGGGTTTGGGAGAGATTATGGATTGGCAGTGGCCAAAGCCGTCAAAAGATGAGTGGATGTGAGATGAATTGGAGGC
This sequence comes from Molossus molossus, assembly GCF_014108415.1. Lineage (NCBI taxonomy): Eukaryota > Metazoa > Chordata > Mammalia > Chiroptera > Molossidae > Molossus > Molossus molossus. The sequence continues at coordinate 842,826 of NW_023425357.1, forward strand.
CTAGGAGTAATTTACACAAGATGAGATGGGTCTGGTGCATATTCACTGCTGTGAAGACTCACCACCATTTTGTTGTGACCTGGGGTGTTGCAGCAAAAGGGGCGGATTAGTTTATGGGCAAAAGTGGTCATCTGGGAGACTCACTGGGCATAGGATAGAGCGCCATCGGAGCTGGGCCTTGAGTGATGGTGAGGTGGAGAGAGAATGGCTGTGACTCATGGAGAGATATCAGGTGCAGCACTAGTGGTTGTGGGCTCTGGATAGCTGAGTCTGATGTGGTTCTCACTAGGTGAGGTTGAACGAAGAAAAAGCCAGGCATCGAGGCCTTCATAGCAGGACTCAAAGCTGCCTCTCTGAGTGTGGACTATCAGAGTCTGGATAGTACTTGATCCTGTTTGAATTTGCCAGACATTCTCTGGACCACATATGCTGAGTAAGGTGTGGGAGTTTAAGGAGGTGACTGTGGTGTAGGTCTGAATGAGCCTGGGGCTGTGGGATTGCAGGTGTGGTAGAAAGAGTGAGGTGCACTTGGAGTGGGAATGTGATTTCATGACCACAGGACCCTGGTCCTAGCATAAGTGAAGAAGGTGAGGTTTTAGAGATTCCAGGGTAACTGCCTGAAGAGGGTGTGTTGTGGTGCTGCATGCCATTTCCAGAGCATAGGTTCCATTTATGTGCCCCCGCCAGCCTTTTGTCGTTGTTGACAAAACTGACAACACTGACACAATGCTCAATTGGAATGAGATAGCACAGATAATGTCACCTGGGCTGAAATTCTCCACTGGCATGGCGAAGGGAGAAGGGTCCGAAAGAAACACGTTATGGTGGTGGTGAATTAGAATTTTGGAAAAGAAGCTGATTAGGAAACAAATCATCTTCATCATGGCGTATTTGTCATACCTTTGAAGTTGTGCCTCTGAGAATGTCGCTGCATGAGAGAGAAGTTATTCAAAGGATTGCGTGCAGAGGGTAGTGTAAACAGAAGGTCTTGGCATCCTGGCATTGATTTCAAAAGGGTGAAGGGTGATGCCATGTGTTTTGTGTCTTGGAGCAACAATCTGGGGAACTACGAGGGTGTTATGTGACAAGACGAGTGTCTAGTCACTCACACCCTCTCTATGGTCAACTACTCTTTCTACTCTGTGTTTGTGACACCCACCACATTATCAAGAAGCAGTGTGGTCTACATTCGAGGCAGGCTCAGAGTACATGTAACATTCCTCCACCTATCTATTTATTGTTGTTGTGGGAAGGAACAGCATCAATAGGAAATGAGAAAATAATGTCTCCAAGGCCTGTAATTTTCTCTGACGTGGAGAGTATTGTGAACAGATGGACATGGAGGGTGAGGGGTATGACAAACTTTGAATCCTAGGAGGAAACTGACCATGGAATGAACTGTCTCCATTATGACAGGATATGCACATTGAGGACGTGGCCATCGTCTTCTCCCAGGAGGAGTGGGCGCTCCTTGATGAGGCTCAGAGACATCTGTACTGCGATGTGATGGTGGAAATCTTTGCACTTGTAGCATCCATGGGTAAGACCTTCACATCCCTCCTAGTGAACTGAGGTGATGTCCTGCCTTCCCTTTACTCTCCAGATGTGGCTTTCTCTCTCCCACAGTCAGACCCTGGGCTCTGCTGATTTCCCCTAATTTCTTGTCACATGTGCTATGGCTGCCAGTGCTGAGTGCCCTGAGCAATGGACACCCTGAGCACCCCTAACACCTGTTGCTTCAAACATTGCAGGGATGTCCCATGGCCGGTTTAATTAACAGAGTGTCGGCCCCCAGTGCAGGGAGTCGTGGTTTCGAATCTTGTTGAGGGCACACACTTTGGTTACTATTTGATCTGCAGCCCTGTTTGGGGTCTTACAAGAGGCAACCAATCCATGTCTCTCTCACATCTATATTTTTTTTTCCCTCTTTCTTTCTTTCTTTTCTTTCTTTCTTTCTTTCTTTCTTTCTTTCTTTCTTTTCTTTTCTCTCTCTCTCCTTCTTCTCTCTTCTCTCTCTCTTCTCTCTCTCTCTCTCTCTCTTTCTTTCCTCTCTCTTCTCTCTCTCTCTCTCTCTCCTCTCTCTCTCTCCCTCCCTCCCCCTCCCTCCCTCCCCCTTCCAATCTATCTGAAAATGAATGGAAAAATATTCTCAGGTAAGGATTTAAAAAAAAGGTGCAGGGACGTGTCTAGAGTCAGGAGTCTTGCAGATGGCCTAATGGATCTCACTTTGCTTTTCTTCTCTCTGGCAACGTGACTATGTTCAGATCCATGCTTTCCACATCTGCCTCCATCTTTTGGCTAAAGGTTTTATTTTATTTTAATTTTGAAAAACTTTTTCTTCATTAATTTTTAGAGAGAGAGAAACACACAGGGAGAGAGAGATAGAAACATCTATGACAGAGAGCATTGTTTGGCCACCTCCTGCACATCCCCCACTGGGGACTTTGCCCACAACCTGGGCATGTGCCCTGACTGGGAATCGAACCAGTGACCTCCTGGTGCATGGGTTGATGCTCAACCACCTAGCCAAACCGGCCATGCCTAGCTAAAGGTTTTTTGATTGCCTGTGGCAGGTTATGGTCTTTGCTTATGTGACCTTGGGCTGTTCTGGTTAGACCCTGCCACTGTTGTTTGTATAATTTCTTTCAAGCAACACACCTGTGTGCTGAGTTCCTCTAGGTGTTCACCTCTCTTGTCTTTCATTGATACTCAGAATATTTAGGTCTTACATACTTGTACAATAGAAGGTGCAGGGAGAACCCTGTTTTTTTCCACAGGGTGAACATGCAAGATGGTCTTAGATGGGGCCTGGCCCTGCTGCATAGCAGTTGGGGGAAGGTATGACATAATGACTCTGTTCAGATCCTACCAGGAACCTGCTGTGTCCGGCAGTGTTTAGGTGCAAGTGCCACTGGCCTCACCTCATTTCTACCTTTTCTTGCCAATACTTGACACTTTGGTGTCTTTTCATTTCATTTGTGACTTCCTGGCTTTTGGCTAACTTTACCTTTGTGGCCTTTTTGCATCACCTTTCTCTGCACGGGTCTCTGTAGTGTTCTCTAACATTGACCTGCACTTGTGTTAAGAGGTGCACATACATGCTTAAGTACTCCTTGAGCACCAGTTACTTGTTTATTGAATTTTACTTGGAACTGGAAATAACCAACCGCCTGCATAGCTTGCCCACAGCACTAGCAGACAAGCCCTACTGAACGCTGTTAGCAGAAGCATGAGTTGGAGATCTTGTTTGTCTTCCATGTGTTACTTGCCATCTTTGTGTCATTTTTCTGGTGAGGTCTTTCCTGTTTTGTGATCTTCAGGGGCCCAGAACTTCACAGCAGGCTGTTAATCCTTCCTGCAGGTCTCTTATTTTCCAACAGTCACGTGATCCAGCGTATTATGTGTTACACACTTTTGTGATGGGACTTCCCCCTGTCATCAAAGTGAACATACGTTTCTTTAGCATTTCTCTGTTTTCAGGTTGTTGGCGTAAAATGGATGATGAGATGGCCCCTTATGAGGAGATTGTATCTATAGAAGGAGAAGCACAGATCAGGGAATCTCAGACAGCTTCAGCAACCCAGAAGACCCATCTCTGTAAGCACTGTGTCTCAGTGTTGAAAGATATATTGCACCTGACTGAGTTACAATCAGCAAACCCTGAACATAAAGCATTGTTCAGTGACACATGTATGAGAGGCTTCTGTTCCAGTGTTAACCTTCACCAGCAACATAGGGATGCCAGTAGAAAACAGCCCTGGAAAGAAGACATGGACAGGGCCTCTGTTGTGAACAGGTGCTGCTTCTACTTATTAGGGGAGTCTTTCACCAATAGGGATGTAGGTGAAGACGTCCCAGCCACCTCAGGGCTTCTCCAGCACCAGGCCATGCATAACATTGAGAAGCCGCACACTGGCAATGAGATTTGCAAGGAATGTTTCACAGGAAAAGGGCCTCACCAGTGGGGTGAATGGGAGAAGCCAGCCTGCCACCACCAGAAAGTTATTCAGTGTCAGGGTGTATGCTCTGGAGAAGGACTTTGTGAGTGTAACAAATGTGGGAATGTTTTTAGGCAAATCTTTAACCTCATTCAACATTGGAAAATTCACACTGGAAAAATGCCATCTGAGTGTAGTGCTTATGGCAAGTCCTTCAGCCAAAGCTCTGCCCTCATTCAACACGAGAGAAATCACACTGGAGAAAAGCGGTATGAGTGCAGTGTTTGTGAGAAGTCCTTTTGTCAAAACTCTAGCCTCATTCAACACCAGAGAGCTCACATTCATGCGGGAGAAAAGCCTTATAGGTGTAATGATTGTGGGAAGTCCTTCAGTTCAAGGTCTACCCTTATTAAACACCAGAGAGTTCACACTGGACAAAAGCCGTATGAGTGTCTTGATTGTGGGAAGTTCTTCCGTCAATGGTCTACCTTCATTAGACACCAGAGAGTTCACACTGGAGAAAGGCCATATGAGTGCAGTGTTTGTGAGAAGTCTTTCCGTCACAATTCTAGCCTCGTTAAACACCATAGAGTTCACACTGGAGAAAAGCCCTATGAGTGCAATGTTTGCAAGAAGTCCTTTCGTGTCAATGCTAGCCTCATTATACACCAGAGAGTTCACACTGGAGAAAGGCCATACGAGTGCAGTGTTTGTAAGAAGTCCTTCAGTCAAAATTGTAACTTGATTCGACACCAGAGAATTCACACTGGAGAAAAGCCTTATGCATGTAGTGATTGTGGGAAATCATTCACTCTGAGGTCTACGCTCATTCAACACCAGAGAGTTCACACAGGAGAAAAGCCGTATCAGTGTACTGATTGTGGGAGGTTTTTCAGTGGAAATTCTTCCCTCTTTAAACACCGGAGACTTCACTGTAGAGAAAAGCCCTATGGTGTACTGATTGAGGGAAATTCTTCAGTCTAAGGTTTACCCTCACTGTACACAGAGAGTTCACCCTGCATAAAAGCCCTGAGTGTACTGATTTTGGGCAGTTCTTCGATCAAAGCACTGTGCTCATTAAACACCGGAGAGTTCACACTGGAGGAAAGCCGTATGAGTGTAATGAATGTGGGAAATGCTTTAGACAACATTCTAAAGGATTTATTCAACACTGCGCAATGCATTCTGGAGGAAAGCCTTATGAGTGTGGCAAATGAGAAATTTTTTAGTGATAACTCTAGCCTCATTTAACACCAAAGAATTCATACCGGAGAAAAGCTGTATGAGTGTATTGATTGTGGGAATTCCTTCAGGAAAAACTCTGCCCTCATTCATTAGCAGAGGGTTCACACTAGAGAAATCTGTATGAGAGTAGCGATTGTGGGAATGCCTTCCACTGAAGCTCTTTTCCTTATTGGACAACAGAAGGTTCACACTGTTACCTATATGAAGGGTGTAGCAAAAGTAGGCTTACTGTTGTGAGTATTTAAACCATAGTTTAGTCTCTTTTTAAAAATATTTTTATATTTAAAATTTTTTAAATTTTGTTCTTTATTGCTTAAGAGATACATAAAGAGAAAGAGAGATAGAAACATTGAAGAGAGAGAACATCGATTAGCTGCCTCCTACATGCCCCCCACTGGTGATTTGGCCCACAACTTGGGCATGTTCCCTAACCAGGAATTGAACTGGTGACCTCTTGGTACCATTGAAGATCAACCACAGAGCCTCACTGACGGGGCTGAAAATAATTTTTATTGTTATCCTAACCGGAGTTCGTCTCTGCTTTTTTTTTTAGATAGAGCAGGAGGGGGAGAGAGAGAAATGTCAACACAAGAGAGATATATCCAGTGGCTACCACCCACACAAGCCCAAGGGGGCGCCGAGGACAAATTGCAATCGAGGTTTGTGCCCTTTGTAGGAACCTAACCCTGGTCTTTCTGGTCTGCGGGCCGATGCTCTAACCGCTGAGCCAGACTGGCCACACTAAAAATAAATATAATAGTGTGGTGAAGGCTGGGGTTGCAGCAGCGGGGAGCAGAGCATCAGTGTGGAAAAAGGAGGGACGTCTGTAATAGTTTCAACAATAAAGGTAAATTTAAAAAGTATTTTTATTGTTTTTTTAGAGACGGGAAGGGAGAAGGGAGAGAGAGAGAGACAGATAGAAAAACGTTGATGTGGGAGAGAAACATCAATTGGCTTCCTCCTGCAGGCCCCCTATTGGGGATCAGGCCTGCAACCCTGGCATGTGACCTGACCTGGAATCGAACCACTGACTTTTTGGTTTACGAGATGATGCCCAGCTATCTGAGCCACTATGACCAGGGCAGAGTTTATTCTTTATTTTATCCTCACCAAAGGATATTTTTTTATTTATATTGGGTAGAGGGGTGGAAGGAGAGAGGGAGACAGAAACATTTATGTGAGAGAGACACAGCGACTGGGTGCCTCCTGTGCACTCCCAGTCAGGGCCAGGTTTTGAACCACAACTGAGGTACATGCCTTTGACTGGAATCCATCCCACGACTCTTTAGTCCTCGGCTGATGCTCTAACTGCTGAGCCAAACCAGCCAGGGCCACAGTTTATTCTTGTATTATTATTTATTAATTATTGTATTATTTTTCATACCAGCACATCTAAACCTCCTTTTGCCACACCTGTATTGACCTCCTGCTCTTTTGTAATCTTTCTGCCTTCCCCAGCCCTCCATGCAGTCATTAATTTGCCTTCCTATACAATACATTAGTTCATATTTTTGAATATTTTATAGGCATCATAAAGTGTATACTCTTTAACAAATGCTGGTTTCCTTCATGCAACACAGTTAATTTGAGATTCAATACTAATGCTTATATGAATAGTTAATTTTTTAATTGCTCAGTAGTAGTGTGTTCTGTGGATAACCACTTTATCCATTGATCTGTCTATGGTTTTTGTTATCTCCAGGTTTATTGCATTACAAAGAAATCTGTTAGGAAAACTTGCATTTGTTTTTATATGTAGATACATGTATTGTCTCTAAAGCTGTTATAGTGTAGATGAATGTTTTACATTTTAAGCAATGCAGAACTGATCTAAAATGGTTGATTTCCTTGCCTTCCCACCAACCCACAGTATAGTGAAAAATCCAGTTTTTCTGTAACCCTCCCAGCACTTACTATAGTTACTCTATTAAATATTCCCCCTGGAATTTATATAGTGTTCACTGACTTTGGTTTCAATTCCATTTGCCTAAGAATTTATGATGGTGAGCTTTTGTTTATGCGTTTATTTAGGGTGTCTTTATCTCGCTTTGTGAAATGTCTGCTCAGAATCTTTTGCCTATTTTTTAAATGAATTTACTATTGTAACTAATAGGAAGGTAGTCCTGCATCTAAGACATATGTTGGAATTCCTCAATTTTTCATATGTCATCTTTACTCTATGGAATAATATTTTGTGAATATTAGAAAGAAAATTTTTTTCTTTTTAAATTCTCACCCGAACATATATTTATCTTTAGACAGAGTGGGAGGGAAACACAGAGAGAGAGAGCGAGCAAGAGAGAGAGAGACAGACAGAGACATCAATGTGAGACAAACACATTAATTGGTTACCACCCACAGGATCCCAACCAGGGCTGGGGACCAACCACAACCAAGGTACATGCCGTTGGGTGGTATCGACTTAGGACTCTTTGATCCACAGGCCGAAACTCTTAACAGCTGATCCAACCCGGCCAGGGCATCTATTTTTATCCTATGTAAAATTTAAAGCACACTCTTACCAGACATGTATAATTTTAATGTGCATTGTTAACATTTTCCACTACTTCTTTTTAAGTCTAAACGTTCAATAATACATTAAGTGACGTCTGGGTTTGTCATCGTTTTTTAGTTTCTCTGGTGTAAATACTCATTGTGGTCAATTTCAAACTGCCAAAATGATGTCACTGAACGTAAAGATGATAAGATGTTCCAGTAGCACATCATTATATTTTATTTCCAACATACTGATACAATAGCAACAAATATGCTCAAGAACATTCATAATCAAATTGTACAATAATTGGGAAGTGACAGGTTTTTTTTTTTTTTTTTCAGGTAGAGTAGGAGGGAGAGAGAGGAACAGAGAGAGAGAGAGAAAAACATCCACGTGAAAGGGACACATAGAGTGGCTGCCACCTGCACGACCAACCATGGCCGGGGACAAACTGCAACTGAGGTACGTGCCCTTAGCGGGAACCGAACCCAGGTCTCTCTGGACCGCAGGCCGACGCTCTAACCGCTGAGCCAAACCGGCCAGGGCGGAAGTGACAAGTTTTAATCTTTTTGTTGTTATTAATCCTCCCCAGAGGTTTTTTATTCTCCATTTATTGTTACCTGGAGTGGGAGGGAAAGAGAGTGGGAGGGAGGGAGGGAGGGAGAGAAAGAAACAGAGAGGGAGGAACATTGATGTGAGGATACACATCTATTGGTTGCCTTCCACATGTGCCTCAACTGGTGCCAGAGATTGAACCCGCTAGCAAGGTGCCTGTCCTTGACCGGGAATTGAATTCACGACCCTTCAGTGCGTAGGCGACGCTTAAAGCAGTGAACCACACTGGCTAGAGCTAAACGTTTTATTTGAGTATAATTGATTTAAAATAAACATTTTTTAAAAATGTGTACTTTTGATGTTTCCGTACATGCTTGCATCCCTGATATCAACTTACTCCTGCCCTTTCAGTTTTTACTTCTCTGCTCATAAAATTACTGATGCAGGTACGTGTTCTACCTTTAATAGCTTACTTCCCATATATCCATAAATAGAAAACACTTATAAAACCCCATGAATCCTATCATAGCCTTTCATCATTATCTGTCATCATGGTGGTTTCTTTTTTTTCTTATATATGTTTTTGATTTGAGAGTGAAATGAAGGAGAGGGAGAAACATCAATCAGCTGCCGCCCACTCCCACCCCATTAGGGGATGGAGCCCACAACCTGGGCCTCTATCTGACCAGGTGTCCCAACCAGGAATCTATCCAACCACCTCTAAGTGCACAGGAAGATGCTCAAACAACTAAGCCACTTGGGCCAAGACCACGGTGGGTCTTGTATCTATCCCCAGGCACTTCACTGAATATTACTTAACATGCCAGATTTGTCTGTCCCTGGCTAGATAGCTCAGTTGTTTAGACCATCATCTCCATATGCCAAGGTTGCAGTTTATATCCCTGGTCAACAAAAATCAACCAATGAATAAATAAAATTAATGGAACAACAAATAGATATTTCTTTTTCTTTCTAAAATCAAAATGATCTTTCACCCAGTCAGTCCTCACACATGTGAACACGACCACAGCCCAAGTACCCCATGGTTAACCAGCAGCCAGGGTCCTCCAGTGGGCAGAGCACACAATGACAGACAAAGCTGGAGGGGAGGGGCTGCTGCTGTTGTGTGGCAGGTGAGGACTGGGTGCTGAGCTTCAGTCTTACCACGGGATGGTGGCATCAGTCTGTTTCCTGGGACTAAACCAAATGGGCTGGGAGTCACTCTGGGCCTGGACATGTCTCTTGTGGTCTCTATGCCTTCAATCTTGAGTTTGAGACTGGACTGCTTTGTATTCAGATGGTTGAGGAGTCCATACTTTTCTCAGGTGTGAAGGTGGGAGCAGCAGTGGTAGCTGGGTATATGGGTGTGGGTAGGGAAAGACCAGGACAGTTGCCAGTGAGAGTTGGTTCTGGGGCCATCTGTGTGGCTCATAGGCTCTCTCTGGTCATAGTCCAGGCTGGTGGCTGCTCTGTTCTTTTGGGCACAGTCATTGTGAAATGGAGCAAGCTTCGCTGCAGGAGTTCCTGGGCATCATGACGTGGGAGTCAGTATGTGCTCGAAGAAAAGTTGTGGCCCAGGCAGGTGCAACCCGGTCCACTGTAATAAAAATCTCTGGCCCTTGAGCTGCCAGGTGAGGGAGAGGAGCTGTCTGCATAGGCTGATTCCCTATTGGCTCAGCAGGAGGGGTTGCTGACTGCTGAGCATCTTAGTGGTGTCCTGAGTTGTGTCTTGAAGTTTAGGGACTTAAGGAGTGTGCAGCTATTTATCAGTCTAATGAGAGAACATGGTCTTCATCTTTCCTTAATGATTAAACATCAACCCTGATGCACTGAGATGGGGTCTCTGCCTGCACATACTCTTCCCCTCACTACACCCCCTCACTCATTCTTGGCTTTGCCTGGGATATTTCCTCTGGGGCTGGGGCACTCTCTGTCCTTCCTAGCGGTTGGCAGAGAAAAGCCCAAGGCAAGGACCTGGGAGGGGATTATGGGTTCTGCATCTGCCTGAGAGGAGCTGGTCAGAAATCTTCAGTGTCCATCCTGAGGTCTCTCCAGCCTGGTCTTCCCTCCCCCAGGCAACTGACAGACTGCAGCTGCAGCTCCCTCTGTATCCCAGAGATGTCCCCTGATGCTTTGAGCCCCCAAATCAATTCTCTTTTGTAAAATCCAGTCTCCCGCAAGCCCATGCACACTCCTGAGCCCCACTGGGGTTGTTTGAATGTCTTTATATTTGCAGTTTTTGTGGGTGACATTTTCACTCTGATTTAATTAAAAATAAAGCTCCCCAGCCAGTCCTGGAGTTAGCATAGATTCTCCAGGAAACGGTGCTGTGTTTTCTCAATTCTCCAATAAAAGTGCTCCCAGAGTGCTAGGCTTGATCTCAACAAGATACCACATTGGGTGTGTGTGTGTGTGTGTGTGTGTTGTAGGTGGTGTCTCCCTTCCCTAATTTTAGCCTGTGCAGAGCAGACCCTTGGTCCCTAAGTGAGGTGATGTACCCTGGTGGACACTGTTGAGCCAGACTGTTCCAGACTCTGGGGTAGTACAGAGTCCCCTGCCCTTGGCAACTGGCATTCTATTAGAGAGTGCACAGACAGTGAGGCAGTGTAGCTATTACAGGTGACATGAGCTCAGGAGAAAGATGAAGCTAGAGATGGTCAGTAAGGGCCTCCCTGAGAAAGTCTGCAGAGGGATGGCAGGGTCCAGGAGGGGGTCCTGAGAGGAGCATGTCCTGGGAGATCAGGGTGGCTGGTTTGGGCATCCAGGATCCAAATCTGGAGTCATGGCTGGGCTGTGAGCACTGTGGGAGGACGACCTTCTCAGGAGGCTTCTCAGTTTGTTTCTAACCCCAGGCTGCCTTGTGGAAGGGCTGGTATGTGGCTCCTTCAGCAAAATCAGTGCCCAGCGGGGAATTTACAGTACTAAATGTAAATAAAAATGCAGTGGCTTAAACATTTTTGCTGATTTATGATTAAAAGTGTATCTGTAAGCCTGGCCGGTGTGGCTCAGTGGTTGAGCATCAGTTTGATTCTGAGTCATCTCTCATGCCTAGGTTGTGAGCAAATCCCTAGGGGAGGGCATGCAGGCAGTGGCCGATCTATGTTTGTATCTCTCACTTCTCCCTTCTTCTCGCTCTCTAAAATCAATAAAGAAAAACAATTATTTTTAAGTGTATCTGTAAGGTTCTTTTCCACAAGGATAGTTCTCCAGAGAAGAGTAACAAATATAGAAATTTACAAGGAGGCAGTAATGATGGTAAGCATCCATAGAATTTATAAAACCAGGCTGAAGGTAAAAATAATGAGGCAGGATATGCAATAGATGAAATGATATTTCAGATAATGAGGAGTCTTACGCATTTACAATACATCTGTCTCAAGAAATTCTTTAGAAACCTGACAATTGCCTCCAAGAGTACTCAAGGGGATTGCTCTGCTTTAAGAAAGACTGCAAACTGCCCGGCTGATTTTGCTCAGTAGTTAGAGTGTTAGCCTGTGGACCAAGGAGTCACGGGTTCCATTCCTGTCAAGGGCAAGTACCTCGGTTGCGATTTGTCCTGTCCCTGGTTGGGTTGTGCAGGAGGCAACCAGTCGATGTGTCTGTCTCTCTCAAGTCGATGTTTGTGTTTCTCTCTCCCTCCCTTCCTTTTTCCCTCCCTCCCACCCCTCCATTCTATCTAAAGATGAATGGAAAAACTGTACTCGGGTTAGGATTAACGAAATAAATAAATCAAGACTGCAAATTGGCCAATGCTTCCTTCGTATCCCATGGTTACGTTAATTTTTATCACTCAAAGTCTACCTTAAGTTAACCAAAAATAAATTACTTTATTCAGACACCATTGGATTTTAGTGCTTAATTAAAACCAAGGTGAGGATCTTGAAAATGACACTCATAATGTGGGATTTCTCTGAGATCCGTGATATTAAATTTTTTTTTTTTTTTTTGCCTCTTAATGTGAAAGACAGACTTCCAATGGATTCAGATCTGGTAACTTATACAGAGATTGCTCTGGATTTAACTATATATCCGTGAAAATGCAACACCTTAATTGTGAATGGCAGCTGAGTCAAGGTCTCTTGTTCCTGTGGTGTTTGCAGGACTCGCCCTGGAGTCCCTGCCCCCCCCCCCTTCCCCCCGTTGACCCTGCCTGCTGGAAAGGTTTATGCAGAAGCATCCTGCCCAAGGTCTCTGGTAAATCCTCTGTGCTGGCAAAGCCCATGCAGGAGCCTGGGAGCAGAGGACAAGAATGTATCAACAGTTTCTACCTAAGCTCAGAGGCCTATGAGAAACATCTGCAGTTTGAAGACACTAAAACTTTTTAATTCCCCCACCCCTTCAATTGGCTATAGAATAAGCTTGCTGAGCTGGCCAGCTCAGAGGCACTGTTTCTCCATCAGAGAGCAGTGTCCCACCTGGCCCCAGCGTTCCTTTTTATAACATCTCTGTGTCTTTTTTAGTCTCCCGTTGCCCCTTTTCAGGTCTGGTTTGACTACCGTGCAGGTTGCGGCACTTAATTTTTTTTTTTTTTTAATCCTCTCCTGAGAATGTTTATTGACTCTAGAGAGACGGGAAGGGCTAGAGCGAGCCAGAAAAATTTGATGTGAGTGAAACAGGGATTGGCTGCCTCCTGGAGGCTCACAAAGTACACTAAGGTCCCCGACTTCATGCAGTTTAATTGGCAGAAAATGGTGAACACATTCCAGCTCAGGGTGGACGTATTGTGTGTCTGAATGAGAATATACGTCCATTTGGATCTGTAATCTTTGAATTATTCCAGTAAAACTTTTCACCTCAGGGAGCACTGTTAGCTTTAGGGAGTCTAAAATAATGTCTCCAGAAATGTGATCGGTTGCAGACAAAACTCCCCAGAAACAGCAGACAAAACTCCCCAGAAACAGGCGAACCGCCCCTAAAACCTGAAGCTGTCCTTCCCCAGGGCCACTCGCCCCGCCACAACCCCTTTACTCACTAGGTCAGTGACTGGGCCGCTGACGGCCGCCGGGCCGCTGAGGAAACTACATTACCCAGAAAGCTGTGCGCCCAGCGCAGCGGGGGTTGAGCCAGGAAACTCAGAAAAGGGCTCATCGGTCCCTGCGCATCTTCTTAGGGCGGGACTTCCGGCGTCCTGCTGGTGGTGGTCGTTTCGAACTCTGCCTGTTCTCCTGGTCCGAGGTTCCAGCGTGTGTGGTGGGCACCGCAGAGGGACCGGGGAGTCGCCCCGCTGTGCAGAGGCGGGTCCGAGGCCTGTGCAGCCGCAGCTGCTGGGATCCGGGCGTCGGCGCCTCACAGAGTCCTCTCCGCCCGCAGAGCCCGTTGCGGCGGCCGCGCTGAGGCGCCCGGCTGAGGTGAGAGCGCGTCCCCCGGCCTCCCGCCTGCCCGCCCCGAGCCCTGCAGCCCGGGTGCGGGCGCCCGTCACGTCCTGCAGCCCGGGCCCGGCCGTGTGGACCGAGAGGTGCTCGTGGGTGACACGCGGGGAGGCGACAGGCTGAGGAGCCGTCGTGTAAACACACGCGGGGCCGCTGAGCCAAGGACATTCGGGAAACCTGGGCCCTGTTTCGTGTTTAAAGGCAACGGAGGTGAAGGAGCAGTTTTACTTTCATTCTCAGACGCCGGGGGCCTTGCAGGGTCGTGAACAGAAGAGGGACACTGAGGTCGGGTTCTAACGTTTCCCCAAAGCTGCTCAGAGGAAGGACAGACTGGAAGGGAGAGGAGCGCAGGGAGGACAGGAGGTGAGGGCCTGTAGAGACAACGTCACTGGCACGAGTGTGCTCTGAGGATGAGGCCCTGAGGCAGTGCAGGCATCTCGAGGTCACCTGGCCCCGGGGCTGCGCAAGGGCACGTGCGGCCTGAGCCCGGGGACCCTGGCGGTGGTTGTCAGGCTCTTAGCGGACCTTTGTCTTTCCACAGATTCCTGCACCTGCAGAATCGCTCAGGGTACTGGTTCGTGGAGCTTATATCAGGGCCTCATCATTTTATGGTCTATTAGACAGTGGTGCCCTGAGACTGTTGTGCCACACTTCCAGCCCTAGGGCCTGGGGACCCTAAATAGACAGTTAGTCAAGAGTCAACTAAGAAATGTCTAAAGCTGTAAGAAGTTTTATGAGTTTAGTAGAGCTAAACTGGCCACCGTTGCCAGGAAGAAAAAGCTCGGGATTGAGAAAGTGCTCTGGAAAATGGCTGTTTTGCACTTTATTTTATACATTACAATCCAAGGAGGAGGTGTAAGGTGGGTTATATGAAATTTATTGGTGATAGGTTAGGGAGGTGGGAGAAAACAAAGTGAGAATACCTCCAGGATTGGATAAAAAGTAAAGTGATAGACACATACTCTTTTTACATCGGCAGATAGAGGATAGTTAACAGTCAACCATTAACGTGATACTGTGGAGACTTGTGATTTCTTTTTTGGTGAGATTGTTGCTTTGAGGGGGTCCAGAAAACGGGAAATTACTTTGTTATTCCAAAGCGATGTTATAAGGTATTTTATTCTAGATGCAAAAAGACAACAGACAGGCTCAGTTAAGGTGTTAAGATTGACCTTTGTGAGATAAAGCACTGCCCTAGGACAATACTAAGTGCCCTGAAGTGCTTTTAGTTAAAAAGTTTTAAGTCCATCCTATGTGGTTACTGTAAGTTATCTCAGGGAGAAAGAAAGAGAAACGGAGTTGCAAAAGCAGGCAAGAAAATTTTATTGAAGTGTTCCTGGGCGAGGTCCACTGGTCCATGTGGCAGGAGCCAGGGAAGTTGAGCTGCTACTTTTCCGGGGAAGATTTATAGCCACATTAGGGACCTGGGTGGGGTGATTACATGTGGCTTCAGGAGACTGGCTGGCTACAGGGGGAGATTCAGCTGTGGCGTATGTTGATCGACTGGGAAGGGTGGTGGGATGTGACCAGGAGTGTTGCCTCAGCCACATCCGGGTAGGCGGAGCTTCCTTAGTTAGGTTCCCATTTCTGCTCTGGCCATCCATTTCCCAGGTCATGCAACTCCCAGAAGCCCACAACCCTACAGTTACTTTAGGTCTCTAAGTTTGAAAGGCCACCATGTGTGCCTCATTTGAGCTTGTCAGGTTAAACACATGGCGGGTTTTCGCCACACATCCCCCTATTTGTCATAAATCAATCCAAAGGATGCATTAATGACCAACTCTTGATTATATAATGAGACCTCACAGTGCTAGGAAGGCTCCTTCTTAGGAAGTCTCCATGGCATTTTTTTTTTTTTTTTTTTTTTTGCTGCATCATGGAGCATTGGGGATCAGACAAGACCTTAACCTTGTATGGAAGTGAAGGCCATTTTTTCCCCCCAAAAGTGAAAAGTAGGTAATGAGAGACACTCAGGTCTCACTGGCCTTTATTTTTATTTTATTTTATTATTATTATTTTTTTATCCTCACCCGAGAACATCTTTCCATTTTTTGTGCAGATAGAGTGGGAGGGAGAGAGAGGAAAAGAGAGAGACAGAGAAACATCGATGTGAAAGGGACACATCGAGTGGCCGCCTCCCACACGACCCAACCAGGGCCAGGGACAAACTGCAACCGAGGTACGTGCCCTTAGTGGGAACCAAACCCAGGTCTCTCTGGACTGCAGGCGGACGCTCTAACCACTGAGCCAAACCGGCCAGGTTGAGTGTTTTTCTTAATAAAGGCTGGTGAGCCCTGGCCAGTTTGGCTCAGCAACTGGAGCGTCAGCCCGCGGTCCAGAGAGACCCGGGTTCGGTTCCCGCTAAGGGCGCATACCTCGGTTGCAGTTTGTCCCTGGTCCTGGTTGTGTCGTGCGGGAGGCGGTCACTCGAAGTGTCCCTTTCTCATCCATGTTTCTCTGTCTCTCTCTCTTCCTCTCTCTCCCTCCCACTCTATCTGAATAAAAAATGGAAAGATGCCCTTGGGTGAGGATAAAAAAAGAAAAAGAAAAATACTTCAGATCCTTTCTAACCAATAAGCTATCATGATCCAAGTTTTGTTGTCTCTATTTTTCAATATTTCGCATCTAATATGACATTTATTTTTAATTTAAAGGCATATCCTATACCTTTTCAGTTTTCATAATTTGAGCATGAGATGGGTTTTTATTTACTGTGACCCATTTACTTCCCAATGGAAGCATTCGGTTGCTCTTACTAGTTTGACTTCCACTAGTTGTCCAATTGGAAGCTGTACCCTTAAGTTTTAATCAGGGCCAAGGCTGTAAGAAGAGAATGCTATAAATTACTATTATCATCCAAAATCCCAGAGACCAGGAGGACAGTACGAGATTCATAAGTAAATCTGTGCCTCAGCAGCACTTGTAGAGGGCCATGTTTTCATAGCATCAGCTTCTGTCTGAACTAATATAGTTAGTAATCTTTGCTAGGTTAGGTGGTAAGCACAATCTCATAATTAGATTATGGCATTTACATGTAAAATTAATTTCTTAATATTCCTTTTCTACTAACTTGTTATAATTTGCCCGTTCTTAGTTTGTTTCTTTTTATTCATTCAAATATAATCAACTTAATTAGAACAACATATTTTCTTTTAACTTTTCTTTAAAACATATATATATACCTTTCCTTCTTATTGCAATAACATTTTTTCTAAATTTTTAAAGAGGAACAATAAAGAGAGTATTATTACTTTTTACTATGTTTTGATTGATTTTTAGAGAGAGAGAGAAAGAGAGAACTCTGGCCGGTTTGGCTCAGCAGTTAGAGCTTTGGCCCTCAGACCAAAGAGTTGTGGGTTTGATTCCGGTCAAGGGCACATACCTTAGTTGCAGTTCAGTCCCTGGCCCTGGTTGGGGTTGTGCAGGAGGCAGTCAATGTGTCTCTTTTGAATTGATGTTTCTCTCTCTTCCTTTCTCTCCCTCCCACTCTATCTGAAGATAAATGGAAAAATATCCTCAGGTGAGGATTTAAAAAAATAAATAAAATAGAAAGAAACATCAATCAGCTGCCTTCTGCATGCCCCCTTCCCCACTGGGGACCAAGCCTGCAACCCTGGCATTTGCTCCAACTAGGAATCAAACTGGAGACCTCTTGGTGCATGGGACAACACCCAACCAACTGTCCCATACAGACCAGGATGAGTATTATTTTTTTTTATCCTCACCTGAGGACATTTTTACATTTATCATCAGATAGAGTGGGAGGGAGAGAGGGAGGAAGAAAGAGAGAGAAACATCAATGTGAGAGAGACACATTGACTGGTTGCCACTCAAACGATCCCAACCAGGGCTGGGAACAAGCTGTAACCGAGGTATGTGTCCTTAGTGGAAACTGGAAACCGAACATGGGACTCTCTGGTTCGCAGGCTGATGCTCTATCTGCTGAGCCAAACCGGCCAGGGCAGTACTATTGATAATATAAAAATTATCTTATTCACTTGCAGAAATTATTAATTGTTGGCCTATATGTACAAGGTTTGAGAAAAGCCTAAAACAAACAAACAAAACCCCCAAGTATAATAATAAATACGCTTGGCTGGTGTGGCTTGAGCGTCATCCCATGGACTAAGAGGTCCCTGTTCGATTCCCCATCAGGGCACATGCCCAGGTGGTGGGCTCCATCCCCAGTAGAGGGTTTGCAGGAGGTAGTCAATTGATGCTTCTTTCTCACATTGATGTTTCTGTCTCTCTTCCCCTCCTCTCCAAAAAATCAATAAAAACATATTTTAAAAAGATTACTGTCTTGGGTGATTTGGCTCAGTAGTTAGAGTATCAGCCTGTGGACCGAAGAGTCCTGGGTTTGGTTCCCAGTCTAGGGCACATACCTCAGTTGCAGGTTCTATCCCAGACCCCTGGGTCAGGGTCATGAGGAGGCAACCAATTGATGTATGTCTCTCACATTGGTGTTTCTTCCCCCGTCCCAGTCCATCTTTAAAATAAAAAAAAAATCAATGGAAAAATATCCTTGGGTGAGGATTTAAAAAAATAGTAAATAAATTATTTTTATTAATATTAGCAGATAGATAAAAATAATCAAATGAAGTTCAACATCAATTTGTAGGTATAAAGGTCTTGTCAGTGTCTTGGAATAGCTTCCTTTCTCTGATATCAGCGCACTTCTCATCCTCAAGAAGTCTTTGAAAAAAAAGAAGAAGTCTTTGATCTCTACTGTAGGTGGAGGGAAGTGTCAGAGACATACAGATATCAGTTTGTGGTTGCATCTGATAAAGCAATATTGGAGATACTTTAATTAATGTTTTTCCAATAGAAAAAGATATCCTGGTTGTAAGTGGTGGTCTTTGAAGGCTTTGTCTCCTGGGAGTACACTGTGAAATGAATGTTACTAATTTATCAGTCCCTAGAAGCTAGTTAATAAGCCCTTCATAATGATGCAGAGTATCTCCTTTAATAAAGTTGATTCATGTGTCTCTTTATCAAGATTCATAGATTAGCTAGTAACTATTTCATAAGGAGAAAGACTATGTTTACGAAAAGAAGTAGATTTTAGGTTGAGGATCAGTATATGAAAAGCTTTTGGCCAAGAGAATTAAAAGCATCTAAAAATTAATCTAGTCGATTTTAATTGTACCATCTGTATGCTCCACCAGTCTGGAGAACTGAGGGTAATAGGCCCAATGAAAGGACTGTAGAATAGGCCAATTACTACAGATTGACTGCATTCTTTGCTCAGTAAAATAAGTCACTGTAATGTAGAGGAAATTTTCTGGTTGAGAATTAATATTTTTTCTCTAATAATTTACCTATTATTCATGCTGTTGCTCTCCTGCAAGTGAATGCCTCAACCCATACAAAGCATAATTAACACACATTTGTCATCTTGAGATAGTGGTGTTTGTATAAAATCCACTTACTATACATCAAATGAATGTAAAGGAAGTGGGAAATGTCCTTGGAACCCATGATTTTATAGTGTTATGTTTGGACAGATAAAACATCAGTTATACACTTTGAGCTACAGTACCAGTAATATAGTTTACATGGTAAGATTATCTTTTTAGGCCGCCATCGTGGCTCAGTGGATTGAGTGTTTTTCATAGATTGAGATCCCAGTTCGATTCGCCATCAGGGCATATGCCTGGGTTGCTGGCTTGTAGTGGGGAGTGTGCAGGAGGCAGCCGATCAATGTTTCTCTCTAACATCAATGTGTCTGTCTCTCTCTCCCTTCCTATCTCTCTAAAAAGTAAATATAAACTTTTTTTTAAAAAGTTATCTTTTTAGTCCTGGCTTCTTTGGCTCGGCAGTTAGAGCGTCAGCCCGGAGTCCAGAGAGACCTGGGTTTGGTTCCCGCTAAGGGCACGTACCTTGGTTGCAGTTTGTCCCCGGCCCTGGCTGGGGTCATGTGGGTGGCAGTCAGTCAGTGAGTATGTCTCTTTCACATCAATGTTTCTCTCTCTTCCTCCCTCTCTCACTCTTTCTGAAGATGAATGCAAAAGTGTCCTTGGGTGAGGATAAAAAATTTTTTTTATCTTTTTATGACCCAATGTTTTAGCTTACATACATATTAAAGTATAGATAATTAAGCGTCTATAGGTAACTTTGGTTTCTGATTGGGTCCAAGTCATATCTATTTGCCTGGGACAAAGTTTCATCCCTTTAAAAAAAATATATATATATATATATATATATATATATATATTTATATTTTTTAAATATGTTTTTGTTGACTTTCAAGAAAGGAAGGGAGAGAGAGAGTAACATTAATGTGAAAGAGAAATGTGTATGGCTTGGAACCTTTTTTTTTTTTTTGGTAATCCTCACTGGAAGACATTTTTTCATTTATCTTCAGATAGAGTGGGAGGGAGAGAGAGAGAGAAACATGGACGTGAGAGGGACACATCGACAGGTTGCCTCCCACATGACCCCGACCAGGACCAGGGACGAATTGCAACCAAGATACATGCCCTTGGCCAGAATCGAACCCTCAACTCATTGGTCCGTGGGGCTGACGCTGTAACCACTGAGCAAACTGAGCAGAGCTGAGCACCTTTTTGTTTTTGGCCATATTCTCTTTTCGTCTGGTGCTGTCCATTGGAAGTATGAGTTTTTGTTGTTTTTTAATTAATTTCATAGGAAGGAGGAGCATTCTCAGGTTTGGATAACTTGGCTGTTAATGTTTCCTGTAGCATTAGCTAAATAATTTTTGTTTGCTCCCATAGTGGCAGCTTTAGAAAGTCCTAGAATTTTGATAATTGCCAATTGTTTATATTTATGATATCTAATTTTTTTTTTTTTTTTTTTTTTTTTTAATCCTCACCCAAGGACATTTTTCCATTTTTTGTTCAGGTAGAGTGGGAGGGAGAGAGAGGAACAGAGAGAGAGAAATATCGATGTGAAGGGACACATTGAGTGGTTGCCACCCGCACAACCAACCAGGGCCGGGGACAAACTGCAACCGAGGTACGCGCCCTTAGCGGGAACCGAACCCGGGTCTCTCAGGACCGCAGGCCGACGCTCTAACCGCTGAGCCAAACCGGCCAGGGCGATATCTAATAATTTTGCAACCTATTTTCCATTCCTTTTTTTTCCCCATCCTCACCTGAAGGTATTTTCCCCTTTATCTTCAGATAGAGTGAGTGGGAAGGAGGGGGAGAGAGAGACACACACACAGACATTGACTGGTCGCCTTGCACACGACTCATTGAGGTTCGTGCCCTTGACTGGAATCAAACCCGTGACTCTTTGGTCCACGGGCCGATGCTCTAACTGCTGAACTAAACCAGCTAGGGCTATTTTCCATTCTTTATGGGCTGCCCTGAGAACATTAAGATGCCTCGCTACTTCAACAGTATTCTCAAATTGTGTAAATATCGGCTATTTGACCTTGTGCAGTTTACAAGTCTGAGTTAGAAAAATGAGGCTTGTTGGGTAGATCTTATTTAGGTAAATAAGAACTTTCAGTTATGTCCACCATGGAAGGTATTGCATATTCATCTTAGAAAATCCCTGTGTGCCCTGGCCGGTTTGGCTCAGCGGTTAGAGCGTCGGCCTGCGGTCCAGAGAGACCCGGGTTCGGTTCCCGCTAAGGGCACGTACCTCGGTTGCAGTTTGTCCCCGGCCCTGGTTGGTCGTGTGGGTGGCAGCCACTCGATGTGTCCCTTCACATCGATGTTTCTCTCTCTGTCTTCCTCTCCCCCCCCCCCCCGCTCTGTCTGAACAAGAAGAAAAAAAAAAAAAGAAAATCCCTGTGTATCTTTCCAAGATCCATCTGTGAACCAAATTAAGTCAGCATTATCCAGGCGTTTTCTGCTAACCATCCCTAAGAAGGAGAAGGTGGTCAGTAACTAAAACTGCAAAGAAAGTAGCAAAGTTGCTGCGTTAAAACTGTTACATCAAGTTCAAGTAATGTTAGGTGCAGAAGGCAAGAGCCAGTCCACTGACGGAAGTGTTGAATGTGATGAGAATTCAGTGGACATTCAACAGAGTGAAGAACATAAACAAAGGAGAGCCTATAACTATCTATTCTGTTTGTTTGTATAACACATCTATAGCAGGGATGGCTGTCATGCAGGGAGGGAGCCCTTTGGCTACTGAGTCTAGTTGCTGAGTATAATGGCCTATAGTTCTATGATGATAACTATGTTTGAGTTAAAACGTCTAAAAGTATTTCCATTATTTTCATGTATAAAAAGTTAGAACTGCCCAGCCAGTTTGGCTTAGTGGTTGAGCATTGACCCATGCACCAAAAGGTCGCCAGTTCAATTCATGGTCAGGGCACATGGCCAGGTTGTGGGCCAAATCCCCTGTGGGGGGCATGCAGGAGGTGGCCAGTTGATGTTCTCTCTCATCAATGTTTCTATCTGTCTCCCTCTCTCTTCCTCTCTCTCAAATCAATAATGAAAGGGGGGTGGAGTTAATATGTTTATAATTAAGGTATTTTAGAGAGGGGGCTTTAAGTATTTCTTCAGAGATTTGTATAGTTTGTTTCCTTTCTGGGTTCCACTGAAGCGGATTAGGTCAAATTTTTAATTAAATTTATTTATTTTTTATTTTTTAGATAGCGTGTAAGGGAGGGAGGAAGAGAGAAAGAGAGAGGAACATTGATGTGAAAGAGACACATTGATTGGTTGCCTCCTGCACAACTCCCAATAGGAGATAGGGATTGCACCCGAAACCCCTATACACACTAACCAGGAATTGAACCTGAGACCCTTCAGTCCCTGGACCGATGCTCTAACCTCTAAGCCAAACTAGCCAGGGCAGGTCAATTTAATTTTAATGGGACATATGGAGGCTGGGTCATTGATGAAAAGTTTGAAACACAGTTGTGACAATATCCAGTCAAACCAAGTAATCCTCTAAGCTGCTTTCTTGTTTTTGGAAGAGGAAAAGATAGTATTCTTCTAAGTTTGTCAGGATTCATTAGATATGAGGGTTTTTAGATATGAGATGATTAAGGTATTTTACTTGAGGTGAGCAAAATTGAAGGTTATCTTTTGAGACCTTCTGTGCTTTTATAGCTAGCTGTTGTAATAGATAAATTGTGTCCCTTTTTAAAATTAATTTTGTATTTTGGGCTTAGTTCCACCTAATGCATAAAGTATATTGGTGACAGAAAACGCCTGAAGTTGCATTGGATTGTCTTATAACAATCCAGTCTTTTGACAGTTCCTTTGAAATTATTATTTTCCCAATAGTTTCAGTAGTTGATTTACTTATTTGTAAGTACATTTCACCCTTCTGGAAAAAAGGATATGTGAGCATCATTAGTTTCAAGACAGTCTTTCCCTGTCAGGTGAATTGAGATAGATTTGATTAGCAAATATGTATATTGCCCTGTAACATTCCCAGTTAAAAGGGGAGACAGGTTCTTTTTTTTTTTTTTTTTAAGAGCATGGTTTTTGTTTGTTTGTTTGTTTTTTGTGGTACGTGCCCCTAGCAGGAACCGATCCCAGGACTCTGGTCCAAAGGCCAACGCTCAACTGCTGAGCCAAACTGGCCAGGGCAAAAGGGGACAGGTTCTGATTTAAAAACAGATAATGCCCTGGCCAGTTTGGCAGTTAGAGCATGGGCCTGCGGACTAGAGAGTCCTGCGTTCTGTTCCTGCTAAGGGCACTTACCTGGGGTTGCATTTTTTACCCCGGCCCCAGTTGGGGTCACGTGGGTGGCAACCACTCGGTGTGTCTCTCTATCTCATCAATGTTTCTTTCTCTCTCGTCCTCCCTCTCTCCCTTACACTCTATCTGAAGATAGATGCAAAAAATGTCTTCAGGTGAGTATAAAAATAAATAAATAAATAAATAAATAAATAAATAAATAAATAAATAAATAAATAAAAACAGATATCCATTGATTAGATATCCCTAACATTTATTTGCAAGGAAGCTTTACTCCAGCTTAGTTAGGTGTGGTTAAGAACAGATAAAATACCCCCAGTATTTGAGGGACCTTAGTAATTTTCACCCTTTGGTCCTCGAACCTACACCGTAACTGCTGAGCCAAACCAGCGGGGCTAACTTTTTTCTTTAAGTATTTATCTGTGCTTCTCCTAGAACATTCTAATTTCCAAATCACAATATGCTTTCCATTAGTTTAGTTTAATTTTAGAGCTGGCATTTTCTAATTTTGCATGCAAAAAAATTTAACTCAGTGCCCAAAGAAAACTACATTTTGGCCATTTTAAATTGATATCATGACCAGTTAAATAAACTTTCCCATTTCTGAAAAGTAGTTGCAAGTAAATGCTTTCTACCAGAAATATTAATGGGGGCTGGGTGTTTCCTCTTTAAAGGCAGACTTTTTCATGTTAATTTCAGTTTTATTTTATCATCTATAGAGTAGGAAAAAATTTCTAATGATATTGTGTAGCGGGTTGAAGTGTGCTGCTTACGGGTTGAGCTTACGGGGCTGACACCTCCCAAGTTGCATGAATCCTCTTAACGTGCCTCAGTTTCTCTCCTGAGCGTCTTATACAGCCGTGAAGACTCAGAATGCTAGGTGACCACCAACCTTTATGTGCATGTTCCCTGACAAGTCAATTGTTTAGTTACCCTCTAGTTAGAATTCCCTATGGAGCTCCTACACATTGTGGGGAATACCCCCTGACACTTCCACAGAGATTTTCTTAGTCCCCTAGTATCCGAGATTCAGGGTAGAGGTAGAAAGTACACCATATCTTCAGAGCCAAAGGAGTCAAGGCTCTCTCATTATTCAGCAAAAGGGTTTTGTTCAGACTCTCAGAAAGCAATTCCAATTGAAAAGCCAAAGTTACAGCCACTATGGAAAACAGTATGGTGTTTCCTCAAAAAATTAAAAATTGAACTGCCATTTGACCCAGTGATCCCACTTCTAGGACTATATCCTAAGAAGCCTGAAATACAAATCAGAAAGAATATATGTATCCCTATGTTCATAGCAGCACTATTTACAATCGCTAAGATCTTTAAACAGCCCAACTGTCCATCAATAGATGAGTGGATAAAAAAGCTGTGGTACATATATACAATGGAATACTATGCAGTTGTACGAAAGAAAAATCTCTTATCCTTTGAGACAACATGGAGGGACTTTATTTATGCTAAGCGAAATAAGCCAATCAGAGAAAGACAAATACCAAACGGTCTTACTTATTTGTGGAACATAATGAACAAGGTGGCTGATGAACGAAATACACCCAGAGACATAGAAAGGAGTATGGTTCAGACTGACAAACCTCAGAGGAGGGGGGTGGGTGGGGATGGATGAGATGAACCAAAGAACTTATATGCATGTATACATAACCAGTGGACATAGACAACAATGCTGGGGGGGGGGGGGGATTGGGGGAGTGGGATGGGGAGGAGGGTGTCTGGGGGTGGGAAAGGAGAAACATCTATAACAAAAATAAATTAATAAAAATTGGGATAAAAATAAAGAAATAAAGAAAAGCCAAAGTTAAAAACCAGCCACTTGTTTTTCCTCCAGTCCCGACTTAGCCTGAGTTCTATCTTAAGGATTCAAAACAAAAGAAAATGATAAAAAAAAAAACAAAAAACAAATAACTCAAAATAAAATTACAGACTCTTACCTTAAAACAGGGAGGTCGGGAATTTCAAGCGAAATTCACCAAAGTTCACCTGATGCAAACCAAAGTGCTGGTTAGGCACAGTGGGCCACTGCAGGTACCTAGCATGAATTTGTATCTGCAAGATGGTCTGAGACAGGATTCTTCGGAATGCTGTTGACTGTGCTAAGTAAAATAGTTGAGAGTATAAATACTGGGAATAATGATCAGCATAACAGTGATAGTGCTACTTCAGGAAGAAGAGGATTGGCCTGAAGACTGGGTTTCCTGATGGGGCCCATGATTGTGGGAGGGGAGTGTCACAACACAGCTTAGGAACAGAAGTGGTCATGGGTGGGGGAGAGAGGATGGTTTGGTAAGTTGCCAAGGCCTTCAAGGGATTAGTGGACATAAGATGGCTTGGATGCCTAAGAGTAATTCATACAAGGTGAGTTGGGTGCTGCTTTGTATTCACTGCTCTAAAAACTCCCCAGGATTTTGTTGTGACCTTTAGTGTGTCCTGGGTGTTGCAGTGAGGCTGGAAGATTAGCTCAAGGGCATAAGTAGTCATCTATAAGACTCACTGGTCATGGGGCAGAGTGCCATCCGGACTGGGCCTTGAGTGAGGGTGAGGTGAAGAGAGGACAGCTATAATTGGTGGAGGGACATCAGGTGCAGCTCCGGTGGAGGAGGGCTGTGGATATCTGAGTTTGATGTGGTTCTCAGTAGGTGAGGGTGAAGCAAGGAACAGTCAAGATGGGAGTTCTTCATAGTAGAACTTAAGATATCCTCTGTCTGTGGCAACCATAAGACTCTGGGTACCACTTGACCCAGTTTGAATGTGCCAGGCATTCTCTGGACCACATATGCTGAATAACAAGTAGAGAGACCAAGGAGATGACTGGTTCGGGGCACAAGGAGTCTGGGGCTGTGGGAGTGCAGTTGTGATAGGAAGAGTGATGTGCACTTGGAGAGGGAATGTGAATTTATGGTTTAGGGCCCTGGCACTGACATAAGAGTGAAAGGAGGTGAGTCCATTTTTGGTGGTTTCTAGATGATACGATATGGGGAATTTTAGATAAAATGCCTGAAAAGACAGGGTGTTGTGGTGCTACATGTCAGGCCCAGAGAGTAGATGCCACGTATCTTCCCACCTCTTTATTATTGTTGAGGGGCATTACAGTGATCAGTAAGACCTTGATGAGATAGCAAAGATTGGGGCCACATGGACTTGAAAATCTCCACTGGAATGGAGAAGTGAGATAGTAAGCAGGAGATAGATTAAGGAGGTGGTAAAATTAGAATCCTGGGTAAGAAGCTGATCAAGAAACAGTGTCCTTGTCATGGCAGGGCTCTGTTACCTTTATAGTTGTGCCTCTGGGAATGTTGCTGTGTGAGAGAGGTGTGGTTCAAAGAATTATGTGCAGAGGGTAGTGTAATCAGATGGCCTCAGGGCCCTGGGATTGGGGTCATAAGGTGAAGGGTGAGGCCATGTTTTTTGTTTCTTGGAGGGACAAGGGGACTGCAGGAGTAGTGCCTGACAAGATCAGTGTCGAGTCATTCACACCGTCTCTGTGACCAACTTCTCTCTCTAAGCAGTGATAGTGACAAAACGTCATATTAATAGACCATAAGCAGTGTGGCCTACATTCCAGCCTCAGGGTTCTGATATTATCTGTCTGCCCATTTGCCTATTATTTTTATGGAAATCCAATGAATCAATGAGAATATAAGGAGAGAGTGACTTGATGGAATCAAGGCCTGGTATCTTCTCTGAGGTGGGGAGTAATAGAAGCACATGACTATGTAGAGTGGGGGATAGGATGAACTTGGGATCTTAGGAGAGAAACTTATCATGGAATAAACTGTTTCCATTGTGACAGGATATGAACTTTGAGGACGTGGCCATTGCCTTCTCCCAGGAGGAGTGGGCGCTCCTTGATGAGGCTCAGAGACTTCTGTACTGTGATGTGATGCTGGAAATCTTTGCACTTGTAGCGTCCGTGGGTAAGACCTTCATACCATTCCTAGTTTCCTGAAGTGATGTTCTGCCTTCTCTTTTTATTCTCCAGTCATATTTTTGTTTGTCCCACAACTAGATCATAGGCTCTGGTAATTTCACCCCACTTTCTTGTCATATGTACTGTGGCTTCCAGTGCTGAACTTTGTGGAATGCCCTGAGCAGTAGACTTTCCTGAATACTATTGTTTGCTGAGTTGTTCTGCCCCAATGCTGCTGCTCACTTCTGTTGTCGTCTTTTTTTCTTTTTTTATTAATTTATTTTTGTTACAGATGTTTCTCCTTTTTCTCCCCATTGACTCCCTCTCACCTCTATTGTCTTTCATTAAATTCAGATCATGTGCCCGGCTGGTGTGGTTCAGTGGTTGAATATCGACCCATGCACCAAGAGGTTGCTGGTTCGAGTCCTAGTTAGGACACATGCCCAGGTTGTGGGACCAGTCCCCAGTAAGGGGGGGGGGGCGTACAAGAGGCAGCCAATTGATGTTCTCTCTCTCATTGATGTTTCTATCTTTCTCCTTCTCCCTTCCTCTCTCTAAAACCAATAAAGAAAATAAAAGATTTGGATCATACAAGTTCTGAATAGTTGAACAATAGAAGGTGCAGGGAGTACCCAGGTTTTTTTCACAGGGTAGACATAACAAGATGATCTCAGTGGAGGCCTGGCCCTGGAGAGTGGCAGCTGTGGGGAAAGATGACGATATAAGGGCTCTGTTCAGATCATACCAAGGAACCCCCCCCCCCCCAATATCCAATAGTGTTTTGATGCATTTGCCACTGGTCACACCTCATTTCTACCTTTTTTCCCCATACTTGACACTTTGCTGACTTGTCATATCATTTGTAACTTCCCAGCTCCTGGCTACTTTCACCTTTGTGGCCTTCATGCATCGCCTGTTCCTCTACATTGCTCTCTCTGCAGTATTCTCCAACATTGACCTGAGCATGTGTTATGAGGTTTGCATGCATCCTTAAATAGTACTGAAACACCAGCTACTCGTGTATTAAATTTTACTGGAAAAGGACATCATCAAACATTTGCATACCTCACCCTTGTCATCAGTAGACAAGCCCTGCTGAATGCTATTAGGAGAACAATGAGTGGGAGATCCTGCGTCTTTCCATGTGGTGCATGCCATCTCTAATTTTTTTTAGTAAGGTCTCCCCTATTTGGTGATCTTCAGAGGTTCAGTACTGCACAGTTGCCTCTTTTTCAACCTACCTCTAGGTCTCTTGTTCTCAAACAATTTAATGAAACCATCATATTCTCTGTGACAGACCTTTGTTATGGGACTTCCACGTCCCACCAGGTCACTATGCATTTTCTCAGCATTTCTCTGTTTCCAGGTTGTTGGCATAAAATGGAAGGTGAGAAGACCCCTTCTGAGCACTTTGTATCTGTAGGAGGGTCACAGATCAGTGCTTCCGAGGAAGCTTCAGCAACCCAGAAGGACCATCCTTGTGAGCAGTGTGTCTCTGTCTTGAAAGATATTTTGCAACTGACTGAGTTCCAAGCAGCCAACCTTGAACATAAATCATTCTTCAATGACACCTGTGTAAAAGACTTCTGTTTTACTGCAAATGTTCACCAGCTACAGAAGGATGCCAGTGGAGAGAAGCCCTGGAAAGGAGATGTGGACAGGGCCTCGTTTGTGACCAGATGCAGCTTCTGTATACCAGGGGCACTTTTCACCAGTAGGGATGTTGAGGGGCACTTTCCAGTCATCTCAGGTTATCTCCAGCACAAGGCCAGTCCTATCAATAAGGAGCCACACAGTTGTACTGAGAGTGGGCAGGCCTTTCGTGGTGAAAAAAGTAGTCTCCAGTTAGCTGAATATGAAAAAGCTTCCAGCCACAATCACAGCCGTGTTCAGCATCAAAGTCTCTGTTCGGGAGAAGGGCTTTATGAGTGCAGTAAATGCGAAAAACCCTTTAGACAAATCTGTAACCTTATTCAACATAGTAGAGTTCCCACTGAAGAAATGTCTTACGAGTTTAGTGATTATGATAAGTCCTTCAGTGAAAACTCTGGCCTCGTTGAACACCAGAGAGGTTACACTGGGAGAAAGCCCGATGAGGGCAGCGTTTTTGGGAAATGCTTTCAACAATGCAAGAATCTTATTCAATACCACCGAGCTCATTCTGGAAAAAAACCTTTTGAGTGTGGTGAATGTGGGAAATCTTTTAGCTGCAAATCTCAGTTCCTTAGACACCAGAGAGTTCACACTGGAGAAAAGCCTTATGAGTGTAGTGATTGTGGGAAGTCCTTCAATAGAAGCTCTATCCTCATTCAACACCAGAAAATTCACACTGGAGAAAAGCCATATGAGTGTAGTAAATGTGGAAAGTCCTTCAGACAAAGCTCTGCCCTCATTCAACACCAGAGAGTTCACACTGGAGAAAAGCCGTATGAGTGTAGTGATTGTGGGAAGTCCTTCAGCCTAAGCTCTACCCTCATTAAACACCAGAAAATTCACACTGGAGAAAAGCCTTATGAGTGTTGTGATTGTGGGAAGTCCTTCAACCGAAGCTCTATCCTCATTCAACACCAGAAAATTCACACTGGAGAAAAGCCGTATGAGTGTAGTGAATGTGGAAAGTCCTTCAGACAAAGCTCTGCCCTCATTCAACACCAGAGAGTTCACACTGGAGAAAAGCCATATGAGTGTAGTGATTGTGGGAAGTCCTTCAGCCTAAGTTCTACCCTCATTCAACACCAGAAAATTCACACTGGAGAAAAGCCATATGGGTGTAGTAATTGTGAGAAACGCTTTAACTACAAATCTCACCTCATTAATCATCAGAGAATTCATACTGGAGAAAAGCCATATGAGTGTAGTGATTGTGGGAAATGCTTTACCTACAATGCTAACCTCATTACTCACCAGAGAATTCATACTGCAGAAAAGCCATATGAGTGTAGAGATTGTGGGAAGTCCTTCAGCCGAAGCTCTACCCTCATTCATCACCAGAAAGTTCACACTGGAGAACAGCCATATGTGTGTAGTTATTGTGGGAAACTCTTTAGCTACAAATGTCTACTCATTCGACATCAGAGAGCTCACACTGGAGAAAAGCCATATGTGTGTATTGAGTGTGGAAAGTCCTTCAGCCAAAGCTCTGCCCTCTTTAAACATCAGAGAGTTCACACTGGACAAAAGCTATATGAGTGTAGCAATTGTGGAAAGTCCTTCAGCCAAAGCTCTGCTCTCTTTAACCACCAGAGAATTCATACTGGAAAAAAGCCAAATGAGTGTAGTGATTGTGGAAAATGCTTTAGCTATAAATCTCACCTTATTAATCACCAGAGAATTCATACTGGAGAAAAACTGTATGAGTGTGATCATTGTGGGAAATACTTTACCTACAAATCTAACCATATTAATCACCAGATAATTCATACTGGAAAAAAGCCAAATGAGTGTAGCAATTGTGGGAAATGCTTTAGCTACAAATCTCACCTCATTATTCACCAGAGAATTCATACTGCGAGAAAGCCATATGAGTGTAGAGATTGTGAGAAACCCTTTACCCGAAGCTCCAGGCTCATTGAACACCAGAGTACACAGTGGATAAAAGTCAAATGAGTGCAATGTTTGTGGGAATTTCTTTAGTTACAAATCCAATCTTGTTATTTACCAGAGAATTCATCCTGCAGAAAAACCATAGAATATAGTGAACGTGGGACTTTTTTTTTTTTTGTATGTGCCCCTAGTGGGAACTGAACCCGGGACTCTCTGGTACACAGGCCAATGCTCCAACCACTGAGCCCAACCCGCCAGGGCAACGTGGGACATTCTTTAGAGACCATTCCTATTTTATTCAACACCATCAAGTTCCTTCTGGCAAAAACCTATGTGTGGCAACTGTGGAAAATGTTATAACCAGAGGTTGGGCTTCTTTCAACACCAGAGAGTTCACAATGGGGAAAAGCCTTAAATGTGCTAAGGTTTTATTTGTTCACTCAGTACAATACTGGAGGAAACTCGTTGAGAACTATTTACATGCATTTAAATCTTTTTTAGCAAAACATAACGACATTCTAGATTTCTCAACTGTTTCAGGTTCGAGTGCATCTTTAAAGACCTGCATTTTTCTTTCTAACCTGTCTAGGTCTATTAACAAATTGATGTCACTTTTTGTGGCTGAAGCCATTTAACCTCTACTTCCTGGCTCACCTGCATAGTATGTGTCAATCATCTGACCTCTGTGTTCTCCCTTTTGCTTGAGGAAATTATGAATACTCAGAGCTTTTGGCAGAATCCTCATTCTTTTCTCTCTGACTACAGTATGGATCTGATCCAGTGTTTGTCCAGAGGACCTGTCCTCAGCTGAGAAAGACTACCTCTTTGAACCAACGAATCTACCTGGCAAGATCTTTCTGTATGGCTTTTATTACATGTGTCTTTTAAGTCTGTTGATCTATATGTACCACTTAGCATCTGTGTTCACTGATAAATGGTTAAACTGTTAATGTTTTATGCAGTTCAATATTTGTCATGTAATTTAAAAACTTGAGTTGCCCCTGAATAATCCAACTATGATACAGACGTGTATCAACTATACTTTTTTGATTTCCATTTGTCAGATTAATAGAACATTAACCTTTTCATTACAACTTTAGCAGTTCAGAAATTCTAATTTTTTATTTTTTTAAATATGTTTTTATTGATTTCAGAGAGAGGAAGAGAGAGAGATAGAAACATTGATCAAAGGTTAGATCGGTGGCTAAAATAAATCCCACAGGGACACTTGCTCAGGTTGTGGGCCTGATCCCCAGTGTGGGGCATGTAGGAGGCGGCCAATCGATGTTCTCATCGATGTTTCTCTCTTCCTCTCCTTTCTTCTCTCTAAAATCAATTTTAAAAAAAATTTTTTTTAAAGAAAATGTACCTTGTATTTGGGAACGTGAAAGATTAGGTGTTGGGAATTCCTTCTGGGGAATGATCAATACATACATTTGTAGCATGTTACCCGAGGATATGTTTATACTGATTTTTAGAGGGAAAGGAAGAGAAGAAACCCTGATGTTAGACAGAAACATCGATTGATCGCCTCCCTTATGCACCTTGACCTGAGATTAAACCACAACCTGGCTATGTCCCTTGACTGAGAAGCAAACCTGTGACCTGGTGTATGGAATGACACTTCAACCATCTGAGCCACACTAACCAAGGCTAAGTCATACTTTTTTGGCTTCACTTTGAAAGATAGCCAGCACTCCCGCCTCCCATAATTCTTCTCAGAACCAAAAGGTGGCCATAAGGAGTTGGTGAGAGGGACTGAATGTAGTACGTGTGTTCCCTGTAATATTTTGCCATGTCTGCAAATAGTAGATTAGAGACTGGTATTGGAGGTGAAATCCCTGGACTCACTGGTCTCCTAGTCAGTACTTCAAACAGGGATAAATGACTGGGCCCTCGGTGAGTAGACTATGTGGTCATAAGGTCTAGTGAGAGTACCTGCCAAAGAATCTCAAAGATTTCTAAAAGTTTGGCTAATTCATATTTAAGAATGCCATTTTGTTTTTCAACTTTTCCAGAAAATTGTGGGTGATAAAAAAGAAAGTGTAATTTTTGAGTCAGAGGTAACACCATACAGAGTTATTTTATAATGGTCCCCAGAATGTGGGTTACATGGCCACTCAATATAAAATATTAGGATGATCCCAGGTAGAAACAAAAATATTTTAGCAACTGACAGCTGAAGCTTTTAAAAAAAAAGGTTTATCATGACCTGAAAACATTCAAATCCCATGGAGGGTAACAGTTGGGGAAAAAAATCCATGTGTAGGTGTTCAAAGGGCCCTTTTGGTATGGCTGCCTCTTTCATGGAGCTTCATGGTGGTGCTTGGATGGCCCAGGCTATGTTGTCCCTAATTGTACTCCCATGGCTGGGGGATCAGAGTGTCAGAAGAGACGGGTGGGAACATGACCAACTTTCTCATCACAGGAAGATCCCTCAGTTATAAATACAGCTTTTTCAGTGGCTTCTCCCCGAAGGCACTGCCTCTCAATTCCCCATTTTCACCGTCTTGCAGAAATATCAGGACTTAAAAGGCTATCCTCTTCCTAGACTATTGAGCTCTATACATCCTCCAACAGTCTGAGGTAGGTCTGCTATCTATCCCCACTTTATACTTGTGGATAGTGAACCTGGACTGGATTTGGAGGGGGAAGGCTCTTCTGCTTCTCAGGGAGGTTGGGGATCCAGGAGTGAATTCTAATCCCACAGTTTAGTGTTTAAGTTAGTCTTGCCCTCTTTGTCGTCCTTTCCTCCCAGCAAGGTTGCAAACCAAGGAATACCCCTCCTGGGTCCTTCTTTATGACCAGGGTGTCCTGCAGATCCCTCTTTTCCAGATGACAATTGTTCCTGTTTTAGTCTGCTCAGGCTGCCATAACAAAGTACTTTACACTAACAGCTTAAACAACAAATTTATATTCTCACATCTTCAGAGGCTAGAAGTCAGGGCAGGGTGTCACCAGGGTTGGTTTGGCCTGATGCCTCTCTCCTTGGCTGGCAGATGGCTAGCTTCTGTGTCCTCACATGATGTTACCCTGTGTGTCACTGGGTTTTAATTTCCTTGTAAGTACACCAGACTTCCCAGTTGACTTTATTTTACCTTTTAAAGACTCCTTTTTCAAATAGTCACATTCTGAGTCACAGGGATAGGGCCTGATGATTTGGGATGTACAGTTCAGTCGATACCACCCTCTGCATCTTTTCATAGAGAGCTAACACTCTAACCACTGAGCCAAACTGGCCAGGGCTGATTTCTTTTAAACCCATTTGGTTTTCTTCCTAATATGACTGCAGGGTGCTCCCTCCGATCAGTGCCCTAGTACTCAGCTGTCACCCACTACTCAACTGTCAGTATCATGAACATTGGGAGACTTGGTGAAAAACTGAAGGAGGTCAGGCTCTTCCTCCTCACTCCTCCAGCAGGTGACTTTATACCTGACCAATCCTCCAAGTCATTCTAAATAAAATGCAAATCGATGACTAACAATACCTTCCAGTCCCTAAGAACATTTCCTCTTCCTCCTGGGAAGCTAGACCATGTCTGGCTTCTCTACATCCTGCAAATATCACATGTGATGTGTCCAAGGTGTGTAAAGTGTCAATATCAGAATTTTTGCACAGGGTTCTCATCTAATATGGTACCTGAAATGTTAGCTTCTAGGCCGTGATGCTGTGCACT
Organism: Molossus molossus; assembly: GCF_014108415.1. Classification (NCBI taxonomy): domain Eukaryota; kingdom Metazoa; phylum Chordata; class Mammalia; order Chiroptera; family Molossidae; genus Molossus; species Molossus molossus. Next base: position 877,210 of record NW_023425357.1, read on the forward strand.
AGCTAAATAGTCACACAGTTTTGTGTTTCCAGATGTATCAAATATAAATTTTTTGTATTCAACCCAGCTAGTGTGGCTCAGTGGTTGTGCATTGACCCATGCACCAAGAAGCCGCTGGTTTGATACCTGGTCAGGGCACATGTCCAGGTTGTGGAATCAATTTCCCAGTCAAAAAATATAATTTTTTAAAAAGTGATTACTTGTATTCAGCCAATAATTTGTAAGAACAAATACAAAATAAAAACTATTGAAAATGGGGCCCTGGCCGGTTTGGCTCAGCAGTTAGAGCGTCGGCCTGCAGTGCAGAGAGACCCAGGTTCAGTTCCTGCTAAGGGCGTGTACCTCGGTTGCAGTTTGTCCCCAACCCTGGTTGGTCATGTGGGTGGCAGCCACTCAATGTGTCCCTTTCACGTCGATGTTTCTCTCTTTCTCTCTTCCTCTCTCTCCCTCCCACTCTATCTGAACAAAAAAAATGGAAAATGTCCTCGGGTGAGGATAAAAAAAAAACAAAACACACACACACACACAAAATGGAAAAGTGTCCTTGGGTGAGGATAAAAGAAAAAAGAAAATGGGGAAAGACCCCTGGCTTCTTTGGCTCAACGCTTATACCAAAGGGTCTCGGGTTTGATTCCCAGTTAAGGGCACGTAATTAGGTTGCAGGGTTCATCCCTGGCCCAGGTCTTGAGGGAAGCAATCGATGTTCCTCTATCTTCACCCCCACCATTTACGCCCCCCCCCCCGCGACCTTCCTACTAAGTACATTGGACACAGAATCATGTACTGCTGTACCCTTCAAGGAATTAAACTTACTGAATAGTAAATGAAATGGATTTGGGGAAAAAAAAGGTAGGAAACTTTTGGTTTAAGCATGCATAAAACCATCAAGTCAGTTATCCCTCAAACTATTAAAAAATATATACATATAAACTTGCTTCTGAATTATTTCACTACATCTTATTCTCTATGTTCTTGAGGTTGTTTCTTGCTATTGAATTAGTATGGTAGAAATATAATGTATCGCTGCGCTACAGGCAACTCTCCAACTTCATCTGCAGTGACATCATGTTGATAGTTTTAAATTGACTGCAGTGAGAGTATATACACCAGGGATATTGGCAAAGAGTACAAATCATGGCTTAATTTATTATATTGTTGAATATTTAGACAGAAACAAGGGCCCCTCCCCTCTCCTACCTGGCCCCCTAATAGCTTTAAGACCATTGCCTGAAGATTACTCCTAAGTCTGACCACAGCTCACTCACCTGGGTCCATACAGAACCCACCACATTTTAGATGCCTGCGTCTTGAATGAACCCTTCCCAGATTTCCAGAACTGTATCCAGTTACCCACCTCATGCTTCCATTCATTGGTCTCTGAAACACCTCAGACTTCTAACATGGCCAAAACAAAGCTCTTTGTGAATAGTGCTCCTACTATATTCTTTCCCATCATAGATAATGGAGCTTAATTACTTCAGCTAAGACCAAATCCCCTGGCATCATCACAGAAGCCTGTGCTTCACCCTCACTCCCTCCACATTAAAAAATCTAGTTGCCCCTTTTTGAAACATACATCCAGAGTGCTTTTCTTGAACCACCATTCTTATCTGATCAATTTAATCCTCACCTGGACTTGGTAGTTGCTTCAGAGTCCCACAGTCTCTGTTCTACACTTACCAGCATCCACAGTCTGGTAAGACTTTAAGATTACTTTTCTTGCCCTGACCGGTTTGTCTCAGCAGTTAGAGTGTCAGCCCTTGGACCAAAAAGTGGCAGGTTCGATTGCGGTCAAGGTCATATACCTTGGTTGCTGTTCCGTACCCAGCACCGGTCAGGGTCATGCAGGAGGCAAACAATTGATGTGTCTCTATCACATTGATGCCTGTCTGTCTCTCTCTCTCTCTCCCCCGCCCCCACTTTGTCTGAAGATAAGTGGAAAATATCCTTAGCCCGGCTGGTGTAGCTCAGTGGATTGATTGTCATCCCATGGACTGAAAGGTCCCAGTTTGATTCTCGATCAGGGCACTTGCCTGGGTTGTGGGCTTGATCCCCAGTGGGGGGCGTACAGGAGGCAGCTGATTAATGTTTCTCTCTCATGGATGTGTTTATCTCTCTCTAAAAAATCAATAAAAACATTTTTTTAAAAAAAGAAAATATCCTCAGGTGAGGATTAAAAAAAAACATTACTTTCCTCCTCTGATCCATACCTCACCAGTTATCTTCAGATCAGACACCCAACTTCTCAGTCATTCCTGCCCTGACTGCTGCTGCTCTGCTTTGTTGTTGTTAATCTTCACGTGAGGATATTTTTTTCCATAGATTTTTAGAGAGAGTGGAAGGGAGGGAGGGAGAAAGAAACATTGATGTGAGAAAGACACATCATTGGTTGCCTCCTGCAAGACCCTCACTGAGGCCAGGGATGGAACCTGCAACCCAAGTATGTGCCCTTGACTGGAATCAAAGCCTCGATCCTTTGGTCTGAAGGCCAATGTTCTAACCACTGAGCAAAACTGGCCAGGACTTCTCTGCTTTTTGTTCACACATCAAATAAAGGAGATCTGTACTTTCCTGAACATGACTAGCTCAATTATACCACTGAGCATCTCCACATCTTGGTACCACTTCCTGGAGGAAACCTCCAACCTGTTTACACTGGTTGCCAGAACAGGAACCCTCTATAGAGAAAGCTGTTGTGGTCTTGGCATCATTGGCTTGAAGTTTTCTCCAAAGTCCCCAGACCCAAGACTTTGGGAATGACACAAGAGTCCTAGAAAACCACAATCCTGGGAATATGTGGTTTGGGGTCAGGACAAGGGAGAGGCTGACCTGTGCTGGTTTATAAGTACTTCTGCAGACATGGGGAACTATGAAGTGACTGGCAATTGAGAAATGGCTCCATGTGTGGTTCAATGGGGTCATGCTTCCCTGGCCCCTTCTCTGGTTCTGGAGTTAGGTGCCCTCACTAATTGTATCAGCTGTGTGCCTCAATGCTCAGTATCCTTTTGTATCAGGTGTGTTTTGTTTTTTTTTTTATTCTCACCCAAGGACTTTTTTTTTTTTGCATTTATCTCCAGATCTCCAGATAGAGCGGTAGGGAGAGATGGGGTAAGAGAGAAACATCAATGCGAGAGACACATCGACTGGTCGCCACCCACATGACCCCAACTGGGGCCAGGGACAAACCGCATCCGATGTACAGTTCCCGCTACCAAACCCAGGACTCTCTGGTCCATGGGCTGAAGCTCTAACCGCTGAGCCAAACTGGCCAGAGCTCTGCTGTGTCTTTTAAAGATTCAAGATATTAAATAGGTAAAAGTGTTGCACACTGAATTGGACAGGCTGGAAAGATTATTTCCTTTGAGAACCACAGATAGATCTGGTAAAGAAAAACATAAAACCCTGTTAAAACTGTAAGGCAGGCTTTATTCAGAATCCCTAGATGTAGGGACAGTGGTGTTTTATAGTGAGGGAGAGAGATGGGATTCAACTACAAATTTTAAAATGAAAGCTGGAATTTATACCCAAGGAGCAAGGTGGGGCTCAGTGGATGAAAAATCACAGAGTAAGGAAATCCTTCCTACACTGACCTAAAAGATTCTTGCTGAAGGCAGGTCAGTGTTATTAGATATCACATGTGGAATAATGAGAAGTGATGGAATTTGACTACACATCAGCAATGATCAGATACCGAGGATGAGAAATTCTTGCCAAACCAATGAAGGAATGTTGCTCTGGAGGCCAAGGCCAACTGTAGTCAAAAAGAGCTTAGAGGACACTGACTGAACTTTAGTCAAGGAGAAACTGTCAGAACCATCTTCGTCCTGCACCAGCATATCCTTCCTCTATCTTCCTTCACATGGCCCAATCTGGAGTATGTTCTTCCTTGCCCTTAACCAAACATACACCGACTGACAAACTTACGTAATGATATTGAGTGCCTACATTTGACTTGAAATAAGATCATGTTTATTACCTTCTGCTGACGGTGGACATGTTTTGTGTCTGAATGCGCAATACCTTTATGTGGATTTGTAACCTTTGAGAGTATCAGCAATCATATTTTTAGCCTCCAGGAGCATGCTCAGCTTCACAGTTTGAAATAATGCGTCACAGTTTGAAATAATGTAAAGTTGTAGAACTTTACATGCTCAGCTGCAGACAGCACTTTCACAGAAATAAGTTGGCGATCCCTTTGGAGAGGAAGAGAAGACCTGCAAGGTGCCTTTTCCCAACGCTCCTCCCAGCTGAACCCGGTCTTTTCATCAATAAGCCCCCTAGGCCCCGCGGTTCGTGGCTCTGTGGGGACTACATTACCCAGAAGGCTCGGAACCCAGCAGCAGCGTCGCTGTCCAATGGGAACTTAGAAGAGAGGCGCTTTCGTGCGTGCATCCGTCTGAGAGGGTGGGACTTCCGGGCTTCTCCTGGCCGCCATGAAAGTCGCTCTTGGTTTTGTTCTTCCGAACACTGGAGCCCTGAGTCAGAATTGAGGTGCGGGGTCCACACGGTCCGAGAGTCGGGTCCCCGCCGCACAGACCCGGGTGTGAGGCTCTGCGCCGCCGCCCGGGAGACCCGCGCCACGGCCGGGAAAGGAACCGCCGTGCCCGGGGCCCTTCCTCGCCCGCTCCGATGGCGGCGGCCGCGCTGAGGCGCCGGGCTAAGGTGAGAGCGCGTCCCCCGGGCCTCCCCGCCCCGAGCCCTGCAGCCCGGGCCCGGCGTGCGGACCGTGAGGCGCTCGTGGGTGACACACGGATGACGCGGGTGGGAGAGGGGGACGGGCCGAGGGGCACCCGGCAGAAGACGAAGAGCGCTGAGGCACCGAGTTCAGCAGCCGGCTCGAGCCCCCGTGTGCAGGGCGAGGCAGGCCTGGGCCCATGGAACCCGCCGTGAGCTCGGTTCTCCCAAGCCGGCCCCTCCGCGTCCGGGCTGCTGGAGCGGAGATGGAAGCGCCGGGAGGGGAGGGTGTCCCAGCCCCTCTCGGGCCCTGCCGCACCCACATGTTCTCCGGAACGTGTTTCTTCAGACTGTTCAGTGCCAGTCCTCCGGTTTCGGGTTTGGAGAGCCTGGAGGAACCCCAAGCACAGGGTTAATTTACCAGAGTCATGTCTTAGGAGATGTGATTGCCTTCTGGATGTGTATGTTTATTATTATTTCTTTTTCACCTGAAGATATGCCTTTTTTTTTTTTTTATTTCAAAGCGAGGAAGGAGGAGGGTGAAAGAGAAACGTTGATGTGAGAGAGAAACATCCATGGGTTGCCTCCTGTAGGTACCCTGACCGATCAAACCCGAAAACCTGGTATATGTCAGGAATGGGAAGCAAACCCTCCACCTTTTGGTATATAGGATGACGCTCCAACCACCTGAGTCGCTCCAGGCAGGGCTAGATGTGTGTTTTTATTTATTTATTATTACTCTTATTTCTAAATCTTCATTGTTGTCCTCCCCCCCTTTTTCCCCATTGATCCCCTCCTCCCCGCTCCCTAAATGTGTATTTTTTAAAAACACAGCTGTGTTTAGCTGCTCCATGATGTCTGTTAGAAAAGTGAAAATGCTAAAGAAGCCCAAGCTTGAATTGGGAAAACTCCTGGAGCTTCAAGGTGAAGGGAGCAATTCTGAGGATGGGACATGTTCTAAAGTTGAATGAGCTGATGAATATGAGCCCCAGTCCCAAGAATCTGTTTAAAATTTAGACATTTAATGGTGACATAGAAAAAAATTATCATGATACTTAAAAAAAATAAAATAAAAAGACAACTGTGTTTTCTAATGTGGACCTTGACGAGGTGAAACAGGAATTGGGTAACCCTAGAGTTTCTCTTAGCTGCTGTAGGAATGGCTGATCCATCGACTTAGATGAGGAATTTGGTAGTAAGAGTAATATTTAGGGGAGGTATCATGATCTACAGAGGTTTTGGGGGGAGCATTATGTGGGCATTAAGTGAGCAGCTAAACACGCAGGTCTGGAAATCTGGCGAAGGGTTGAGGACAGAGACATCCAAAATGTCATCTACTGTGTGTGCCAAGATGAATGAGTTTGGCACACTTTTCGGGAAGAACATTATTCTGATTATGGTGGCAGAGCTATTAGTTTGCCAGGAATAGGGGAGGTTACTGGCGCAGGACTGCCTCTCTTGCTTGGATACCTGGTTGATGGTATGTTTTATAAAACTTTTACTTAATATTTTCAGAGTTAGAGAGGAAGGGGGAGAAAAAGAAACATTGATTTGTTCCACCTATTCCACTTATTTATGTATTTATTGGTTGATTCTTGTAAGGGCCCTGACCAGGATCAAACCCACAAACTTGGCAGATCAGGACAACACTAACCAACCTAGCTACCCGGCTGGGGCGGGGCGGGGCGGGGTGGGGTGATGGTATTGAAACACAGATGAGGGAGGAAAGTGGTCATGGAAGGAGAGTATATCAGGAACATAATAGTCTGGCAAGTGGCCAAGGTTGCTTGTGGAAGAGTACACATGAGATGGATGCAGCAGCTTAGGAGTAATTAAGGCAAGATGACACTCAGGCCTGAGCTGGTACTTATTCACCACTATGAACTCTACCAGGATTTTATGAGGACTTTGGTGGAGCCTGGGGTGTTTCAGTCAGCTTGGAGAATAAGGTGATATGTGACCTGCAGCTGTGGTCACCTGTGAGAGTCACTAGGCCTCCGGTGGGCCACCAGTGAGGCTTGTCTTTGAATGAGAGGTTTTGACTGTTGAGGACTTATAGATGCAGCACAAGTTGAAGAGGACCATGGGTTTCTGAGATCCACATGTGCTTCTGTGTGGGTGAGTCCAAAGCAAGTAATGGAGCCAGGTAGGGAGGCCTTCAAAAAATTTGGGGCTGCAAGCGCCATTGGAGTGTGGTCTGTGGTGTCCTTCTCTTCCAGGCTGTGCATATATGTGATTATGAAACTGCTATCCATCTCCTCTGTACAGAGTCAGGTGTCATGGGTTTGGCCATTCCCATAACTCTATGATAGGAATCCCACCCTCATTACTGGGGAGAAGAGGAGGTGATTAAAATACAAGTGCCGCTCTGACCGATTTGTCACAGTGGTTAGAGCATCAGGCCGAGGACCAAAAAAGCTTGGGTTGGATTCCCTGTCAAGGACACATACCTTGGTGCCCAAATCAGTCCCTGGCCCCTGTTGGGGTCGTATAGCAGGCAACCAGTTGATGTGTCTCCCCCTCTCCCTCCCCCCCCCCCCTCCCTCCCTCCCTTCCTCTTTCACCCCTTCCCTCCCTCCCACTCTGTCTAAAAAATGTCAATGGAAAAATATCCTCAGGTGAGGACTAAAACAAAAAAAAAGAATACAAGTACCATGTGGGGAGGCCTGGGAGATGCCTTTGCTGTGGAACAGTAAGGTGATGGTGACAATAGGTGTGTGCCTGTGGGATCCAGTCTCAAGAATTATATGCAGTTATAGAGTTAGTATGCCTGATGATTCCAGTACCCTGGTATTGACACTTATATGACCTGTGATACCAGTGGAATACCCTGGCATGAGTGGGTGGAGCCCTCTATGCCAGGTCCACAACTTGAATATCTGCTTATGCGCCCTGGCCGGTTTGGCTCAGTGGTTAGAGCGTCCGCCTGCGGTCCAGAGAGACCCGGGTTCGGTTCCTGCTAAGGGCACGTACCTCGGTTGCAGTTTGTCCCCGGCCCTGGTTGGTCGTGCGGGTGGCAGCCACTCGATGTGTCCCTTTCACATTGATGTTTCCCTCTCTCTCTCTTCCTCTCTCTCCCTCCTACTCTGTCTGTACAAAAAATGGAAAAATGTCCTCAGATGAGGATTAAAAAAAAAAAAAAAAAAAGAATATCTGCTTATGCACCTACTTCTCTTGCTGATGGCTGGACCCCTATCTGTGATCAGTGAGCCCAGGAGCAGGAACAGAACAGCGGGCACCAGGCTGGTTTTCCTTGGAGTTGGGAGATGGGAGGAGGAGGGCTGGGCATAGAGTAGATGAAGAGGGAGGGATGTGGGGTTCTCAGTAGAGGACTTGTTTGGAGTTTCATCGTCCCCATCATGCAGGGCAGGGTGACCTTTGAGGATGTGGCCGTTACTTATCTGGAGGGAAGGGAGCTCCTTGATGGGCTATGAGACGTCTATACCACGATGTGATGCTGGAGAACTTGGCAGTTATAACCTCCTTGGGTAAGGTTTCAAACTCATCCCTGTGTCGTGAGTGAGTAGTCTCTGCCCTTCCCTTTTCCCCAGGAGCAGATCTATCCTCACACCAGGACCATGGGCACTGCTTTGTTCCCCAGTTCCCTGGGTAGGTGTTGTGGTTGGTTGGGTTGAGGTTTGTGCACTGCCCTCTCCTTCCTTGAGCAGCCCCAATACCTCCTGCCCTGCAGTTGTGCAGGGAAGGAGTCAGGGTCAGGAGTGTTCCAGTGAACCTGATGGATAACATCTTGCTTATCTTCTTGACCAAGTGACTTTGTCCAGATCCAAGGCACCTGTGTACCCAGGTACTACTTCCTTCTTCTAGCTGACATTTCCTCAAGTCAGCCGGCGCCAGGAAATACTATCACTGAAAAGCTTACTCCTTATGTGAATCACGGAGTATTCTTACAAGACCCTCTTTTAAAGTTAATCTGTGTAGTATTTAGTTTTCTGTTGGCTATAATGTGCTGAGTTGTTCTGGACTAGTGCTGGCTAGTACTTGTATAAGGTGCCATGCATTTGCTCATTGAGGGAGTTGGGTTGCGTTGGAAACCTATGGTCCACAAGAAGCATGAAACCCAGCTCAGCAAAAATGGCTCGAGGGACCGGGCCTTGAGGAATGGCACGGCGGAGGAGGGTGGAAGTCAGTACAATATCAAGATCATTCAAAAACCTATTCTGTGGAACTAATACATTTGGATGCTCCTGCGTGGCTGCACTCATTGCTGTGTTCCTCCCCTTTCTTGACAGTTGGTCGGATTGTCAACTCATACTTGTCAATCTGTCTCACTGCCAGCCGGGTAAACTAACATCTTGCATGGTGGTCTAAAACCTTTTGTCTGACCACTCCATCAGTAGTGCTCTCATATGACCCCTTATGCATAGGTCCCTGAGGGAGTGCATATCCCTCAAAGTCTTGAACACCAGAGCCCTACTTCGTGGATTTTCTGGGTCTTATCACACTCCACACGGTTAGTGTCACGGGAGAGAAGTTCTTTTGGAAAGTTTTTAGTAGAGAAGTGAATTGATATACCTGGCTCTCCGTTGTGTCACGGAGGTTAGTAACCGTCACCGGAGGCTTCTCCCATTCTGTGCTGTATTAGCACAGTACTGCTAAGCTAGCCCCTCCTCAACCTGAACCACATCCCTGTCCTGCGCACAATGCCATGGACTTGTCTGGGTGTGTTGAACAAGTGTGTGGTTTGCCCCTCCCACCACAGGCAGTGTGCAACTTCACCAGCTTTATTGTTTTCAGGTGTTGTCATGGATCACCGAATGAGGAGGAACCTTCTGAGCTCTGCGATTCTTACAAGGAGTGTTACAAGGTAAGGACTTCCAAGGCAGGTGTTTGGTCTCCCTCGAAGGCCAAATCCTTGTGAGCTGCGTGGTGGGACTTGAGATATATTTTGCAATTGACTGAGCACCAGGGAAAATGTCATTGGACAGAAGCTGTACGAGATGGGGCATGTGAGAAACAATGGATTCCAGTGCAGAACTTCAGCATCAGAAGCAGCACAAGGGAGAGAAGTGGCTTCAGAGGCAACCGGGCACAGCCTCGTTTGTGAAGGACTGCAAAGTGTGTGATCAGGGAAGTCACTGTCTGTGGGGAGTTTGTGAGGGACTTCCTGGCCAGCTCAAGATTTCTCCCAGCATGGCCACGCCCACACCAGGGAGAATGGGTCCAAAGAGGGGGGAAGGAAATGAGTGTGGGGCAGCCTCTCACAAGGGAAAAACTCTGTTCGACTCTGGAAGCTACATGAAAGACTTGAATTGCAAACGCACGCTCGTTCAGCACCAGAGAGTTCTCACTAGAGAAAGAGGCTACATGTGTAGTGAATTGGAGAAATTATTACAGCAAAAGATTAGAGCCTCAATGACCATTGGAGAGTTCACACTGGGGAAAAGCCTTATGAGTGTGGGGAATGTGGGAAGTCATTTAGGCAAAGCTCTAGCCTTATTCAACACCGTAGAGTTCACACTGGAGCAAGGCCTCATGAATGTGACTTATGTGGAAAATTATTTAGCAATAAGTCTAATCTCATTAAACATCGAAGAATTCACACTGGAGAAAGACCATATGAGTGTAGTGAATGTGGGAAGTCCTTTAGTGAAAGCTCTGCACTCCTTCAGCACCGCAGTGTTCACACTGGAGAAAGGCCTTATGAATGTAGTGAATGTGGGAAATTCTTTACGTACCACTCCAGTCTCATAAAACACCAGAGAGTTCACTCTGGATCAAGGCCCTATTGGTGCCTAGGGTGCACTGAATGTGGAAAATCTTTTACTCAGACTCCACTCATGACACCGCAGAGTTCATAGGGGAAAGGCCTTAAAGTGCAGTGATGTGGAAAATTTTAGCCAAAGCTCTGCACTCTTCCGCATCGGAGATTTCACCTGTGGGAGAAAGGCCTTGAGTGCAGGGAATGTGGGAAATTCTTTACTACAGCTTGAGTCTCTTAAAACACCAGAGCGTTCACACTGGATCAAGGCCTTAGCATGTAGGGTGTGTTATCTTTTACTAAAAGCTCTTCTTACAAACCATTAGATTCAACGCGAGAAAGACTTATGCGTGTAGTGATGTGGGAAAATCTTTAGCCATAACTCGAGCCTCATTAAACACCGAAGAATTCACACTGGATAATGGCCTTGTGAATATTGAAAAGTGGGAACTTATTTACCTTTAACTCCAGGCTTTTAAAACACCAAGTCATATTGCATGAAGGCCTTAAGAGTGTTTCAAATGTGGGAAGTAATTTACCCAAATCTAGCTCTGTTACATCCAGAGAATACAGTAGAGAAAGGCCTTTTAAATGCAGTGAATGTGAGAAGGCCTTTTGCTGAAGGATTTACTTATTGGATACCACTGATTTCAGATGGGAGATCTGCCTTAACTCTGCAGGTATATACTAGTTCTCTGTTCAGTGCTCCACATAAATTCCAGGAACTTGCACTTTTTAACCTGTCCAGGGCCATGGCCAGATTTATGTCTCTGGCACTTCTGTAGCAGAAGCCATTTCGTCTCTACCTCCTGGCTGGAGCCCACGGTGTGCAACATTTATCCCTTTCAGAATGTCCAGCGAAGTAAACTCCAATGTTCTCTCATTTATGGGTGATTTGTGAGTAGCCTGAGCACTTACTCTTTCCCATTCTTTTTTCCTCTCTGATGACTTAGGGCATGGACCTTGCCCAGTTTTGGCCTAGAGGACTCTGTTGGGCATTTGAAAAGATGGACTACATTTTTCAGGGATATTGTTGGTCTCACATGATTCCTGTGATGGCATTTTCCAGCCTCCAAGTCACCAACCCGGGAACTGTGCCTATCATTGCTCTCGTTTCTATAATAAAGGCCTATTGTTCAAGGCACCATTAATCTTCAGGCTTGTTGTCACTGTTTGGGGTGCTTTGAAATTAACTAGGTTTGCTAGCATGAACAGCTTTGGTGGGATCCCAAACTTTGTATGCCTCAGAGGGTATAGTATGATGGCAGAACATACCTCTTCAATTTTGGCCTAGTTTGCCTTGCTCAAAGCTTTTTTTTTTTTATCCTCACCTGAGTACATTTTTTGTTTGTTTTTTCTTCAGCTAGAGTGGGAGGGAGAGAGAGAGAGAGAGAAACATCTACGTGAAAGGGACACATCGAGTGATTGCCACCCACATGACCCAACCAGGGCCGGGGCAAACTGCAGCCGAGGTACATGCCCTTAGTGGGAACCAAACCCGGGTCTCTGAACTGCAGGTCGATGCTCTAACGGCTGAGCCAAACTGGCCAGCGCTCAAAGCTTTTAAGGACAGACTGCAAAGCTTTGTCATCCTCTTTTTGTAGCTTGAATGCCATGACTTTTGGACTTTTGTAGGTTCAGAATTCAACCTGAAGAGGGGATCCTTGTGACAACCTTCACTGCTTCTGAGAGCAACATGAACCTCTCTTGTTCATAGGGACTGTTTTATGCTCAGCACTGGTGAGTGAATGTCTGTCCCCACAGGTCCTATAGTGGAGCCATGGGCCCCGATGTTCTGAATTCTGTAGGGTAACATCACTGGTTTTAAGATTACAGGGGTCAGCCCTGGTCAGTTTGGCTCAGGGGTTAGAGCATCGGCCTACAGTCCAGAGAGACCTGGGTTCGGTTCCTGCTAAGGGCACGTACTGCAGTTGCGGTTTGTCCCCGGCCCTGGTTAGGTCATGCGGGTGGCAACTACTCGATGTGTCCCTTTCACGTCGATGTTTCTCTCTCTCTCTCTCTCTCTCCCACTCTATCTAAACAAAAAACAAAAAGTTCTCGGGTTATGATAAAGAAAAAAACAAACATTACAGGGGTCAGAAGGATCATTGTTATACAAGCACTGGGTTCATAGAGTGTGGAGGAGATCACTACCAACTGGTTAGCATGCTCTTTTATTTATTGATTTATTTCATTTATTCATTAGAGTGCATCTGTTCTAAAAGGTCCACAACGTTTAGTACCTATGGCTGTAAAAGATGAGCAGGTACAGAAATTCTTCTGTAGCTGAGAGTCCTGTCAGAAAATAATCTGAAGGTTTTGTGGATTTCTTTTTTTTTTTTATATCCTCACCCGAGGACATTTTTCCTTTTTTTTTTTTTTTTGTTCAGATAGAGCGGGAGGGAGAGAGAGGACGAGAGAGAGAGAGAGAGAGAGAAACATCGATGTGAAGGGACACATCAAGTGGCTGCCACCCGCACGACCAACCAGGGCCGGGGACAAACTGCAACCAAGGTACATGCCCTTAGCGGGAACCGAACCCGGGTCTCTGTGTACCGCAGGCTGACGCTCCAACCGCTGACCAAACCAGCAGGGCGGTTTTGTGGATTTCTGATACTCCTGCCCACCCTGGCCTATTCAACGAAGACCATTGCTGTGCAGGAACACAAGAGAAAGATCTCTGTCCAGAGATATGGCCTTTGTAACCCAGTCATTGTTCCTGTAAATTAAGTGGAAACAGTCTTCACTGTTCACTTTTTATTTATACACACACACACACACATAGATATCAGAGAGAGGAAGTGATTGAGAGAGAAACATACTTGTGAGAGAGAAACGTCGATCAGATGCCACCTGCATGTGCCCCCAACCATTGATTGAACTTGCAGCCGGGGTATGTGCCCTGATTGAGAATCAAACCCACAACCTTTTGGTATATAGGACAGTGCTCCAACCTACTGAGCTACACCAGCCAGTGCATAATTTACCTATTACTGCTGCCACTGAGGCAAGTGTCCCTCTCATGAGGAGAGAGAATGTGGAGTCCATAGAGTTGCCAAATCTGATTTTCTGGAGGATAAGACATCCAGACTTAATTTGAACCTATTTTTAAAGTTTTATCTTTATTTCTTTTTTTTTTAAGTTTTAATAAGGTATAAATGACATGCAATAATCTGTCCACATTTAAACTGTACAATTTGGTAGGTTTTGACATTCACGTAAACCCATGAAACCATCAAACATAATGAAACCTTTTCCATCACCCCCCCTATTTATTACCTTGTGCCCTTTAATAATCACTGTGTTCTCCAGGCAGCCATAGATTTGCTTTTCATTATAATTGATTGGTTTGCATTTTCTAGAATTTTATATGATTGAAATCAAAGTGTTTTAACTTTTCCTTGGGTACCCTCATGTGACATATTTATTTTGAGATTCATTAATGGTGCTTATCTGAGTTCATTGTTTTATTTTACTATTTTTTTTTTTAACCCTGATTCGATATTTTTTTATGGAGTTTTAGAGACATTGTAAGGAAGGGAGAAGGAGAGCGACACATCTATCATTTGCCTCTTGCATGACCTTGGCTTGAGCCAGAATGGAACCCACAACCCAGGTACATACTTTTGACTGGGAATCAAACCCACGACCCTTTGCTCCACGAGCCAATCCTCTAACCGCTGAGCCAAACTGGCCAGGTTGGTTCATTGTTTTTATATTGTTCAGAAGCATGTCATATCAGTGCACCGCTATTCATCTGCTTGTGGGTATTTTAATTGCAATTTTGGCCATTGCAAAAATTGGCCATAGTTCATATTGATATGCTTTCTTTCTTGTGTTTATACCTGGAAATGTAATACCTGAGTCAGAGTGTAGGTGAATGTACAACTTTAAGAAACACTAGGTTGTCATGTAAAATGATTGTTACTTTTGTATTTCTACCGGCAGGGTATGTGGGTTCCAGTTCTCTCATGTCCTTGGTAATAGTATATATGGTTAGTCTTAAATTTTTAACCATTTCATTAAATGTGTAGCAGTCTCTTGTTCTGGTTTTGCATTTCCCTGGTATTTCATGGTGTTGAGCATAGCTAGTGTACAAGAAATATGGGGAAATGGTGAGCTTGTTAAATAGTATTAAATCAGCAAGCAAGATCTAGAGTGTGGCAAATTTTAATGGACAAATGGTTTAGTGTCTTCATTAGGGGCATAAGAATTAAAAAGGGATAATGGGCCCTTGCTGGTGTCACTCAAAGGTTAGAGTGTCGGCCTGTGCACCAGAGGGTTGTGTGTTTGATTCCCAATCCAGGGCACATACCTGGTTGCAGTTTCAATCACCGGGTCTGGTCAGAGTTCATGCAGGAGGCAACCAATCGATGTTTCTCTCTCTCTTTCCCCTTCCCTTTTATTCTATCTAGAATCAATGGGAAAATGTGGGTTTGATTCCTGGGGGTCATGTGGGAGACAGCCAATCAGTGTGTCTCTCACATCAGTGTTTCTCCCTCCTGCCCTTTCCCTCTATCTAAAAATTAATAGAAAAGTATCCTTGGGTGAGGATTAACAACAAAAAAGGTAAAATGGTACATATTCGTTACAAGACTTCCAAGATACACCTTATAATTATCTGAGGATAAATTTTGTATTCAAATATCAATCTGCATCGAATAGTGCATACAACTGACAAAATCTATCACTTATAACACTTTATCATAATTTTAAATATGTTGATTTTATGTTCCAAAGTTAATAGAATTATTTAAAAGACATTGTTTTAGAGACATTCTGAAGGGATTATGTGTGAAATGACATGGTGTCTGGGATTATAAGTAATGGGGATAGATGAAACAAGAATAGTATAAAATGATAAAAAATAATGATTTAATAGTCTTCCATTTATATATATATATAAAATGTGTGTGTGTGTGTGTTTTGTTTTATTTCTTGTTAATCCTCACCTAAGGATGTTTTTCCATTGATTTTTTTGGATAGAGTGGAAGGGAGGGAGAGGATAGAGACATTGATGTGAGAGACACATTGACTGGTTGCTTCCTGCATGACCCCCAGGGATCAAACCTGCAACCCAGGTATGTGCCCCTGGCTGGAAATCAAACCTGAGACCCTTCGGTCCATGGGTCAAGGCTCTAACTGCTGAGCCAAACTGGCCAGGACTTTAGGTAGATTTTTAAAATAGCCATTACAAAGAGTAGCATATGTCCTGTTAAGCTCTCATGAGGATTATCTTATTTAACAGCCCAAAAATAATCCAGCAGGGGAATTATTTATTATTTCACCTTCTCAGTCCATGGGACGATGCTCAATCTACTGAGCCACACCGGTCAAGCTTATTTCACTTTCTCAATGGAGGGATCTGTAGCTCAGACAGGGTGCCCATTTGGCAAGTGTCTGTTGGGAAAGATTTAGTGTCCATGCTTTAGGACAGCTCACCATGCTCCCTTGTATCCTCTCCTCTCCCTAAGGGAAACATCTGACTCTGGCCAGACCCCTAAATTCCTCTCCTATGAGATGGCATTATCTAGTAATAACACCCCATACCCCAACATCACCTGGAGGACTCTTGGCTTCCCCCTACTCGTGCTGCATATTTTATGCAAACTCCTTTCCTCCAGTTCTCTTGGATGGTGGCACCATTGCCCTGGCAAGGCAAACAGGGTCATCAGTGTCACCCCATACATCACTGGCGCTCATTGCCACATGCAATGATTTTCTAAACCCAGTTGGATTTCTTCCCAATATGACTGCAGGGTGCTACCTCCAAGCAGTGCCTTAGTATTCAGCTGTCACCCACTAATCACTCACTATCATGAAATGAAAGACATTCTAAAGGATTGAGGTAACTCAGGCTCTTTCTCCCCACCCTTCCAGCAGGTGACTTTAGCCCTGACCACTCCCCACCATAGTAGGTAAAATGCAAATCAATGACTGACAATAGCTGCCAATCCCTAAGAACATTCCCTCTCCCCTCTGGGGAAACAAGACCATCCACTCCCTAATCTGGGCTAGATTAGGTCTGGCCCCTCTGTGTCCTAGTCCAAAAGAACTGAGAAGAAACTGACGGAACTTGAGACAAGGAGAAACTCTGTCAGGTCTATCGTTGTCCTGATTCAGGGTGGCCCAGCATCCTTCCTGTGTGTCTTCCTTGACATGGCACAATCTGCTGTGTTTTCTCTCTTGTCCTTGACCAAATATACATAGACTGACAAACAGGTTATGATGTGAAATGCATGCACTGGACTTGAAATAAGACCATGTTTATTAGTTTCTGCTGAGGGACATATTTTGTGTCTTAATGACGGTACAATACGTTTATTTGGATTTGTAGCCTTTCAGAGTATCAAAAGTAATACTTTTAGTCTCCCGGAGCATGCTCAGCTTTAGAGCCTGAAGTAGTGCGTCTCCACAACTTTACATGATCAGCTGCAGACAGCACTTGGCGGAAATAAATTGGCAATCCGTTTGGAGAGGAGGAGCAGCCCCCTGCAGGTGCCATTTTCCAACGCTCCTCCCAACTGAGCCTGGCCTGTCGAGCAATAAGCGCCTTAGGCCTCGTGGTTACTGGTTCTGTTGGGACTACATTTCCATCAGGCCCGGAGTTGAGTGGCAGCATTGTTATCCAATGGAAATTTAGGAAAGACGCGCTTCTGCGCATGTCTGCGTCTGAGAGCCGGGGACTTCCGGGTGCCCGCTGTGGAAGTTGCCCTTGGTTTATTCTTCCAATAGTGGGGCCCTGAGTCAGAGTTGAGGTGCGGGGCCCAGAAGGCTGGAGAGTTGGGTTTCGGCCGCGGGCTCTGTGCCGCCGCCCGGGGAACCCGGGACAGGGACCGCCGTGTCCGGGGCCCTAACTCGCCCGCTCCGGCCGAAGAGACCGATGGCGGCGGCCGCGCTAAGGCGCCCGGCTGAGGTGAGGGCGCGTCTCCCGGGTGCGGGCGCCTGGCACGTCCTGCAGCCCGGGCCCGGCGTGCGGACCGTGCGGCGCTCGTGGGTGACACACGGATGACGCGGGTGGGGGAGGGGGACGGGCCGAGGGGCACCCGGCAGAAGACGAAGAGCGCTGAGGCACCGGGGTTCGGCAGCCGGCTCGAGCCCTGCACAGAGCCCCCGTGTGCAGGGCGCCTCAGCCCAGGGAACCCACCGTGAGCTCGGTTCTCCCAAGCCGGCCCCTCCACGTCCGGGCTGCTGGAGCGGAGATGGAAGCGCAGGGAGGGGAGGGTGTCCCAGCCCCTCTCGGGCCCTGCCGCACCCACATGTTCTCCGGAACGTGTTTCTTCAGACTGTTCAGTGCTAGTCCTCCGGTTTCGGGTTTGGAGAGCCTGGAGGAACCCCAAGCCCAGGGTCCTCAGCCCACGTGAGGGTCCTATGAAGGTGTTTACATTTTTGTCAACCATTAGAAACCTGCGTGGAAGGTTATTCCTGGAACTGGTAGTAGGCTGTGCACATTCCTGATGTAAAACGGAGCTGATAGTGTTCAGGAAGGTACAGATCTCTTGTGACAAAGAGCAAGGGGGCAGCAGGAAGGATTAGAATGGCTGCCTGAGAAGTTGGGTGTCCACCCTGACGCTAACGGGGTTTGGAACAGAGGAGGGGGTGATTTCACCAAGGTGGTTCTGGCTGTAGTATCATCATAGACTGGGGTTGAAGGGGGAAGAAGGAAGATAGGGGGCCTGGGCTACTGCCGTAATTCAGCTGAGGGTTAACTAACTAGAGTTGTGGATTTGGGGATGTGATTGCATTCTGGATGTGTTTTTTTTCTTTGTTTTGTTTTGTTTTCTTCTTCACCTGAGGATATGCTTTTTTATTTTTTATAATCCTCACTGGAGGACTTTTTTCCATTTATCTTCAGATAGAGGGAGGGGGACAGAGAGAGAAACATGGACGAGAGAGGGACACATCAACTGGTTGCCTCATGCACGACCCCGACCAGGGCCGGGGATGAACTGCAACTGAGGTAGTGCCCTTGGCCAGAATCAAACCCATGACTCAAAGATATGGTTTTTATTAATTTGAGAGAGAAGCAAGGAGAGGATGAGAGAGAAAAATGAATGAGAGAGAGAAACATCGACATGAGAGAGACACATCAAATGGTTGCCACCCACAGGACCTCAGGGACAAACTGCAACCGAGGTACGTGCCCTTAGTGGGAACTGAACCCAGGACTCTCTGGTGTGCGGTCCGATGCTCTAAGCACTGAGCAGAACCGGCCAGGGCAGTGTATAATTTTTAAAAAGACAAACCAGCAGGTGGAGCTCAATGGTTGAGCATTGACCCATGCACCAAGAGGTTACTGGTTCAATTCCTGGTCAGGGCACATGCCCAGGTTGTGGGCCCTATCCCCAGTGAGGGGCATGTAGGAGGCAGCCAATTGAAGTTTCTCTCTTTCTCCCTCTCTAAAATCAATAAAGAATTTTAAAAAGAGTCCTGGCCGGTTTGGCTCAGCGGTTGAGCGTCGGACTGTGGACCAGAGAGTTCCGGGTTCGGATCCCACTAGGAGCATGTACCACAAAAAAAAAAAAACAATACACAGTTGAAGGAGGTCAGTGGTTATGAAAGGAGAAGGTGTCAGGAATAGAGTATGCCAGGTGGCCACGGTTTCCAGTGAAAAGTAGACATAGGTGGATGCAGCAGCTTAGGAGTAATTAAGGCAAGATGACATTCAGGCCTGAGCTGGTGATTATTCACCACTCTGAACTCTACCACGGTTTTATGAGGACTTTGGTGAGGTCTGGGGTGTTTTATTCAGCTTGGAGAATAAGGTGATCTGTGACCTGCAGATGTGGTCACCTATGAGAGTCATTAGGCTTCTGGTGGGCCACCAGTGAGACTTTTCTTTGAATGAGAGGGTGTGACTGCCGAGGACTTATCAAATGCAGTACAAGCTGAAGAGGATTTTGGACTGTAACTGCTATTTGAGACCATGGTAGGTTTAGAGTAATTTTGGATGCTGTTGCCCAGTTATGGTGTAAGGCCTGAAATTAAGGTCCAGTATTATGTGTTGCCTTTATGTGTGGTGGTACCTGGAAGGACTCTAATGACCTGAGTGTAAGTTGTCCTTCTCACTCTTCTGCCCTGATAAGGTGTCCTTATCAAACAGCCTTCTCATCAACGGGACTAGGTGCAGTTTCTGTTTATCCTTCTATATGGGTTTCTGTTCCCTACTCAGCCTGCAGTTATTCAGACAAGGCAATTACATCCTTTCACATGAACCAGGAGGCACCTATCCTCTCGATCCTACGGCTACTGCTTGATCACTCTTTTTCATAGTACAACCCAAACTTGTGTGGTATGTGGTGTCCTCCTCTCCTAGGCTGTGCATATATGTGATTAATGAACTGCTATCTGTCTCCTCTGTGCAGGATCAGGTGTTGTGTGTTTGGCCATGACCATAATTTTAAAATGGAAATCCTGCCCTCATCAATGTGGTGAAGAGGAGGTGATTAACATAGAAGTGACATATGGGGAGCCAGGGAGATGCCTTGGTGTAGAACATTGTGGTGGTGGTGACTACAGGCATGTAACTGTAATATCTAATTTAAAGAATTGTATGTACTTGAGAAGTAGTATGTCTGATGACCAGAGGGCCCTGTTAATCTAGACTTATGTGACCTTTACCTCCAGTGGAATAGCCTTCGACATAGAGTGGGTGGAACCCTCTATGCCAGGTCCACAACTTGAATATCTGCTTATGCACCTCTTCTCTTGCTGATGACTGGACTCCTATCTGTGATCAGTGAGCCCAGGAGCAGACAACAACACCAATGGCACCAGGCCTGGTTTTTCCTTTGAGTTGGGAGATTGGGAGGAGGACGGGCATAGAGTAGATTGAAGGGGGAGGGATTGTGGGTTCTCAGTAGAGGACCTTGTTTGTAGTTTCATCTGTCCCCATCATGCCAGGGCAGGGTGACCTTTGAGGATGTGGCCGTGTACTTCTCCTTGGAGGAATGGGAGCTCCTTGATGAGGCTATGAGACGTCTATACCACGATGTGATGCTGGAGAACTTGGCAGTTATAACCTCCTTGGGTAAGGTTTTCAAACTCATCCCTGTGCCTTGAGAAAGTGGTTCCTGCCCTTCCCTTTTCCCCAGTAGCAGGTCTATCCTCACACCAGGACCATGGGCACTACTTTGATCCCCAGTTCCCTGGGTAGGTGTTGTGGTTGGTTGGGTTGAGGTTTGTGCACTGCCCTCGAGCTTCCTTGAGCAGCCCCAACCAGGGTCAGGCATCTTCTAGTGACCTATTGGATACCACATTACTTGCCTTCTCCTTGACCAAGTGACTGTGTTCAGATCCAAGGCACCTGTGTGCCCAGGTTCTTCCTTCCTCTAGCTGACATTACCTCAGGTGCCAGGAAATGCCATTACTGATGTGGATATTCCTTAAATGAACCACAAGGTGTTCTCCAAGACCCTCTTTCAAAGTTCTCCATGTAGTATTTTGTTTCCTTTTCTGTTGACTATCATGTGCTGAGTTGTTCTGGGTTAGTGTTGGCTACTCCTCTGTGCCGTCTTTTTTTTAGTACTTGTATAAGGTGCCATGCATTTGCTTATTGAAGGAGTTGGGTTGCGTTGGAAACCTATGGTCCACAAGACATGCATGAACCCAGGCTCAGCAAAGTGGCTCAGAGGGAGCCTGGCCTTGAGGAGTGGCACCCGGAGGAGGGTGTGAATTCAGATCATTCCAAACACCTATTCTGTGGAACTAATACTTTGATGCTCATGCCAGTGGCTGCACTTCATTGCTGTGTGTCCTTCCCCTTTCTTGACAGTTTGCGGATTTGTCAACTCTATCACTTGTTACTTCTGTTCTCACTTCCAGCCTGGGGTTAACCTCACATCTCTGCATGGTGTCTAACCCTTTTTTCTGACCACTCCATCAGTAGTGCTCTCCTCATTGACCCCTATGCATAGGGTCCTGAGGGATGTGCATATCCCTAAAAGTCCTTGAACACCAGCTGCCCTACTTTCGTTGTATTTTCTTGGGTCTTATCACACCCTTCCACACAGCGTTCGTGTGTCACCAGGAGAGAAGTTCTTTTGGAAAGTTTTTAGTAGAGAAGTGAATTGTACACCCTGGCTCTCCTCTCTGTGTCACTGCATGGTAGTGACCTTCACCTGTGAGGCCTCTCCCATTCTGTGCTCTTTATTAGCACAGTACTGCTAAGCAGCCCCATCCTCAACCTGAACCACCTCCCTGGTCCTGCGCACAATGCCAGGGACTTGTTCCTGGGTGTGTCTGACACACACGTGTGTGGTTTGCCCCCTCCCACCACAGGCAATGTGCACTTCACCAGCATTTCTTGTTTTCAGGTTGTTGTCATGGATCCCAGAATGAGGAGGCACCTTCTGAGCTCTGCGATTCTTTACAAGGAGTGTTACAGGTCAGGACTTCCAAGGCAGGTGTGTCTCCCTCGAAGGCCCATCCTTGTGAGCTGTGTGGTGTGGACTTGAGATATATTTTGCACTTGACTGAGCACCAGGGAACATGTCATTGGCAGAAGCTGTACGAGATTGGGGCATGTGAGAAACAATTGGATTCCAGTGCAGAACTTCAGCATCAGAAGCAGCACACGGGAGAGAAGTGCTTCAGAAGCAACACGGGCACAGCCTCGTTTGTGAAGGACTGCAAATTGTGTGCATCAGGGAAGTCCCTGTCCTGTGGGGAGGTTGTGAGGGACTTCCTGGCCAGCTCAAGATTTCTCCAGCATCAGGCCACGCACACCAGGGAGAAGTCAAAGAGGAAAACTGAGTGTGGGGCAGCCTCTCACAGGGGAAAAACTCTGTTGGACTCTGGAAACTGCACGAAAGACTTAAATTGCAAATACAAGCTCGTTCAGCATCAGAGAGTTCTCACTAGAGACAGAGGCTATATGTGCAGTGAATGTGGGAAATCTTTTAGTAAAAGCTATAGCCTCAATGACCATTGGAGAGTTCACACTGGGGAAAAGCCTTATGAATGTGGGGAATGTGGGAAGTCCTTTAGGCACATCTCTAGCCTCAGTCGGCACCGTAGAGTTCACACTGGAGCAAGGCCTCATGAGTGTGACTTATGTGGAAAGTTGTTTACCTACAAGTCTAACCTCCTTCAACACCGCATTGTTCACACTGGAGAAAAGCCTTATGAATGTAGTGAATGTGGGAAATTCTTTACCTACCACTCTAGTCTCATAAAACACCAGAGAGTTCACTCTGGATCAAGGCCCTATGGGTGCAGTGAATGTGGAAAATCTTTTACTCTAAACTCTAGCCTCATTGAACACCGTAGAATTCATAGTGGGGAAAGGCCTTATAAGTGCAGTGAATGTGGCAAATCTTTTAGCCAAAGCTCTGCGCTTCTTGAGCATCGGAGAGCTCATACTGGAGAAAGGCCTTATGAGTGCAGTGAATGTGGGAAATTCTTTACTTACAGTTCCAATCTCTTAAAACACCAAAGAGTTCACACTGGAGAAAGGCCTTATGAGTGTAGTGAATGTGGGAAATCTTTTAGCCAAAGCTCTGCGCTTACTCAGCATCGGAGAGTTCACACTAGAGAAAGACCTTATGAGTGCAGTGAATGTGGGAAATTCTTTCTTTACAGCTCCAATCTCTTAAAACACCAGAGAGTTCACACTGGAGAAAGGCCTTATGAGTGTAGTGAATGTGGGAAATCTTTTAGCCAAAGCTATATGCTTACTCAGCATCGGAGAGTTCACACTAGAGAAAGACCTTATGAGTGTAGCGAATGTGGGAAATCTTTTAGCCATAACTCAAGCCTCATTAAACACCGAAGAGTTCACACTGGGTAAAGGTCTTTTATGTACTGGAATGTGAGAAATGATTTACTTTTACCTCCAGGCTCCTAAAATACTGTATAACATTGGGTGAAGGCCTTATGATTGTGGCAAATCATTTACCAAAGGTTGGCCTTGTTATATCCAGGGAAATTAGAGAATGGCCTTATATTTGTAGTGAATGTGTCATGGCCTTCAGCCTAAGAATTTACTTTATTGGACACAACAGATTTTTTGGTTAAGGATTTAGGGACATTTTAATTATTTTTAAAGAAGTTTATTGATTCTTAGAGAAAGAAATACCTATGTAACATACGTGGACTCCTCCTAGTGGGGGTCAACCCTGCAACCTGAGCATGCCCTGAACAGGAATCAAACTGTCAATCCCTGGGTGCTCTGTTCAAGTGACAACTGAGCCACACTGGCCTGGGCACCACAGATTTCAAATAACAGTATTGTCTTCACTGTGCAGGTATATGCTATTTCTTGGTTCAGTGTACCACCACTGGAGGCAATCCCTTATGAAGGTGTCAGTTGCCTGTATTGGGCCTCCTACATCTGAACATCCAAGTAAATTCTTGGTACATGAGAACTGGATTGCACTTTTCAACCTGCCCAGGGCCAAGGCCGGAGTTATGTCCCTGGCAGTTCTGTAATAGAAGCCATTTCAACTCTACCTCCAGGGTAAGGCTCGTGTATTTTTGCTGCCACTGAGGCAAATGTGCCTCATGAAGAGAGAGAATGTGGAGTCAGTACAGTTGCCGAACCTGATATTCTAAAGGATAAGAAATCCAGACTTAATTCAAACCTATTTTTGAAGTTTATTAAGGTGTAAATGACATGTAATAATCTATCCACATTTATTTATTTAAATTTTTAAAAAGTTTTTATCCTCACCCGAGGATACTTTTCCATACTTTGTTCAGATAGAGTGGGGAGAGAGAGAGAGAAACATTGATGTGAAAGGGACCCATTGAGTGGCTGCTACCCGCATGACCCAACCAGGGCCAGGGACAAACTGCAAGTGAGGTACATGTCCTTAGTGGGAACCAAACCTGGGTCTCTGGACCACAGGCTCATGCTCTAACCACAGAGCCAAACAGGCCAGGGCTCTATCCACATTTAAACTGTAATTTGGTAAGTTTTGACATTCATGTAAACTGTGAAACCATCAAACATAATAACCCTTCCCATCACCCTCTTATTTACCTTGTGCCCTTTAATAATCACTGTGTCCTCCAGGCAGTCATAGATTTGCTTTTCTTAGTATTTTACATGATTGAAATCATAAAGTGTTTAGTCTTTTCCTTGGGTGCCCTCAAGTGACTTGTTTATTTTGAGATTCATTAATGCTCCTTATCTGAAAAGTTCATTGTTTGTTTGTTTTTTTTGTTTGGTTGGTTTTTATTCTCACCTGAGGACATTTTTTGCATTTATCTTTAGATAGAGCAGAAGGGAGAGAAGGGGGAAGAGAGAGACACACATTGATATGAGAAAGACACATCGACTGCTTGCCACTCACAGGACCCCAATCGGAGCGGGGACAAACTGCAACCGAGGTACCTGCCCTTAGTGGGAACCGAACCCAGGTCTCTCTGGACCACAGGCTGATGCTCTAACCACTGAGCAAAACTGGCCAGGGTAGTTCGTTATTTTTATATTGTTCAGAAGCATGTCAAATTGATGTACCACTATTTATTTGCTTATGGATATTTTGTATCCACTTTTGGCCATTGCAGAAATTGGGTACAGTCCATACTGATATGTTTTCTTTCTAGTGTTAATATCTGGATGTGTAAACCCGAGTCAGAGTGTAGGTTAATGTTTAACTTTAAGAAACACTAAATTGTCATGTAAAATGATTGGGTTTTTTTTTTTTGGTATTCCTACCAGCAGCGTATGTGGGTTCCAGTTCTCTCATGTCCTTTAATAGTGCATAGGGGCTAGTTTTTAAAATTTTAACTTAGTAAATGTGTAGCAGTCTCTTACTCAGGTTTTATATTTTCCTGATATTTCATGGTGTTGAGCATTGCTAGTGTACAAGTAGTATGGGGAAATGGTGAGCTTGTGAAGTAGTATGAATGAAAAATTGATCATGGTACATAATAGGTTACAAGAATTCCAAGATAGAGCTAATAATTGCCTAAGGATAAGTTTTGCATCCAGTTATCAATCTTCGTTGAATAGTGAATACAGCTGAGAAAATCTAGTACTTACAACAGTTTATCCAAATTTTAAATATTTTGATTTTATGTTCCAAAGTTAATAGAGTTGTGTAAGAGACCTGACATTTTAGAAACAAATTCTGAAAGGTTTATGTGTGACATGTTGTGGTGTCTGTGATTATAAGTAATGGGGATAGGTCAAACAAGAATAGTATATAACCCTGGCCGGTTTGGCTCAGCTGTTGGAGCGTCGGCCTGTGGACCAGAGAGAGAGTCCTGGGTTCGGTTCCCACTAGGGGCACATACCAATAAATAAACAGATAAATAAAATAAAGGATAGTATGAAATGATAAATGATGACATTAATAGTCTTTTCCATTTTTAGATGTATTTGAAAATAGCCATTACAAAGGGTAGAATATGACCTGTTAAGAGTAATTTTATGTTAGGAGCCGGTTACGTGTCTGACAGAATACACAGAGCCTGGAGGTCTTAAGTCAGAGACTCGACCTCCCCCATAATCTCAAGGAACAACGCCTGTATTGTGTTTGTGCAGCTCGGGGCTAAGTGTGACCCAATGTACATACTGGGTGTTCCTGGGTGTTCTGGGTGCTCCTGTTATCCGCAAGGCAAATGAATTCTATACAGCATTGTTGTAGCCCTGGACATTATATCAAGATCCTGTTTTCTTACATCACTAAACTTTTGCTGTGAGGTATAAAAGGCATGTAATAAAGCATATTGAGGCTGGTTCCTGGCATGGTTAGAAGGACAAAGTTAAAAGGGCAGGGGAGCCCAGGCTGGTGTGAGGCAGTTGTTTGGGGCATTGTCCCATACACAGAAAAGTAGGGTATTTGAATCCTATCCGGGCATACCCAGGTTTCTGGTTTGATTGTCTTAACAGGGTGTGTATGGGAGGCAACCAATCCATATTTGTCCCTTCCTCTCTCTAAAAAATGAATTAAGAAAACATATTCTCAGGTGAAGAGTAATTAAAAGATAAATACTATTCAGAGATAACATCCCTTTCTCATATCACCTGCACCCAATGCCTTCCTTACCCTACTGGTGTTGCTCAATGGATTGAGGTCCATGTTCAATTAAGGATCAGGACACATGCTGGGGTTTCCCTCTCTGACACAAGGCAATAAAAACATTTAAAAAGAAAAAAGAAATGCCTGCCTTCTTTGACGAAAGTGTTCCCCTCCCTCTTCCTACATACTCATTTTCTGATTCCCAGTTGGAACACTATTTGGGCTTCTTGAATCAATGTTTCCAGAATAACTATTCTGTTTTTTTTTTTTTTTACCTAAAAACAAAAAAACTGCTTGTTGCAGTTCACGTTGAAAGACCTTTTATTTTTAGGGTTAGGAACTTTTATTTCCTGCACACAAGATGGACCCCAGGTTTCCGGATCCTCCCGGCTCAGCCGCCCCTGCACGTGTTTATACTGCAGCTCCTCAGCCACCCCCTTCATCTATGTGTCACCCACGAAGGCCTCTAGGTCCGCACTCCGGGCCCGGGCAGCGTGGCGGGGACGCCTGGGGGGCGCGCTGTCACTTCAGCCGAGGTGGAGCCCCGGGCGGGATAGCGGTGCCTCAGAAGATTCTCAGGAAAAGCGCCTTCTGCTGCCGTGGTTCCGGATCCAACCCGAGCTCTGCGAGCCGAGATCCAATCAACTCAGAACCAGAAGTGACGAATCGCCCTCTGGGTAACGTAGGCTTTGCTCCCAAAGTGATGGGACTTGGAGGCTGGTACGTGGAAGCCTCGGAACACAGGCAAGAGGCCTGGGAACCCGCGTTTCTCTCTTGCGCTGTGAGGCACCTGCTCGTCCTTCCGCGGGTGATTCCGGGTGGAAACAGCAACCGCCAGGGACGCTCAGATGCCCCCAGAGGATGAAGATGTCATTGCAGCCGCTCCCAGAGCTTCAGACCCACGTGGGCGACCACTCTAGCGTCGTTCAGCCACACCTGCGCCCTGAACCCGGAAGCCAACAAACGTCATCTGACTGCCCCTCATGTGTCGTCACCTGCTTCACTGGGTCGGGTCAGGATCAAAGAACAGACTGGATCCAGGCCGGTGTGACTGCCACCTGCACTACCCAATCAGGGCCGGGGGCAAACTGCACCCAAGGTACATGCCTTTGGCGGGAACCAAACCCGGGTCTCTCTGGGCCACAGTCCGGCGCTGTAACCGCTGAGCTAAACCGGCCAGGGCGTGTTCTCTCTCTCTCTCTCTCTCCCCCTCCCTCCCTCTCCTCTCTCTCCCCCTCCCTGCCTCCCTCTCTCTCTCAAATCAATAAAGGAAAAAAAATTTTTATAAATAAATAAAAGAAAAAGGCTACGACTTTAGGCAGCTACAAGCGCAAGGATATAAAAAGAAAGAGAGCGGGAGAGAGAACTTTAATTCTTTTCATAACCAGCAAAGGCCAGTTTAGAAAACATACTGATCCTAGGTCACTATTGATGTAAAAAAGATAATGTACACACACACACAAACACCCTGGATTCAGGAGAAATTTAAAATAACCAATATGTTATATATGTATATATAAGATATAGGTAAGATATATAATAACTAAAGTACTAAATTAAAGCAAAGGTCCATAATTTGACCCTGAAAACCCAAAATCTATATATACTAAAATTTGTGTATTAAAAAACATAGCCCTGGCTGGTTTGGCTCAGCAATTAGAGCATCGGCCTGCAGTCCAGAGAGACCCAGGTTTGGTTCCTGCTAAAGGCGCGTACCTCGGTTGCGGTTTTTCCCCTGCCCTCGTTGGTCATGTGGGTGGTAGCCACTCGCTGTGTCCCTTTCGCTTTGATGTTTCTCTCTTTCTTCCTCACTCTCCCTCCCACTCTGTCTGAACAAAATAAATAAATGAGGATATTTTGAGGATAAAAAAATAAATAAATTACAGTGCCCGGCCAGTGTGGCTCAGTAGTTGAACGTTGACCCATGCACCAAGAGGTCACTGGTTCTATTCCTATTCGAGGCACATGCCCAGGTTATGGGCCTGATCCCCAGTGTGGGACATGCAGGAGGCGACTGATCAATGTTCTCTCTCATTGATGTTTCTACCTCTCCCTTCCTCTCTCTCTCTAAAATCAATAAAGAACAAAATTAAAACAAAACAAAACAAAAAAACAGTCCTGGCAGGTGTTCTCAGTGGTTAGAGAATCAGCTAGCACACAAAAGGGTCTTGGGTTCAATTCCTGGTCAAGAGCATGTACCTGGATTTCAGGTTTGATCCCTGGCCCTGGTCAGTTGGTGGTGTGCTGGAGGCAAGCAGTCGTGTCTTGCTCACATTGATGTTTCTCTCTCTACCTCCCTCCCATTTTTTCTATAAGATAATAAAATGGAAAAAATATCCTCAGGTGAAAATTAACAACAAAAGTATACATGTAAATTAAGGTAGTAAATATTTTTGTTAAATCTCTTCTGAGTTACGAGCTTCTACAAAGTTTTAAAAATAAAACAGCAGCCCTGGCCGGTTTGGCTCAGCGGTTAGAGCGTCGGCCTGCGGTCTGGAGAGACCCGGGTTCGGTTCCCGCTAAGGGCACGTACTTCGGTTGCAGTTTGTCCCGCCCTGGTTGGTAAGTGAGCGGGTAGCAGCCACTCGATTGTGTCCCTTCATGTCGATTTTTCTCTCTCTCTCTCCCTTCCTCTCTCTTCCTCCCACTCTGTCTGTACAAAAAATGGAAAAATACCCTCGGGTGAGGATAAAAAAAAAAAAAAGAGAGAGTAAAAAGGCAAGATGTTTTAAAAAAAATAAAACAGCAGCAGGAAGGCCAGTGTGGTTCAGTGGTTGAGCATCAACCCATGTACCAAGAGGTTGCCGGTTCAGTTCAATTCCTGGTCAGGGCAAATGCCCAGGTCGTGGGCCAAATCTCCAGTGGGGGGCATGCAGGAGGCGGCCAGTAGATGTTCTCTCTCTGATTAACATATCTCTCTGTAAAATCAATAAGGAAAAAAATTAACAAAAAAATAAAACAGCAGCAGCCTGGCCAGTGTGGCTCAGTGGATAAAGCATCATCCCATGTATTGAGAAGTCCAGGTTTGATTATTGGTCAGGGCACATGCCCAAGTTCTGGGTTCAATTCCCAGTAGGGATGTGCAGGAGGCAGCTGATCAATGTTTCTCTCTCACATCAATGTTTCTCTCCCTTCTTCTCCCTCTAAAAAAAATTTTTTTTCAATAAAAACATATTTTAAATAAATAAAGACAATGTTCAATGTAAAAGTACCAGTCAGTATCAATTTTTTACCAGGTTAATATTTTTTAAATGCCCTGGCTGACATGACTCAATTGGTTGGGCGTTATCCGGATCACCAAAAGTTTGCTGTTTAACTCCCAGTCAGTGCACAAGAACAAATCGAGGAATGCATATTCTCTCAAATCAACTAAAAAAAATCATTCCACCTAAAAGTCTAGTACCTCACTCCTACTAAGCATCAATATAGTAGCTCTGACATCTCACTCCAAATACCTTGTGACCAGAACATCTTCCTCAGTAGCAAGAAAAACTGGCTAGAAATGAAGGCTGTTTCACAGTGAGTTACCAGGAACTCTGGCTGGTCACAGAGTCTGTATCCTTGGACCACAATCTCTCTGACCTCTCAGTCTCAGGGTTCCTGCTCATGCAGCAGAGGCATCAGGTAAAGAGACCAGGGAGGCACAGGACTTGAGGAAAACTTTACATTCCTTGCTGTGCTGCTGACCTTGGTAATATGAATGACAACCCTGGAGATCCTAAGAATTCCCATACACCCAGATCTCATGCAGCCATACAAACTGGAATGTTTACAGATATTTTTACAAAGGTCACAACCATTCTCCTTTGCTGTGGTCTCTCCAACCCCAATTATTCACACCCAAAGCTTCTGTATCAATTTTGTCTCCTTGGAGACATCAGGTTTTACAGCCAGTGACTTGTATACCAGATTCTGGCCTTCAGGGCATAAGGCACTTCTCTGGTTCTAAGGAACAGCTTTTAGCCAGTAGTGTTGAGGAATATGGGACATATGCTAGTAACAAGACATTCAATCCATACTGCTCCCAAACACATTGTAGGTTGTTATAACAACACCCTCCTCAAAGCAATGCCTGGGCCCTCAAATCATTCTGAAATACAAAATCAGCCCCACAAAGCCCTGAATTCTCACCTACAAAGCTTTGCTCATGTAAATTAAAACCACAATGAGATATCACCTAGCTAGTGTGATTAAGTGGTTAGAGCATCAGCCCACACAGCAAAAGGTCTTGGGTTTGATCCCTGCCCCTGCTGCTAAGGCCTGTGGGAGGCAACCAATCAGTTTGTCTCTCTCAAGCTGTTTTTCTTTCTCCCTTCCACTCTCCAAAAATCAATGGAAAAAGTATCCTTGAGTGAGGATTAACCAAAAACAAAAATTTAGCCCTGGCCAGTTTGGCTCAGCGGTTAGAGCGTCGGCCTGCAGTCCGGAGAGACCTAGGTTCGGTTTCCGCTAAGGGCATGTACCTCGGTTGCAGTTTGTCCCCGGCCCTGGTTGGTCGTGCGGGTGGCAGCCACTCGATGTGTCCCTTCACATCGATGTTTCTCTCTCTCTCTCTCCCTTCCCCTCTCTCCCTCCCACTCTATCCGTACAAAAAATGGAAAAATGTCCTCGGGTGAGGATAAAAAAAAAAAAAAAGACAAAAACAAAAATTTAATTTAAAAAAATATCAAGAAACAGCCCTGGCTGGTTTGCCTCAGCAGTGGACCAAAGGGTTGTGGATTCAATTCCTGATCAAGGGCATGTACCTGGATTACACGTTTGATCCCCAGTCCTGGTTGTGATCATGTGGGAGGTAACCTATCAATGTCTCCCTCACACTGATGTTTCTCTCTCTCTCCCCCTCCTTCCCACTCTATCTGTTTGTATTTGAAAAACAAACATTTAACAAGTTTTTGCTGTGCTTACTTTCTGGGGCTTCAGTTCCTCAGAAATCACAGTATAAAGAGCACTGAACAAAAATGAAACTTTTATGTGTACTTCAAATAGAATCAACTGGGTTTTTTTTTTAATCCTCACTCGAGGACATTTTTATATTTATCTTCACATAGAGAGGGAGGGAGAGACGGAGGAAGATAGAGAAACATCGATGTGAGAGAGATACGTCAACTGGCTGCCACCCACACGACCCCAAGCAGGGCCAGGGACAAACCGCAACTGAGATACATGCCCTTAGCGGGAACTCAACCCAGGACTCTCTGGTCTGTGGGCCAACGCTCTAATGCCAGCAGTTCTCAATCTGTGGGTCACGACCCTTTCACAGGGGTTGCCTAAGACCATGGGAAAACACATTTCCCATGGTCTTAGGAACTGAGACACCGCTCCTCTATCGGTCTCCAGGCGGGTCCACCCACATGTAGATTCGCCCCCATACAACGTGAGGAACTGTAATAAAGGGTCGCAGCACTAGGAAGGTTGAGAACCACAGAGCCAAACCAGCCGGGGCTCAAGGGTTTCTTTTACAAAAGAGAAGGCACTCTTGAGAGCAAGTCAGAATCATGCTGATGAGGCTGCTGACAGAAAAGTACTTTCAAAGTTAAAAGAGCAGGCAACACTACCCTCTGATAAACCTCATATTCTAGCTAATGATTCTCTAAGCAGCTTAGTATTCAAGTTCTTTATGTCAGTTTTCTTCATAGATCTAAATTGTGAATAGCCTAATTTTGAGTAAAAAAGTCTTCTTTTAAAAAAGAATGGGGCAGAAATTCCTGAGATGCTATTCTTCTATGTTGATAGCTATTGTTAATTCTAATTACACATATTTGTACTTTCTTCCTTTAAAAAAAATTTTTATCCTTGAGAGTATTATAGATGCCCTCCTCCTCTCTTCTTCCCACCACCCAGTTCCTGGCTCCATCTCAGGCCTTCACCACTCTATTGTGTGTCCATGGGCTTTCTCCTTTTAGTGTTTTTGTTTTTTTCCAAAGTACTATATTTTATACTTAATTCTACTGTTCTTTTATTCATTTAAAAAATGTTACCAATTTTCTTATTCTTTTCCTTGTTCACTAATTTTAGGACTTGGATAATTGATTTTCATTTTTATTGTTATAACTGCTTTACTTTGCCTTTATAAAATTTCTGATGCATTCTTTTTAAATTTTGTATTTCTTAATTAAAAAACAACAACAACAACAAAAGTGTTTCTCAGGACTGGAAATTAACACCAAAGGTGGACTGAGAACTGTTCTCTGGCAATCTGCTATTCCATCTGAGGCATGCAAAATTGGATGCCACCAGAGACATGCAAAATTGGATGCCACCACAAACTCTACACCTATTTAGTTTGGGAGTTCTGTTTTCAAATCATTCCAGATAGTAAAAACAACCTCCAAGTTTAAAGGTGGTTTAATTTATAGTCTTTATTATTACACAAACCAGAGCAACATAAGGCATGTAGTTCTCTAGGATAGGTGACTTGGAAGGCTGGAAAAATCTGTGAAAACTATTACATGAGGCCCTGGCCGGTATGGTTCATTGGTTGTGAGTCATCCCATGCAACAAAAGGTCGCAGGTTTGAATTTCCATCAGTGCACATGCCTGGGTTGTGGGTTCAATCCCCAGTTGGGGGGCATGCAGGAAGCAGCTGATGGATGTTTCTCTCTCTCTCTCAAATCAATAAAAATCATTTTTAAAAAACAAAACTATCACAAGACCAACAATGTCCATGAGGAAAGCTTTCCTGCTACCAGAACAGGTAGCTAATGTTGGGTCATGTCCACATCTTTACCAATCACTGAGGAGGGAATGAGTCCCTACCTCCCCCAATTTAACTCAGATATATTATAATTTCCTCAGGAGTTGGAGAGTACAAAGTTCTGCCTTCTCTGAGGATATTAGGGTAACTAAGATGGTCTAGTTGAGATATTTTCAGCCAGATACTGACACTGAGACATTTGGCAAGGGCCCTGAACAGATGTGAAAGTGCACTACAGCCCCTGAGAGCTTCTCCCCAGTGTTCATTTTGATACATGTTCAACATCTGATTGGTATCTTCCTCTCAAAGGGAAATCAGGGCTGCTCTCCATATGGGTCCTGCTGTGTTGAAAGCACTCCTAAAGCCTTCCTGCAGTGTGAACTTTCTGGTGCCGAATGAGGTGGGAGCTTAAGCTATAGGCTTTCCCACATTCATTACACTCATATGGCCTTTCCCCTGTGTGAACTTTTTGGTGCCGAACAAGGTGGGAGGTTCTTATGAAATCTTTCCCACATTTGCTGCACACAAAAGGCCTTTCACCTGTGTGAACTCTCTGGTGTGCAATAAAGTCAGAGCTTCGACTAAAGAATTTCCCACATTCAATGCACTCAAAAGGCCTTGTGTCAGTGTGAATTCTCTGGTGTTTAATGAGAGTGTATTTGTGGCCAAAGGATTTCCCACAATCACTGCAAACATAAGGATTTTCTCCAGTATGGATGCTCTCATGCTGAACAAGTGTGGATTTGTGTCTGAAGACTTTCCCACAATCACTGCACTTATAAGGCCTTGCTCCATTGTGAACTCTCTGGTGTACAATTAAATTGGAGTGATGGCTAAAGTATTTTCCACATTCATCACACTTATAAGGCATTTCTCCAGTGTGAATTCTTTTGTGCTGTGTTAGGTTGTCTTTGCGACTAAAGGACTTCCCACATTCACTGCATTCATAAGGCCTTTCTCCAGTGTGGATTCTCTGGTGCTGAACAAGTGTGGCTTTGCGGCTGAAAGCTTTCCCACATTCACTGCAGTCATAAGGCTTTTCTCCAGTGTGGATTCTCTGATGCTGAACAAGTGTGTCTTTGCGGTTGAAGGCTTTCCCACACTCGCTGCAACTATAATGCATCTGTCCAATGTAAAAGGTCTCCCTACTTTCAGTGCTCCTTGTCTTCCTCTTGCTGTGGGTGGCCTTTTGTTGGCGACTGTCCAAACATGCCTGGAAGTTCTTCTGTTCCTCCTCACACGGAAAGGGCTTCTCTGTCAGATGAGGTTCTTCACAAACTCTGCAGTTCTTCACAAATGAGGTCTTGCCTTTGTCTCTCCTTAAGGGTTTCTCTACATTATACTGCTTCTGGTGCTGGTAAAAGTTTGCACAGAATGAGAATTGTTTCCCACATGCCTCACATGTGTAAGGTTTCAGTCTGTGGTGTATTTCCTGATGGTCATCCAGGTGCAAAATATCTTTCAAGATGGGGCCACATATGTCACAAGGGTGGGCTATCTGGGTAGATGAACCTGCCCTGGAAGGACGAACATGTGACATTTCCACAGATATGGTCTGCTCAGAAGAGGCCTCTTCATCCTTCACTCCAAGCCAACACCCTGAAAGCAGAAAAACACTGTTGAAGTGCACGCTGATTTTGGTGAGAGGGGGCAATACCATCACAAAAGTGTGTTTAGCATAACCAGGATTGAATCCATGAAGTGGCTGGCAGGATTAAACACTTGGGTTCAGGTTAAAGAAAGAGCTGCTATGTATTACTAGGCTCTAAGAGTCACAGAATGGGAAAGGCCTCAGGAAGGAGAAAATACAAGGCTGGGCTGTAGCTTACAGAGAAGAAATAGGTAGGATCACCAACTTTCTCTTTGCAAAGTACTTTTATTTTATTTCATTTACTATTAATATGTTTTTAATCCAAAGGATATTTTTCCATTGACTTTTAAATACAGTGGGAATGGGGAAAGAAGACACACACACACACACACACACACACACACACACACACCCCAATATGAGAGAGACACATCAAATGGTTGCCTCCTGCACAACCCTGACTGGGGCCAGGGATTGAATCTACAAACAAAGTACATGCCTTTGACCAGAAATCAAACCCATGACCCTCTGGTCTGCAGGCTGACACTCTAACCACTGAGGAAAACTGGCCAGGATACAAATTACCATTTTTGGCCAATTATTTATTTATTTATTTAACCCTCACCCGAGGATATTTTTCTATTTATCTTCAGATAGAGTGGAAGAAAGAGAGGGGTGGGGGCAGAGAGAGAGAGAGAGACAGACAGACAGACAGACAGACAGACAGACATCAATGTGGGAGAGACACATCGACTGGCTGCCTCCTGCACAACCCCAACCAGGGCTGGGGACAACCTGCAACCAGGACACATGACCTTGGCTGGAATCGAACCTATGAGTCATTGGTCCGCAGGCTGATGTTCTACTGCTGAGCCAAACTGGCCAGGGCTCTTGAGAATTACTTTTAAAAGGGCCTTGGCAGTTGTAAAAGGTGAGTGCTACACAGAAATGTATGTCCAGGCCCAGGAAAAACTGACTTAAAATTAATAACTGGTACTGAAGAAACACTTAAGGATATGTGTTTGTCTCTGATACATTAGCATCATCCAATATGGGAGATCACTGCAGAGGAAGCAGTAGAGAACACCAGTGAGAGGGATGGACAACCTTGGGTCAGAGATCAGAATAGAAATGACGAGTGTACAAAGTGTCCAGAATAGGGAAGAAAAATAGTAATAAGGTATGGCCTATAGCCTGGGTACCAAACAGTAGGAGGCATAGGACAAGTTTCTGGTATTACTTGAACCCAACCCTGAAGTCACACATTCCCCATACTCTCACTTACCAGGGCCCGTCCAAGCCCCTCCTGCCATGGCTAGAGTCATGACCTCTCAGTCAGGTACTCTGAGTTCTTTCCCCTGCTACAATTCAGCAACCAAAGAGGATCTGGAAGATAGATTTCACAGAAGAAAGAGAGCCAGTGAGTGAGAGAGCACTGACACACACAGGGCAGCCCACCTATAAGAGTAATGTCTTGCAGGAACAATGCAATGGGTCCCCCAGGCGTTGACCATGACTATAATTCATGACCCAAGTTGGCCCAAGTAAAGGAATGGGGCAGAATCTGGAGCACAGAGGTCTCATGAATGTGAACAGTGCAATCTAGCCCAGGAGAAGCCAAGCAGGGTAGTATCTACTGGACTGACCACAAAACACTTGACCTTGACACCCTTCCTGGCAAGGGTTTGAGGCAGCAGGGGCTGGAAAGCATAGGGAGTGAAGGAGACAGGACACACAGCCGAGCCCTGAGGTCCTTTGTGAGGTAACAAGGAAAAACAGCAGTGCCCATGGTCCACCTATGAGAAGGAAATGGCAACCTCTGTGGGAAAAAGGAATTCTTGAGCAGAGCACAGACCAGAAAACTGGAACACATGGGACCAGGATGACCATAATGGCAAAGCACAGAGAGTTTTTGAGCCTTATCAAGTAGTCTCGAAGCCTCTCAGGAGAAAAACAAACATCTTCAAAAGTCACATGACCCTGCATGAAGACAACTAAGCACAGGACAGCCTCTCTCTCCAGGGGACTCCCCCTCAGCTGCCCCAGTCAGACAGGATACCTGGCCCTTGTGTGATCAATGCCTGCTCTTTCCTCATTTTCCATGAATCATTTTGTCCAGCCTAGAACAGGCAGTTGGACAGACAGACAGACAGACATTGTATAGTCTTGGCTTGGAATGCAGGGCCCAACCCTTCCCTGGATTCAGAGATGATGCTTCTCATACACAAATTTGAACTTTCTCCTTAAATCCCTCAGTACCAGAGCCCTCGGAACATAAATTAATATTCCATCTCCATATACACATCACCAGAAAAGCCTGGGAAGCAGAGAGAGGAAATAAGCATCAGCTCTGACCTCCCTTTCATCTCATCTCTATTACTACTACACCCAAGCATTCATCTCATGTCCGCTCTTCCTCTGGATGTCTCCAACTTGAATCCCTCTTCTGAACTAAAAACCTGTGTGTCCAGCTGTTCATCTGACAACTCCACTCATGTCTGGAACATCACAGATTCAATATGGTCAAAACCTAAATCGTTGATATTACTTCCACCAACTTCACCCCCTCAACTGAGAATTTTGTTGTTGTTAATCCTCACCTGAGGATATTTTTCCATTAATTTTTAGGCAGAGTGGAAGAGAGGGAGGAGGGAGAGAGAGAGAAACACTGATGTGAGACACACAGTTTGGATGCCTCCTGCATGACTCCAACCAGGGCTGGGGATTGAACCTGCAACCCAGGTACTGCCCTTGACTAGGAATTGAACCCTCAACCCTTCAGTCCAAGAGACACTCTAACCACTGAGCCAAACTGGCCAGGGCATCAACTGAGGATTTTTCTATCCTTACACTTTGTCAGGTCAAAAACTATGAGGTCATCTCTAACTCCTCCCTTCTTTCTCTCACCGTTCACATCAGAAAAATCACTCCCTCCTCTGCTTCAAACCTTCCATGGCTCCAACCACTCTCAGAACAGAAGTCCAGTTTCACAGGCTGTTGTTCCAAAGTTGAATCCTATTCTTTGCTCTCTGATCACACCAGACATAATAGAGACCTGAGGTTTCTAGAACACTCCCAGTGCAAACTCAAGTGATGCATTTGCAAATGCTGGTTCCTGGAACACTGTTCAACTTCATCCCACTTCTTGCTGGAAATGAAAAACCTTTCATATAATTCAAGAACAGAAATCAGGTCACAAGACCTTTGGTGACACGGGGATCCCCAAACTCAATGACAGACAGAAGGTAGGTTAAGAGTCAGAGACACCATTCACCACACTGGGTTGCCAAATTTAGGTGTGGGGGTGGGCTGAATGAAGACCTGCATACTCTTCAGTGAACTATGCAGGGATCACAAGTAGTCTTACTGCCACAGCAACTTGGAGGAAGAGGAAGCTGGGAGTGGTAGGTTATCACAGTGGTGTCTCATGGACTGACTGTTTCCCTAACTTCAGCCCTGTCCTTTGGTGAAGATGATTTGAGGTTGTCTGACCTCATACTCACTTTAGTGTTGCCTCCTACCATCTGTGTGACCTTGAACAAAGATCTGTGTCTCAGCGCCATCTGTAAAGCGGTGATAATAATGGTACCCACCTAACAGAGCTGCTATTTAGATCAGGCATGTTAGAATAGGTCAAGAACCCCCTTAGTGGAAGGGAGTGAGAAAGAGAAACACTGATGTGAGAAAGACATGTCAATTGGGTGTCTCCTGCACAACCCCAACCAGGGCTGGGGATCAAACCCACAACCTAAGTATGTGCCCTTGACCAGAAATCGAACCCGAGACCCTTCAGTCTGCAGGCTGATGCTCTAACCACTGAGACAAACCAGCCAGGGCAGGTCAAGAACCTTTGAATTAGCTTTACTGTTCACAAGCTTAACACTTTGCAAATGTTTTTGGTGCAAATAAAGCAATACGATTTTTGAAATTCTAGGTTTGACTTTTATCTCTTAAGAAAATGTGATTATTTCAGAGTTTCCATTGTAATAAAAGAGTGTCAATCAATTACTAAGCATGGGTATAAATCTGATTTAACCTATCTACGTATTCTTTTTTAACTGCCTGCTTATATATACTTGCCAGATGTACACTAGTCCTTTCACCAAACCAGCTTACCTGGTATATACTCTTCTAAAGGTTAGCCTGCTAGTGGCCCTTCATTAGAGATGTTT
This sequence comes from Molossus molossus, assembly GCF_014108415.1. Taxonomy (NCBI): domain Eukaryota; kingdom Metazoa; phylum Chordata; class Mammalia; order Chiroptera; family Molossidae; genus Molossus; species Molossus molossus. The sequence goes on from NW_023425357.1 coordinate 916,034, forward strand.
ATCATCCCTCCTCTCCCGAGGAATTGGGGAACTAATGTAATAGACCTTGGACTAGGCTAGGGCTGCTTCACTGGCCTGGCTGACTTTTCCTTTGCTCCACAGCCAGAGTCTGTGGCATGATGAGTCCACACAATGTCAAATCTATAGCATCTCATGCCTTGCTCTCCTTCTTATAGGCTGCTAATAACCTACAGTCCTCTCCTGCTTTTATCAGCCAGATCCCTTTCATATGCCAGGACCCCCCTCCTTTCTGGAAGAAATCTCTAGGATATTCACCGGTTCTCCCCTGCCCTCCAATCTCTCACCTCAGGAGCCATATAAAATAACATCCTTAATATTCTTCCCCTAAATCTGATCTCCAGGGTTTAACCTGAGTACTCATCCCTCAGAGGGTGCCCGCAGAGCTCTCTCTGCAGAAGTGTAAACCTGCATATCCACATGCCCACGTGACACCTCCACTGTGCAACATCTCAGACTTACCACGTCCCAAATCTAAGTCCTGATCGCCCTAAAAGGTGCTCCTTGCTCCAACTTACACAATTCCATTCTTTCAGATGTTCAGCAGAAAAACAAACAACAAAAAAAAACTTGAGGCCCTGGCCAGGTAGTTGTTAGTTAAGAGCATTGTCTGGATACGACGAGGTTGAGGGTCTGATCTCCCATCAGGACATGCACAAGAATCAACACAAGGGTCCGGCTGGTATGGCTCACTGGTTGAGCATCAACCCACACATGGAGGGGTTGCCGGTTCGATTCCCAGACAGGACACATGCCCAGATTGTGGGCCCGACCCCCCGTGGGGGGCATGCAGGAGGCAGCCAATCTATGTTCCCTCTCATTGATGTTTCTATCTCTCTCTCCTTTTCACTTCCTCTCTAAAATCAATAAAGGGAAAAAATTTAATAAAAAAAAAAAAAGAATCAACCAAGGAACACATGAGTGGAGCAACAAATCGATATATCGCTGTCCCTCTCTCTCCCCTCCCTAAAGCCAATCTATACGTTTTTCAAATTTGTTCTTTTTTTTGTTTTTTTGTTTTCTTTTAAGGAAAACTTCGGAGGGCCCTTCATTCCCTACTCTCACAGCCATATCTGACCCAGCAGCAAACCCCGCTGCTTGTAATGACTTACCCACCCCTCAGGCCCTCCTGCCCCTGCTCCGGGACGACCGCCACCACCACACTCCTGGGGTCTGTTGCCTCCTCGTCACCCCTACCTCAGCCCGGTCCGTTCTCCCGAGGATGCCTGTCCTCGCAGTGCACGTACCCGCCTCACCCTGTCACTCCGCCATGACCAGTGCTCACGGGCAGCTCCTCGCCGATTCTGGGCCCCGAGTCTCCCCACCGCTCGCGGCTCAGTCGCTCCTCCCACGACTCGTCACCCTGGCAGCTGGAAATGGGGGCTCCACCCACAACGGCCCAGGGGCCTGGGCTGGGGTGACTTCAGCAGCCACAGCTCGCTCCGGGGTTTCCAGATTCGGAGGTGAGGGTCGGGCCGCGGCACAGCAACTACCAAGCCGGGCTCATCCCTGCGGCCGTCGCCATCCCTGTCCGGGCCGCGCGGGGCCGTGAGGATCGCGGGTCCGAACGCGGGGCCTCGCGGACGCTGCCGCCGCCGAGCCTCCTCTTAGTGGGGACGGGCGCCTGCCCGCTGCTGTGACCACGGGGCCGAGCCGGAGCTCACGAACCGGCGCACTGGGCGCTCGCAGCGTCGACAAGATGTCCGCCGCGAGAAAGACTCCGGAAGTCCCGCCCACGCGTCGTCCGCACGTGCGGAAACGTCCTGCGCGGCGCGGAAGTTTCTGGGTAGTGTAGTCGGCCCAGAGCTGCGGGCGGGAACTGACACCTCTGGTACCTAGAGCTGCTGGTGCCCCAGAGGCCGCTGGGAAATGGTGCCTCGCCGCCGGGAGCCTTCGAGGCTCTGTGGGGTAATCTCCAAGGAAGGACGAGTACTTAGAGACGTGTTCTCGGATGTTACCCAAAGCTACAGAGCAAAATTGGTAGCCTATGTGAAATGTCATTGGGGCCTCTTCTACTTCCTTGTTGTTGTTTTTTATCCTCATCTGAGGACATTTTTTTCATTTTTTGTTCAGATAGAGCGGGAGGGAGGGAGGGAGAGAAAAACATCCACGTGAAGGGTACACTTCCAGTGGCTGCCACCCACACGACCCAGCCAGGGCCGGGGACAAACGTGCCCTTAGCGGGAACTGAACCCCGGGTCTCTCTGGATCACAGGCCAACGCTCTGACTGCTGAGCCAAACCAGCTATTGGTACTTTCTTGTTTTTTAAGTATGTGTAGAGGGAAAGTTTTTTGTTTGTTTGTTTGTTTGTTTGTTTTATCCTCACCTGAGGACATTTTTCCATTTTTTGTACAGATAGAGTGGGAGGGAGAGAGAGGAAGAGATAGAGAGAGAGAAACATCGATGTGAAAGGGACAAATCGAGTGGCTGCCACCGCACGACCAACCAGGGTCGGGGACAAACTGCAACCGAAGTACGTGCCCTTAGTGGGAACCGAACCCGGGTCTCTCCGGACCGCAGGCCGACGCTCTAACCGCTGAGCCAAACCGGCCAGGGCTGTTTGTTTTTTTGTGTGTGTGTTTTTGGTATATGCCCCTAGCAGAAACCAAACTCGGGACTCTCTGGTCCACATGCTGATGCTCCAACCACTGAGACAAACCAGCCAGGGTGAGGGATGTTTATTTTTAATTTTTTTAAATCCTCACCTGAGGATACTTTTCCATTTAACTTCAGATAGAGTCAGAGGGGGAGAGAGAGAAACAACATGAGAAAGACACATGGACTGACTCCCGCACAACCCCAACCAGAGCCGGGGTTTGAACCTGAGGTACGTGCCCGTGACTGGAATCGAACCCGAAACTCTTTGGTCATGGGCCCACCCTCTAACCACTGAGTTATACGGGCCAGGGTTAGTGGGAAGTTTTTTAAGTCAGTTTTGTGAGATTCAGTTGGGTCCGCGGTAAGAGAATTGTATCCAGACAGGGCTGTAGGGTGGAAGAAGTCATGAGGTTGAGACTCCCTGAAGCAAATGACTAACTGGAGTGCTACTGTTATGACCAGCCAGTGAGACAATCAGAAACACACAGCTGAATTGTAAATAAGAGGAATACTTTATTCACTGGCAGGCTGCAGGGGTAGACATCACCCAAATCAGCAGCCCAAGCATTCTTGCAGTTCGTTTATAAAGCCTAAAGTTACATTCTCTTGGCGCCACTTATGGTGCTGTTAAGGAAATAACTGATACAAGAGGAGCTGTTATAGAGGTCTGAGCAAGGGAGGAACTGGTACAATAGGAGGTAAGAGGAGCTATTACAGAGATCAGGGTAAGGCAACCATTAATCTCTCTTTTTATGGTTCCTCTGAGTTTCCCAAAGTCATCATTAATCCCCTTATCATTATGGTTCTTCTGGGTTTTAGTCCCAGGTTTTTTGGAAACTGCCTGGGTGTGTATGTGCTGGAACAACTGGTCAGAACGGAGCTTGCTTAAGTCAAGTAGCCTAGTTCACTACCTCTTGCTATCCTAAAAAAAGAGGGCTTTTGGTTCTGGATTGGTGGTTCAGTTGGTTGGAGCATTGCTTTGTACATCAAAAGGCTGTGGGTCCAATTCTTGTCACAGAACATAGCTAGGTTTTGGGTTCCATCACCCACTGGGGCATTCAAGTGAGGCAACCAATCTATGACTCTCTCTGTTCCTCCCTCTCTAAAACCAATTAAAACAAAAAAGTTATACCTTACAAAATATATAAATAAAACAAAAGGCCTTTCAAAGTGAGACTACAAACACTTGAAATCAATAATATCTACTTGGGAAGCACTGATTCAGGCAGAAGCTGAAATAGTGTTCTGATTGGGAGACAGAGGCAGTGGGTATTTATGAGAAAGGGAAGGGGAACAATTACATTAGGAAGAAAGGCATTACTATTGGTGTACATGTGACATAGTAATGCTAAATCCAGACAGTGTTTTACATTTTCAGCCCAGTAGTTGTCAGTCCAGTAGTCATAACTGTTTTCTTGTGATCTTTGCCAACAGTTCTTTAGGGCACAAGGTTGCGTTAGGCCCTGTCCAAAGGTCTCTTTGCCCTGTTTTAACATCAAAAAGTTTGAGGTATAAGACACGCAACGCAGTGCCTTTGGCATGGCAGATTCAGCTCCATTTTAAAGTGACTCCACTTATTATCATTTGGACACTGTGTTTTCCTCGGAAATGATTCCTGACAGGGTTATGGGAAGAAAGACCAAGGAGGTCAAGGAAGGCGCCTTTCCTGCCTGTTTAGTCACTGATGCTGTCCAACCCAGGGAGCAACAGTCTTTAATCCAAAAGATATTTCTTAGCCCAACAACTGAAATATATTTCTTTCCTTTTAGGAATGTACCACTTATCTGAAAAGAACCATTATAAATGTTCTTATGTGCTAGGGCAGTGCCTGACATAGTCCTAGTGGAAGCATATTTACAAAGGTGACATCTGGACATGGAAATAAAGATTTAGAAGCCCTGGCCAGGTAGCTCAGATGGTTGATGTCATCCTTATACCAAAGTTGCAGGTTCAACCCCTGGTCAGGGCATGCAAGAAGCAGCCAATGGCCCTGGCCGGTTTGGCTCAGTGGTTAGAGTGTCAGCCTGCGGAGCAGAGTGTCCCGGGTTCATGTCCTGCTAGGGGCATGTACCTCAGTTGCAGTTTGTCCCCGGCCCTGGTTGGGGTTGTGTGGGTGGCAACCACTCGATGAGTCTCTCTCACATCAATGTTTCTCTCTCTCTCGTCTTCTCTCCCTCCCTATCTGAAGATAAATGCAAAAAAAAGAAAAGAAAAAAGGGAAAAAAAAGCATCCAATGAATGCCTAAGTGGAACAACAAATTGATGTTTTTCTCTCTCCTTTCAGCTCTCTCTAAAACCAGTAAATTTTTTTAAATTAAAAAGATTTGGAACACCATGATCTCATTTCTTTTCTAGGAAGTGATTTTCATTTCATTTGCAATAACAGGGAGAGTATCTGACTTGGGAGTTGAGATTATTTATGGTAAGCCAAAAAAAAGAGAGAGAGAGAGAGAAAGTGGAGGACTGGAGGAGGGGAAAAGAGAAACAAACACTTGTGAATTAAGTTACTGAAAGTTAATATTTTTTTCTTTATTGATTTTAGAGAGAGGAAAGGAGAGGGAGAGAAAATAGACATCAATGAGGGAGAACATTGACTGGCTGCCCCCCGCACGACCCCCCCCCCCCCCCGCCCCGCCACTGGGGATCAATCCCACAACCTGGGCATATGCCCTGACTGGGAATTGAACCGGTGATTTCTTGGTATATGGATCAATGCTCAACCACTGAGCCACACCAGCTGGGCTATTAATAATTGTATATTCACACATATATGCAGGAATAGCTCTGGGGAACATGTCTGTGACAGGTGGCAAGAGTTAAAATGCCAGAAATTTGACTTGGGTACACTGATGTATGAGAATGAAGCTCAGCACACAGCTGTGTTGGGACCTTAAGTGCAATGGACAAATTTGAAAACAAGATAAATACCCCAGCTATCAAGGAACTTATGCTGTATTCAAGAAAGACAGAGGAAGAGACAGGAAAAAATAGAAAGTTATATAGAATGTTAGAATGTGGTAGACACAATGAAAAGAGAAGGTGAAGGCACCAAGAAGCAGGAGGGTGAGATGTAATAATACAGGCAAAGGAGGCTGATTTGTTCCAGGGTCTTAATTTATAAAGATGACTGGGTGACAACACAGAAAAGTTTAATAGCTCACAATACCCCTAGAAATGAAAGGCATAGAAGAAACACCAGATTTTGAAAAGGCAGAAGTAGGAGCTAGGGGAAAGCCTAGGTTATAGCTTTGTGTGTATTCTGTGGGAAATGCAGGCGGTGAGCCAGAGTGCTTATGTAAAACTATGAGCCCATGAAAATACTAACACAAATTAAACTCCTTAGAGGAAATGTGTAGACTTTGTGCTTCCATTGGCAGCATGTATACTAATATTGGAATGATCAAGATTAGCATGGGCCCTATACAAGGATGACAAGCAAGAAATCCCAGCCTGTGTGGCTTGGTTGAGCATCAACCCATTCACTGATTGGTCATGGTTCGATTCCTGGTCAGGGCACATGCCCAGGTTGTAGATTGGATCCCCAGTGAGAGACTATATATATATTTTTTCAAGTGATGAAAAAATATGTTCAAAAAGAAAAATATGTAGATTTTCAATTAGAGGACAATAGGCTAATGAAGAAACATCTCTGAGACGCAATTTTGCTCTTGCGTTTATAAGAGGTGAGAAATATATTTCATTGTGATTTTTCATTCATAACCATATTACCTAAATATATTGTATTAAAATATTTAGGTACTGGCCCTGGCCGGTTTGGCTCAGCGGTTAGAGCGTCGGCCTGCGGTACAGAGAGACCCGGGTTCGGTTCCCACTAAGGGCGCGTGCTTTGGTTGCAGTTTGTCCCCGGCCCTGGTCAGTCGTGCGGGTGGCAGCCACTCGATGTGTCCCTTCACATCGATGTTTCTCTCTCTCTCTCTTCCTCTCTCTCCCTCCCACTCTATCTGAACAAAAAATGGAAAAAGTGTCCTCGGGTGAGGATAAAAAAAAAAAAATATTTAGGTACTGTAGGTATACGTTTTATATTTATATACATTGAACAATTATACAAGTCACTTTATTTATTTACTTATTTAATCCTCACCCGAAGACATTTTTCGATATTTTGTTCAGATAGAGTGGGAGGGAGGGAGAGAGACACATCGACATGAAAGGGACACATCGAGTGGTTGCCACCCACACAACCCAACCAGGGCCGGGGACAAAGTGCAACTGAAGTATATGCCCTTAGCGGGAACCGAACCCGGGTCTCTCTGGACCGCAGGCCGACGCTCTAACCACTGAGGCAAACTGGCCAGGGCTACAAGTCACTTTAAAACTATGACAAATAGCCCTGGCCGGTTTGGTTCAGCGGTTAGAGCGCCCACCTGCGGTCCGGAGAGACCCGGGTTCAGTTCCCGCTAAGGGCATATACCTTGGTTGCACTTTGTCCCCGGCCCTGGTTGGTCGTGCGGGTGGCAGCCACTCGATGTGTCCCTTTCACATCGATGTTTCTCACTCTCTCTTCCTCTCTCCCTCCCACTCTGTCTGTACAAAAAATGGAAAAATGTCCTCGGGTGAGGAAAAAAAAAAAAAATGTTAAAACTATGACAAATAGCCCAGCTGGTGTGGCTCAGTGGATTGAGCATTAGTTCCATGGACTGAGAGGTCCCCATTCGATTCCTGGTCAGGGCACATGCCCAGTTTCAGGCTCAATCCCCAGTAGGGGGCATGCAGGAGGCAAATGATGTGTGTTTCTTCCTCTTATCGATGTTTCTATCTCTCCATCCTCTCTAAAAAATAAATAAAAGAATATTAAAAATATATATATAACAAAATTATTTACTTATTTTAATCCTCAGACAGAATGGGAGGAGCAGAGAAAGAAACATCAACGTGAGAGGTACATCGACTGGCTGCCACCCTCAGGACACCAACCAGGGCCAGGGACGAACCGCAACTGAGGCACGTGCCCTTGGCCAGAATCAAACCTGGGACTCCCTGATCTGCAGGCCAACACTCTAACCGCTGACCCAAACCGTCCAGGGCAACAAAATTCTTCTTTATACACAATTTTACTTAAATAGAAATCATAAAAATGCAGAATTGTACATTTAACAGCATATAAAATCTTTAATGACCAAGTATTATGTCTCTCTCTCTCTCTCTCCCTTCCTTCCACTCTATCTAAAAATCAACGGGAAAATATTCGCTGGTGAAGATTAACCAAAAAAAAAAACACCACCAACAACAAATGATTATTCATTTATTTATTTATTTATTTATTTATTTATTTATTTTTATCCTCACCCGAGGACATTTTTTCCATTTTCTGTTCAGGTGGAGTGGGAGGGAGAGAGGAAGAGAGAGAAAGAGAGAAACATCGACGTGAAAGGGACACATCGAGTGGCTGCCACCGGCATGACCAACCAGGGCCGGGGACAAACTGCAACCAAGGTACGTGCCCTTAGCGGGAACCGAACCCGGGTCTCTCTGGACCACAGGCCGACGCTCTAACCGCTGAGCCAAACCGGCCAGGGCATGATTATTTATTTATAAAATGTTCTAGATTGGTTGCCTCCTACACACACCCTACTGGGGATCAAGCTCGAAACCTGGGCATGTGCTCTGACCTGAATCGAACTGAGACCTCTCAGTCCATGGGATGACACTCAATTCATTGAGACACAAAGGCAGTGCTCAAATCATTACTTAAACATGGAAAACAAAGGTGAAATGAAAATGAAACTCTAAAAGTTTCCTCTAGGTACCAATGACAGATAAAATTTTGTAAAGATTCATTTTATTCCATCAAAAGTGATAATTTTAGCCCGGCCAGTGTTGCTCAGTGGTTGAGTGTCGACCCATGCACCAAGAGATCACCAACTGGATTCCCGGTCAGGGCACATGTTATGGTTATGGGCCCAGTCCCCAGTGGGGGGCATGCAGGAGATAGCCAGTCAATGTTCTGTCATCAATGTTTCTCTCTCTCTCTCCCTTCTTCTCTCTAAAAACCAATAAAGAAAAACAAACTTTTTAAGTGACAATTTTAAAGATCTAGAAAGATTTGGTTTAAAGAAAACCAGAGCTGAACAGTAATTAAAGCAGTGAAAACAGATTTTAATCAGAAACTATTGGAATGGGGGAGAAGGAACCTTCACAAACAACTAGGCTCAATTCCAAGTAAAGCATGAACACTTCAGGGTTTATAGTTGAGTCAGTGGATTAAAAATTACTAAGAGGAAACATCACCGGTAAGGAAGGATCCTTGCTAAACTGACATAACAGGATTCTTGCTGAAGGCAGGCCAAGTTGATCAGCTATTACCTGGGAGATAACAGGGATTAGCGTTTTTTTCCCTTTATTGACTTTAGAGAGCGAGATAGAAACATCAATGAGAGAACATCAATTGGCCGCCTCCTGCATGCCCCCCACTGGGGATTGGACCCACAACATGGCCATGTGTCCTGACCAGGAATCAAACCGGCAACCTCCTGGTGCATGGGTCAACGCTCAACCACTGAGCCACACCAGTCAGACAGGGGTTAGGAATTTGATCAGATATTGAGGGGGAGAGAATTGTGGCTAAACCAACTTAATAGGATTCTTGCTAAAATTGGGCAATGCAAAGATAAAGTCCAAAAATCAGAGGAGACTGAGTAAAGAGACTCTGTCAGAGCTGACCCCCATATATTGCTAAACTGGAAATGCATCATTTTCTACTTGTTTTTTTTTTATTCTCACCCAAAGATATTTTTCCATTTTTTGTTCAGACAGAGTGGGAGGGAGGGAGGGGAGAGAGAGAGAGAAACATCAGTGTGAAAGAGACACATCGAGTGGTTGCCACCCACATGACCCAACCAGGGACGGGGACAAACTGCAACAGAGGTACATGCCCTTACTGGGAACCGAACCAGGGTCTCTCTGGATCGCAGACCGACGCTCTAACCGCTGAGCCAAACCAGCCAGGGCATTACTTGCTTTTTCATATATAAAATTTTCTCTATTGATTTTAGAGAGAGGGAGAGGAAACATCAATTGGCCACCTCCTGCATGCCCCCAATGAGGATTGGGCCCACAATCTGGGCAAGTACTCTGACTGGGAATCCAAACCAGGGACCTCTTGGTGCATGGGACAATGCTTAACTACTGAGGCACACCAGCTGGGCACTATTTGTTTTCTCAATAAAAAAATATTGCAAAGTAAGGTTTAAAAAAAAAAGTGGTAAATAATGTGTACAAAACAATTTAATTATTATTTTTTTATCATAAGCAATTTTATTTCACCAACTGGACAGTTTTCAGCTAAGTATCCTCAACCAGAAATCAAACCTATGACCCTTCATTACACAGTCTGAAGCTCTGTCCACTGAAAAATACCAGCCAGGGCAGTGTTTCCTATTTTTGAAGGACCTTACTGAATGGGCAATTCAGATTAACTCTTTAAAGACAGTTGTGAGCCCTGGTCGGTTTGGCTCAACAGTTAGAGCGTCGGCCTGCGGTCCAAAGAGACCTGGGTTCGGTCCCCGCTAAGGGAACATGGTTTGTCCCTGACCCTGGTTGGTCGTGCAGGTGGCAGCCACTCGATGTGCCCCTTTCACTTTGATGTTTCTCTCTCTCCCTCTCTCTTTCTTCCTCTCTCCCCCACTCTCTAAACAAAAAATGGAAAAATGTCCTTGGGTGAGGATAAAAATAAATAAATAGAGACAGTTGTGAAATGTAAACTGCAGAAAGTTTATGTCATTCTTTAAAGATTGTGGTGAAAAGCTCTGGGGAAACATCAGAGAAGGGTGAAAATATTTAAGTCCTTAATGAAATTTGGTAAGTTACATAAGTCTGAAAAGAGCTAGAATCCAGTTGAGCATGTGACTCTGCTGAAATTTTAATCACCCTGAGGCTATGGTACCCAAAACCTGATTCTTTTTCATTCATGAGCACACTGAGCAATATGAGCTTGGGGAAAAAGTTAAAGAGGACATTTAGCCAGAAGAATAACATAAAAGAGGAAATTTAAGATGTCATGTTTATTTACTGCTCTAACAAATATTCACTGATAACATTAAAAAAATTATATTTCCTATAACAAAAGTTACCAAATATTCACTGATAACATTAAAAAAATTATATTTCCTATAACAAAAGTTACAGCAGATACTTAACAAGCAATGCAAAAAAATAGGAGTTAAATATAATTTAACCAAATGACAGTATTTTTTTTAAATGTACAATTTATGTATGATCAAAGACACCAAGTAGTTAAATAAAAAGGTGACTGACTCCAGGAAAATTTTGTGAATCCTAGATTAACATGCCCTTGAAGAACCGTAGTCATTCATGGAAAAATAAAGTCCCACCTCCCTCAAAATTGTGGGTTTGATTCTCAGTCACGAGCACATATCTGAGTTGCAGGATTGATCCCTGGCCCTGGTCAGGGTACAACGTGGGAGGAAACCGATCAATGTATCTCTCTCACAATGATGTTTCTCTCTCTCCCTCCCTCCCTCCCTTCCACTCTGTCTGAGGATCAGTGAAAAAAATGTCCTGGGTTGAGGATTAACAAAATGATAATAATGTGACAATCATAGGAATAGGAATATCTTCACCCATTTTTTTCTGGCTAGGATTTAAGTAGTTAGGACACTTGAAATTATCATTGCTCAAAAGCTGAGAGAATGTGATAGCTTTAGGAATGCCAACAAAATTAATGGATCCAAAGCAGGTACTAAGTTCAAGACCTAACAAAACATGTTTATATCTGGTCACAAGATCACATTTAGACCGAAACCCATCTACAGTTTCTGGACATTCCTGCTCTTCAACTCTTGCAAAATTTTAGTCAGTTTTCTATTTAACACAACTTTAATTTCTCTAAGTAGGAGACAAAGCTTAACTATCTTTGCATTAGCCAGAGATATTTACTACAGATGTAATGTTATGGACCCAGTACAGGACACCCTGCACCTACAAACAAAGGTAAAGAAGACAAAGGAGCCCTGGCCGGTTTGGCTCAGCGGTTGGAGCATCGGCCTGCAGACCAGAGTCTGGGGTTTGGTTCCCGCTAAGGGCATGTACCAAAAAAAAAAAAAAAAGACAAACGTTACCCAGCTAGTGTAGCTCAGTGGTTGAGCATCAACCCATGCACCAAGAAGTCATCAGTTCGATTCCTGGTCAGGGCACATGCCCAGGTTGTGGGCCAAATCCCCAGTGGGGGGCATACAGGAGGCAGCCAATCGATGTTCTCTCTCACTGATGTTTCTCTCCCCCTCTCCCTTCCTCACTCTTTAAAAATCAATAAAGAAAAAAATTAAAAAAAAAAAAGACAAAGATATTAGAGAGAGACTATTATAGACAACCAACACAGAAGGAGGTCCCTAAGATAAAATACATAAATGTGCCCGAAGATACTGATAGTAAACTCTCTTCTTTTGGTTAATCCTCACCAAGGATATTTTTACATTGAGTTTTAGATAGAGTGGAAGGGAGGGAGAGAGAGAGAGAAATATCAATGTGAGAGAGACACATCAATTGGTTGCCTCCCACATGACCCTGACCAGGGGCCCAGTCAACCCAGTTACATGCTCTTGACAGGGCATTGAAACCCAGACCCCTTGGTCCATGGGCTGACACTGTAACTGCTGAGGCAAACCGGCCCAGGGCCACTGATTGTAAACTCTTAAAACTTCCTATTTTCCTGATGCTTCAGCATCCACACAAACAAGATGTGAATGTCAGGTGACTATCACCACCACTGTGATAAGGCTGGCCCCTGCCATAAGTTCCCCATCCTAACTTGCAGTGATTGCCCGTGTTTGCATCTGGCTTTCCTCCTCTAGGACCTGTGAGTATAATAAAGTTTTAAATGTCATATGCCTTTACAAAAGTCATTTCTGTTCAAGCTTTAAAAACCCTAAAGCATCCCTGGCCCGTTTTGCTCGGTGGTTAGAGCAGCATTCTGCGGACCAATGACTCACGGTTTCAATTCCAGCCAGGGCACGTATCTCAGTTGTGGTTCGTCCCCCACCCTGGTTGGGGTCATGCAGAAGGCAACCAGTCAATGTGGATGTGTCTCTCTCACATTGATGTTTCTCTCTCTCTCCTTTCCACTTTATCTGAAGATAAATGGAAAAATATCCTCAGGTGAGGATAAAAAACAAAAAACCCCTAAAAAGCAGTACTTACTCTCCATTTATAACACTTCTGGTGACAATGGGATGATTCTGAACTCTGGCAAAGTCCCTGGGAAATGCCTTTGTGTACTTATGGTGACTGATCAACTCCACCATCTGGAAAGGGTCTGTCTTATCCAAGTTCCCTGCGCTGCCCTGAGTTCTGTGTTGCACCCTCCTTCCAAGGGCCGCCAAAATTTCCACCATAAAGTTCAGATCCTGTCCAAATCTAATAACACAACTGGGTTGCCACTGCCCTGCAGTGATTTACAAGAGGGAAAATCATCCTTTTTATATCCTCTGGTCTGCCCCTGGGCAGGTGAACCCATACTTCTCTGCAAGCCTTTGGTAATCACATTTTTTAAAAGATGTGTTTTTATTGATATTTTAGAGAGGGAGGGAGAGATAGAAACATTAATATGAGAAGAAACAGAACTGCTGCTTCCTGCACACCCCCTACTGGGGATCAAGCCTACGACTTGGGCACGTGCCGTCAGGGAATCAAACCAGGACCTCTCAGTCCATGGATGACACTCAGTATACTGAGCCACACCAGCCAAGATGATGCTCAATCCACTGAGCCACACCAGGCAGTGACTGAACTTTTGGAAACGATTCCTGAAAATAGACTAGTTTCCCACCATGTTGTTGCCTGCCTGGTGCCCACAGTGCATGCTGGCTGGAGCACTGTGCATCCTGGAATAGCATTAGGGAGAATAACTTGCCCACAAATGCTGTTCTTCCTTCACACTGGCAGAGTCCTATTCTGCGTTCAAACTACCCACACAGTGAACAGAGTTTCCAAGATTAAAGGTATTTAAACTAAAAGACCTGTATTATTACACAAACTAGAGCAATGTGTGACAGGCAGTTTTTGGTTTGGTGACTTGGAAGCTGTAAAACTTGACTGTAAGTACTAATTGAGACCCAATATGTCCCTGAAAGAGCTAGTAATCCTCGTCAAGCCGCCAGAACTCAGTTTCTCTGGGCCAACACAGGGTCAGGTCTGTGACCTAATTTGTCAGAGAGAAGGTCTCAAGACACTCATGATTTCCTCCAACTAATGGGAGAGAACAGAGGTCAGTTCTGTCTCCAACCCTGTGTGGACCTGCCAGTTGGTAGAGGGGAAATGGCTTCTGCCAAAGATACTGTGAGTGACAAAAATCTGGCAAGGACCCTGGGAAGTTAAACATGCTTACCACATAATTTATGGATAATCTCTAGTTTTTGGATATCCAGATATAGGTGTCAATTCAGGCAGAAGGCTCCTCACAGAGGCTTTCCTCTCACAGTTACACTAAGTAAGGAAAGAGTACATTCCTGGCGGATCTAAGGTCTTTTTTCAGTGTTAACTCTTGGTGTTGAATGACGACAGATTTGCAGCTAAACAATTTCCTACGTTCACTGCATGTGAGCTCAGGTCCTCTACTGAAGGAGGCCAGAGCTCTGGCTAAACAATCTCGCCCTCACTGCACTCATGAGTCTTAGCTCCAGTGTGAACTGTCCAGTGTTGAATGAGGTAAGTTTTGCAGCTAAATTTCCCATATTCACTATTTTCATGAGGTTTTTCTCCAGTGTGAACTCTTTGGTGTTGAATGAGGACAGATTTCTGGATAAAGGATTTCCCACAATCACTGCACTCATAAGGCCTGTCTCCAGTGCGAAATCTTTGGTGTTAAATGAGGACATATTTTTTGATAAAACACTTCCCACAGTGCATTCATAAGGCCTTTCTAGTGTGCACTCTCTTGTGTCGAAGGAGGCCAGAATTTTGGCCGAACGACTTCCCACATTCATTACACTTATAAGGCCTTTCATTAGTGTGAACTCTCTGGTGTTTAACAAGGATGGATTTCTGGATAAAGGATTTCTTACATTCACTGCACTCATAAGGCCTTTCTCCAGTGTGAACTCTTTGGTGTTGAATGAAGACAGATTTTTTGATAAAACACTTTCCACACTCAGTGCATTCATAAGACCTCTCTCTAGTGTGCACTCTCTTGTGTCGAAGGAGGCCAGAACTTTGGCTGAACGACTTCCCACATTCATTGCACGTATAAGGCCTTTCATTAGTGTGAACTCTCTGGTGTTTAACAAGGATGGATTTCTGGATAAAGCATTTCTTACATTCACTGCACTCATAAGGCCTTTCTCCTGTGTGAATTCTTTGGTGTTGAAGGAGATCAGATTTCTGGCTAAAAGATCTGCCACATTCAGTGCACTTAAAGGGCTTTGCTCCAGTGTGAACTCTCCAGTGTCGACTAAGGTGGGTTTTGCGGTTAAAGAATCTTCCACATTCATCACACCTGTACAGCTTTTCTCCAGGGCGAGTTTGCTGGTGCTGAACAAGCCTGCAATTAAAGCTGAGGCCTCCCCCCGATGTGCTACACTCATCATGACCTTCTCCAGTGCAAACTCTCTGGTGGGGAAATGGGGGTGTATTACTGAAACCTCTCCTACTTTCAATCCACTTGTGACTTTTTCCACTGTTAAAGGGCTCCCCACACTCAGTGCTGCTCTGGGGCTTCTCACTATTGGGAGTGGCCTCATGTTGGAGAAGGCCTGAGGTAGCTTGAAAGTCCCCACGGGTCACTGGCTTCCCTGACACATGGAATCTATAGCTCCTCACAGATGAGGCCCTGTCCATGCTAATTGTGAAGATTTTTCCTCCACGCTTTTGGTGCTGGTGAAGGTTTTCACTGAACCAGAAGTCTTTGGTTTCCCTACCGAAGTATGGCTTCTGCTGAGAATATATTGCTTGGCGCTCAGTCTGGTGCAAAATGTCTTTCAAACCTGAGACACACTTCTCACAGAGGTGAGTCTTCTGGGTTGATGGATTTGCCTTAGAAATCCTGAGCTGTGACTCTCCTTGCACAGGAACACTCTTCTTAGAAGGGGCCTCCTTGCCCTTTGCTCTATACCAACAGTCTGAAAGAAGAGAAATACTGAGAAAGTTCACGTTAGCTTTGGTGGGAGGAGGAAGTCCCATCAAAAGTGTCTGTCATACATATACATTCAAACCAAAGAATGGATCCATGGGCTATTTTTCAGGACAAGGCAGCAATTTGAAGGTAGGGCTGGGACTCTCAAGATCATAGCATGGGGGAGACCTTCTGGGACAAAGGGCAGAAGTATGGGGTCCAACAACAGGGAGGAGAGCCAGAATCAAAGACTCACTTCTGTGCCAACAACCTTCTGCCAGGACCCTGTCAGCTGGGAACATCCATGCCATGCATAAGGATGGCTGTGCGCAGGCCCAGGAAAATACAGGACTATTTAAAGACATGCACACACCTCACAAACATTATGTGTGGGTCACTGTAGGAGAACTTCAGACTGTGCAATGGAAAGGAAAAGTGAAACACATGGAGGTAGAGAGATGGGGACAGCCAGAGAATAAAAGTCACAGATGAAATGACAAATCAGAAAAGTGTCAAGTATAAAGAAAAAAGTGAAGAAATTATTTGTGCTCAGTGACGCTTGTACCAAAACACTGGTGTAAAAGTGTTTTGTGAACCAGGCAGGTACTTGGTATCTGAACACAGATCTAAGACCATCTTGCCACATTCACCCTGAGACTCGAGCAGGGCTCTCTCCACACTCTCAGTTGTGTAAGGACCTGATGAAGCTAGTTCTTAGGGAAAGACAGGACATGTGAGTGGTCAAAACAGGTCCAGAGCAACTCAGGAAACACACTACAGGAAAAAAGGTAATATTACAATAAAATCTCAAAGGAGCGGCTTCCAAGAAAAGTCTATTGACTCTAATTAGTAACTGCAACAATGCATGTAATTCCTGATACAGGTGGTCACAAGAAAATGTTAGCTAGAGGAAGAGGGCAAAACCTGGGGCACAAGGGGGTACCATGGACTTGGACACAGTCATCCTGCCAGGGACAGGTAAAGAAAGATGCGATCCATTAGGCCGACTGCCAGATGCCTGACTCCCAGACCATTCCCTGCACTCATTGGGGTAAAAGAAGTTAGGGCTGTTTGAGGAATGCATTGCTTGGGGTAGTGTACACAGCTTAGTGCTGGTACCCAAAGTGTATACACCAAGGAAGTAGAGAAGCCAGTACAGCCCATGGACTGGTTATGGAAAGGACAGAGCTTCCTTTAGGACAGGGGACAAGAGAAACCAGACAAGGACACTGGGAGAAAGATGAAGACCTTACCCAGGGATGTTGTAAGTGCAAAATTCTGCAGCATCACATCATGGTATAGGGACCTCTGTGCCTCATCAAGGAGCCCCCACTCCTCCAGGGAGAAATAAATGGCCACATCTTCAAAGGTCACATAGCCCTGCCATAATACAGACAGTTCATTCCATGATCAGCTTCTCTCCTAGGACCTCAAGTTCATCCACCCACTCACTCAACCCCTGCTTACCCACCTCCAATTCCCCCACCTCAGAGGAGATATCAGGCCCTGGTGGCACTGATGTGCACTCTATCCTCATGATCCCTTTGATCACTGTGTCCATCCATGACAACAGGGAGGTGAGGAGATAGATATCTGAGCTCTGGATCTGCAAGCAGGGACGCACTCACCTTTGTCAGACAATTGTCCTAGGATCCCCAGGTCATGCCACAGACACAACCAAGGGTGTTGGCTCACATTTCACCCTTTGTCCTCAATGCTGGGGTCCTTGGGCCATGAGTTCTCACTCCTTTGTCACATGGACATCATTTTCTTTTCTTTTCTTTTCTTGTTGACAGTTATTAGCTGTCTCTCATTTTCTCCCTTTTTGCCCACCTCCACCCAATCTATGGACATCATTTCCTTTTCTTTTTTTTATTCCTCACCCAGATGATATTTTTCTATTTATCATTAGATAGAGTGGGAGGAAGGAAGAGAGAGAAAGACAGAGAGAAACATCTATGTGATTGAGACACATCGAGTGGTTGCTTCCTGCATGATCCAACCAGGGCCAGGGACGAACCACAACTGAGGTACGAGCCCTTGACCAGAACTGAACCCAAGACTCATTGGTCCACGGGCTGATGCTCTAACCTCTGAGCCAAACAGGCCAGGGCAGACATCATTTTCTACCCATACTTCTCTCACAGTCACCACCTCTTCCCTGTCCTTCTACATATTATTCAACACATGGCATACAGAGAGTGATAACGCAAATTCAAACAGGATTTAGGCCCTGGCCGGTTTGGCTCAGCAGTTAGTGTTGGCCTGTGGACCAGAGTTGCGAGTTCGATTCTGATCAAGGGCATGTGCCTCAGTTTCGGTTTGGTCTCTGGCCCTGGACAGGGTAGTGCGGGGAGCACCCAATTAATGTGTCTCTCTCACATCAATGTCTGTCTGTCTGTCTCTCCCCCACTCCCTCCCTTCCTCCCACTCTGTCTGCAAATAGGTGAAAAAATATGCTCAGGTGAGAATTTAAAACAAAACAACAACAAAAAACTCAGGATTTAGTTGTACCACAGACCTCCAATGGTCCCCACTGCCATTAGCAGTCCACAATTCTGTTCTACAGGTCTCTCTGTCTGACTCTGCTCCTTGCTTTAGCCTCAGTCACCCAGAATCACTGTGGCTATCATACGCCCTTGACCTTCCTCCATTGGTGCTGTAATTCATGTCTCCTCACCAGTCACAGCCTGCCTCTCTCTCCCTAAACCTCATTCAAAACCCTCTCAGAGCCCTGGCTGGTTTGATTCATTGGTTAGAGTGCTAGCCCACGAACTGAGGGGTCATGGGTTTGATTCCAGTCAAGGGCACATACCTGGGTTGCAAGTTCGACCCCAGCCTCGATTGGGGTTGTGCGGGAGGCAACCAATCAATGTGTCTCTCTCACTTCAATGTTTCTCTCTCTCCCCCTCCTTCCTTCCCTTCCACTCTATCTTAAAAAAAAAAAAAAAATCAATGAAAAAATATTCTCAGGTGAGGATTAACAACAAAAACCCTCTCAGGAGACTTTCTACCCCAGATCCAGTTACTCTCCCTCATGACCACTTGTGCCCTAAACTAATCCACCCACTTGACTGACAATCCCCAGATATACCAATGTGGTGACAAAATCCTGGTGCGTCCACAGAGCAGTGAACCAGTCACCTTGATCACCTGCTTGATCATCCTTTCCCAGACTGCTCTCATAGCCACTTCTCTCCTTCACCCGTTTACATGAGACCCAGTCTTCAAACTACCCCCTCCTCTTCCTGGGATGCTGTTAATGTCATCATTACCAGGATTACCCTACTAACTTTGACCCACAGTGTTATAGACGGAATATATACGCCCTCCCAGAATTCGTGCTAAGACCTAACCCCCAGTATGATAATATTTAAAGGTGGAGACTTGGGGAATTAAACAGTTTTAGGTTAGATCATGAGGGTAAGGCCCACACAATGGGGGAATTAACAAGATTTAGAAGAAAAAGGTAAAGCTCTCATGCTCTCTCCGGTGTTTGCACCAAGCAAAGACCACAGTTCCTCACCAGGAACAGAATCTGCCAGCTGTTTGATCTTGGACTTCCCAGCCTCCAGAATTGTGAGAAATAAAGGTACTTTGTTTTAGCTGCCCAAGTTAAGATGCACAGTTTCATCATGGTCCACATACTATCCACCACCTTTTCCAGATGTCTCCACTCTGAAATCCTCCTAACAGTCCCAGACCTGGGTGTACACCTGCTCACTTAATACCTCTACTCATACATTTATAACCAAAACTCCTAAGTAATTAAATGAAAATTAATCCTACTACCAGCTTCCACAGCCCAGTTGGTAGAATTTCCAACATTTCAGCTTCTAACCCAAAAAACCTTGCTACCATCCCTGACTTCTATTTTTTTCTCTCAACCCTTCAAAATCAGAAAATCAGAGCAGATAAATGTATCAAAAAAACTGATGCAGAATCAAAGCATTATTATCACTTCCAAGGCCACCACACTGGTCCACATCACCAACACTAACCTGGACTATTGCAGTAGCCTCATTCCTGGTCTTCCTACCACCTTCTTCACACCCCCAATCTGTTCTCCATGCTGCAGCCACAGGGAACCTGATGAGGGCTTGGTCAGATCACCTTCCTCCTCTGCTCCAAACCTCCTATTGATCCCATCACCTCCAGAACAGACATACAACTTCATCCAAGTCATGACTCCTGACCTCTTGCTCTCTGTTCCCATTATAAAGAAATTAAACTGGGCCCTGGCCGATTTGGCTCAGCGGTTAGAGCGTTGGCCTGCGGTACAGAGAGACCCGGGTTCGGTTCCCGCTAAGGGCATGTACCTCGGTTGCAGTTTGTCCCCGGCCCTGGTTGGTCATGTGGGTGGCAGCCACTCGATGTGTCCCTTCACATCGATGTTTCTCTCTCTCTCTCTTCCTTTCTCTCCCTCCCGCTCTATCTGAACAAAAAAAAATGGAAAAATGTCCTCGGGTGAGGATTAAAAAAAAGAGAAATTAAACTCCCTTGAGCCAGTTAGGCCACACCTCCAAGAGTCTAAATAGAGTAGCACCTATACTTGGGGCAACTGCCTCCATATCTCATCTGATTGGTTGCTAGCAATAGGAATCACTCCATATAATCCCCAGCCTGGTCTGAGGACCCTGGGCTTAGGCTTGGTTCACCATCTCCAGACACAAAGACTGGAAGAGAGAGAGGCAGACTCCCAGGATACCACAATCCCAGGGATCACGAGGAATCATGAGCAGTGAGGTTTTGAAACATCCTTCCACTCACCTTTGCAGGGTCCATAAGTGCTTCTGTACTTGTAACCAACCATCTGTGCGAAGAGGGAGGTTCTGAGAGGAGGGTGACCATGGCTGGATTCAAAGGGCTCTGGGCTCCCCTATTCCCTGGATTAGTTCTGGAGCAGGGTGACCTGGGATCACTGCATTTTCTCTGGTCTCAATCCTCAGTGCTGACTCTTATCAGCTGAGTGACCCAGGACAAAACCTAAATACTCCTGCCTCTAAGCCTCCTTTCAGTCTGTTCCTCTGAGGTTTTGGGAAATGTTTTAAATTTTTTTTCCCCTTTATTGATTTTAGAGAGAAAGGAAACAAGAGGGAGAGAGAGACAGAAACATCCATGAGAGAGAACACTGACTGGCCGCCTCCTGCATTCCCCCCACTGGGGATCCGGCCCACAACCTGGGCATGTGCCCTGAACCTGCGACCCCCCCCCCCTTTTTTTTTAATCCTCAGGGGAGGGCATTTTTCCATTCCTTGTTCAGACAGAGTGGGAGGGAGGGAGAGAGAGAGAGAAAAACGTCGATGCAAAATGGACACACCAAGTGGCCGCCACCCCACGACCAACCAGGGCTGGGGACAATCGGCAACCGAGGTACATGCCCTTACAGGAACCGAACTCGGGTCTCTCTGGACCGCAGGCCAACGCTCTAACCGCTGAGCCAAACCGTCCAGGGGCCCGCGACCTCTTGATGCATGGGTCGATAGGTCAACCACTGTAGTGCGACAAAAAACGATTTTTTTTTTTTTTTTTTTTTTATCCTCGCCCAAGGACATTTTTCCATTTTTCGTTCAGGTAGAGTGGGAGGGAGAGAGAGGAACAGATAGAGAGAGAGAAACATCGATGTGAAAGGAACACAACGAGTGGCTGCCACCCAAACGACCCACCAGGGCCGGGGACAAACTGCAACCGAGGTACGTGCCCTTAGCGGGAACCGAACCCCGGTCTCTCAGGACCGCAGGCCGACGCTCTAACCGCTGAGCCAAACCGGCCAGGGCTTTTTTTTTTTTTTTTTATCCTCCAGCCAGGACATTTTTCCATTTTTTGCACAGACAGAGTGGGAGGGAGAGAGAGGAAGAGAGAGAGAGAAAAAAACATCGACGTGAAAGAGACACATCGAGTGGCTGCCACCCGCACGACCAACCAGGGCCGGGGACAAACTGCAACTGAGGTACGTGCCCTTAGCGGGAACCGAACCCGGGTCTCTCCAGACCGCAGGCCGATGCTCCAACCACTGAGCCAAACCGGCCAGGGCAAAAAACGATTTTTTAAAAAAAAATCCTTTTTTTTTTTTTTATCCTCACCCGAGGACATTTTTCCATTTTTTGTTCAGGTAGAGTGGGAGGGAGAGAGAGGAACAGAGAGAGAGAGAGAGAGAGAGAGAGAGAAACATCGACATGAAAGAGACACATCGAGTGGCTGCCACCCGCACGACCAACCAGGGCCGGGGACAAACTGCAACCAAGGTACGTGCCCTTAG
This sequence comes from Molossus molossus, assembly GCF_014108415.1. Taxonomy (NCBI): domain Eukaryota; kingdom Metazoa; phylum Chordata; class Mammalia; order Chiroptera; family Molossidae; genus Molossus; species Molossus molossus. The sequence goes on from NW_023425357.1 coordinate 937,994, forward strand.
CGGGAACCGAACCGGGTCTCTCCGGACTGCAGGCCGATGCTCCAACCGCTGAGCCAAACCGGCCAGGGCAAAAAACGATTTTTTTAAAAAAAATCCTCACCCGAGGACTGTTTCGCATTTATCTTCGGATAGAGCGGGAGGGAGAAAGGAAGGAAGAGAGAGAGAGAAAAACGTCCATGTGAGAGAGAGACAACCGGCCACCACCCATACGACCCCCACTGGAGAGGGGACGAACTGCAACAGAGGCAGCGCCCTTCCCAGAAACCGAACCCAGGACTCCGGTCCGTGGGGCCGACGCTCGAACCACTGTGCCAAACTGGCCAGGGCGGTTTTGGAAAACGTTTAAGGGCCTACTTCAGGCGGGGCCTTTTCGGTTCATAATTCTCTACGGGTCCGGGCACCCCGAACACGGCCTCACACTGTCAGTTTCCTGAACACACAACGCTAACCTCAGGCTTCCCGGACCCTCCAGGCTCTGAGCCACCTCCACGTCCTTCCACGGTGGCTCCTCAGCCTCCCTCCTTCGCCCGCCGCTGTCACAACGCGTGTCACCCACCAGCGCCTCCAGGTCGGGGCTCCGGCCGGGCTGCAGGACGTGGTCGCCTGCAGGGACGACGCACACTCACCTTAGCCCAGCGCCTCAGCTCCACCACCGCCACCGGACTCACTGGACTCTGGGCCAGGCGGGCGGGGACCTGGAAGTGGACTCCTCGCTGCCCACTGCCTGAGATGCGCCTCTGAGCAGCAGGGGTGACTCTTCCCGAACCTTCCCAACCCATCCTCGTGCACCAACCCAGTGCTCCTCAACCTCAGGCTCCTCAACACCAACTGAACCAAGATGGCCCGAAACGGCCGCCAAGGCTAAGCTGCCGGAAGTCCCGCCCCAACGGGATACGTCTGTGCAGAATTGACACTCATGAACCATCAATGGCTCAAAGAGGGTGGCGCCTGGCGCGGTGTTTACCGGGTAATGTAGTTTCGGCTGCAAAGGCCCAGGTTAAGGTAGCAGCTCACCAGAAACTACAGAGAAGCTGGGAAATGGTGTATGCAGCCTCTAAGCGTGAGGAACAGAATCACTTTATCACTGTATTCACCCTGAAAGGTTTGGCTAGGCAGTTAGAGCCTGGGCCAGCGGACCAATGAGTGGCAGATTCCATTCCAGTCAAGGGCATGCACCTTGCAGTTCATCCATGCCCTGGTTGGGCCATGTGGGAGGCAACCAGTGGATGTGTCTCTCCCCTCATGTTTCTCTCCCTCCCTCCCATTCTATTTGATAAGTGGAAAAATATTCTCAGTGAGGATTTAAAAAAAAAAAAAAGGAGGGGGGCATACTCAACACTTCCTTACGGGAGTTTGTAAATGATCACCTAAGCATTTAGAGACATTATTTGAGACTTTCTGATGCTTAGTATGCAGGCTTAGTCTGAAAGTATTATTTCAGGTTCTCTCAATTATGGAGCCTGAACAGATTCGGTCAGTTTGGTGCGTTACAGTATGTTGGCTCACAGGGACAAAACAGAGAAGACAGAGGTACAGATTTACTTAGCAAGACCAGAATCCCACAGTTCTGAAGCATCACATTCTAGTACAGGGCCCTATGGGTGAGGTCCAGATGTCCTTATTTTTTCCCAGGTAAAGGTGATGGTCATGTCCTACAAGGTCACCAATACCAGGAAAGTCAAAGACAAGTGGGTCTTTTGCTGTTGGTTAATATCAGAACCTGATCACTTGGTGGAGGTTGAAACTCATTGCTTGGTCCCTGTGAAATGTGTAGAGTGTTAACCAATGGTCATTGGTGCCAATTCCATGCCAACAGGAATCCCCAATTTGGGGTGCAGTAAAGATGAAACTTAATTCAAGTCAAACATCTCAACTGTAATACAGTGAAGCTATGAGAACTGCAAAGCTGTTGAACAGCTCAATAGTGTCACTGTGCAAGGCCCCTCTCTGGCTACATAGCTCTGGCTCTGGTATGTTCTACCTGCTTCATTGGTCTTCACTCTGCTCCAGCCAGGAGAATAAAACTTTTAGTGTTAGGTAGAAAAGTGTGCTCTTTGAGTCAGAAGGAACCTCACTTATATAGACAGAAGTCCCACCCCTGATCACTGATTGGTCCATCTTCATGCAAAATCCAGTGTAACTGATCCAAAGAGCACAGTCCTGATAGGGCAGAATGGAGCTGCTCTGAATACTCGGTGAAGATGCTAATGGTGGGGGGATACAGCAGGTCTGGCTCAAATGGCAGTTCAGTGTAGGCTCCTCCCAAAAGCCTGGCTTGCCAGAGAGGCCCCAGGACCCTGCTTCTGGAGTAATATAATTATGGCTGAGAAAGAGAGTCCCATGCAGAAAGCCATTTCAAGTCAAGGCTTTTGCTACAAGGGCTCAGGCTGATTGCATTTCCCCACGTCCTCATGCACCTACATTTGACCATTTGATCAGTGAGCCTCCAGGCTGTGTCAATGAAAACTTTTGTGTATTTCTTATGGGAATATAAAATGGTATACAATGTGAAAAACAGGATAACCCTGGCTGGTGCAGCTCAGTTGCTTGGGTGTAATCCTGAGCACTGAAAGGCTGCTGGTTTGATTCCTGGTCATGGCATGTGTCCAGGATGTGGGCTAGATGGCCAGTAGTGGGTGTGCAGGAGGCAGCTGATCAATTTCCACTCTCACCTGGATATTACTCTCTCTTTCTCCCTTCCTTTCTCTAAAAGTCAAATTTTCAAATCTTAATTAAAAAAACAGTATAGCAGTTCCCCAAAACGTTTACTATAAATATATCATATGACCAAGCAATTAATTCCATTCCAAGGTCTATACTCCAAAAATATTTAAAGGATGGATACAAACATATCCTTGTACAACTATATTTACAGCAGCACTAATCACAACAGCCAAAAAGTGAAAACCACCCACGGGTTCATCAACAGATGAACAGATAAACAAATGTGGAATGTCCAAACAGTGGAATATTATACAGCAACCAAGGTCTGATACATGCCACAAGATGGATAAGCCTTGAAAACAATATGCTAAGTGTCACAAGCTAGACACAGAAGGACAAATATTGTCTGGTTCCACTTATAAGAAATATCTATCATAAGTAAACTCATAAAGACAGAATGTAGATTAGATGTTACCAGAGGCTGAAATGAGGGGTAAATAAGCAGTTACTGCACAAATGAACACACAATTTGCGTGTTCTAAACGGTTTTGAAAAGTGTTGGTAGATACACAACATTGCAAATTTACTTAATACTAGTGAACTATACATTTGAAAATAATTCAAATGGTAAATTTAAAATTGTAATACACACACACGCGCGTGCGCACACAAATAAAATAACCAAACTGATACTCTCCAAATTCCCAAATTCAAAATCTTTTGTCATACTATTTAAAATATCATGAACTTTTTTTTTTGGATGAAGTTAAAACATTTAATGTACTCTGGGTTTTTTTGTGTTTTTTTTTAAAATCCTCACTCAAGGATATTTTTCCATTTGTTTTCAGACAGAGTGGGAGGGAGAGAGAGAAACATTGATGTGAGAGGAACACATCAACTGGTTGCCTCCCATATGACCCAAACAGGGCCGGGGATGAACCACCACCGAGGTACATGCCCTTGAACAGAATCAAACCTGTGAATCATTGGTCCGCAAGCCGATGCTATAACCACTGCGCAACCACCCAGGGAAGTTAGTGTACTCTTTGTATAAGCACATACATAATAATGTTCATAGTAAGCCTCTTCTAGGATTATGATTTCCAGAACCTAACTTACCCATTCTACATAGAATAAATATTGATCAATAATCTAATTATTAGTTCCCTAAATATTACAAGATGGTAGAAGGGAAGATTCATTTTCCTGTAGAGAACAGAGTCATATTGTCAAATTAGGTCAAATTTGATTAGGTCAATCAAATTAGGACAAACTGTTTTTTTGTCAAGCAGGTAGAACAAAGCTGAGACATGAGTATCTCTGAAAATGAGCACAAAGGGGCTGAATGTTGGGACACATAAAAACAGAAACAGCCCGGCCTGTGTGGCTCAGTGGATGAGCATCAACCCATACACCAAAAGGTCACCAGTTCGATTCCTGGTCAGAGCACATGCCCAGGTTGTGAGCCCGATCCCCAGTGAGGGGCATGAAGGAGGTGGCCAATAAATGTTCTCTCTCATTGATGTTTCTATCACTCTCTCCCTCTCCCTTCCTCTCTCTCTAAAAATTAATAAAGAAAAAATATAAAGACAGAGACAAAGAGGTGGTCCACCCACCACTGGTCTGAGGCAACACACAGAGTCATCCAAATATATAAAAGATATGATAGTGAGTAAAAGAAGAAAAAGGATCAAGATGATACATGTGGCTCTGGTCTCATGAGACCTGTTGTTGCTGCAAATGTGTTGGACTCGCTGCTGGTACCTGTGGAAAAGAACCACAGCCCTGTCTGGTTTGGCTCAGTGGTTACCAGCATCAGCCCGTGGTCCAGAGAGACCGAGGTTCGGTTCCTGCTAAGGGCACATACCTTGGTTGTAGTTTGTCCCCGGCCCTGGTTGGAGTCATGGGGATGTAACCAGTCAAACAATGTGTCTCTCTCACATCAGTTTCTCTCTCTCTTCACTCCTCTCTCCCTCCCGCTCTAACTGAAGATAAATGCAAAAAAAAGTCCTTGGGTGAGGATTAAAAAAAAAAACACCATAGAGCCACTAGCCCAGATCATGAGGCCCAAATACATAAGGTCAATCATGGAAAATATAACCACAATTACAAACCTGGTGACTGTCTGGATAGAGCTCAACAGTATCCATAATTTATTCTCCTACTAAAGTTTCACTGTGCATTCGACCAGTTATATTGATAGGAACAAAGATATTCACCAAGAGGTGCACAATTCAGCAGAGGGAACAGCAGAAACCAATGCACTTCAGGGATCTCACTCTAAGCTTCATCCACCGAGAGAAATTGGGGGAAAGTCTAATTGCCTTGTAGACACCAAGGGAGGCACTGCTGAGGCAAACCCCTCTGGCCACTCTGTGGAAATAGTTTACATCCAGTCTCATTCAGGAAATATTTGACCTACAAGCTGCCATTGTAAGAGGGATCCTTCTAAAGAAAAGCACCAAGGAGCTGACTAAGAACAGCTAGTTGAAAATCAAGTCTGTGGGTCTCACTGTGTGTCCAGTAGGAAGTGTTAAGTTATAAAGATAAAGGACGAGCCCTAGCCAGTTTGGCTCAGTGGTTAGAGTGTCGGCCTGCAGTCCACAGAGACCTGGGTTCGGTTCCTGCTAAGGGCACGTACCTCGGTTGCAGTTTGTCCCCGGCCCTGGTTGGTCATGCGGGTGGCAGCTACTCGAAGTGTCCCTTTCATGTTGATGTTTCTCTCTCTCTCTTCCTCTCTCTCCTTCCCACTCTATCTGAACAAAAAATGGAAAAATGTCCTCCGGTGAGGATAAAAAAATAAAGATAAAAGCCGGTCGAGCTGGTGTGGCTCAGTGGATTGAGTGTCATCCCATGGGATGAGGTCCAGTTCTATTCCCAGTCAGGGCACATGCCACAATTGCGGGCTCGATCCCCACTGGGGGGTGAACAGGAGACAACTGATGGATGTTCCCTTCTCACGTCGATGCGTCTATCTCTTTTTCCCTTCCCCTCTAAAAAAATCAATAAAAACATATTAAAATTTTTTTAAAAGATAAAGAAGTTTCTGAGAATTCGCATACACCCAGCTGAGTAAAATGATCTCCACTTCCCACTTGGAAGGAGCCATCACATCAATATCCACAATACACAGATGAAAGCCAGGAGAATGTTAGTTCAAGAAAAAGAAATATTTGCCCTGGCTGGTTTGGCTCAGCGGTTAGAGCGTCGGCCTGCAGTCGAGAGAGACCCGGGTTTGGTTCCCGCTAGGGGCATGTACCTTGGTTGCAGTTTGTTCCCAGCCCTGGTTGGGTCGTGTGAGTGGCAGCCACTCGATGTGTCCCTTTCACGTCAATGTTTCTCTCTCTCCCTCCCTCCCTCCCACTCTATCTGAACAAAATATCCTCCGGTGAGGATAAAAAAAAGAAATATGTGATAAACTGTGCAGAAAACATAATTATCCTGAAAGCCATTTGCAGGGCACCCTTAAGATGAAGAGGGACTCAGGAATAAAATTTTCTTTGTGCAACCTCACTGTGAGAAAAGGGGGATGCACATGGCAAGACTTTCTGAGACACTAGGATCTGGGCCTAGAATCAATTCCTGGATGCCCACCCTAGCTGGGAAACTCAAAAGATGCCCCCTCCAATCCCAATTCAGGTTCAGTTTTCACCAGTGTAAACTGGGGATAGTGAGCAGACCTGCCTCAGAGGCTGCTGGAGGATGTTAACAGGCTCAAGAGCTAAAGAAGGGGCCAGTTTTAGTCTTCCTGAAGCTCTGGTTCCCCAGCCATCAGAAAACAAACAGGCACAACATGGCCTGAGCCACCCATGCATCAACATTGTGCCCCAGGGAAGGGGCAGCCATACTTCAATGGCCCATTGAAACCCTTCCCTTAGATTTTGCACACACCCTCCATGTGATTTCAGTGTTCTCAGGCAGGATTAAAGCATCTCTGCTGAAAACCTATATCCTTTAGTCATTTATAAAGTGATTTTGTTGCCCTGGCCAGTGTGAATCAGTAGGTTGAGCATTGTATCATACACAAGAGGTCACTGATTAGATTCCTGCTTAGGGCACATTCCAAGATTGCAGGCTTGATCCTAAGTGCGGGTTCTGCAGGAGGCAGCCAATCGATATTTCTCTCTTCTTCTCCCTTCCACTCTCAATAAAAACATCTTTTAGCCCGGCTGGTGTGGCTCAGTGGATGAGTACTGACCCATAAACCAAAAGGTCGCCAGTTGATGTTCTTTCTCATCAATGTTTCTATCTTACTCTCCCTGCTTCTCACTCTAAAAATCTATAAAGAGCCCTGGCCAGTTTGGCTCAGCGGTTAGAGCGTCGGCCTGCGGTACGGAGAGACCCGGGTTCGGTTCCCGCTAAGGGCACGTACCTCGGTTGTAGTTTGTCCCTGGCCCTGGTTGGTCGTGCGGGTGGCAGCCACTCGATGTGTTCCTTCACGTCGATGTTTCTCACTCTCTCTCCCTTCCCCTCTCTCCCTCCCACTCTATCTGTACAAAAAATGGAAAAATATCCTCGGGTGAGGATAAAAAAAAAAAAAAGAAAAAAAAAAAATCTATAAAGATAAAAAATTTTAAAAAAATTTTTAAGTAAATAAAAAACTTTTGATTTTGACTTTTGGCTTTTTTTGGAAGGTCAATAATTTTTTAAAAATTAAAAGAAAGTGGCCCTGGCCTGTTTGGCTCAGCGGTTAGAGTGTCGGCCTGCGGTCCCCAGAGAGACCCAGGTTTGGTTCCCGCTAAGAGCACGTACCTAGCCCTGGTTGGTCGTGCGGGTGGCGCCACTTGATGTGTCCCCTTTCGTGTACATGTTTCTCTCTCTCTCTCTCTCTTCCTCTCTCTCCCTCCCACTCTGTCTGAACAAAAAATGGAAAAATGTCCTCGAGTGAGAATTAAAAAAAATTAAAAGAAAGTGGAATTTGTGAACTGATAAAGTTGTAAATGTGAAAGATTGATGTTCTATTTATCTGACAAACAGAAGTGTCTAATTAGAAGTCAAAGTAGCAGGAAAAATAGTTTATACAGATTTGTATTTTAATGATTACGGGGCAACTAAAGATTTTAAATTACATGAGAAATATTGAACAGACTATGTTAACACATTAACACTTTAAATGAACCATGTGTATATATATATATATATTTTAATAAACCATTTTTCAGTGAACAGAGATAAATGGTATACATAGGTCAACAGACTGAAAACTCACATCTAATACAACCCATACAAACAGCCCTGGTGCAGCAGCTTAGCTGGTTCAAGGAGGTAGTCTTAGCTGAGGACAAGTGCTCTGGACTAACACTGTGTCAGGTCCATTCTGTGGTCAAACAGAAAGGAATGAATATCCCACCAAAAGCTCAGACTATTCATAATTTCCTCAAACAAAAGAACAGAAGTCAGTTTCCCCAAGCATAATGAAGTTGAATGACGTACAATGTTCAGGGAGTCAGGAAGTAGAGGTGAAATGGCTTCAGCCACAAAACTAACATCAATCTGGGAACAGACCTGGGTGGCATAGAAAGTGAAGTGCAGCTCTTTAAAGATGCTCTTGCACCTGAAATTGTTGAGAAACCTAGCAGAGTGCACGTTCTGCTAAATAGCTTTAAATTCAGGTAAATATTTCTCAAAGTCTCCTCCAGTGTAACTACACTGACGACATAAAAGATTCTTACATTTCAGGATTTTTTCCACTGTGAACTCTCTGGGGTCTAATGAGGTGGGATTTGCAGCTAAAATATTTCCCACTTTCACTACATTCATATGGTCTTTCTAGAGTATGAACACTATGATGTTGAAAACAGCCTGACCTCTGGTTAAACCATTTTTCCGTTCGCCACACCCCACATCCATACCGCTTTTCACCAGGATAAACTCGGTGGTGTTTAATAAGGTAGTGTTCTCTAAAGAATTTCCCACATGCAATGCATTCCTATGGTTTTTTTCCAGTATGAATTCTCTGGTGAAAAATGAGGTTAGATTTGTACCCAAAACACTTCCCACAAACAATGCACTTATTCGGCTTCTCTCCAGTGTGAACGCTCTGGTGTTGAGTGAAAGCAGAGTGGTGCCTGAAGAACTTCCCACAATCACTACACTCATAAGGCTTTTCTCCAGTGTGAACTCTCTGGTGTTGAGTGAGGTTAGAGCTTTGACTGAAGGACTTTCCACAATCACGACACTGGTATGGCTTTTCTCCAGTGTGAACTCTCCGGTGTTGAATGAGGTTAGAGCTTTCTCTAAAGGACTTCCCACAATCACTACACTCATAAGGCTTTTCTCCAGTGTGAACTCTCTGGTGTCTAAGGAAGTCAGATTTGTAGCAAAAAGATTTCCTACATTCAATACACCCATAAGGTCTTTCTTTACTCTGGAATTGAAGGAAGTTGGAGGTATTGCTAAAGGATTGCCCAGAATCACCCCATTCCTGAAGCTTTTCTTCAGAATGAAATCGACTGTGTTGAATAAGGTGGGAACGTTGTCTGAACGATTTCCTACACTTACTACATTCATATAGCTTTTCTGCAGTATGAACTCTCTGGTGTTTAATGAGGAGATATTTGTAGCTAAAGCATTTCCCACAATCACTACACTCATGTGGCTTTTCTCCAGTGTGAACTCTTTGGTGTTTCAAGAGGGTAGATCTACGGCTAAAGGAATTCCCACAATCACTACACTCAAATGGCTTTTCCCCAGTGTGAACTCTCTGGTGAATAAGGAAGTGAGACTTCCAGCTAAAAGATTTCCCACATTCACCACACTCAAAAGGATTTTTTCCAGAATGAATTCGGAAGTGTTGAATAAGATTTGGGTGTTCTCTGAAGCGTTTCCCACAAATGCTGCACTCATATGGTTTGCCTCCAGTGTGACCTCTCTGGTGTTCAATAAGGCCAGAGTTTTCACTGAAGGACTTCCCATAACCACTAAACTCATAAGACATTTCTTCAGTGTGAATTATTCTACGTTGAAAAGGGTCAAAGATTACTCTAAAGGGTTTTTCACATTTGGTACACTCATAAACTCCTTCTCTAGAACAAACATTTTGACGTTCAACAAGTTTCTGGTTGTGGCTCGCAGCTTTTTCACATTCACCTAACTGGAGACCACTTTTTCCACCATTGAAGGCCTGCCCACGCTCACTAAAACTGCATGGCTCTGCAGTGCTAAAAGTGGCCTGGTGCTGATGAAGACCTGAGATGGCTGGAAAGTCGTCCCCAACTTTCCCATAGGTGAAAGGCGCATCTGATGCATAGAAAGTACTTCTGGTCAGAAACGAGGCCCTGTCCATATCTATTATCCAGGGCTTCTGTCCACAGGCATCCCCCTGCTGCTGGTACAAGTTTGCACTGAAACAGAAGCCTCTCACACGTGCTTTCTGTTCAAGGTTTGTGGCTGGGAAATCAGTCAGGTGCAAAATATCTTTCAACACTGAGACACACCGCTCACAGGGATGGGTCTTCTGGGTGGCTGGAGCAGTCTTAGAATCTTTGACCTGTGACTCTCCTCCAACAGATACACTCTGTTTAGAAGGGGTCTTGTCATCTTCTGTTTTATGCCAACAACCTGAAAGCAAAGAAATGCTGAGGAAATGCTTGTGGACTCTGGTGTGAGGGGCAAGTCCCTTTACAAAGAAGTTAGAGATAATTCGTTAATTCCATGGGATTGTCTAAAAGAAAAGGACCGAGAGACCGACTGAAAAAGGGACTGCTGCCCTGGGTGGTTTTTCTCAGTGGTTAGAGCATCAGCCTACGGTCCAGAGAGACCGGGGTTTGGTTCTCGCTAAGGGCGCATACCTTGGTTGCAGTTTGTCCCCGGCCCTGGTTGGGTCGTGCGGGTGGCAAACACTCAATGTGTCCCTTTCACATCAATGTTTCATCTCTCTGTCTCTTCCTCACTCTCCCTCCCACTCTAGCTGAACAAAAAATGGAAAAAATAAATAAATAAATGTCCTTGGGTGAGGAGAAAAAAAAAATTTTTTTAAAGGAAAGTTTTTTAAAAAAGGACTGCTGTGCTATACTGGACCTCTGAAGATCACAAAAAGGGGAAGCTTCACCAAAAAAAACACAAAGATGGCTACATGGAACAGAAGCAGGATGTCCACTCATGCTCTCCTAACAACATTCAGCAGGGCTTGTTGGCTGGTGACATGGGTAAGCTGTGCAAAGACTGATTCTGTCCTTTTTCTAGTAAAATTAAATGAAGGAGTAGCTGGTGTTTGAAGACTACTTAAGGACATATGCTAATCTCATATCAGGTACGCAGGCCAATGCTGGAGAAAACTTCAGAGGGAGCAGTACAAAACAACAGGTGGTGTAAGGAGGCCACACACATGAAGGTACCCACAAGCCGTGGAGTCAGAGATGAAACAAGAAGTTAGAGGGTATCAGGCACAGATAAGAAAAGGTAGTAATGAGGTGTCCAGTGGCACTTGCACCAAAACTCGATTGGACACAGAGAGGGAGGTTCCTGGTAGGATCTCAACACAGCCTTTATGTCATGCCTTCCACAGCTGTCACTCTCCAGGGCCAGGCCTCCTCTGAAACCAGCTTGTATGTCTACCCTGTGAAAAAACAGGGTCCTCCTTGCACCCACTATTGTACAACTACTCAGAACCTGAATGATCTAAACCTTAAGGAAAGACATCGGAGGTGAGCAGCAGCACTGGCCCAGCACGCCCGGCTGACAATAGTGTGAAGGGGAGTCCACAAAGCTCAGCACTGGCAACCAGAGCAAGTATGACAGGAAAGGGAGAAATTGGCAGAGCTTGTGGCCTAACTGTGGGACAGAAGACACCTATGGAGAAAAAAAGAGTAGGCAGAACATCACCTCAGAAATCTAGGAATGGTGTGAAGGTCTTACCCACGGACGCTACAAGTGCAAAGATTTCCAGCATCACATCGCAGTACAGAAGTCTCTGAGCCTCATCAAGGAGCCCCCACTCCTCCCGGGAGAAGACAATGGCCACGTCCTCAAAGTGCATATCCTGTCACAATGGAGACAGTTTATTCCACGATCAGCTTATCTCCTAGGATTCTAAGTTCAAAATACCACCCCCTCCAAATTCCTCTGTTTCTTCTAGTCCCCACATCAAAGATTCCCAGCCTTGGTATTGCTGGAGACACTCACTGATATTCTCATTGACTCTGTGTCTTCTTCCCACAACAATAGGCAGATGGATGATACCTGAGCTCTGGGCCTGGTGGGTAGGACAAACTGCCTTTTGTCTATTAATACAGTGAGTGTCGCTAACGCTGCCGAGCGAGAGAAGTTGGCCATGAACAGAATGTGAATGACTTGACATTGATTTTGTCAGGTAATATCCCTGTTGTCCCACTGTCTCTCCAAGACACAAAAAAACATAGCATCACCCTTCACCTTAGAAACCTATCCCAGGGCCCTGAGGCCATCCATTAACACTAACCTCTGCACATAATTATCTGAACCACAGTGCTCTCACACAGCAACATTCCCAGAGGCACAACCATAAAAGTAAAGCAGCTGTGCCATGACAAGGACACTATGTTCCTTGATCAGCTTCTTTCCCAGGATTCCAATGTTATATCTCCTTAGTCGATCCATTGCTTACTCATCTCACTTCTCCATTCCAGTGGAAATTTTCAAGTCTATATGGCCCTGATCTTTGCTGTCTAATCAAGGTCCTATTCATCACTGTAACACCCCTTAACAACAATAAAGAGGTGGGCGAATAAATGAAATCTATGATCTGGACCTGGCGTGAAGCACCCCAACACGTCCTCTCTTGAGGCATTTTGTCTAAAATCCCCCATGTCGCATCATCCAGAAAACGACCAGAAATGGACTCAGCTGCATTCACTCTTCAGTAAATGCAAGAGCCTTTGAGAAAATGAATTCACACAGTCTCCAAATGCACAACACTCTTCCTGCCACATCTCTCTCACACCAGCACTCCCACAGTCCCAGCCTCCTCCTGCCCTGCACCACAGTCATCAACTTGGCCTCTCTACTCACTTCTCAGCATACGTGGTCCAGAGAATGCTGGACACATTCAAACACGGTCAAGTACAATGCTGACTGATTTTTCACTCACATAAGCGGCCTTCATTGAGTTCTGATATGAAGGCCTCCATCCTTGACTGTTCCTTCAATTTCAGCCATTGAGAAACACATAGATCTCAAATACCCACAGCCCTCCTCCACTGGTGCTGCACTTGAAGTCCCTTAATCAGTCACAGCCTTTCTCTCTCCACCTCATCCTCACTCAAGGCCCAGCCCCAGGTGCGCTCTACCCCATGCTCAGTGAGTCTTCCAGATGACCATTTAGCCCATACGCTAATTTGTCTCCCTGACTACAACACCCGACGCCACACCAAGGCTCATAACAACATCCTGGTGAGTCTTTAGAGTAGTGAATACCCACCAGCGCCTCTCATCTTGTGTGTATTAGTTGTAGGCCTCCAATCCATCCCAAGCCCTCTAATGGCTGAATACCTTGGCAGCATGCCAAAACTCTCTTGCCCACCCTCTATGAACACTTCTGTTGTACCCTATGTTGTGACACGCCACTCCCAAAACCAGAGGCAGTTCCAGGAATGTAGTCTTGTCCTAGGACAGTATTTTTCTCTAACAAAGGTCAGCCTTCACCTTAATTGAGTCTGTGTGTTGTCTTCCTGCATCTAGATAAAAATTCCTGCCCTGACCGGTTTGGCTCAGCGGTTAGTGTTGGCCTGCTGTCCAGAGACCTGGGTTCGGTTCGCGCTAAGGGCCTGTACCTTGATTGCAGTTTGTCTCCAGCCCTGGTTGGTCGAGCGGGTGGCAGCCACTCGATGTGTCCCTTTCATGTCGATGTTTCTCTCTCTCTCTTCCTCTCTCTCCCTCCCACTCTATCTGAACAAAAAGCGGAAAAATGTCCTCGGGTGAGGATAAAAAAAAAATTAATTAAAAAAAATTCCTGATAACATGCCTTTGGAATAACTAAGAACTGTCCTCTTTTGCATACTCCTCAAAGCAACAACCTCACCACAGCAGAGACCACAAATCTCCACGTTTTTATTATCTTGTTAACTGTTTACTGTTAACTTCCCTGCTTGGGCCTAAGTGAAAAAAGTATGTGGCTATAATTTCATTTCTTATCCCATCCCACAGGATTTCCACCTTTGCCTTCTCCTCCCTCCCTCCCTCATTACATCTACTCTTTTGATTGTAACGTATGAAATAAGGTGTGAAACTGCCATTTTCCAGAGCATTTCCTCAATCCCTTGAGATTGTGTTTCCCATTAGTTGTAGTCAGTTTTGCAAAAATAAACTCATAAAACTTCTCACACGTTTGGACGTTTCTTACATTGACACTGGGCTTGGTGTCTGCTTCAGGTCCCCAGGCCCAGGGCTGGTAGAGTTGCACAACAGCCCCAGCGCACCTCTATCTCAGAGACCATAAGGGCCTGTGGCCCTGCCCAGGCCAGTGTGGGTCAGCTGGTTGGAGCATCAGCCCCTACAGCGAACGGTAGCAGGTTGGACTCAAGTCACCGCAAACACCCAGGTTTCCTGTTCAGTCTGGGGTCGGGGCACATACAGCAAGCAGGCAACCAATGGATGTTTCTCTCTCACCCGCCAGGGACGTTGTCTTTTGCAGGACCTCACCTCCTGGGTCTAACTGCGCTCCTCTCCCTTCCAGTATGGTCTCCGTCTGAGCAGTTCTGGGAAAACGTTAGAAGCGGACCTCAGTGTCCCTCCTGTTCACAAACCCTGCAAGGCCCCCGCGGACTTAGAATGAAAGCAAAACTCCTCAGGCACAACTTCCTTCACCTCCTCCGTGGCTTTTAGACACAAAACAGGGCCCGGGTTTCCGGATCCTCCCGGCTCGGCCGCGCGTTCGCGTGTTTACGCAGCAGGCCCGCTGCCCGTCACCCTGTCCCACCCTCGTCACACCGTGTCACGCACGAGCGCCTCACATCAGGACGCCGGGCCCGGGCTGCAGGGCTCGGGGCGGGGGGCGGGGAGGCCAGGAGGCGGGGAGGTCAGGGGGCGGGGAAGCCCGGAGGACGCGCTCTCACCTCAGCCGGGAGCTTCAGCGCGGCCGCCGCCATCAGTCTCTGCGGGCGGAGCGGAGTCTGCGAGGCTCGAAGGTCCGGAACCCGGCCAAGTGGCCTCAACAAGCCTCAGACCCGCCTCTGCACAGCGGGGCGACTCCTCCGGTCCCTCTCCGATGTCGGCCACACACTCCGGCGCCCCTGACTAGGCGAACAGAGTTCTAAGGCACCGGCACGAGGAGGCCGGAAGTCCCGCCCTCACAGGATGCGCCGGTGCGGAGATGCCCTTTTACTGGCTTTCACGTCTCAACTCCGCCCCCAGCCAAGTGTGGGTGCAGTGCTTTCTGGGTAATGTAGTTTCCGCACCCACCCAGCGGGCATCAGCGTTCCTATCAAAGTCCTTCCTGGATCAGGGTGTGTCGCTCTGGGAGTGGCGCTGGGGAATGAAAATTTTGCGTTTCAGGGCCGGTTTGCAGGTTTCTGGGGAGTTTTGTCTGCAACTGATCACGTGTTTGGAGGCATTATTTTTAAGTTCTATGAAGTTCAGAATGCTCCCCGAGATAAAAAGTGTTATTTCAATAATTTGCAAAGATTACAGATCCAAATGGACCTATACTCATTTAGACACAAAATACATTCACTCTGAGCTGGAATGTGCTAACCATTTTCTGCTAATTCAACTGCATGGAGTCGGAAGCATTAGTATATTTGTAAGTCTCTATATGTTCAGTGTGGGTCTTGACTTGGAAGATAAAGAGGGATTTAGGACACTCTCAAGAACAAGGAGTAATCACTGCCTCTGGTTTCCACAGAGAACATCTCTCCTGTCTGTATCCTCACTGATGGTGTCCAGTCAAAGAACAACATTGATTATCCATTTAGTATTCCCCACTCTATATTCTAACATATATTCAGTTTCTTTAAGAATGTGACAAATTTCTAAAACTGAGAACATCTTATCAAATTCGGTTTGTGTATGGAATGCTGATTACTGTTTTCTCAGGCAGAACAGATATGTAAAAGGGGCATCCAAATCCCATCTTCTTATCTTGTCTTGCAGAAAATAGATTATCACCTCTCTGGTGATTGCTAGGACTCCTGTGCATAGAAATTTATGTCAGAAAAAAATGTAGTGAAATGCAATCTACAGAAGGCTGTTAATAATGATTGTTACAGGAGACTTCCAGGCTAAATGGTGGCTCTTGCCTTCTCCTACGACCACATCAAAATTACAACTAAAGTATAGAACAGCCATCATTCGGAACCACCTGACATTGAGCTGAATGGAAGTCCTACAACTACGAAATTAAAGAAGAGACCACATCAAGACTGGTAAGAGAGGCAGAGACTCAGATCAGCTGGTCCCATGACCACGTGTGGTGGGTAAAAATCAGGAGGACGCTTCAGCTGGGAAGGTCCTCCTTGAGGAGTGAGGGGTCCCCGTCCCACACCAGGCTCCCAGCTCAAGGTTCCAGTGCCAGGAAGAGAAGTCCCTATTACTTCTGGCTGTAAAACCAACAGGAACTGAGGCAGAGGGAGGCTGAGGCCTCTAGAGCCCCAGGCAGCTCCTCTTAAAGGGCCCGAGCAGGGACTTACTCAGACGCTCTCCTTCTGGGCTCTAGCGTTGAAGAGGCAGCTTGAAAGACACCAGAGACATAGGGGGAAGAACTGAATTGTTCGGCATTGGGGCAAGAGCTGGAGGGGCAGCTTTCTCCTGGACAGATTTGCTGGGGAGGCCTTTGTTCTGTTGGCGAGCCCTTCCCTGGGACAGCAGAAGGCAGCCATATCTGGGACTCCAGCAACCTGACTGACACTTTGCCCCGCCATAGTGATTCCCTGAAGCCCACCCAAGCTATGTCCAGTGGCTTTACCATATAGGATTGGCCTGTCTTGGATTTACCATATAGGATTGGCCTGCTTCAGATTTTCCTGACATCTCTCAAACAAGCAGTGAGCCCTATAACTCTCGTTAAGTGGCCCCAGGCCTGGCATTAGAAGCAGCCAGCCTTGCCTTGGCCAGTTTGGTTCGGCGGTTAGAGCATTGCCCTGGGGTCCCAAGAGACCCGGGTTCGGTTCCCACTAAGGGCATGTACCTCAGTTGCAGTTTGTCCCCAGCCCTGGTTGCACTGTATGGGTGACAGCCACTCGATGTGTCCCTTTCACGTCAATGTTTCTCTCTCTCTCTCTCTCTCTCTCTCTCTCTCTCTCTCTCTCTCTTCCACTCTATCTGAACAACAAAATGGAAAAAATGTCCTCAGGTGAAGATAAAAAAAAAAAAAAAGCAGCAGCAGCCAGCCTTCGTACACAACTTGGCTTTTCCTGAGCACCTCCAAGCCCAGCGCAAGAAGCAGCCATCGGCAGGCCACTTTGTAGCTTATGCCAGGTGGCCCCAGGTAGAACACAAACACAGGCTGACCTTATCCCAGAGCCAGCACACACACCCAGCGGACAGCTTCAGACCACATCGAAACACCACCACCCAACCACCTCCAAAAGAGACATACTCAATGAGTGGACTCAGTGGGTACTAGAGTACTGCCGAAGTAAAACGTGCTCTGTGTGTTGGATCCCTACACCACTGACTCCAAAGGAGTCAGAGGCCAGTGGTCAGTGGGCCCAGCCAGTCCTTGCAGCTGATCAGCCTGAGTAAATCCCTCCCATTGACATGCCAATAGCAATCAAAACTCAATTACAACAAAAGGTTGTACAGTCCACACTAGGGGTGCACCTTAAGGGCCCAGCTGGGGTGATCAGAGAGGCTGTGCCACTGGACCCTCCAGGACAGCTACAACAATAGGCCACCCTATGAACTGTAGGAGACATAGCAACTCTACCTAATACATAGAAACAAACACAGGGAAGCAGCCCAAATGAGGAGATAAAGAAACATGTCCCAAGTGAAAGGACAGAACAAAATTCTAGAGAAAGAACTAAACAAAATGGAGATAAGTGCCCAACTGGTGTTGCTCAGTGGTTGAGCGTTGACCCATGCACCAAGAGGTTGCCAGTTCGGTTGCCGGTTTGATTCCGGGTCAGGGCACATGCCCAGGTTGTGGAAAAATCCTCAGTGGGGGGCATGCTGGAGGTGACCAATCGATATTTCTATTTCTCTCTCCCTCTCCCTTCCTCTGCCTCTAAAAATCAATAAAGAAAAAAAATTTTTTAATGGAGATAAGCAATCAATCAGATGCAGAGTTCAAAACACTGGTTATAAGGATGCCCAAGGAACTTAGTGAGACCTCCAAGGAACTTTTTTTTTTCCCTCACCAGAGGACATTTTTCCATTTTTTGTTTAGATAGAGTGGGAGGGAGAGAGAGAAAGAAACATCGACGTGAAAGGGACACATCGAGTGGTCGCCACCCATACGATCCAACCAGGGCTGGGGACAAACCGCAACCAAGGTACGTGCCCTTAGCGGGAACAGAACCTGGGTCTCTCTGGACCACAGGCCGATGCTCTAACCGCTGAGCCAAACCGGCCAGGGCCCTCCAAGGAACTTAAATAGAACTCCAAGAAACTTAGTGGCAACATCAACATCATAAAAAAGGACCAGTCAGAAATGAAGGATGCACTAACTGAAATAAAGAATAATTTACAGGGAATCAGAGTAGGTGAATCCAAGAAGCAAACCATCAAATTGGAATATAAGGAAGCAAAAAACTCCCAATCAGAACAGCAAAAAGATAAAAGACTTTTTAGCCCTGGCCAGTTTGGTTTAGCAGTTGGAGCATCAGCCTGCGGTCCAGAGAGACCTGGGTTCCATTCCTACTGGGGGCGCGTACGTTGGTTGCAGTTTGTCCTTGGCCCTGGTTGGGTCGTGTGGGTGGCAGCCACTCGATGTGTCCCTTTCATATCAATGTTTCTCACTCTCTCTCCCTCCCACTCTATCTGAACAAAATATCAAAAAATGTCCTCGGGTGAGGATAAAAAAAAAAGAATTTTTAAAAAATGAGCCTCTGGGACACCTTCAAGTGTACCAGCATTTGCATCATGGGTGTGCCAGAAGGAGAAGAGAAAGACCAAGAAATGGAAAACCAAAAATTGAAAAAATAATGACAGAAAGCTTCCCTGACTTGGTGAAGGAAACAGACATACAAGTCGAGGAAGCACAGAGAGTCCCAAAGAAGATGAACCCAAAGAGGTCCACACCACGACACATATTATTAAAATGTCAAAGGTTAAAGACAAAGAGAGAATCTTATTTATTTATTTATTTATTTATTTATTTATTTATTTATTTATTCATTCATTCATTTTTGGTGGTATGTGCCCCTAGCAGGAACCAAACCCGGGACTCTGCTCCGCAGGCCAACATTCAACCACTGAGCCAAACTGGCCAGGGCCAAAGAGAGAATCTTAAAAGCAGCAAGAAAAAAGCAGTTAGTTACCTACAAAGGAGCTCCCATAAGATTGTCAGCTGTATTCTCAAAAGAAACTTTGTAGGCCAGAAGGAAGTGACAAAAAATATGTAAAGTGATGAAAAGCAAGGACCTACAACCAAAATTATTCTATCCTGCAAAGCTATCATTTAGAATTGATGGACATATCAAGCATTTCCCAGACAAGAATAAGCTAAAGGAATTCATCACCACCAAACCAGTATTATATGAAATATGAAATGTTGTAGGGTCTTCTTGAAGGAGAAGAACAAAAATATGAACCACAGACTGCTCTCTCCTCTGAGTAGGATGGGACAGTCGCCGCCTGGCTAATAAAGCTCTCTTAATTTGAACCACCCCCCAAAAAAATATATGAACAATAAAATGGCAATAAATACATATCTATTGACAATTTAATCTACAAACAAGATTAACAAGTAGCCCAGCCTGTGTGGTTCAGTGGTTGAGTGTCAACCCATGTACCAAGAGGTCACCGGTTTGATTCCAGGTCAGGGCACATGCCCAAGTTGTGGGCCTGATCCCCAGTGGGGGGCATGCAGGTGGTGGCTAGTTGATGTAGTCTCTCATCAATGTTTCACTCTCTCTCTCCTTCTTCCTTCCTCTCTAACTCAATAAAGAAAAAACATTTTTTAATTTCTTAATTAATTTATTTATATTTTTGGTACGTGCTCCTAGTGGAAACCGAACCCGGGACCCTCTGGTCCCTGGCCAATGCTCCAACCGCTATGCCAAACCAGCCAGGGCTAAAACATTTTTTTTTAAATGGCCTGGCCAGTTTCGTTCAGCGGTTAGAGCGACAGCCTGCTGACTAGAGAGTCTTGGGATCAGTTCCCACTAAGGGCACGTAACTCGGTTGTAGTTTGTCCCTGGCCCCAGTTGGGATCATGTGGGTGGCGACCACTTGATGTGTCTCTCTTACATAGATGTTTCTCTCTCTCTTCCTCCCTCTCTCCCTCCCACTCTGTCTGAAAATAAATGCAAAAATGTCCTCAGGTGAGGATTGAAAAAAAAAAGTGAACAAGCAGAACAGAAACAGACTTATAGATAGAGAGAACTTTTTGTTGGTTGCCAAATGGGAGGGGGTTGGGGGGATGGGTGAAGAAGATGAAGGGATTTAGAAGTACAAATTGGTTGTTAAGACTGATGAACCTCAAAGGGAAGGAGAGAGGGAGGCAGGAAGAGATAAATCAAAGAACTTCTATGCATATATGCATAACCATTGAACACAAACAATAGGGTGGGGAGGGCGGGAGGGGAGTGGGACTAGGGAGGAGGGGGTCAATGGGGTAAGAAAGGGAAGACATCTGTAATACATTCAACAATAAAGATAAGTTTAAAATTTTTTTTATTTATTTTTATTATTATTATTTTGTTGTTCAGACAGAGTGGGAGGGAGAGAGAAGAGAGAGAAACATTGACATAAAAGGGACACATCAAGTGGTTGCCACCCACACAACCCAACCAGGGCCGGGGACAAACTGCAACAGAGGTATGTGCCCTTAGCAGGAACTGAACCTGGGACTCTCTGGACCACAGGCTGACGCTCTCACCGCTGAGCCAAACCGGCCAGGGCTTAAATTTTATTAAAATAGATGCTCTGTTTTGTTTTGTTTTTCTTTATTGATTTTTAGAGAGAGAGGAAGGGAGAGGGAGAGAGAGATAGAAATATTTATGAGAGAGAACATCGATCTGCTGCCTCCTGTATGCACTGGGGATTTGGCCCACAACCTGGGCATGTGCCCTGACTGGGAATTGAACCAGCGACCTCTTGGTACATGGGTCGATGCTCAACCACTGAGCCACACCTGCCGGGCTAACTTTTAAAATTTTTTTACATTAAAAAAGAATAATGATTGTTACACTGGCGGGTGTGGCTCAGTTCATTGGGGGTCCTTCCATGCACCAAAAAATAAAAATGTTGCCAGTTCCATTCCTGGTCAGAGGGCAAATGCCCTGGAGTTGCAGGCTTCATCCTTGGTAGGGTGGGCATGCAGGAGGTAGCTGATCTATGTTTCCCTATCACATCAATGTTTCTCTGTAAAGGACAAACACATGTCCTTGCCCCCTGGATTTTAAGGGAATGGCAAGAGCTAGCTGCTAATCGATAACCACTGCATTGTGTAGATAACCATTGCTTTTTGTACACAGAAACTGATTGTTCCCTCAGGCATAACAGCTAACTGCAAATATCTGCTTCTGTAAGTGCTTGCTTGCTCGCATACCCTAATCCAAATTTCTTAACAGGGGCTAAGACAACTGTATAACCAACCCTCCCGCTGAGCTCGGGGTTGCTCTCTCCTCTGTGTAGGATGGGACAGTCACCGCGTGGCTAATAAAGCTCTCTTAATTTGAACCCAGTTCGGAGTCTGACTCTGGTCTGTCTCCTTGGTCTACAACATTTGGAGGCCCCAGTGAGATAGACAAACAAGGTCCCCCACATCAGCGGGTTGACCTCCTCAGACCCCAGGAGACAGGTCCATCCCAGGAGAGGACGGGTGGTCTAGGGGGAGGCCTCGGAGAAGACGTTCCTCCACCCCAGATGCCATTCTGCCCTGGAACTGTCTCCACTCCACAATTCCATCTAGAGAGCATCTGGAAACCCTGGGCCCACGTTCGGTTCAGCAGACAGGACGTCCCTCGGTAAGTCTGTTTCTGAAAACTCTGCAGAGTGAGGGGAAGTGGATGTGCTGGATGCAGCTCAGAGATCCTGCCCCAGGGCCGTAGCGAGACGTCACCTTTGGCCCCAGATGGGTTTGTCTGGTTTTTGTTTTTGTTTTGTCTGTCTGATTTGTCCTTTTGTGTTTTGTGTTTCTGCGCGGTGCTGGCCTGTGTCCTTCAAAATGGGTCAGGGACCTTTAGGACCTAGGGACCCCTCTTCAATGTCTCCTTAATAACTTCTCAGACTTTTCCAAGCGCGCCTCAGGTTACAGCAGCTCAGCAGACCCTGGATCCCTGCGCACTTTGTGCGAATGGGGGTGGCCCACTTTCCGGGTCATTGGCCCTCCCAGGGCACTTTTCACTTAAGCTCTTTGTTTGCAGTTTGAGGCGTCATCTCCGGGACTCCCGGACACCCAGACCAAACTCCTTACATCGATGTTTGGATTGACATAGCTACTGACAAGCCTAATTATATTAAGAAATGTTCGTGCCCTAATAGGAAGAAGATTGTAATTGCCCACCTTCCACGGAAGCCTCAGAAGCCCTCGGCTCCTGCTCCCTCCCAAAAGCTTTACCCTGTTCTTTCAGGTCCCCCAGAAGACCCCCTCAAAGACCCTGTGGGGTCAACCCCTTATTGGCCACCGCCACCTGCCGCCGTTGCCCGAGAGGCTGAAGCCCTTCAGCTGCTCAGTCCTCCCCAAAGACGTGGCGTCACCCCTTATAACCCTCCTCCGCAGGCGCCAGACTCCTCGGCTGCCATCCTGCCCCTCCATCAGGTTGCTCCACCACCAGGTGCAGACCAGACTCGGCCCTTCATGGTTTATGTCCCCCTCTCAACTACCGACCTGTGTAATTGGAAACAACAGAACCCCTCCTTCTCTGATAAACCCCAAGGTTTAACCTCTCTCCTAGAGACAGTCTTCCTCACCCATCAGCCCACTTGGGATGACTGTCAGCAATTGTTGCAGGTCCTGTTCACCTCTGAGGAGAGGGACAGGATCCACAGAGAGGCAGCAAAATCTGTCCTCGGGTAGACAGCCAACGCCTCACAGATCTGGCCCAGATAGCAGCCTACCTCCCAACTACCCGACCCAACTGGGACCCGAACACTGATCAAGGTAAGGAGGCTTTAACCCAGTATCGCCGATCTCTACTCCAGGGCCTCTGCGGAGCAGCCAAAAAGCCAACTAACCTGTCTAAGGTAAGGAGACTGTTCACACCGCAGGGGAATCCCCAGCGGCCTTTCTTGAACGTCTCATGGAGGCTTATCGCCTCTCTACTCCCATAGACCCGGAGTCCCCTGAGAATAGACGGGCAATTAATATTGCTTTTGTCACCCAGTCAGCCCCAGACATTAGGAAGAAACTCCAGAAATTAGAGGGTTTTGAAGGAAGGAATCTTAAGTGAATTAGTTGAAATAGCTCAGAGAGTATTCAACAACCGGGACAACCCAGAAACGGCCAGTACTAAAAAAGTCACAAGAGTAATCATGGCCGCTCTTCAAGAGAATCAAAAAGGGCAACGGGGAAATAGGCCTAAAAACACAGGGCCAACCCCACGGAGACCTAGGCAACAATCTCGGCCACCTCTCAATCCCAACCAATATGACTACTGCAAAAAATATGGTCATTGGAAAAAGGACTGCCCTAAGAGGGGGGCCCAACGGAAACCTAAGGACCTCATTTTCCAATACCCGGTCTCCATAAAGGCCAAACTAAGAATAACTACACATATTAATAGACTCAGAGAAGCTGGCATTTTAAAACCTTGCCAGTCGGCCTGAAACACTCCCCTCTTGCCGGCTAAAAAGCCTGGGACTGAGGATTTTAGGCCGGTCTAAGATTTAAGGGAAGTAAACACTCGGGTGGAAACCATCCACCCCACGGTTCCGAACCCTTACACGCTTCTGAGCATGATTCCTCCTAACCGTGTTTACTATACTGTCTTGGACCTCAAGGACGCCTTCTTTCCAATTCCTTTATCGCCTCTCAGCCAACCCATCTTCACCTTCGAATGGGTTGATCCGGAAGGGGTATTCTCAGGACAACTGACCTGGACCCGACTGCCTCAAGGATTCAAGAACTCTCCCACCATCTTCGATGCGGCCTTGAGCAAGGACCTCCAACTGTTCCGGGATGCACCACCAACACGACCTACCTAGGTTATGAACTCAAAGAAGGAAAACGGTCGCTCTCCAATAGCAGGATAGAGGCGGTCATGAAAATCCCTACCCCCACGACCAAAAGACAGGTTCAGGAACTTCTTGGGGCTGTAAGGTACTGCCGCCTCTGGATCCCTAGCTTTGCTGAGATCGCTAGGCCTCTCTACACCAGCCCAGGGGAAAAGACAATGCCTTAATCTGGACTGAGAAAGAACAGCAGGCCTTTGAGAAACTAAGCCAGCCCTAGCTCGGCCTGATATCCCTAAGCCCTTTCAGATCTTCCTCTCTGAGACTCGAGGCATTGCCAAAGGGGTCCTAACCCAATCATCAGGGCCCTGGAAGAGACCAGTTGCCTACTTATCTAAGAGATTAGACTCTGTAGCCTCCGGCTGGCCCAGCTGCTTGCAAGCCATAGCAGCTACTGCTATTTTAGTTAAAGAAGCATCCAAGCTAA
Source organism: Molossus molossus (assembly GCF_014108415.1). NCBI lineage: Eukaryota > Metazoa > Chordata > Mammalia > Chiroptera > Molossidae > Molossus > Molossus molossus. Next base: position 962,337 of record NW_023425357.1, read on the forward strand.
CCCTAGGGCAAGACCTCCAGGTTATTGGGGCACACTCTGTTGAGGCTCTCCTCAGGAGCCCTCCAGACTGGTGGATGTCTAATGCCCAAATCACCCAATACCAGGTATTCCTCTTAGACTCCTCCCGAATCCAGTTCCTGAAGACCTCTGCCCTCAACCCAGCTACCCTGCTGCCTGACGATGACCCTCAGGCTCCCTTCATGATTGCTCAGACATTCTTCAGTCTCTAGCTAACCTGAGGTCTGACCTAACTGATAACCCTCTCCCAACTCCAGAGCCTGCTCTCTGTACAGATGGGAGCAGCTTCATCCGGGAAGGAGTCTGATATACGGGAGCAGTGGTAGTCATGCAAGATGAGGTCATCTGGGCCCAGGCACTAGGGCACAGGACTTCAGGTCAGAGGGCTGAACTAATTGCTCTCACTCAGGCTTTAAGATGGGCGAAAGGCAAGTCAGTTAACATCTACACTGACAGCTGCTATGCCTTCGCCACAGCCCATGTCCACGGGGCCCTCTGCCAAGAAAGGGGGCTCCTAACCTCAGGAGGGAAACATCAAAAATAAAGAAGAGCCCTGTCCGGTTTGGCTCAGCGGTTAGAGCGTCAGCCTGAGGTCCTGAGAGACCTGGGTTCGGTTCCCGCTAAGGGCGCGTACCTCGGTTGCAGTTTGGCCCTGGCCCTGGTTGGTCATGCGGGTGGCAGCCACTCGATGTGTCCCTTTCACATCGATGTTTCTCTCTCTCTTCCTCTCTCCCCCTCCCACTCTACCTGAACAAAAAAATAGAAAAATTTCCTAAGGTGAGGATAAAAAAAGTAAAAATTAAAAAAAATAAAAATAAAGAAGAAATTCTTGCCCTCCTAGAGGCCATTTGGCTACCAACAAAAGTGGCCATTATCCACTGCTGGGGGCACCAGAACTCCGACTCCCCTGAAGCTAAGGGGAACGCCTTCGCCGATCAGACAGACAAGGAGGCTGCCCTAAGACCAGTGGGGCCACTAGAGATCCTTCCTGTCCTTCCAGGGGAAAGTCTCCCCAAAAGCCCTCCTATACCCAAGAGGAGGAAGAACTTGGATGGAGGCTCAACTGTAACCAGGGGCCCTACGGCTGGAGGCTTCTCTCCAACGGGAGGATTCTCTTACCTGCGGCTCTGGGCCGAGAGCTGATCTCTCAGCTGCATCGGGGCACCCACCTGGACAAGACTAAACTCTCCAGTCTCATAGCCCTGGACTTTTATGTCCCAAACCTCAACAGATGGACAGAGCCAGAAATAAAAAGTTGCCCTGCCTGTGCCCAAGTCAACTCTCACCCTCGGGAAACAACAGACCTCGGGGCCCGAGAACGAGGCACAGCTCCTGGTGACCACTGGGAAATTGACTTTACTGAGGTCACCCCTGGCCAATACGGCTATAAATATCTGCTTGTTTTCATAGATACCTACTCTGGCTGGACTGAGGCTTTTCCTACCAAGACTGAAACTGCAACCACGGTAGCCCGGTTACTGCTCTCTGAGATAGTCCCCTGATTTGGCCTCCCTCTAGCTCTGGGGTCCGACAATGGCCCGGCATTCATTTCTCAAACCACAAAATTGTTAGCTAAAGCTTTAGGGATTACCTGGAAATTGCATTGTGCCTCCGAGCCACAGAGTTCAGGACAGGCAGAAAGAATGAATAGGACATTAAAGGAAACTTTAACTAAGCTCCACCTTGAGACGGGCGATAACTGGGTAAGGCTCCTTCCTTTTGCCCTCCTTCATGTGCACTGAACCCCTTATCTTAAGGGTTTCACCCCATTTGAAATCATGTTTGTCCGACCTCCCCCTATTCTACCCCAAATCGGGGACGAGGTCGTAGCCAACCTGGGTAACCATAACCTCCTCAGCTCTTTGCAGGCAATCCAGAGGCTGAGAGAACAGACCCAACAGCTAATCAAGGACACCAGACCCCAACTGGGGACACCCCAGATACCACCGCACGACTTCATTCCTAGTGACTGGGTCTGGGTCAAGAAACATCAGCCTGCTTCCCTCAGCCTCGCTGGACTGGCCCTTTTCCTGTTATCCTGACTACGCCCACTGCTCTGAAGGTAGCAGGATGGAAATTTTGGATTCACTACACTCGGGTAAAGAAAGCACACCCTGAGCAAATACCTGAACAATGGGCCTTACAGAGCACCGAGGACCCCCTGAAGATAAAGCTCTCCAGGGTTTCCTCCTAGAGTCTTTCCTGACTCTGATTGCCAGTAAAGCACCTACCCAATTTAGATGCACTCAAGGGCGGACACTGCTATGAAGGTACAGGCCCCGCCTGACCCTCAGAGTCCTACAAGGACAGGGAGGGGACATGCTTCATTATCAGCAACTACGACCTAAGCGCTTCCCCTTATGCAGACTCATGTGGGGACGCTACCACCCTAACCCCATTGAGCCCCTCATCATAAGAGACTTGGGTCCTAACTGCACCCCTGGGACTTGGTTTGCTTGTGCCTCAGGACTGACTCCCTGCGTCTTTCCCGTTGGAACCAAAGACTTATGTATTCTTTACATAAGTATTCTTTTTTTTTTTTTCCCTCACCCGAGGACATTTTTCCATTTTTTGTTCAGATAGAGTGGGGGGGAGAGAGAGGAAGAGAGAGAGAGAGAGAGAGAGAAACATCGATGTGAAGAGACACATCGAGTGGCTGCCCCCCGCACGACCAACCAGGGCCGGGGACAAACTGCAACCGAGGTACGTGCCTTAGCGGGAACCGAACCCGGGTCTCTCTGTACTGCAGGCTGACGCTCCAACCGCTGAGCCAAACTCGCCAGGGCTACATAAGTATTCTTTATTCTGACATTATTCCACAGGTTTATTTCTTCTCTGTTTAGCCTTAGGAGAAACCTGTTGCTTTTATGCTAACCAATCTGGTATTAGAGAAAGCATAAAATTAGTTAGACAGTGACTAGATGAACGAGAACAGGCTCTATCCACCTGTCAGAATTGGTATGAGAGCCTCTTTAATTGGCCCCCATGGTTCACTACTCTTATCACTGGCCTTGGGAGCCCCTTAATCCTCCTCCTATTAATATTGACTTGTGGCCCAATCCTAATGAATTGCTTAATGCAATTTTTTAGAGAAAAAGCACAGGCTGTTAAGTTCATGGTTCTTAGCACTCCCTATCAGAGGCTAGCCACAATGGAAGAAATTGCAGACACTTTAGAATCAAAGATTTGATTTAACCCTAAGACCAGTGGGGAATGTAAAGGACAAACACATGACCTTGCCCCCTGGATTTTAAGGGAATGGCAGAGCTAGCTGCTAATAGATAACCACTGCATTGTGTAGATAACCATCGCTTTTTATACACAGAAACTGATTGTTCCCGCAGGCATAACAGCTAACTGCAAATATCTGCTTCTGTAAGTGCTTGCTTGCTCACATACCCTAATCCAAATTCCTTAACAGGGGCAAAGACAACTGTATAACCAACCCACCCCCTGAACACGGGGCTGCTCTCTCCTCTGTGTAGGATGGGACAGTTACCGCGTGGCTAATAAAGCTCTCTTAATTTGAACCCAGTTCGGAGTCTGAGTCTGGTCTGTCTCATTGGTCTACAACATTTGGAGGCCCCAGCGAGAGAGACAAACAAGGTCCCCCACATCAGCGGGTTGACCTCCTCAGACCCCAGGAGACAGGTCCATCCCAGGAGCGGACGGGTGGTCTAGGGGGAGGCCTCGGAGAAAACGTTCCTCCATCCCAGATGCCATTCTGCCCTGGAATTGTCTCCACTCCACAATTCCATCTAGAGAGCATCTGGAAACCCTGGGCCCACGTTCGGTTCAGCAGACAGGACGTCCCTCAGGTAAGTCTGTTTCTTTTTTTTTTTTTTTTTAATCCTCACCCGAGGACATTTCTGCATTTTTTTGTTCAGGCAGAGCGGGAGGGAGAGAGAGTCAGAGAGAGAGAGAGAAACATCGACGTGAAGGGACACATCGAGTGGTTGCCACCCGCACGACCAACCAGGGCCGGGGATAAACTGCAACCGAGGTACGTGCCCTTAGCGGGAACCGAACCCGGGTCTCTCTGGATCGCAGGCCGACGCTCCAACCGCTGAGCCAAACCGGCCAGGGCAGGTAAGTCTGTTTCTGAAAACTCTGCAGAATGAGGAGAAGTGGATCTGCTGGACACAGCTCAGAGATCCTGCCCCAGGGCCGTAGCAAGACGTCACCTTTGGCCCCAGTTCGGTTTTCTGGTTTTTCTTTTTTTTTTTGTCTGTCGTATTTGTTTGTCCTTTTGTGTTTTGTGTTTCTGTTCTGTGCCGGCCTGTGTCCTTCAAAATGGGTCAGGGACCTTTAGGACCTAGGGACCCCTCTTCAATGTCTCCTTAATAACTTCTCAGACTTTTCCAAGTGCGCCTCAGGTTACAGCACCTCAGCAGACCCTGGATCCCTGCGCACTTTGTGCGAATTGGAGTGGCCCACTTTCCGGGTCATTGGCCCTCCCAGGGCACTTTTCACTTAAGCTCTTTGTTTGCAGTTTGAGGCGTCATCTCCGGGACTCCCGGACACCCAGACCAAACTCCTTACATCGATGTTTGGATTGACATAGCTACTGACAATCCTAATTATATTAAGAAATGTTCGTGCCCTAATAGGAAGAAGATTTTAATTGCCCACCTTCCACGGAAGCCTCAGAAGCCCTCGACTCCTGCTCCCTCCCAAAAGCTTTACCCTGTTCTTTCAGGTCCCCCAGAAGACCCCCTCAAAGACCCTGTGGGGTCAACCCCTTATTGGCCACCGCCACCTGCCGCCGTTGCCCGAGAGGCTGAAGCCCTTCAGCTGCTCAGTCCCCCCCGTACACGTGGTGGCACTCCTTCTAACCACCCTCCGCAGGCGCCAGACTCCTGGGCTGCCATCCTGCCCCTCCGTCAGGTTGCTCCACCACCAGGTGCAGACCAGACTCGACCCTTCATGGTTTATGCCCCCCTCTCAACTAGCGACCTGTATAATTGGAAACAACAGAACCCCTCCTTCTCTGATAAACCCCGAGGTTTAATCTCTCTCCTAGAGACAGTCTTCCTCACCCATCAGCCCACTTGGGATGACTGTCAGCAATTGTTGCAGGTCCTGTTCACCTCCGAGGAGAGGGACAGGATCCACAGAGAGGCAGCAAAATCTGTCCTCGGGCCAGACGGCCAACCCCTCAGATCCGGCCCAAATAGGAACCTACCTGCCAACTACCCGACCCAACTGGGACCCGAACACTGATCAACATAAGGAGGCTTTAACCCAGTATCGCCGATCTCTACTTCAGGGCCTCTGCGGAGCAGCCAAAAAGCCAACTAACCTGTCTAAGGTAAGCGAGACTGGTCACACCGTAGGGGAATCCCCAGTGGCCTTTCTTGAACGTCTCATGGAGGCTTATCGCCTCTTTACTCCCATAGACCCGGAGGCCCCTGAGAATAGACGGGCAATTAATACTGCTTTTGTCACCCAGTCGGCCCCAGACATTAGGAAGAAACTCCAGAAATTAGAATGTTTTGAAGAAAAGAATCTTAAGTGAATTAGTTGAAATAGCTCAGAGAGTATTTAACAACCGGGACAACCCAGAAACGGCCAGTACTAAAAAAGTCACAAGAGTAATCATAGCCGCGCTTCAAGAGAATCAAAAAGGGCAACGGGGAAATAGGCCTAGGAACATAGGGCCAACCCCACGGAGACCTAGGCAACAATCTCGGCCACCTCTCAATCCCAACCAATATGACTACTGCAAAAAATATGGTCATTGGAAAAAGGACCGCCCTAAGAGGGGGGCCCAACGGAAACCTGAGGACCTCATTTTCCAATAACCGGTCTCCATAAAGGCCAAACTAAGAATAACTACACATATTAATAGACTCAGAGAAGCTGGCATTTTAAAACCTTGCCAGTCGGCCAGGAACACTCTCCTCTTGCCGGTTAAAAAGCCTGGGACTGAGGATTTTAGGCCGGTCTAAGATTTAAGGGAAGTAAACACTCGGGTGGAAACCATCCACCACGTGGTTCTGAACCCTTACACGCTTCTGAGCCTGATCCCTCCTAACCATGTTTACTATACTGTCTTGGACCTCAAGGATGCCTTCTTTCCAATTCCCTTATCGCCTCTCAGCCAACCCATCTTCGCCTTCGAATGGGTTGATCCGGAAGGGGGATTCTCAGGACAACTGACCTGGACCCGATGCCTCAAGGACTCAAGAACTCTCCCACCATCTTCGATGAGGCCTGGAGCAAGGACCTCCAACTGTTCCAGGAAATGTACCAACATGTCACCCTGCTACAGTATGTAGATGATTTGCTTCTAGCAGCCGCTTCTCTTTCTGAATGTGAGGAGGCCTCGAAGGCACTCCTACAAGAGCTAGAACACTTAGGGTATCAGGTCTCAGCCAAGAAATCTCAATTATGCACCAGCACTGCGACCTACCTAGGTTATGAACTCAAAGAAGGAAAACGGTCGCTCCCCAATAGCAGGATAGAGGCGGTCATGAAAATCCCTACCCCTACGACCAAGAGACAGGTTCAGGAACTTCTTGGGGCTGTAGGGTACTGCCGCCTCTGGATCCCTAGCTTTGCCGAGATCACTAGGCCTCTCTACACCAGCACAGGGGGAAAGACAATGCCTTAATCTGGACTGAGATAGAACAGGCCTTTGAGAAACTAAGCCAGCCCTAGCTTGGCCTGATATTGCTAAACCCTTTCAGCTCTTCCTCTCTGAGACTCGAGGCATTGCCAGAGGGGTCCTAACCCAATCATTGGGGCCCTGGAAGAGACCAGTTGCCTACTTATCTAAGAGATTAGACTTGGTAGCCTCCGGCTGGCCCAGCTGCCTGCCAGCCACAGCAGCTACTGCTATTCTAGTTAAAGAAGTATCCAAGCTAACCCTAGGGCAAGACCTCCAGATTATTGGGGTACACTCTGTTGAGGCTCTCCTCAGGAGCCCTCCAGACTGGTGGATGTCTAATGCCCGAATCACCCAATACCAGGTATTCCTCTTAGACTCCTCCCGAATCCAGTTCCTGAAGAACTCTCTCCTGCTGCCTGACGATGACCCTCAGGCTCCCCTTCATGATTGCTCAGACATTCTTCAGACTCTAGCTAACCTGAGGTCTGACCTAACTGATAACCCTCTCCCAACTCCAGAGCATGCTCTCTATGCAGATGGGAGCAGCTTCATCTGGGAAGGAGTCTGATATGCGGGAGCAGTGGTAGTCATGCAAGATGAGGTCATCTGTGCCCAGGCACGAGGGCACAGGACTTCAGCTCAGAGGGCTGAACTAATTGCTCTCACTCAGGCTTTAAGATGGGCGAAAGGCAAGTCAGTAAACATCTACACTGACAGCCACTATGCATTCGCCACAGCCCACGTCCACGGGGCCCTCTACCAAGAAAGGGGACTTCTAACCTCAGGAGGGAAACATAGAAAATAAAGAAGAAATTCTTGCCCTCCTAGAGGCCATTTGGCTACCAACAAAAGTGGCCATTATCCACTGCCGGGGCCACCAGAACTCTGACACCCCTGAAGCTAAGGGGAACGCCTTCGCCGATGAAACAGCCAAGGAGGCTGCCCTAAGACCAGGGGGGCCAATGGAGATCCTTCCTGCCCTTCCGCGGAAAGTCTCCCCAAAGAGCCCTCCTATCCCCAAGAGGAGGAAGAACTTGGACGGAGGCTCAACTGCAACCAGGGGCCGCGCGGCTGGAGGCTTCTCCTCGGGGGGAGGATCCTCTTACCTGCGGCTCTGGGCCGAGAGCTGATCTCTCAGCTGCATCGGGGCACCCACCTGGGCAAGACTACACTCTCCAGTCTCATAGCCCTGGACTTTTATGTCCCAAACCTCAACAGATGGACAGAGCCAGAAATAAGGAGTTGCCCTGCCTGTGCCCAAGTCAACTCTCACCCCCGGGAAACAACAGACCTCGGGACCCGAGAACGAGGCACAGCTCCTGGTGACCACTGGGAAATTGACTTTACTGAGGTCACCTCTGGCCAATATAGCTATAAATATGTGCTTGTTTTCATAGATACCTACTCCAGCTGGACTGAGGCCTTTCCTACCAAGACTGAAACTGCAACCACGGTAGCCCGGTTACTACTCTCTGAGATAGTCCTCTGTTGGCATCCCTCTAGCTCTGGGGTCCGACAATGGCCCGGCATTCATTGCTCAAACCACATAATTGTTAGCTAAAGCTTTAGGGATTACCTGGAAATTGCATTGTGCCTACGAGCCACAGAGTTCAGGACAGGCAGAAAGAATGAATAGGACATTAAAGGAAACTTTAACTAAGCTCCCCCTTGAGACGGGCGATAACTGTGTAAGGCTCCTTCCTTTTGCCCTCCTTCGTGTGCGCTGTACCCCTTATCTTAAGGGTTTCACCCCATTTGTAATCATGTTTGGCCGACCTCCCCCTATTCTACCCAAAATCGGGGACGAGGTCTTAGCCAACCTGGGAAACCATAACCTCCTCAGCTCTTTGCAGGCAATCCAGAGGCTGAGAGAACAGACCCGACAGCTAATCAAGGGCACCAGACCCCAACCAGGGACACCCCAGATACCACCGCATTACTTCACCCCCGGTGACTGGGTCTGGGTCAAGAAACATCAGCCTGCTTCCCTCGAGCCTCACTGGACTGGCCCTTTTCCTGTTATCCTGACTATGCTCACTGCTCTGAGGGTAGCAGCATGGAAATTTTGGATTCACCACACTCGGGTAAAGAAAGCACACCCTGAGCAATTACCTGAACAATGGGCCTTACAGCGGACCAAGGACCCCCTGAAGATAAAGCTCTCCAGGGTTTCCTCCTAGTCTCTTTCCTGACTCTGATTGCCAGTAAAGCACCTCCCCAATTTAGATGCTCTCAAGGGCGGACACTGCTATGAAGGTATGGGCCCCGCCTGACCCTCAGACTCCTACAAGGACAGGGAGGGGACATGCTTCATCATCGGCAACTAGGACCTAAGCGCTTCCCCTTATGCAGACTCATGTGGGGACGCTACCACCCTAACCCCATTAAGCCCCTCATCATAAGAGACTTGGGTCCTAACTGCACCCCCCGGGACTTGGTTTGCTTGTGCCTCAGGACTGACTCCCTCCGTCTTTCCTGTTGGAACCAAAGACTTATGTATTCTTTACATAAGTATTCTTTTTTTTTTTTTTTCCCTCACCCGAGGACATTTTTCCATTTTTTGTTCAGATAGAGCGGGAGGGAGAGAGAGGAAGAGAGAGAGAGAGAGAGAAAGATCGATGTGAAGAGACACATCGAGTGCCTGCCCCCCGCACGACCAACCAGGGCCGGGGACAAACTGCAACCGAGGTACGTGCCCTTAGCGGGAACCAAACCAGAGTCTCTCTGTACCGCAGGCCGACGCTCCAACCGCTGAGCCAAACTCGCCAGGGCTACATAAGTATTCTTTATTCTAACATTATTCCACAGGTTTATTTCTTCTCTGTTTAGCCTTAGGAGAAACCTGTTGCTTTTATGCTAACCAATCTGGTGTTAGAGAAAGCATAAAATTAGTTAGACAGTGACTAGATGAATAAGAAAAGGCTCTATCCACCTGTAAGAATAGGTATGAGAACCTTTTTAATTGGCCCCCATGGTTCACTACTCTTATCACTGGCCTTGCGAGCCCCTTAATCCTCCTCCTATTAATATTAACTTGTGGCCCAATCCTAATTAATTGCTTAATGCAATTTTTTAGAGAAAAAGCACAGGCTGTTATGCTCATGGTTCTTAGCACTTCCTATCAGAGGCGAGCCACATGGAAGAAATTGAAGACACTTTAGAATCAAAGATTTGATTTAATCCTAAGACCAGTGGGGAATGTAAAGGACAAACACATGACCTTGCCCCCTGGATTTTAAGGGAATGGCAAGAGCTAGCTGCTAATAGATAACCACTGCATTGTATAGATAACCATCGCTTTTTGTGCACAGAAACTGATTGTTCCCGCAGGCATAACAGCTAACTGCAAATATCTGCTTCTGTACGTGCTTGCTTGCTCACATCCCCTAATCCAAATTCCTTAACAGGGGCTAAGACAACTGTATAAGCAACCCTCCCCCTGAACTCGGGACTGCTCTCTCCTCTGTGTAGGATGGGACCGTCACCGCGTGGCTAATAAAGCTCTCTTAATTTGAACCCAGTTCGGAGTCTGAGTCTGGTCTGTCTTGTTGGTCTACAATATTTGGAGGCCCCAGTGAGCTAGACAAACAAGGTCCCCCACATCAGCGGGTTGACCTCCTCAGACCCCAGGAGACAGGTCCATCCCAGGAGCGGACGGGTGGTCTAGGGGGAGGCCTCGGAGAAGACGTTCCTCCACCCCAGATGCCATTCTGCCCTGGAATTGTCTCCACTCCACAATTCCATCTAGAGAGCATCTGGAAACCCTGGGCCCACGTTCGGTTCAGCAGACGGGACATCCCTCAGGTAAGTCTGTTTCTGAAAACTCTGCAGAGTGAGGAGAAGTGGATCTGCTGGATGCAGCACAGAGATCCTGCCCCAGGGCCGTAGCGAGACGTCACTTTTGGCCCCATTTAGGTATGTCTGGTTTTTGGGGTTTTTTTGTCTGTCTTATTTGTTTGTCCTTTTGTGTTTTGTGTTTCTGTACTGTGCTGGCCTGTGTCCTTCAAAATGGGTCAGGGACCTTCAGGACCTAGGGACCCCTCTTCAATGTCTCCTTAATAACTTCTCAGACTTTTCCAAGCGCCTCAGGTTACAGCACCTCAGCAGACCCTGGATCCCTGCGCACTTTGTGCGAATGGGAGAGGCCCACTTTCCGGGTCATTGGCCCTCCCAGGGCACTTTTCACTTAAGCTCTTTGTTTGCAGTTTGAGGCGTCATCTACGGGACTCCCGGACACCCAGACCAAACTCCTTACATTGATGTTTGGATTGACATAGCTACTGACAAGCCTAATTATATTAAGAAATGTTCGTGCCCTAATAGGAAGAAGATTTTAATTGCCCACCTTCCACGGAAGCCTCAGAAGCCCTCAGCTCCTGCTCTCTCCCAAAGGCTTTACCCTGTTCTTTCAGGTCCCCCAGAAGACCCCCTCAATGACCCTGTGGGGTCACCCCCTTATTGGCCACCGCCACCTGCCGCCGTTGCCCGAGAGGCTGAAGCCCTTCAGCTGCTCAGTCCTCCCCATACACGTGGCGGCACCCCTTCTAACCCCCTCCGCAGGCGCCAGACTCCTGGGCTGCCATCCTGCCCCTCCGTCAGGTCGCTCCACCACCAGGTGCAGACCAGACTCGGCCCTTCATGGTCTATGTCCCCTTCTCAACTAGCGACCTGTGTAATTGGAAACAACAGAACCCCTCCTTCTCTGATAAACCCCGAGGTTTAATCTCTCTCCTAGAGACAGTCTTCCTCACCCATCAGCCCACTTGGGATGACTGTCAGCAATTGTTGCAGGTCCTGTTCACCTCCGAGGAGAGGGACAGGGTCCACAGAGAGGCAGCAAAATCTGTCCTCGGGTAGACAGCCAACGCCTCACAGATCCGGCCCAGATAGGAGCCTACCTCCCAACTACTCGACCCAACTGGGACCCAAACACTGATCAAGGTAAGCAGGCTTTAACCCAGTATCGCCGATCTCTACTCCAGGGCCTCTGCGGAGCAGCCAAAAAGCCACCTAACCTGTCTAAGGTAAGGAGACTGGTCACACCGCAGGGGACTCCCCAGCGGCCTTTCTTGAACGTCTCATGGAGGCTTATCGCCTCTACTCCCATAAACCCGGAGGCCCCTGAGAATAGACGGGCAATTAATATTACTTTTGTCACCCAGTCGGCCCCAGACATTAGGAAGAAACTCCAGAAATTAGAGGGTTTTGAAGAAAAGAACCTTAAGTGAATTAGTTGAAATAGCTCAGAGAGTATTTAACAACCGGGACAACCCAGAAACGGCCGATACTAAAAAAGTCACAAGAGTAATCATAGCCGCTCTTCAAGAGAATCACAAAGGGCAACAGGGAAATAGGCCTAAAAACATAGGGCCAACCCCACGGAGACCTAGGCAACGATCTCAGCCACCTCATGACCCTAACCAATGTGCCTACTGCAAAGAATATGGTCATTGGAAAAAGGACCGCCCTAAGAGGGGGGCCCAACAGAAACCTATGGACCTCATTTTCCAATACCCGGTCTCCATAAAGGCCAAACTAAGAATAACTACACATATTAATAGACTCAGAGAAGCTGGCATTTTAAGACCTTGCCAGTCGGCCTGGAACAATCCCCACTTGCTGGTTAAAAAGCCTGGGACTGAGGATTTTAGGCCGGTCCAAGATTTAAGAGAAGTAAACACTTGAGTGGAAACTATCCACCCCACGGTTCCGAACCCTTACACGCTTCTGAGCCTGATCCCTCCTAACCGTGTTTACTATACTGTCTTGGACCTCAAGGACGCCTTCTTTCCAATTCCTTTATCGCCTCTCAGCCAACCCATCTTCACCTTCAAATGGGTTGATCCGGAAGGGATTCTCAGGACAACTGACCTGGACCCGATGCCTCAAGGATTCAAGAAGTCTCCCACCATCTTCGATGAGGCCTTGAGCAAGGACCTCCAACTGTTCCGGGAAAGGTACCAACATGTTACCCTGCTACAGTATGTAGATGATTTGCTTCTAGCAGCCGCTTCTCTTCCTGAATGTGAGGAGGCCTCGAAGGCACTCCTACTAGAGCTAGAACACTTAGGGTATCGGGTCTCAGCCAAGAAAGCTCAACTATGCACCACCACCATGACCTACCTAGGTTATGAACTCAAAGAAGGAAAACGGTCGCTCCCCAATAGCAGGATAGAGGCGGTCATGAAAATCCCTACCCCTACGACCAAGAGACAGGTTCAGGAACTTCTTGGGGCTGTAAGGTACTGCCGCCTCTGGATCCCTAGCTTTGCGGAGATTGCTAGGCCTCTCTACACCAGCCCAGGGGAAAAGTCAATGCCTTAATCTGGACTGAGATAGAACAACAGGCCTTTGAGAAACTAAGCCAGCCTTAGCTCTGCCTGATATCGCTAAACCCTTTCAGCTTTTCCCTCTGAGACTCGAGGCATTGCCAGAGGGGTCCTAACCCAATCATTGGGGCCCTGGAAGAGACCAGTTGCCTACTTATCTAGGAGATTAGACTCAGTAGCCTCCGGCTGGCCCAGCTGCCTGCCAGCCATAGCAGCTACTGCTATTTTAGTTAAAGAAGCATCCAAGCTAACCCTAGGGCAAGACCTCCAGATTATTGGGGTACACTCTGTTGAGGCTCTCCTCAGGAGCCCTCCAGACTGGTGGATGTCTAATGCCCGAATCACCCAATACCAGGTATTCCTCTTAGACTCCTCTCGAATCCAGTTCCTGAAGACCTCTGCCCTCAACCCAGCTCTCCTGCTGCCTGACGATGACCCTCAGGCTCCCCTTCATGATTGCTCAGACATTCTTCAGACTCTAGCTAACCTGAGGTCTGACCTAACTGATAACCCTCTCCCAACTCCAGAGCCTGCTCTCTGTACAGATGGGAGCAGCTTCATCCGGGAAGGAGTCTGATATGTGGGAGCAGTGGTAGTCATGCAAGATGAGGTCATCTGGGCCCAGACACTAGGGCACAGGGCTTCAGGTCAGAGGGCTGAACTAATTGCTCTCACTCAGGCTTTAAGATGGGCGAAAGGCAAGTCAGTAAACATCTATACTGACAGCCAGTATGCCTTCGCCACAGCCCATGTCCACGGGGCCCTCTACCAGGAAAGGGGACTTCTAACCTCAGGAGGGAAACATCAAAAATAAAGAAGAGCCCTGTCCGGTTTGGCTCAGCGGTTAGAGCGTCGGCCTGCGGTCCCGAGAGACCTGGGTTCGGTTCCCGCTAAGGGCATGTACCTAGGTTGCAGTTTGTCCCTGGCCCTGGTTGGTCGTGCGGGTGGCAGTCACTCGATGTGTTCCTTTCACATTGATGTATCTCTCTCTCTTCCTCTCTCCCCCTCCCACTCTACCTGAACAAAAAATAGAAAAATGTCCTCAGGTGAGGATAAAAAAAAAGAAAAAGAAAGAACTTCTTGCCCTCCTAGAGGCCATTTGGCTACCAACAAAAGTGGCCATTATCCACTGCCGGGGCCACCAGAACTCTGACACCCCTGAAGCTAAGGGGACGCCTTCGCCGATCAGACAGCCAAGGAGGCTGCCCTAAGACCAGTGGGACCACTAGAGATCCTTCCAGTCCTTCCAGGGGAAAGTCTCCCCAAGGAGCCCTCCTGTACCCAAGAGGAGGAAGAACTTGGACGGAGGCTCAACTGTAACCAGGGGCCTCAAGGCTGGTGCTTCTCTCCAATGGGAGGATCCTCTTACCAGCGGCCCTGGGCCGAGAAATTATCTCTCAGCTGCATCGGGGCACTCACCTGGGCAAGACTAAACTCTCCAGTCTCATAGCCCTGGACTTTTATGTCCCAAACCTCAACAGATGGACAGAATCTGAAATAAGGAGATGCCCTGCCTGTGTCCAAGTCAACTCTCCCTCTCTGGAAACAACAGACCTCGGGACCCGAGAAAGAGACACAGCTCCTGGTGACCACTGGGAAATTGACTTTACTGAGGTCGCCCCTGGCCAATATAGCTATAAATATCTGCTTGTTTTCATAGATACCTACTCTGGCTGGACTGAGGCTTTTCCTACCAAGACTGAAACTGCAACCACGGTAGCCCGGTTACTGCTCTCTGAGATAGTCCCCCGATTTGGCATCCCTCTAGCTCTGGGGTCCGACAATGGCCCGGCATTCATTGCTCAAACCACAGAATTGTTAGCTAAAGCTTTAGGGATTACCTGGAAACTGCATTGTGCCTACGACCCACAGAGTACAGGACAGGCAGAAAGAATGAATAGGACATTAAAGGAAACATTAACTAAGCTCCACCTTGAGACGGGCGATAACTGGGGAAGGCTCCTTCCTTTTGCCCTCCTTCGTGTGCACTGAACCCCTTATCTTAAGGGTTTCACCCCATTTGAAATCATGTTTGGTCGACCTCCCCCTATTCTACCCAAAATCGGTGATGAGGTCTTAGCCAACCTGGATAACCATAACCTCCTCAGCTCTTTGCAGGCAATCCAGAGGCTGAGAGAACAGACCCGACAGCTAATCAAGGACACCAGACCCCAACCGGGGACACCCCAGATACCACCGCACGACTTCACCCCCGGTGGCTGGGTCTGGGTCAAGAAACATCAGCCTGCTTCCCTCGAGCCTCGCTGGACTGGCCCTTTTCCTCTTATCCTGACTATGCTCACCGCTCTGAGCATAGCAGGATGGACATTTTGGATTCACCACACTCGGGTAAAGAAAGCACACCCTGAGCAAATACCTGAACAATGGGCCTTACAGCGCACCGAGAACCCCCTGAAGATAAAGCTCTCCAGGGTTTCCTCCTAGTCTCTTTCCTGACTCTGATCGCCAGTAAAGCACCTACCCAATTTAGATGCACTCAAGGGCGGACACTGCTATGAAGGTATGGGCCCTGCCTGACCCTCAGAGTCCTACAAGGACAGGGAGGGGACATGCTTCATCATCGGCAACTAGGACCTAAGCGCTTCCCCTTATGCAGACTCATGTGGGGAGGCTACCACCCTAACCCCATTAAGCCCCTCATCATAAGGGACTTGGGTCTTAACTGCACCCCCTGGGACTTGGTTTGCTTGTGCCTCAGGACTGACTCCCTGCATCTTTCCCGTTGGAACCGAAGACTTATGTATTCTTTTTTTTTTTTCCTCACCCGAGGACATTTTTCCATTTTTTGTTCAGATAGAGTGGGAGGGAGAGAGAGGAAGAGAGAGAGAGAGAGAGAGAGAGAGAAACATCGACGTGAAAGGGACACATCGAGTGGCTGCCCCCCGCACGACCAACCAGGGCCGGGGACAAACTGCAACCGAGGTACATGCCCTTAGAGGGAACCGAACCCGGGTCTCTCTGTACCGCAGGCCGACGCTCCAACCGCTGAGCCAAACTCGCCAGGGCTACATAAGTATTCTTTATTCTAACATTATTCCACAGGTTTATTTCTTCTCTGTTTAGCCTTAGGAGAAACCTGTTGCTTTTATGCTAACCAATCTGGTATTAGAGAAAGCATAAAATTAGTTAGACAGTGACTAGATGAAAGAGAACAGGCTCTATCCACCTCTAAGAATTGGTATGAGAACCTCTTTAATTGGCCCCCATGGTTCACTACTCTTATCACTGGCCTTGCGAGCCCCTTCATCCTCCTCCTATTAATATTAACTTGTGGCCCAATCTTAATTAATTGCTTAATGCAATTTTTTAGAGAAAAAAGCACAGGCTGTTAAGCTCATGGTTCTTAGCACTTCCTATCAGAGGCGAGCCACAATGGAAGAAATTGTAGACATTTTAGAATCAAAGATTTGATTTAACCCTAAGACCAGTGGGGAATGTAAAGGACAAACACATGACCTTGCCTCCTGGATTTTAAGGGAAATGGCAAGAGCTAGCTGCTAATAGATAACCACTGCATTGTATAGATAACCATTGCTTTTTGTACACAGAAACTGATTGTTCCCGCAGGCATAACAGCTAACTGCAAATATTTGCTTCTGTAAGGGCTTGCTTGCTCGCATATCCTGATCCAAATTCCTTAACAGGGGCTAGGACTACTGAGCTCGGGGCTGCTCTCTTCTCTGTGTAGGATGGGACAGTCACCGTGTGGCTAATAAAGCTCTCTTAATTTGAACCCAGTTCGGAGTCTGAGTCTGGTCTGTCTCGTTGGTCTACAACATCTCTACCTCTTTCCCTCTCCCATCATCTCTGTGAAAGAAATAAAATAAAATAATCTTTTAAAAAAATTGTTATGTAGTTATTTATAAATAGTGGTAGAGCCCTGGCTGGTTTGGCTCACAGTTTAGAGTATTGGCCCATGGACCAAAGGGTCTCAGGTTCAATTCCCAGTCTGGGCATTTACCTGGGTTGCAAGATAAATCCCTAGCACTGGTGGGGGTCCTGTGGGAGGCGACCAATGTACTAGTTTTTCTCATATCAATGTTACTTCTCTTTCTCCCTTCCTCCCTTTCACTCTATCTGAAAAAATCAATGGAAAAATATTCTCCAGTGAGGATTAACAAAACAAAACAGTGGTCGAGATAGCTATGAGAAACATCAGTGGAGGGTAAAGAAAGGTAAGACCTCAGAAAATTTTTTTGTTTAATCCTCACCTGAGGATATTTTTCCTTTTTATCTTCAGAGAGTGGGATAGGGAGAGAGAGAGAGAGAGAGAGAGAGAGAGAGAGAGAGAGAGAGAGAGAGAGACCTGAGAGAGAGACACATCAACAGGTTGCCTCCTGCATGAGCATGACCAGGGCTGGGGACCAATCTGCAATCGAGGTACCTGCCCTTGACCGGAATCGAACCCCAGACTCTGCTTTGAGGGCCAACGCTCTAAACACTGGCCAAACCGGCGAAGGCTGACCTCAAAAAATCTTTATCAGGAGAAACAGAAGTCTGAGTTAAGCTGAGCCCCATCTTGGTACTGTGACGTGTTAGGACTCACTCAGGCAATATAATTCCTAACAGCCATTTTGCAAGCCTTCCTGCCCCAGGAGAACAGAAACCAAACTTCCCGCCACAGAACTGGCGAGACCAGAAATGAAACTGGACACCAGGAAGCACCCACTCGCATATCCACATTCCTGTAGATCCAACCCCTGCCCAAACCCACCAACCAAGACCTCAAAACCCATTGACTGGGCCGGGCTGGTTTGGCTCAGTGGTTGGAGCGTCGGCCTGCGGACCAGAGAGTTCTGGGTTCGGTTCCCGCTAGGGGCATGTACCAAAAAAAAAAAAAATTTCAAAAACCCATTGACTGTCCTAGCAGGTTTGGCTCAGCGGTTAGAGCATCGGCCGTGGATCAGAGAGACCCGCTTAGGTCACGTACTCTCAAAAAAAATAAATAAAATAAAATGCCTGTTTAAAAAAAAACCTACTAACAAAAGCTTCCTGTCAGTAGATGCATATAAGAGGGCGAAATTCCAGCTCCTAAGTGCTGCCATAATTGCCCCAATACCACGTGGCTCGGTGATGTGTACCCCTTTTTTTGGCCATCTCCATCTCCCAGCCACTTTTCTTTTAATAAACCCAATTTTTCTCTATTTACCCTCTGAGATTGCTATTTAGCATGCCCGCACACCTCAAAGCACTGACTTCTACCTTTCATGATTTTTTTTTTTTTAACCTCGCCTGAGGACATTTTTCCATTTTTTGTTCAGATAGAGTGGGAGGGAGAGAAAGGAAGAGAGAGAGAAAAACATCGGCGTGAAAGGGACACATCGAGTGGCTGCCACCCGTACGACCAACCAGGGCCGGGGACAAACTGCAACCGAGGTACATGCCTTTAGCCGGAACCAAACCCGGGTCTCTAGGGACCGCAGGCCAACGCTCTAACCGCTGAGCCAAACCTTTCATGCCCGGCCAGGTCTACCTTTCATGATGTTTTAAAATTTTTTTTTTAATCTTCACCCAAGGAAATGGTTTATTTTTAAATTGACTTTATAGAAGATGAAAGGAGAAACAAACATCAATAGGGAGTCACCCTGGGAGGGAGAGCCCAGGCTAGGAACTTTGTTTTGAGTGGTTTTAATTATTTTCTTTTGGTCTGTGCCCTTAGTGGTAACCGAACTCAGGACTCTCTGGTCTGAGGGCCGATGCTCCAACTGCTGAGCCAAACCGGTCAGGGTTGTTTTGAGTGGTTTTTAAGGGCTAGGCTTTTCCTGGCCCGGTTTGGGTCAGGGGTTGGACCGTTGGCCTATGGACCAGAGAGTCCCGGGTTCGGTTCCCACTAGGGGCACATACCAAACAAAATAAAAAAATAAAGGCTGGGCTTTTAGAAGAATTCTTAGGGGAAGATCTCAATAGAATATTCATCAGCTTTATGCTGGTGGACGAAAATAAGATTTATTCTCTTATCAGTCCTTTGGTGTGGTTGGTAAATGGCACTAATTTGTTTTCTGTTCTCTGTCTCCTTGAATGGGATGATTTAAGCTCTTTATCCTATGGTTAGTGAACAGTGCAAACCATTTCTTTATTCAGTTTTTCTTATTTCATAATATTTATTTATTTATGTATTCATGTATTTATGTGTTTATGTATTTATGTATTTATTTATTTATTCATTTTGGTACATGCCCCTAGTGGGAACCGAACCCGGGACTCTCTGGTCCACAGGCTGACGCTCCAACCGCTGAGCCAAACCGGCCAGGGCTCATAATTCTTTTTTAAATAAACGTAACCCATTAACATATCACAAACCATTTACTGCTAAGTGTCCTTGTGTGGGAAGGATAGGATTTACATGATGGCTGCAAACTGCTTGGTATCTTTATTTCCTAGATGGCTGCACACTGAAGTTTAACTATTTGTCTCAGTTTCCCTATTTTGCTTGTCCTGGTTTACTAGCCGTTCTCACTTTAAGCTGTTTACCATCTGGTTAGGAAGGAGAAGTGGAAATCATTTAGCCTTAAATGTCCTTGGTTACAAAAGAGAGGATTTTGAGATTTACTAGCTGGCTGTGAATTGCTTGGTCATTTAAGTATGTCTCAGTTTTCCTAAGAGATTAAATGTCGCTTCAAAGGCAACTCTGTTGTTTACCCTGCTGTCTGTGTTAAAACCACTTTGAAAGTTTGCCCCCATGTATGGGAAAAACACACTCTTGTGTTCCCCCTTTACTTTCACAGGACTCATCACACATGGTGCGGAGGTTTCTGTTTCACACCAAGCAATGCTCTGGGACAACAGCTGGGTGTCCTACAGTTCAATTTATTCTGACACTAACTGCAATAAGTGAGAACCTTTTAGGTTGAGGGCTCAGTTCCACAACACTGCTCCCCACTTCAAGCTCTAGTCACAATCGGTAGGACCCCCGGTAAACCACAGCTTCTGATTTGGCAGGGTCCCGAGCACAGGAGCTTACTCCTGGTGGAGTTGGGGAGCAACACCTTCCGGGCACATGGATGTAATCACCAAGATATCTGAACTCCCAAATTATGGAGGCATAATTGATTATTCACTCAACCACTACACCTTCTCCCCTTCTAGAAAGATCAAAGTGTGGCTGAAATTTTTGAACTTCTAATCATGGCTTGATCTTTCTGGTGATCAGTACCCATCCTGAAGCTTCTAGAAGCCCACCTAGAGTCACCTAGTTACCAGAAAGGGGACCTGGCCCTGAGTTGGACTGTCTAGTGTTTAGTGTTGGCCTGTAATGTGTGGGTTCTTGACCTTGTGCAGGAAAGTGGTTGCACTACGGATCCATGTTTTGTTTTTTGTTTTTTATCCTCACCCGAGGACATTTTTTTTTCCATTTTTTGTTCAGATAGAGTAGGAGGGAGAGAGAGAGAAAGAGAGAAACATTGAGTGGCTGCCACCCGCACAACCAACCAGGGCTGGGGACAAACTGAAACCGAGGTACATGCCCTTAGCTGGACCGAACCCGGGTCTCTCTGGACCGCAGGCCGACGCTCTAACCACTGAGCCACCAGCCATGGCCAGATCCATGTTTTTTGTTTCTTTTTAAACATTTTTTTTTTCTTTATTGATTTTAAGAGAGAGAGGAAGGGAGAGAGAGGCAGAAACATTGATGAGAGAGAACATTGATTGTTTGCCTCCTCCATGTCCCCCACTAGGGATCGGGCCCACAACCTGGGCATGTGCCCCGACGGGGAATCAAACCAGTGACCTCTTGATGCATGGGTCAACGCTCAATTACTAAGCCACACCAGTTGGCTGAAAAAGTAGCCACTGGATATTCTAATGTAGGGGGAGAAGGGATGAAACTCATGTTTCAGGGATGACCCCTGTACTTTTTTTCTTAGCAGCTGCAGTAATGGAAGCTGTGTTACCTAAGATGGGGAAGAATGTAGTAGGAGTAATATTCACCAGAAGTTGTATTTTAGCCAGGCTAGGAGTCTGAGGTGTCTCAGAGACCACTGAGTGGAAGACAGAGGTGGGCAGTTGAACACAGTTCTGGAAATCTGGGAAGGGTTCAGGATGCAGCCATCTAAAGTGTGAAAAAGGTGCCCCGGATGGTGTGTATAAGTTGGCTGGGTGTCATCCCATGCACCAAAAGGCTGCAGGTTCAATTCCTGTTCAGGGCATCTGCCCTGGTTGGGGTCTCATTGACCACAGGGGGTGTGCAGGAGGCAACCAATACATGTATTGCTCTCACATGGATGTTTCTCCCCCTTCCCTCTCTCTTCAAATCAATAAAAAAATCTTAATCTTTCCCTGGCCAGTTTGGCTTAGCAGTTAGAGCGTCAGCCTGTGGACCAGAGAGTCCCGGGTTCGGTTTCCACTAAGGGCACGTACCTCAGTTGCAGTTTGTCCCAGCCCCAGTTGGGGTCATGCAGGTGGCAACCACTCGATGTGTCTCTTTCACATCCATGTTTCTCTCTCTCTCTCTTCCTCCCTATCTCCCTCCACTCTATCTGAAGATAAATGCAAAAAATGTACTCGGGTGAGGATAGGAAAGAAAAAATTTTTTTAAAAATCTTAATCTTCAGGTTATTGTGATAAAGCTAGTAAGGGGCCTGGTAGAAAAGGGTGGTGGGCCGTCTTTTTTGTCTAAATATTCAACTGTACAAAAATTAAGACATGATTTGCCCGGTTGGTGTGGCTCAGTTGTTGAGCGTCGACCCATGCACCAAGAGGTCACTGGTTCAATTCCTGGTCAGGGCACATACCCAGGTTGTGGGCCCGATCCCCAGTGGGGGGCATGCAGGAGGCGCCCAATCGATGTTCTCTCTCATCCATGGTTGTATCTCTCTCTCCCTCTCCTTTCCTCTCTCTCTAAAAATCAATAAAGGAAAAAATTTAAAAAACAAACAAACAAAATGGAAGCATGCCTCCCTCCAGAGTTGGGACCGGTGTCCTTATGAGAAGAGATTAAAACATACACACACAGAGGACAGCCAGCTGCCAGCCATGGAAAAATGCCTCATGAGAACCAATCAGGCTGACATCCTGATGAGCCTTCTAGTCTCCGAATATTTGAGAAAATAAATTTCTGTTGTTTAAGCTTCTAGTGTGAGGTACGTTGTTAAGGCAGCTTGACCAGACTAATATAGGAACCATAGTCATCCAGAAATTAGAGAAGTTACAGGTCACCCTCTGGATGAAAACGGATCTAGGGAGGGCGCTCTTAGGGGGGAGCCAGAATGGGAATGAACTGGGATGCAGCGGGCCAGACTTGCTCGGATACTGGGCTGTGAGCTTGGAATTGACTCCTGGATCTGTACCCTCCCAGGGGTCATTAAACGCCCCCACCAAACCCAACCCAGGTTCAGTTTCCACCCGTGTAAAGTGGGATAGTGAGCAGACCTGCCTCAGGGACTGTTGGAGGATGTAAAGAGCTCAAGAGCCTACGACGGGTTCCTCTTGGGGTCCTGATGTTTCCGGGGGGCGGTACGTGGAGGAAAGAGTGGGGCCACTGGGGGAAACAGTTGAGGTACTTATACCAAAGAGGTTTTCCTGAGTGGGCAGTTTGGGAGAATTCTCACCTCTTTATTCCCCAATTTTTTTTTAATTGTTTTTATTTATGGGGAAGAAGAGGGGGACAGGAAAGGCACCAGAGAGGGTGAAACTGTCTTCCCAAATTTTTGATACCCCAGCCTAGAATAAATGAATAAGGACTACGTGGCCTGGGCTACTCAAGCACAACTATGAGTATCTGAAAAAGTAAAAGCCATAGATGAAGGGCCATTTGAATAACTTCACATGGATTTGATCCAGCTTCTATTCTCCTTTGAATTTGAAGGTTTCCAGTCTGAGTTAACGCATTTCTTTGCTGAAAAGATACAGCCCTTACTCACTGTAAGAGTGATTGTTTCCAACCTGGGTTCATCCCAAGCTTTTGCTTCAAATGGTCCATTATAGGGACCATTATAAAATAAATATCAGGCCCTGGCCGGTTTGGCTCAGCAGTTAGAGCATCGGCCTGCGGTCCAGAGACCCGGGTTCAGTTCCTGCTAAGGGCGCGTACCTCGGTTGCAGTTTGTCCCAGGCGCCGGTTGGGTCGTGTGGGTGCAACCACTTAATGTGTACTTTTCATGTCAATGTCTCTCTCTCTCTCCCTCCCACTCTATCTCAACAAAAAAAACCAACAGAAAAATGTCCTTGGGTGAGGATTAAAACAAATAAATAAATTTAAAAAATAAAATAAATATCAGGTGTTACCTCTAAATCAAAACAACACCATCTCTTTTATCACCCACAATATCATGAAAAAGTTGGAAAACAAAAAAAATAATGGCATTCCTAAATTAAAATCAGTAAATCTTTCAGAAAACGTTGAGTGCCCTTGGCCAAATGTCCTCTCTCACTAGGCCTTGTGGCCATATAGTCCACGCACCCACCCAGCTGACTAGAAGACTCATGTGTCCACAAATTTCATCTTAAAAGCCAAACTCTGCTCAACTGTTGGCAGACATGACAAAGTATTACAAGGAACATACGTAATATACCCAGTCCCTATCATTACCTCATAAAGGCCACCTTTTCCTCCTGAAAAGAATAATAAAAAAAACTACCCTTCAAAATGAAACCAAAAGAGTTGATTTACAGTTAACAGAGCTGGGAGTATAAAGAATAATGTTCCAGAGTTGATGGTCCCTGATATCAATATCTGACTGCTGCAATGGCCGGTATTACTCAGTATTAGAGTGACAGTCTGCACACAGAAGGGTCACGGGTTCGATTCCCAGTCAAAAGCAGGTATCTGGGTTGCAGGTTTGATGCCTGGCCCAGTAGGGGTGGTGAGGGAGGCAACCAATTAGTGTGTCTCCCTCACATCGATGTTTCTCTCTTTCTCCCTCCCTCCCTTGCACTCTCTAAAAAATTTGGAAAAAATATCATCAGATGAGGATTAAAAACAAATCTTTATCTATCTCTGACTGCTGATAATGCACTTTATTGCTCATTCCCCTAACAGAACTCCTGACAACTAACGTTTTACTTTTCCAAATACAAAGTGTATTCTCTTCAGGGAAAAGTAAATTAACAAGTATATTGTCATTGCTTTTTAATTTTTTTTTTCTTTATTGACTTTAGGGAGAGAGAGATAGAAACATGGATGAGAGAGAACATCAACTGGCCACCTCCTGCATGCCCCCACTGGGGATCTGGCCCACAACCTGGGGATGTGCCCCGACTGGGAATCAAACCAGCAACCTCTCGGTGCATGGGTTGATGCTCAACCACTGAGCCACACTGACAGGGCATATTGTTTTATTTTTGTTCTCTGATGAATACTAAAATTTTTCTTCCATTGTTCTATTTCTCAGTGTTGTTTGAGATTATGACTCTGTGTATGTGCAGTTCTAATCTCTTTTCACCTTTATTGAGAAATAATTGACAAACCTATAAGATATTTATAAGATATATGTTGTTTTGATATATATACACATAGTAAAAGGAAGATTAAAAATTTTAATTCAGGGGTTTTGGCTTCTTTTAGAAGGTTTATAATTTTATAAAAAATAAAAGAAAGTGGAATTCGTAAGCTCATAAAGTTGTAAATTTGAGAGGTTAATGTTTTATTTATCTGACAAGTTGAAGTTAGAGGAATCTAATCAAGTTGAAATAGTAGGAAGTATATTTTATATACATCTGTATTCAGGGGCACCTCAAGATTTTAAATTACATGAGAAATATTGAGCCAACAATATAAAACATTAACACTTTAATAAACCATTTTTTAGTGAACAGAGATAAATTGTGTACATAGATCAATGGAATTAAAACACACATCTAATTAAAGCAATACAAAGAGCCCTGCCCAGATTTCTCAGTTGGCTCAAAGAGGTAGTATTAGCTGAGGACAGGTCCTCTGGACTAACACGGTCAGATCCAGTCTCTGGTCAGAGAGAAAAGAATGAGGATCCCACCAAAAGCTCTGAGTATTTGTAATTTCCTCAAATAAAAGAACTAACAGAAGTCAGCCTCCCAGATCATGTTGCAGTTCAGAGAGAGGCACACTGTTCAGGGATCCAGGAAGTAGAGGTGAAACTGCTACAGTCACAAAACTAACATCAATCTGGAAATAGCCCTGGGTGGATTAGAAAGTGAAATGCAGGTCCTTAAAGATGCACTTGTACCTGAAACTGCTGAGAAATCTAGCAAAACATACGTTCCATTAAGAAAGGTTTAGCCCTGGCCAGTTTGGCTCAGTGGTTAGAGCGTCAGCCCGCGATCCAGAGAGAACCGGGTTCGGTTCCCGCTAAGGGCACATACCTCGGTTGCAGTTTGTCCTCAGCCCTGGTTGGGTCGTGTGGGAGGCAGCTACTTGATGTGTCCCTTTCACATTGATGTTTCTCTCTCTCTCTCTTTCTCTCTCTCCCTCCCACTCTATCTGAACAAAAAATGGAAAAGTATCCTCGGGTGAGGATTAAAAAAAACAAAAAATAAAACATTGTTTGCACATTTCAGGCTCTTCTCCACTGAGAACTTTCTGGTGTCTAAGGAGGTGGGAATTGCAGCTAAAATACTTCCTGCATTCACTACATTTGGTCTTTCTCCATGTGGACTTTCTGGTGTTGAAAAAAGCCCAACCTGTGATTAAAACATTTTTCACATTTGCCACACTCATATCGCTTTACACTAGAATGAACTCGACGGTGTTTAATAAGGAAGGACTGTTCTCTAAAGAATTTTCCACATTCACTACATTCATATGGCTTTTCTCCAGTATGAATTCTCTGGTGAATAATAACATTAGATTTGTACCTAAAACATTTCCCACAAACAATGCACTCATTTGGCTTTTCTCCAGTGTGAACTCTCTGGTGTTGAGTGAGAGCAGAGCGTTGGTTGAAGGACTTGCCACAATCACTACACTCATAAGGCTTTTCTCCAGTGTGAACTCTCTGATGTTTAATGAGGTTAGAGCTTTGGCTGAAGGACTTCCCACAGTCACGACACTGGTATGGCTTTTCTCCAGTGTGAACTCTCTGGTGTTTAATGAGGGCAGAGCTTTCTCTAAAGGACTTCCCGCAATCAGTACACTCATAAGGCTTTTCTCCAGTGTGAACTCGGTGGTGTCTAAGGAGGTCAGATTTGCAGCTAAAAGATTTTCCACATTCAGTACACACATAAGGTCTTTCTCTACTCTGGTGTTGAAGGAAGCTGGAGGTATTGCTACATAATTTCCCAGATTTATCGCACTCATTAGGCTTTTCTCCAGAATGAAATCGATGGTGCTGAATAAGGTGGGAGTGTTGTCTAAACGATTTCCTACATTTACTACACTCATATGGCTTTTCCGCAGTATGAATTCTCTGGTGATTAAGGAGGATGTATTTATAGCTAAAGCATTTCCCACAATCACTACACTCATGTGGCTTTTCTCCTTTGTGAACTCTCTGGTGTTTAAAGAGGGCAGAGCTATGGCTAAAGGACTTCCCACAATCACTACATTCAAATGGCTTTTCCCCAGTGTGAACTCTCTGGTGAATCAGGAGGTGAGATTTCCAGTTAAAAGATTTCCCACATTCACCACACTCAAAAGGATTTTTCCCAGAATGAAGTCGACGGTGTTGAGTAAGATTCGTGTGTTCTCTAAAGCACTGCCCACAAATGCTGCACTCATACGGCTTTTCTCCGGTGCCTCTCTGGTGTTCTAAAGGGCTAGAGTTTTCACTGAAGGGCTTCCCGTAAACTGAAGGGCTACACTCATAAGAAATACCTTCAGTGTGACATCTTCTACGTTGTATAAGAATAAAGATTTGTCCAAAGGCTTTTGTACATTTGGTACACTTGCAAAGCCCTTCTCTAGAACAAACACTTTGGTGTGGAACAAGTTTCTGGTTGTGGCTGGCAGCTTTTTCACATTCACCTAACTGGAGACCACTTTTTCCACCATGAATGGCCTGCTCATGTTTACTAAAACTGCATGGCTCTGCAGTGCTAAAAGTGGCCTGGTGCTGATGAAGACCTGAGATGGCTGGAAAGTCATCCCCAACTTTCCCACAGGTGAAAGGCACACCTGATGCATAGAAAGTACTTTTGGTCAGAAACGAGGCCCTGTCCATATCTGTTATCCAGGGCTTCTGTCCACAGGCATCCCCCTGCTGCTGGTGCAAGTTTGCACTGAAACAGAAGCCTCTCACACGTGCTTTCTGTTCAAGGTTTGTGGCTGGGAAACCAGTCAGGTGCAAAATATCTTTCAACACTGAGACACACCGCTCACAGGGATGGGTCTTCTGGATTGATGGAGTAGTCTTAGAAGTTCCGACCTGTGACTCTCCTACAGATACAATCCGCTTAGAAGGAGTCTCATCATCTTCTGTTTTATGCCGACAATCTGAAAGCAAAGAAATGCTGAAAAAATGGCTGTGGACTTTGTTCTGAGGAGCAAGTGCCATTACAAAGATTATAGACATAATATGTTAGTTCCATGGGATTGTCTAAAACAGGAATGGGCAGTCATTTTTCTGCCACGGGCCATTTGGATATTTATAACATCATTTGAAGGTCATACAAAATGATCAACTTGCCCTGGCTGGTTTGGTTCAGCGGTTAGAGCGTCGGCCTGCGGTCCTGAGAGAACCGGGTTCGGTTCCCGCTAGGGGCGCGTACCTCGGTTGCAGTTTGTCCCCGGCCCTGGTCGGTTGTGTGGGTGGCAGCCACTCGATATGTTCCTTTCACATCGATGTTTCTCTCTCTCTCTGTTCCTCTCTCTTCTTCCCACTCCACCTGAACAAAAAATGGAAAAGTGTCCTCGGGTGAGGATAAAAAAAAACACACAAAAAAACAAAAAAAAAATGATCAACTTAACCCCTAAGGTGATGGCTGTAACTACTTCTCTTTGGGGAGCTGTGGGACATTAGCTGGTATTGATTTCGCAGGAATGACCTTCCCCATCCCTGGTCTTAAAACAAAGGGACCTAGAGACAGGTCAAAAAAGTGGCTGCTAAAAAAAAAAAAAAAAAAAAAAAAAAAAAAAAAAAAAAAAAAAAAAAAAGTGGCTGCTGCCCTGGCCGGTTTTGCTCAGTGGTTAGAACGTTGGCCTGCGGTCCAGAGAGACCGGGTTTGGTTCCCGCTAAGGGCATGTACCTCGGCTGCAGTTTGTCCCCGGCCCTGGTTGCATCGTGTGGGTGGCAACCACTCAATATGTCCCTTTCATGTTGATGTTTCTCTCTCTCTCTCTTCCCCTCTCTCCCTCCCACTCTATCTGAACAAAAAAATGAAAATATGTCCTCAGGTGAGGATAAAAAAGAAAAGATTTGAAAAAGAAAAAGTGGCTGCTCTTCAGTACTGGGCCTGTGAAGATCAAAAAACTGGGGAGACCTCACCAGAGAAAGAACACAAGATGGCATGCAGTACGTAGAGTAGAAGCAGGATCTACAACTCATGCTTCTCTTAACATTTAGCAGAGCTTGTCTGCTAGTGACATGGGTAAGCTGCACAAAAGGATCATGTCCTTTTCCCAGTAAATTCAATAAACGAGTAGCTGGTGTTTGAGGACTACTTAAGGACATATGCTAATCTCATATCAGGTACGCAGGCCAATGCTGGAGAATACTTCAGAGGGAGCAGTACAAAACAACAGGTGGTGTAAGGAGGCCACACACATGAAGGTACCCACAAGCCGTGGAGTCAGAGATGAAACAAGAAGTTAGAAGGGTGTCAGGTATACGTAAGAAAAGGTAGTAATGAGGTGTCCAGTGGCACTTGCACCAAAACTCGATTGGACACAGAGGGGGAGGTTCCTGGTAGGATCTCAACACAGCCTTTATGTCATGCCTTCCACAGCTGTCACTCTCCAGGGCCAGGCCTCCTCTGAGACCAGCTTGTATGTCTACCCTGTGAAAAAACAGGGTCCTCCTTGCACCCACTATTGTACAACTACTCAGAACCTGAATGATCTAAACCTTAAGGAAAGACATCGGAGGTGAGCAGCAGCACTGGCCCAGCACGCCCGGCTGACAATAGTGTGAAGGGGAGTCCACAAAACTCAGCACTGGCAACCAGAGCAAGTATGACAGGAAAGGGAGAAATTGGCAGAGCTTGCGGCCTAACTGTGGGACAGAAGACACCTATGGAGAAAAAAAGAGTAGGCAGAACATCACCTCAGAAATCTAGGAATGGTGTGAAGGTCTTACCCATGGACGCTACAAGTGCAAAGATTTCCAGCATCACATCGCAGTACAGAAGTCTCTGAGCCTCATCAAGGAGCCCCCACTCCTCCCGGGAGAAGACAATGGCCACGTCCTCAAAGTTCATATCCTGTCATAATGCATAATGGAGACAGTTCATTCCATGGTCAGTTTATCTCCTAGGATTCTAAGTTCAAAATACCATCCCGTCCAAATTCCTCTGTTTCCTCTACTCCCCACATCAGAGAAGATTCCCAGCCTTGGTATTGCTGGAGACACTCTCTGATATTCTCATTGACTCTGTGTCTTCCCACAACAATTGGCAGATGGATGATACCTGAGCTATGGGCCTGGTGGGTAGGACAAACTGCCTCTTGTCTAAAAATACAGTGGGTGTCACTAACGTTTCTGAGAAAGAGAAGTTGGCCATAAAGAGGGTATGAATGATTTGACACCAGTTTTGACAGGCAATAGCCCTGAGGTTCTCCTGTCCTTCCAAGACACACACAAAAAACACAGTATCAACCTTCACCTTAACCAGTCCTGGCCGATTTGGCTCAGTGGTTGGAGTGTTGGCCTGCAGACCAGAGAGTCCCAAGTTCGGTTCCCGCTAGGGGCACGTACCCCACCCCCCAAAAGTCCCTTAACCAGTCACAGCCTTCCTCTCTCCACCTCACCCTCATTCAAGGCCCAGACCCAGTTACCTTCTATCCCATGCTCAGGGAGTCTCACAGATGACCACTTATGACCCTAAACTAATCCGCAAGCCTGATTACATCCCAGGCCACAGCAACGGTCACAACCATATCCTGGTGAATCTTTAGAGCAGTGAATACCCACCAGCCGCACTCTCATCTTGGCTGGATTAAGTTTAGGCCTCCAATCCATCCCAAATTCTCTAATCTCCTTGGCTGTTTGCCAAACCACATCCTCTCCCCCATGCTCTACATGAACACTTCTGCCTGTAACTTGTGTTTTGACACCCATACCACACAACCAGAAGCCCCAATAGGAAACCCAGTGTTCAGACCAATCCTCTTTTTCCTGGTTACTACGACCATTATTATCCTGACCAGGATTCCCTGTATTTGTACTCTCTGCTACCTTACGGAGAAGTATTCATCCTGAACTTCTCCTCAGAGTTTCAGATACCCCTGAGCAGCTTCCTAAAACGCCTCATACTTTTTTTTTTTTTTGTTAATCCTCATCTGAGGATATTTTTCCATTGATTTTTATTTATTTATTTTTTATTTTTTTCCTATATTGATTTTAGAGAGAGAGGAAGGAAGAGGGAGAGAGAGAGAAAGAAATATCAAGGGGTTGCCACCCACATGACCCCAACCCAGGCCAGGGACAAACAGCAACCGAGGTACGTGCCCTTAGTGGGACTCTCTGGTCTGCGTGCCAGTGCTCCAACCACTGAGCCAAACAGGCCAGGGCTCCATTGATTTTTAGAAAGAGAATGGAGGGAAGGAGGGGAAAAAGGGAGGGAGAGGAGAGAGAGACCAGGGCCTGTGATCAACCCATGTGGTGCCCCAAACAATATGTGAACCCGTGACCCTTCGGACCAGAGGCTGACGCTGTAGTAGCTGAGCCAAACCGGCCAGGGCTAAAACCTCTCACTGTTTTAATAGGCCAAATATAAATCTCCTGATATTCCCAAAGAAATTTATTTCAACTACTGTTGATTTTCACAGCTCACTTGATGGTGATTTTATACCATCAGCTGATAAAACCAAACGTTCAAGTCATGACCCCTAGCTCTCCTTCTCTCAACCTCAAAATTAGAAAATTCTAATTTCAAATTTGAGCAGTGACACCTAAAACACCCATGCAGAATCCATCTGCTTCTCCCAGCTCCATCCTGGTCCAGGTACCATCACACTCACCCAGACTGTCGCAGCAGTCTCCTCCCTGGCTTTTCTACCAGCCCCCTCACCACCCCAAGTGTTTTCCATATCATAGTCCCAGGGACTCTAATGAGACCTAGGTCACATCCCCTGTCTCCATGGCTCCAGATCCCCTAATTCTCCCATTACCTACAGAACAAACACCAAACCTGTCACACAGATGCTCTAGACCTGAATCCTGTCCCACTGTTCCCAGTTCATATAAGATGAAACAAACACCTGCAGGTGCCTGAAGCAGCTCAGCCTATCCACAAAGCCTTGCCAAAATCTGGAACCTATGCCTGGGAGGACCTCCCACACCTCATTCCACTGGTTGACACAAACAGAAACCAGTTAACACAGCCCTAAACCTGGACTTCGGACACAGGTATGGTTGAAAAGGAGTCACATATTAAACCTGACATGCTCACCTGGCTGGTTTGGCTCAGCAGTTAGAGTGTCAGCCCATGAACCAAAGAGTCGAGGGTTTGATTCTGGTCAACAGCATGTACCTTGGTTGCAGTTGTGCTGGAGGCAACCACTAGATGTGTCTCTTTCACATCAATGTTTCTCTCTCTCCTCCCTCTCCCACTCCATCTAAAGACATTTGAAAAAATATCCTCTGGTGAAGATTTAAAAAAAAAAAAAAATTAAACCTGATAAGCTCAGGGGAAGCCTGCATGGCAGTCTTACAAACTCAGTGACCTAACGTAACCACATAGGGTGGTCTGAAATAAAAAATTTTTAGTTAAGACTGGCCAGTATGGCTCAGTGGATTGAGCATAGTCCCATGGACTGAGAGGTCCCGGTTCTATTGCAGGTCACGGCACATGTCTGGTTTGCAGGCTTGATCTCCAGTGGGGGGTGGGGACCGTACAGGAGGCAGCCCATGAATTTTTCTCTCACACATAAATGTTTCTATCTTTCTCTCCCTTTCTCTCTCTCTCTAAAAAAAACCAATAAAAACATTTAAAAATAATAATGAAAAATAAATAAATAAAACCTTTTAGTTGAATGAAGTTCATGGTGGATAGTCTTGTCCTAGGGCAGTATTTTTCTCTAACAAAGGTCAATCTTCACCTTAACTGAGCCTGTGTGTTGTTTTACTGCAACTGGAATAACATTTAATACCATGCCTTTGGAATAACAAAGACATTTGCTCTTTTCCAGACTTCTCAAAGCAACAACTTCACCAGAGCAGAGACCACAAACCTCCACATTGTTATTATCATTTTAATTGTTGACTGTTAAGGATGTTTGTTTTTTAATCCTCACCAGAGGATATTTTTACAGTTATCTTCAGACAGAGTAGGAGGGAGAGAGAGAGAAACATGGATGTGAGGATGTTTGTTTTTTAATCCTCACCAGAGGATATTTTTACAATTATCTTCAGAGTAGGAGGGAGAGAGAGAGAAACATGGATGTGAGAGACACACATTGACTGGTTGCCATCTGCACAACCCCAACAGGGGTCCAGGACGAACCGCAACTTAGGTATGAGCCGATGGCTGGAATTGAAGCAAAACTTGGGACTCTGGTCTGTGGGCTGAGACTCTAACCGCTGAGTCAAACCGGCCAGGGCACATTGTTGACTGTTAAGTACCCAGTACCCGCCTATGTAAAAAAGGTATGTCTATCATTTTACTTTTTCCCAATCCCTCAGGTTTTCTCCCTTTGCTTTCTCCCACCTATCTATAAAATAAAGTGCAAAACTGCCATTTTCCAGAGCACTTTCTGAATCCCTTGAGATTGTGCTTCCCAGCAACTGTAAACAGTTCGGTAAAAATACTCATACAACTTGTTACACGTTGGACACTGTGCTCGGCGTCTGCTTCAGGTCCCCAGGCCCCAGGGCTGGTAGAGTTGCACAACAGCCCCAGCGCACCTCTATCCCAGAGATCGTAAGAGCCCGAGGCCCTGCCCAGGCCAGTGTGGGTCAGCTGGCTGGAGCGTCAGCCCCTACAGCGAAAGGTAGAAGGTGGGACTCAGGTCACCAGACACACCCAGGTTTCCAGTTCAATCCCTATAGGGGCCCACAGAGTAGGCAATCAGTAGATGTTTCTCTCTCTGTCTTTCTCTACCTTCCTGTCTCTCAGGTGAATAAAAGCATATCCTTGGGTTACGATTACGAAAAAATGTTCTTAAAGAGTGTGAGGCCCTGAAATGAGCTCCACGAACCAGTCCCCTGAGCGATTCTGCAGGTGCAGGAATCTGGAGAGAAGAAGGTCTGTTGAGAGCCTGGCAACCACCGCCAGGGTCCCCGGGCTCAGGCGGCTCAGGGCCCTTGCGCAGCCCCGGGGCCAGGTGACCTCGAGATGCCGGCACTGCCTCAGGCCTCGTCCTCAGTGCACACTCTTGACATTGACGTTGTCTTCCCGGGACCTCACCTCCTGTCCTCCCTGCGCTCCCCTCCCTTCCAGTCTGTTCCTCTTCTGAGCAGCTTTGGGGACACATGAGAATCGGACCTCAAGACAGTGTCCCTCTTGCTCACGACCCTGCAAGGCCCCCGCGGACTTAGAATGAAAGCAAAACTCCTCAGGCACAACTCCCTTCACCGCCTCCGCTGCTTTTAGACACGAAACGGGGCCGGGTGGCCGGGTCCTCCCGGCTCGGCCGCCCCTGCGCGTCTGCGTTGCCGCCCGGGGTCCTCGGCCTGTCACCCTCCCCCACCCCGTCACCCCCGTCACCCCGGAGCGCTTCGCTGTCCCGAAGGCTGGTGCCCGGGCTGCAGGACGCGGCAGGTGCCCGCTCCGGGCTGCGGCGCTCGGGGCGGGGAGGCGGGAGGCCGGGGTCGCGCCCTCACCTCAGCCGGGCGCCTCAGCGCGGCCGCGGACTCACCGGGCGGAGCGGGGTCTGCGAGGCTCGAGGCCCAGATCCCGGCCAGACGGAGACGCCGCAAGTCTCGGACCCGCGTCTGCACAGCGGGGCGACTCCTCGGGTCCCGCTGAGGTGCCGACCACACTCTCCGGCGGCTCCGACTCGGTGAACTCAGGACTGAGTTCAAACTGACAAGAGGAACTGCCGGAAGTCCCGCCCCAACAGGATGCTCCAGCGCCAACGTGCCGTTTATTTTTTTAAAAATCCTCAGGGAGCCCTGGCCAGTTTGGCTCAGTGGTTAGAGCGTCGGTCTGCGGTCCGGAGAGAGCCGGGTTCGGTTCCCGCTAAGGGCGCGTGCTTCGGTTGCAGTTTGTCCCCGGCCCTGGTTGGTGGTGCGGGTGGCAGCCACTCGATGTGTCCCTTCACGTCGATGTTTCTCTCTCTCTCTCCCTTCTTCTCTCTCCCTCCCACTCTATCTGTACAAAAAATGGAAAAATATCCTCGGGTGAGGAAATAAAACAAAAAACAAAACAAAAAAAAATCCTCAGGGAGCCCTGGCCGGTTTGGCTCAGCGGTTAGAGCGTCGGTCTGCGGTCCGGAGAGACCCGGGTTCGGTTCCCGCTAAGGGCCCGGATCTCGGTTGCAGTTTGTCCCCGGCCCTGGTGGGTTGTGCGGGTGGCAGCCACTCGATGTGTCCCTTTCACGTCGATGTTTCTCTCTCTCTTCCACTCTGTCTGAATAAAAAATGGAAAAATGTCCTCAGGTGAGTAAATAAATAATAAAAATCCTCAGGGGGTGGCCTAGATTAGAGGGGGGTGGGCAGGCATGGACGGTTGGACGGTTGCTCACGGATGCAGCCATATTGGAAGTACAGGCCTGACACTCTGACGGGAAGGTGGGCGAGCTCACCGGGGAGTGAACCAGCCAGAGGTAAACTCTGTAACTGGCTTCCACGTCTCTCCTCCGCCCTCACTGGCGGTGGAGTGTATTCCTTTCTCGGTAACTAGTTTCCTCACACACCCAGTGGGCATCAGCATCCCTGTCAACGTCCCCCCTGGATCCTGGGAGTGGCGCTGGGGAACAAAAACTTGGCCTTTCAGGGGCGGTTGGCATGTTCCTGGGGAGTCTTGTCTGCAACCGATCCCGTGTTTGGAGACGCTGTATTTATGAAATTCAGAATGGTCTACAGTATTTATTTTTTTTATCCTCACCTAAGGACATTTTTTTTCTTCCCATTTTTTGTTCAGATAGAGTGGGAGGGAGAGAGGAAAAGAGAGAGAGAGAGAAACATCGACGTGAAGGGACACATCGAGTGGCTGCCACCCCCACGGCCAACCAGGGCCGGGGACAAACTGCAACTGAGGTACGTGCCCTTAGCGGGAACTGAACCCGGGTCTCTCTGGACCGCAGGCTGATGCTCTAACTGCTGAGCCAAACCAGCCAGGGCGTATTTTTTTTTTTTTTTTTTTTTTTTTAATCCTCACAGGAGGATATTTTCTCATTTATCCTCAGATAGAGCGGCAGAAAGAGAGAGAGAGGAACATCACGTGAGAGAGATACATCGAGTGGTTGCCACCCACAGGACCCCAACAGGAACTGGACCAACCACAAACAAGGTAAATTCCTTTAGCAGGAATCAACCTGGGACTCCCCCCGGTGGCCGGCCAATGCTCTATCCACTGAGCCGAACTGGCTAGGGCAGTCTAAAGTATTATTTCAATAATTTACAAAGACTGTAGATCCAAATGGACATATAGTCTCATTTAGACACAAAATACATTCACTCTGAGCTGGCACGTGCTAACCATTTTCTGCCAACTCTACTGCATGGAGTCGGAAGCCTTAGTGTACTTTGTAAGTCTCTCAGTGTTGAGTGTAGGCCTTTACTTGGAAGATAAGGAGGGATTTAGGCCACTCTCAAGAAGAACAAGGAGTAATCACTGCCTCTGGTTTCCACATAGAATATCTTCCCTGTGTGTATCCTCTTTGATGGTGTCCAATCAGAACAACATTGACTTTCCATTTAGTATTGCCCACTCAGTCATCTAAGATATATTTGGTTCCTTTGAGAATCTGACAAATTTGCCCTGGCCAGTTTGGCTCAGCGGTTGAGCCTTGGCCTGCAGACCAGAGAGTCCGGGGTTTGGTTCCCACTAGGGGCATGTACCACCAAAAAAAAAAAAGAATCTGACAAATTTATGAAACTGAGAGCATCTTACCAAATTCTGTTTGAGTATGGGACAGCGATTACTGTGTTCTTAGGCAAAACAGATATGCAAGAGGGGCATCCAAACCCCATCTTCTTGTCTTGCAGGAAATAGATTATCACTTCTCTAGTGATTGATGGGACTCCTGTGCATGAGAAATTTATGTCAGAAGAAAAATTAGTGCTACTAGAAATGGTTTATAATAAGAGTTTAAGAAGTTTTTGTTTTTTTTGCCCTGGCCGGTTTGGCTCAGCGGTTAGAGCATCGGCCTGCGGTCTGGAGAGACCCGGGTTCGGTTCCCGCTAAGGGCACGTACCTCGGTTGCGGTTTGTCCCCGGCCCTGGTTGGTTGTGCGGGTGGCAGCCACTCGATGTGTCCCTTTCACGTCGATGTTTCTCTCTCTCTCTCTGTTCCTCTCTCTCCCTCCCACTCTACCTGAACAAAAAATGGAAAAATGTCCTCGGGTGAGGATGATAAAAAAAAAAAAAAGAAGTTTTTGTTTTTTAATGTACTTAATCTACTTCAGCCTATATATCTTCTCATGCATTATTTTTATTTTATATTTTTATCCTCACCCGAGGACATGTTTTCATATTTTGTTCAGATAGAGTGGGAGGGAGAGAAAGAGAGAAACATCGACATGAAAGGGACACATCAGCCCTGGCCAGTTTGGCTCAGCAGTTAGAGCATCGGCCTGTGGTCCAGAGAAAGGGACACATCGAGTGGTTGCACCCGCACAACCCAACCAGGGCTGGGGACAAACTGCAACCGAGGCACATGCCCTTAGCGGTAACTGAACCAGGGACCGCAGGCCGACACTTTAATCGCTGAGCCAAACCAGCCAGGGCTTTCCCATGCATTATTTACTTTCATCACATAACTTGTTATTTCTTATGGGCTGAATTTGTAACATCCCATCACCACCCACCACCCTGCAATCATATGTTGAGGTCCTGATCCTCTTGTATCTCAGAATGTGGTTATATTTGGAGATTAGGATTTGAAAGAGATGTTAAAATGAGATCTTTAAGGTGGACCCTAATCCAATCTGACTGGTGCCCTTATAAAAAGAGGACACACAAAGAACACCAGTTGCACAGCACAGTGGAAAGACCATGTGAGCCATCTGCAAGCCAAGAAGAGATGCATCAGAGGAAACTAAATCTACCAACACTTTGATCTTAGACTTCCAGCCTCCAGAACTGTGAGAAATAAATTTGTATTGCTTAAAAAAAAGGGGGGGAATAAAGTGCAATTTACAGAAAGCAATTAATAATGAGTGTTACACTGGCAGGTTAGGCGTCATTCCACATACTACAAAAAACAAGTTGCCGACTGGATTCCTGGTCAGGCCACATGCCCGAGTTGCAGGCTGGATCCACAGTGGGGGATGTGCAGGAGGCAGTGGACAGCTGTTCCACTGTCACAACAATGTTTCTCTGTCTCTCTCCCTCTCCCATCCCCTTTGTCTCCAAAAGAAAATAAATCTTTTAAAAAATGTTTTTATTGAATTTTTAGAGAGAGAGGAAGGAACACATAGAAACATTCATGTGAGAAACATCCATCAGCTGCCTCCTGCTGGGTACTGCCCCCTACTGGGTATTGAGCCCACAACCCAGTCATGTACCCTGACCAGGGAATGAACCAGGACCTCTCAGTCCGAGGGACTGGACACTCAATTCACTGTGCCACACTGCCCAGGCAATAAAAAATCTTTTAAAAAATTATTTAGTTATTCAGAGGGTAGAAACAGCTATGAGAAACCATCAGTGGAGGATGAAAAAAGTTAAGACCTCAGACAACTTTTATCAGGAGAAACTGATGTCTGAGTTAAGCTGAGCCCAATCTGGGTACTGTGATTCTTTTTCATTTTCCTTTGAATATTTTTCTTTATTGATTTTAGCAAAAGAGGAAGAGAGAAGGAGACAGAGAGAAACATCGATGACAGAGAACATCAACTGGCCACCTCCTGCATGACCCTCACTGGGGATCAGGCCCACAACCTGGCCATGTGCTCTGACCGGGAATCGAACCAGTGACTTCTTGGTGCATGGGTCAACACTCAACCACTGAGCCACACTAGACAGGCTGTTTCTTTTTCTTTTTAAATCCATTTTTAGTAAAAGGCGAAAGATTTATGCAATCTGAAGAGAAACCAGAATATCTTAATCCATTTTTTAAATCTTTACCCAAGGAAATTATTTTTTAAAAATTTTAAATTGATTTTAGAGAGAGGAAGGGAGAGGGAGAGAGAGATAGAAACATCAATGAGAAGGAACA
This sequence comes from Molossus molossus, assembly GCF_014108415.1. Taxonomy (NCBI): domain Eukaryota; kingdom Metazoa; phylum Chordata; class Mammalia; order Chiroptera; family Molossidae; genus Molossus; species Molossus molossus. The sequence goes on from NW_023425357.1 coordinate 1,000,650, forward strand.
TTGACTGGCCACCTCCTGCATGCCCCTTACTGGGGATGTGGCCCAGAACCCAGGCATGTGCCCTCAGCTATCATGTAAATTGAACTGGCGACCTCTTGGTGCATGGGTCGACACTCAACCACGGAGATTCACCGGCTGGGCAGAAATTGTTTGTTTGTTTGTTTATTTATTTATTTTTTGGTACATGCCCTTAGTGGGAACCAATGGGACTCTCTGGTCCGCAGGCCAATGCTCCAACCACTGAGCCAAACCGGCCAGGGCAGAAATAGTTTATTTTTTAATTGATTTTATACAAGATGAAAGGAGAGAGGTAGTGCTACTGGACAGGGAGAGTGGAACCTGAATACTTTGTTTTGAGGGATTGGATTCAATTCCCAGTCAAGGCACATACTTGGGTTGCAGGTTCGATCCCCAGCCCCAGTTAAGGTCATGTGGGAGGCAACCAATCAATGTGTCTCTCTCACATGGAGGTTTCTCTCTCTCTAAAATCAGTAAAAAAAAAATACATATATTTAAAAAATAAATAAAGGATGTGCTTTTAGGGGAAATTTTAGGACAGGATTTCAAAAGAATACTCATCAGATTTATGCTGGTGTACCAAAATAAGTTTTTTCTCTTACTTTCATCAGTCCTTCAGTGTGGTTGGCAAATGGCACTAATTTGATTTGTTAGGTATCCCTGAATAGGGCGATTTAAGCTTTTTTTAAAACCCTCTGCTTGGGGAGAAGTGCAAACCAATTACTACTAAGTGTCTTTGGTTTAGGAAAGATGGGATTTACATGATAGCTGCAAACTGTTTGATTATCTCAGTTTCCCTATTTTGCTTGTCCTGGCTTACTAGCCTGATACAATATAAGCTGTTTACCATCAGGTTGGGAAGGAGAAGTGGAAATCATTTAGTCTTAAGTGCCCTTGGTTACAAAAAATAGGATTTTGAGATTTACTAGCTAGCTGTAAATTGCATGGTTATTTAAATATCTGTCTCAGAGGAGGTGGGGGGGAAGAGATAAACTAAATAACTTGCATGTATGCATAACCAATAAACACAGACAACAGTACTGGGGGGGGGGGTAGGGGGCAGGCAGATCCAGAGGAGGGTGTCAATGGGGGAAAAAGGAGAAACATCTGTAACAAAAATAAATCAATTAATAAAAATAAATAAATATCTGTCTCAATTTTCATATGAGAGTAAATGTTGCTTCAAAGGCAACTCTGTTGTTGTTTACCCTGTTGTGTGTTAAAACCACTTTGAAAGTTTGCCCCCATGTATGGGAAAAATACACTCTTGTGTTTCCCCTTTACTTTCACAGGACTCATTGTTAGCTCTTTAACTTCCATACTACTGCCCTAAGCCTCTCATTCCAAGAAACCGAATCCCATCACTCTTATCTTTAACCTTTCCCTAAGCCTCATTCCAGAAAACCAAAACCCATCACTCCAGTCAAGCGAATGGAATAATAGAACCACCTTAACCCACCCAAAACTGCAAATGGTCCTTCGACAAGAAAAACAAGTTTCAGGAGACCTCAGCCCGACTAATCAAGAACTCCGGAGACTCCAGGCCCGACCAATCAAAGATGACCACCCCCCCAGCCCTGAGTTTAAAAATCCCTAGTCTGTACAAGCCGGTTGCTACGCTCTTTAGAGGTAGTTCTGCAGGCTAATTCCCAATAAACCTGCACTTCTGGAGACCCTGCGCCTCGTTCCACCTCGTTCTTACACTCATCACACATGGTGTGCACTTTGAAAGTTTGCCCCCATGGGAAAAAAAAAAAAAGCCCTAGCCAGTTTGGCTCAGTGGTTAGAGCGTCAGCCTGCGGTCCAGAGAGACCCCAGTTCAGTTCCCGCTAAGGGCACGTACCTTGGTTGCAGTTTGTCCCCGGCCCTGGTTGGTGGTGCAGGTGGCGGCCACTTGATGTGTCCCTTTCACGTCGATGTCTCTCTCTCTCTCTCTCTCTCTCTCTCTCTCTCCCTCCCACTCTATCTGAACAAAAAATAGAAAAAAAAAAGTTTGCCCCCATGTATGGGGAAAACACACTCTTGTGTCTCCCCTTTACTTTCACAGGACTCATCACACATGGTGCGGAGGTTTCTGTTTCACACCAAGCAATGCTCTGGGACAACAGTTGCTGGGTGTCCTACAGTTCAATTTATTCTGACACTAACTGCAATAAGTGAGAACCCCTTAGGTTGAGGGCTCAGTTCCACAACACTGCTCCCCACTTCAAGCTCTAGTCACAATCAGTAGGTCCCCCGGTAAACCACAGCTTCTGATTTGGCAGGGTCCGGAGCACAGGAGCTTACTCCTGGTGGAGTTGGGGAGCAACACCTTCCGGGCACATGGATGTAATCACCAAGATATCTGAACTCCCAAATTATGGAGGCATAATTGATTATTAAGTCAACCACTACACCTTCTCCACTTCTCGGAAGATGGAAGTGAGACTGAAAGTTCTGAACTTGTAATCATGGCTCGATTTCTCTGGTGACCGGCACCCATCCTGATGCCATCCAGAAGCCCACCCAGAGTTGCCTGTTTACCTGAAAGGGGACCTGGCCCTGAGGTGGTCTATCTAGTTTCAGCCTGTAGTGTGTGGCTTCTTTACCTTGTACAGGAAAGTGGTTGCACTATGGATCCATGTTTGAAGAGTAGACACTGAATATTCTAATGTAGAGGGAGAAGGGGTGAAAATGATACAGGGATGACCCCAGTAATTTCTTTCTTAGCAGCTGCAGTAATGGAAGCTGCGTTACCCAAGACAGGGAAGTAATATTCACCAGGAGCTGTGCTTTAGCCAGGCTAGGAGTCTGAGGTGTTTCAGAGACCACTGAGTGGAAGCATGAAGTGGGCATTTGGACACAGTTCTGGAAATCTGGGAAGGGTTCAGGATGGAGCCATCTAAAGTGTGAAAAAGGTGCCCTGGTTGGTGTGTGTAAGTTGGCTGGGTGTCATCCCATGCACCAAAAGGCTACAGGTTCAGTTCCTGGTATGGGCACAGTCCTGAGTTACAGGCTCAAACCCTACAAGGGGCTTGCTGGAGGCAGCCAGTGATGTATGGCTCTCACATGATGTTTCTATCCCTTTCTCTCTCCCTCCAAAAGTCAATAAAAAAATCTTAAAAAATATTTAAATGTGCCCTGGCCAGGTGTTCAGTGGTTAGAGCAGCAGTTCTCAATCTCTGTGTCATGACCCTTTTGGAAGTCGAATGACCCTTTCACCTAAGACCATCGGAAAACACCTATTTCCAATGGTGATTCATAACAGTAGCAAAATTAGTTATGAAGTAGCAACAAAAGTAATTTTGTGTTTGGGGGTCACCACAACATGAGGAAATATATTAAAGGGTCGTGGCGTTAGGAAGGTTGAGAACCAATGGGTTAGAGCTGGGCCTGCAGACCAATGAGCCGCAGGTTTGATTCCGGTCAAGGGCATGTCCCTCGCTTGTGTGTGAGTGGTTCAATCCCCAGCCCTGGTCAGGTTGTGCAGGAGCCAACCAATTGGCTCTCACATAGATGTTTCTCTCTTTCTCTCTCTCTCCCTCCTTCCCACTCTATCTGAAAATAAAAAAAAGTCAACATGGAGTCTGACCACGGTGGCTCCGTGGACTGAGTGTCATCCCAAGAAGTGAGAGGTCCTGGTTTAATTCCTGATCAGGGCACATGCATGGGTTTTGGCCTTAGTTGAGGGTGTGCAGGAAGCAACCAACTGACGTATCTCTCTCTAAAAAGTCAATAAAAATATTTTAAAAATTTAAATGTGGAAAAGGCTACGATACAAACCCATGTGAGTAGCTGTGGTCACACTTGGAAGGGGCACTCTTCAGGTTATAGTGGTAAAGCTATTAGAGAGCCAGGTAGGAAAGGGTGACGGGCCCTCTATCTTTGTCTAAATATTTAACCATACAATAAATTAAGCCTTGATCTGTAGTCTCAGCGTATTTCCCTGGTGTTTATGCTCACAATGTGGTCAATTTAAAACTGCCAACATGGCCCTAGCCGGTTTGACTCAGCAGTTAGAATGTTGGCCTGTGGACCAGAGAGTCGCAGGTTCAATTCCAGTCAAGGGTACATACCTCAGTTGAGGTTTGGTGCCCGGCCCTGGTCAGGTTGTACTAGAAGCAACCAGTCGATGTCTGTCTGTCTGTCTGTCTGTCTCTCCCTCCCTCCCTCCCTCCTTCCTTCCCACTCTATCTGAAGATAAATGGAAAAAAAAAATCCTCAGTGAAGATTAGAAAAACAAAACAAAAAAACTGCCAACATGATGTCACTGAACACAGGAGTTGGAAAGACTTGCCTGTAGTGCGCCAATATATCATTTCCACGACTAATTCAATAGCCACAAATTACCTCAAGAACATAGAAAATAATAACATGTAATGAAATGATTAGAAGCAAGGTTTTATATTTGTTTTGTGTTTTTTTTTGCGTGGGAGGGAAGGAAAGATAGAAGGACCGAAGGGAGGAGGAAGGGAGGGAGGGAGGGAGGGAGGGAGGGAGGGAGGGAGGGAGGGAGGAAGGAAGGAAAGAAGGAATGGGGGAAGGAAGGGGGCAAGGGGGGAAGGAAGGAAAAGGAAGGAAGGAAAAGGAAGGAAGGAAGGAAGGAAGGAAGGGAGGGAAGGAGGGAAGGGAGGAGGGAAGGGAGGAGGGAAGGGAGGAGGAAGGAAGCTATATTTGTTTTTAAAACACTTTGAAGGATCATTGACTACATGGTTTCATGCATGAACCTTTGTTTCAAAATGTAAGCTTGCATCTGTCAGGTGGGACTGGTGTCCTTACAAAAGATTAAAACACAGACACATACAGAGAAATGCCCATGTGAGGACACAGAAGACAGTCATTTGCCAGCCATGGAGAAAGGCCTCATTAGAAACCAATCCAGCTGACATCTTGACCAGACTTTGATTCTCCAAATATTGGAGAAACAAATTTATGTTGTTTTAAGCTTCTAGTGTGAAGTACTTTGTTATGGTGGCTCAACCAGACTAATATTGAAACCACAGTCATACAGAAATGAGAGAATTTACTGGTTAAAAAGGCACCTATGAAGGGCGATCTTGGGGGGAGCCAGGATGGGAATGAAGGTGTATGCAGTGGGCCAGGCTTTCCAGAACACACTGCTATGGGCTTGAAATTAATTCCTGGATACCCATCCTCCCAGGGATCACTAAAGACTCCCGCTCCAATTCTAGCCCAGGTTCAGTTTCCAACAGTGTAAAGTGGTAATAGTGAGCAGACCTGCCTCAGGGGCTGTTGGACGATGTAAACAACTCAAGAGCCTAGGAAGGGGCTAGTTTTGGGGCCATATTTTGGGGGCCCACAGGGGATTGGGCAGGGCCACTGGGAGATCATTGAGATACTTATACCTGAGAAGCCTTTTCAAGTGGGCAGGTTGGTAAAGTTCTAACTTGTTTCATCCCATATCTGTGATCCCCCAAACTAGGGTGAGTAAATAAGACTACACGGCCTGGGTTACCGAAGCACAATGCCTTTCTGGAAAAGCTGCAGCCATATATCAAGCACCATTTGAACATCTTCAGATGGATTTTCTCCAGCTCCTATTTTACATTGAATCTGGAGGTTTCCAGTCTGAGTAAAAGTGTTTCTTTATTGAAAAGATATAGCCCTCAGTCGCTGAAAAAGTGATTCTGTTTCGAACCTGGGGTGATTCCAATGTTTTACATCAAGTGGTCTATTATGGGGACCATTATAAAATAACTATAAGCTCTTAATTGGGACTCAAAAACTACACCACTTCTTTTATCACCCCCAATCTTCTGGAAAAGTTGAAAGGACTAATGGCATTCTTAAATTAAAATCAGCAAAATTTTCAAAAACCTTTGAGGTCCTTTGGCCAAATGTACTCTGTCAGTACCCTTATGGCCATACAGTCCACTCCCTCAAGGATATGTCAGTTATCCCTTTGGAGAAATGAGTGTACTACCCATGTGTCCAGGGATTTTATCTCCAGACTCTATTTGCAGACATGGCAAAATATTACAAGGGACACACGTACTATACTCAGTCCCTATCACCAACTCATTAAGACCACCTTTTCCTTATTAAAAAAAAAAAAGGCTATCCTTCAAAATAAAGCAAAAAAAACCCCAAAAGGTTGAATTAGTTAACAGAGCTGGAAGTATGAAGATGGATGTGCCAGAGGCGATGGTCCCTGGCATCAGTATCTCACTGCTGAATCTCAAAACAGTGGGGCCTGAAGGAAACCAGCATTTTTCTTCTTTTCCTTTTTAATCCTCACATGAGGATATATTTTCATTTATCTTCAGATAGAGTACGAGGGAGGGAGGAAGGGAGGGAGAGAGAGACAGAGAGAAACATCAATGTGAAAGAAACATCGACTGGCTGCCTCCCTCAGGACCCTGACTAAGGCCGGGGAAGAACCACAACTGAGGTACTACCCTTGACTGGAATCAAACCTGCGACTTATTAGTCCTTGGGCCGATGTTCTAGCCGCTGAGCCAAACTGGCCAGGGTGACCAGCATCTTTTTTAATTAAAAAGTTTTAATTGAAGGTGTCCCCCTTTCTCCCACACTTTGCTCATCTCTGCCCACCCCCACATCCTGGATACGAGTATTTTAAAGAAAGTATACACCTTATGGTGTGTATAAAATTACATCACACAAAATAAAAGCTTATCTATTATAAAGGAAGACAAATTATTGCCATTAGGGTTGAAGAAGGCTGGAAGAGAGATTATTAATGGGGAAGAGGTAAAACCAGGGTGAAGTAAAGGTAGGTTTACCGTTATTCAAATGGAAAATACAATAATAAATAAATGATAATGCAAGAATAAAATATGATTCATGTACTCACAACTGTAAACCTACATTTGTCCCACCCTGTTATGGGTGACATATAATTTCATTTCATGTGTGAAGGTTTCACAGCTTTATCCATTATGTCAGAACTGACCAAATAGTACACATTTAATAGGTGCACTGTGTTGCATGTTGATTACACGTGTACCATAATAAAGTTTTAAAAAGTGGTTGCTGCCAGGCTGGTGGGCTCAGTGGATTGAACATCTCATGGATTGTGAGGTCCCAGTTCAATTCCTGGTCAGGGCACATGTCCGAGTTTCAGGCTCGATCCCCAGCAGTGTGTGTGTGTGGGGGGGGGGGCTGCAGGAGGCGGCAAATCAATGCTTCTCTCTCACATCTGATGGTCCTATCTCTTTTCCTTCTCCCTTCCTCTCTCTCAAAAAAATAAAAAAATATTTTTTAAAATAGTGGTTGCCTAGATAACCTTCTTTTCTTAAAAAATTAGGTTGGTCACTGTATATAAACTCTATCATCTCTCTCCTCATCCTGGGAAATGCAGCCTTGCCCAAGTGGCCACAAATATTGGCAAGTAGTGAAGAAGTGAACAGAACAGCCACCTGAATCAACAAGAATGTTGACGGTGTCACAAAAGACACATCCTGGGAATGTGTCAACCTTTTCTCTACCTTTGTCTTCCTACCTGTAGTACAATGACTTTGACGTGAACACCACAAAGAAGGTATGGAAAACCCCAAAACCATTAGATTATTTTGTCTGCCAAGGAACTCAGCAATAGGAAATATTGTCCTGAGACAGCTCACACAAGTCACATCCCCAGAACATTTGTGGATGAACGTTCAAAAGAGGCACCTTCCACCTAAATTACTGCAGTCTCTTCCACTCACTAATAGTGTTTTTGTCCCAAGTGTGGTTCCACATAACCCTCAGAGTCTTACGACAAAAGACACCAGCCTATGAAATTTTGTACATCATGGCATATAGCTCCTTTGCAGGACCTGGGCAGGAGGTCCCCTAAACATTGTTGGTAAAGTACTGTGAACAGGACAATAAAATTCATTTTTTTCACAGAAGAATGAAAAACTGCCTCCTCTTTAGGGTGACCCCTGATCTCCCAATAACCCTGCAAATTAAAATAGCCATGCAGTCTTACATTCAAGACTTTGCACAGCAAAAAATCAGCCAATATTGGACAAAAAACGACTTCCTAACATATTATTGTCCCTTCCAAAGGACAGAACGTTTGGAATTCCAACAATATCTGTTTATCTCCACATGTCAGATAACAGTTCTGCTTTCAAATTGAACCACAGTGAATAGAACTAGAAAAATTTAAGGTAAAAAAGTAAAAAGACTATTACAAAAAGGTCATAAAGCATAGAAGTGTACAGCAGTTTCAAGACTGGTGAATTAGAAGCTACAAAAATTCATCACAGCATAATATGAGAAGAACAATGTCTACCAAAGTGGTAGTCCATATTAGCTGAGAATGAGTTCTCTGGACCAAACTGCATCAGGTGTATTCCTGTCAGAAAGAAAAAATGAGGATCCCACCAAATTCTCTGTGTATTTATAATCTCCTCAATCAAAAGGCAAACACATAGATTATATTTCTTGAGCAAGATGGAATTGTGTGTGATACATACTTTGCAGGTAAGCCAGGTAGTAGAGGAAAAAGTGCTTAAGTGTGAGAAAGTGGTCACAAAATGTGACATCAAACTGGTAATAGCCATGGGGAGGTCAGAAAGTATAATGTAGCTTGAAAAACCATGTTTATACTTAAAATTAATGAGGTATCTAGTACAGTTCAGGTTGTTAAAATTTTTAATTAATGTAATTGGCTCTCAAAGAAATCTCCTCCAGTGTTGTTATGCTGAGGGAATAAAATTCTCAACACAGTTAAGGGTTTTCTACAGTATGAACTCTCTGGTGTCTAAGGAGGGTAAATGTGCGGGTAAAAGATTTCCCACATTCACTACATTCATATGGCTTTTCGCCAGTGTGAACCCTCTGGTGTTGAATGAGGGCAGAGCTTTGTCTGAAGGACTTTCCACATTCATTACACATATATGGTTTTTCTCCAGTGTGAACTCTCTGATGTTTAATAAGTACACTTTTGTAACTGAAGCCTTTCCCACAATCACTACACTCATATGGCTTTTCTCCAGTGTGAACTCTCTGGTGTTGAATGAGGCCAGAGCATTGGCTGAAGGATTTCCCACAATCACTACACTCATATGGCTTTTCACCAGTATGAATTTTCTGGTGTTTAATGAGGTTAAATTTATAGCTAAAGCATTTCTTACAAATACAGCATTCATAAGGCTTTTCTTCAGTGTGAACTCTCTGATGTTGAACGAGGATATATTTGCAGCTAAAGCATTTCCTACAAACACTGCATTCATACGGATTTTCTCCAGTGTGAATTCTTTGGTGTCTAAGAAGGCTAGATGTGCGGGTAAAAGATTTCCCACACTCACTACACTCTAATGTCTTTTTCCCATTGTGAACTCTCTGGTGATAAATGAGGGCATAGCTTTGTCTGAAGGACTTTCCACATTCACAACACTCATGTGGTTTTTCTCTATTGTGAACTCTCTGGTGTCTAATGAGTACACATTTGTAGCTAAAGCTTTTCCCACAATCACTACACTCATACGGCTTATCTCCAATGTGAACTTTCTGGTGTTGAATGAGGCCAGAGCTTCGGATGAAGGATTTCCCACAATCATTACACTCATACGGCTTTTCTCCAGTGTGAACTTTCTGGTGATAAATGAGGGAAGAGCTTTCTCTAAAAGACTTCCCACATAAATTACACTCATATGGCTTTTCTGCAATGTGTACTCTCTGGTGTTGAATGAGCCCAGAGCGCTGGTTGAAGGATTTCCCACAATCATTACACTCATATGGCTTTTCACCAGTATGAATTTTCTGGTGTTTAATGAGGTTAAATTTGTAGCTAAAGCACTTCTTACAAACACTGCATTCATAAGGCTCTTCTTCAGTGTGAACTCTCTGATGTTGAACGAGGATATATTTGCAGCTGAAGCATTTCCCACAAACACTGCACTCATACTTTTCTTCTGTGTGAACTCTTCTATGTCGAATGAGGCTGGTGTTATGTCTAAAGGCCTTCCCACATTTGCTACACTCATAAAGCCCTTCTCTAGAGTAAACACTCTGATGTTGAACAAGTTTGTGGTTGTGGTAGGAGGCCTTTTCACAATCAATTGATTCATGGTGATATTTTCCACTGTGAAAGGCCAGTGCACTCTCACTGGCACGGTGTGGATCCTTACTGTTAAGAGTGGCTTGGTGCTGTAGAACGCCTGTCACGACTGGAAATTCCTTCCCAACCTGCTGCCAGGTAAAAGGTGCCCCGGATACATAGAAGTGACTCCTGGTTTTAAGTGAGGTCCTGTCTGTACCTCCTATCCAGGGCTTCTTTCCACTGGCATCCCTCTGTTGCTGGTGAGTGAAATAGAAGCCTCTCACACATGCATCACTGAAGAATGCTTTATGTTCAGGGTTTGCTGCTTGGAACTCAGTCAGGTGCAAAATATCTTCCAAGACCAAGAAACACCGTTCACAGGGATGGGTCTTCTGGGTTGCTGGAGCTGTCTTAGAAGCCCTGACCTGTGATGCTCCTTCTATAGACATGCTCTGCTCAGAAGCAGTTTCCTCATCTTCTGTTTTATGCCAACAACCTGAAAGCAGAGGAATGCTAAGGACATGGATGTTTACTTTAGTGGGAGGGGGAAGTCCCATTACAAAAGCGCATCAGGTATAATATGCTGGTTTTATGGGATTGTCTGAAAATAAGAGACTTGGAGCCAGGATGAATAAGGTGCTTGTATACATTACTGGGCCTCTGAAGATCACAATATAGTGGAGACCTTGCCAGAAAAAGGACGAAACGACGGCATGACCAACATAAAAGTGAGGTAGGATCTCCAGCTCATTCTTCTACTGTTACTAAAAAAAACTTGTTAACCTTCACCCAAGGATATTTTTCTTTGATGTTTAGATAGAGGGTGTGTGAGTGCGCACGTGTGTGCGTGGGGAGGCCAATGGATTGTGTCCCACAAGACCCCAACCAAGGCCTAGGATCAAACATGTAACCCAGGTATGTGCCCTTGACTGTGTCAAACCTGTGACCCTTCTACTGATGACATGGGCAAGCTGTAGAAAGGTTGGTCAAGTTTATTCCCAGTAAATTTCAATGAGTAGTTGGCTTTTGAGGATTCCTTAAGGATGTATGCACATATCATAACACATATGCAGGTCAGTGTTGGAGACTATGACAGAGGGAACAGTGCAGTGAACAGGTGATGGACGATCACCACAAAGGTGAAGGTACTCAGGAGTCAAAAAGTCACAGATAAGCCCTGGCTGGTTTGGCGCAGCGGTTAAAGCGTTGGCCTGCGGTTCAGAGAGACCCGGGTTCGGTTCCTGCTAAGGGCATGTACCTCAGTTGCAGTTTGTCCCTGACCCTGGTTGGTCATGCAGGCGGCAACCACTCAATGTGTCCCTTTCATGTCGATGTTTTTTTCTCTCTCTCTCCCTCTCACTCTATTTGAACAAAATATGGAAAAATGTCCTCAGGTGAGGATAAAAAAAAAAGTCACAGATAAAATGACAAGTCAGTAAAGTGTCAAGTATGGGGACGAAAAGGTAAAAATGTGTTGTGGGTACTAGAACCTTCATCAAAACACTACTGGACACAGGGCAGGATTCTGACATGATCTCAACACAGCCTTATGTCATGCCATTTCCCAGCTGCCACTCACCAGGGACAGGCCTCCTCTGAAAATAGCTTGCCATGTCCACCTGGTGAAAAAACCAGGGTTCTCACTGCACTTTCTATTGCAGAATTACTCAGATCCTGAACAATCTGAGTCTTAATGAAAGACAACAGAGGTGAGCAGCCAGCACTGCCCAGACCAGCTCGGCACACAGTGAATTCGGGGGAGACAGCATTATAGACAAAAGGGAGATCTTACAACTACAGTCCATAGTTCATGGAAGTAATGACCATGACCTGGCACAGGCAGTCACAAAAAACCTTTAGCTACAAGAAGGGGACAGAAGTGGAAGCCACAGATCTGGAGACAGTCACCCTGCAAGGAAGAGGGTGAAGAGGTGGGATGCACTACACTGTCTGCCAGACTCCTGACTCCCAGACACTTCCTGGACTTTTATTTTACTTATTATTTTTTAAATCCTCACAGGAGGATATTTTTCCATTTTTATCTTCAGATGTGGGGAGGAGAGAGAGAGAGAGAGAGAGAGAGATTGAGAGAGAGAAATATTGACGTGAGAGAGACACATCAAGTGGTTGCCTCCCAAATGACCCCGACCAGGGCTGGGACGAACCGCAACAGAGGTTTGTGCCCTTGACCAGAATCAAACCCGCCACTCTTTGGTCTGTGGGCCGACACTCTAACTGCTGAGCCAAACCGACCAAGGCTTCCTGGACTTTTAAAGGCAACAGGTGTTAAGGAATGTTCAGTGTCAAGGCATGGCTCAGGGCACTCCGCACAGCTCAGCACTATCAGTCACAGCCCATATGAAAACAAAGTGGGTAAAATTAGCAGAGCCCATGGTCTGTCTGGCTGTGGGACAGACAAAGCTACTTCTGGAGAAAAAAGGGAAGGCAGAACACCACTTCAGGACACAAGAAGAAATGTGAAAGTCTTACCTACAGATGCTACAAGTGCAAAGATTTCCAGCATCACATCGCAGTACAGAAGTCTCTGAGCCTCATCAAGGAGCGCCCATTCCTCCTGGGAGAAGACGATGGCCACATCCTCAAAGTGCATATCCTGTCATAATGGAGAGAGTTCATTCCATGATCAGTTTCTCTCCTAGTATTTTAAGTTCTTCATACTCTCTGTCTTCCATATCCATTTCCTCCCTCTAATCCCCATACTAGAGATGATACCTGGCATTGGTCCCATCTAAGTCACGCCCTCCTTATATTCCTATTGATTCTGTCTTCCCACAACAATAGGCAGATGGGCACACAGATGATACCCAAGCTCTGGGTTTGGCATGTAGGCCACACTGCCTCTTAACATAGTGAGTGTCACAAAGAGGATAAGGAGAGAAGTTGGCCAGAGAGGGTGTGAATGATAAGACACTCATCTTGTCAGGCAATACCCTACGGTCGCCCCCTTTGTCCCTCCAAGACACAAAACACATGGCAGGCATCACCCTTTACCCTTTCGATCCCAATCCCAGTGTTCTGAGGCCATCCTTTTACACTACCCTCTGCACATAATTCTTTGAATCACACATCTCTCACACAGATACATTTCCAGAATCACAACTTTAATGGTAACACAGCCCAGCCCATGTGGCTCTGTAGCCGAGTGTCAACCCATGCACTAAGAGGATGCTGGCTTGCCCTGGCTGGTTTGGCTCAGCGGTTAGAGCGTCGGCCTGTGGTCCAGAGAGACCCGGGTTCGGTTCCCACTAAGGGCATGTGCCTCAGTTGCAATTTGTCCCCGGCCCTGGTTGGGTTGTGTTGGTGGCAGCCATTCGATATGTCCCTCTCATGTCGATGTTTCTCTCTCTCTTTCTCTCTTTCTCGCTCTCCCTTCCACTCTATCTGAACAAAAAATGGAAAAATGTCCTCGGGTGAGGATAAAAAAATAAAAAAGATAACAAAAAAAAAAAAAAAATTATGAGGATGCTGGCTCGATTCCCAGTCAGGGCATTGATGCCCAGGTTGTGGGCCCAATCCCCAGTGTGGGGCATGCATGAGGTGGCCAATCAATGTTCTCTCTCATCGATGTTTCTCTCTCTCTCTCCCTCTCCCTTCCTCTCTAAAATAAATACAGTCAGCCCTCATTTATCATGGTTAATCAGTTCTAGACTCTAATGTGATAAATGAATTTCCACAAAGTAGGATTCTTTATTTATATACAGTTGTTCCCTGCCACTTCGCCCTTTGACCTTTGTGGCTTCACTCTATCATGGTTATTTTTTTTTAAATCCTCACCTGAGGACATTCTCCCATTTTTGTTCAGATAGAGTGGGAGGGAGAGAGAGAGAGAGAGAGAGAGAGAGAGAGAGAGAGAAACATCAATGTGAAAGGGACACATAGAGTGGCTGCCTCCCACAGGCCCCAACCAGGGCCAGGGACAAACTGCAACCAAGGTACGTGCCCTTAGTGGGAAGTGAACTCTGGTCTTTCTGGACCACAGGCAGATGCTCTAACTGCTGAGCCGAACCGGCCAGGGCATTTATTGCGGTTTTTTCAAATAACTTTGACTTTTGCGGCTTCACTCTATCGTGGTTTGTCTCAAGCTGCGATAGAGTGAAGCCACTCACGAAAGTCGAAGCATGAAGTGGTGAGGGACGACTGTAAAGGAAAAAAATCAATAGAAACAGAAACATGCTGTGACAAGGACAATTTTTTCGTGATTGACAGCTTTCCCAAGATTCTAATTTCATAAACCCCCTAAATCTATCCCCTTTACCCTTCTCCCTTCCCCACACTAGTGGAGATTTCCAAGCCTGGGAGGCACTAAGGTGTCCACTATTTCATCAAGGTCCTACTGATCAGTTTATCAGCCCTCAAGAATAGGCAGGTGGGCAGATACGGGCATCAAAGCTCTGGACCTGGCAGGTAGGACCCTAACACCCTGAATTTCAGCCAGCTTCCAGGGGGAATCTGGACCTTGTTTTCTCCAGACACCATCATACATGGGTTCACCTTACATTCACTCTTATGTCAAAGCCAGGGCCCTCGAGCCAGGTAACCTTGAGATGCCTGCATTGCCTCAGGGTCTCCTCCTCAGTGCACACTCTTGCAGTGATGTTCTTTGACAGGACTTCATCTTCCTGTCCTTAACTGTGCTCCTCTCCCTTCTAGTCTGTTCTCCTCTGAGCAGTTTTTTAAAAACTTTAGAACCTTTGCCCTGGCCGGTTTGGCTCAGCGGTTAGAGCGTCGGCCTGCGGTCCTGAGAGACCCGGGTTCAGTTCCTGCTAAGGGCATGTACCTCGGTTGCAGTTTGTCCCCGGCCCTGGTCGGTCGTGCAGGTGGCAGCCACTCGATGTGTTCCTTTCACGTTGACGTTTCTCTCTCTCTCTGTGTTCCTCTCTCTCCCTCCCACTCTACCTGAACAAAAAATGGGAAAATGTCCTCGGGTGAGGATAAAAAAATAAAATAAAATAAATAAATAAATAAAAACTTTAGAACCTTCTTTCAGACACTATCTCTCTTGTTGGGGTCACATGCTAACTTGACAAGTTCAAGGAGGGCGGCCTTGCAAGCTCAAAGACCTAAAGTAACCACAAAAGATGGTATGAAATTAAAACTTTTTAAAATCTTATCTTTATTATTGAATGTATTAAAAATGTCCCCCCTGAAATTAAAACTTTTTAACTAAAGCAGTTCATGACAAGTAATCATGTGCTAGGCTGACATCTTCCCCGACAGAGGTCAATCTTTACCTTATCTGAGCCTGTCTATTGTCTTTTTGTATCTATAATAACTTATCTTTGGAATGTCAAAGTAATTTTCCTTTTCTCGGACCCCTCAAAGGCACTCGGTGGAGACCACAACTCCCCTCATTGTAACTAATTGTTGACTATTAAATATCCTGTACCTGCCCTGGCCGGTTTTGCTCAGTGGTTAGAGCGCTGGCACGAGGAGCTGAGAGTCCCAGGTTCAGTTCCTGCTAAAGACACGTACCTTGGTTGTAGTTTGTCCCCGGCCCCAGTTGGGGTCGTGTGGGTGGCAACCACTCGATGTGTCCCTTTCACGTCGATGTTTCTCTCTCCCACCCCCCAACCCCCAGTCTATCTAAAGATAAATGCAAAAATGTCCTCGGGTGAGGATAAAAAATAAATATCCTGTACACACCAATGTAAAAGATGTATGTGTTTATCATTTTACTTTTCATCCAACCCCAGAGGTTTCCCAGCTTTGCTTTCTTCCACCTTCCTAATCCATCACCAATGGATTTCATGTAACCCACTTGTATCCACTGTTTCTTTCTTTCTTTTATCCTCACCCGAGGACATTTTCCATTTTTTGTTCAGAGTGGGAAGGAGAGAGAAACATCGACGTGAAAGGGACACATCGAGTGGCTGCCACCCACACGACCCAACCAGGGCCGGGGACAAACTGTAACCGAGGTACATGCCCTTAGCGGGAACCGAACCCAGGACTCTTTGGACCGCAGGCCAACGCTCCAACTGCTGAGCCAAACCAGCCAGGGCTCCACTGTTTCTTTTAAGTTATTTATTTTTTGTTAATTCTCACTCCAGAATATATTTTTTTTATTGAATTTTAGAAAGAGTGGAGGGGAGAGGAGGGAGGAGGAAGGGAGGGAAGGAGGAAGGGAGAGAAGGGAGGAAGGGGGACAGAGAGAGAGAGAGAGAGAAAACACATGTATTGGCTGCCTCTGGCATGCTCTGAACGGGGGCGGGCTGGGGATCAAACCTGTAACCCAGGTCAGTGTCCTTGACCAGCAATCTACCCTGAGACTCTTAGGTGCATGAGCCAACTCTCTAACCACTGAGGATACTGGTCAGGGTGTGTCTACCCTCTTGACTGTAATGTGCAAAACTGCCATTCTCTGGAGCATTATCTCAATCACTAGATTTTGCTTTCTGGTCATTGTAGACAGTCAAGCTCAAATAAACTCACAAAAATGCTTCACAGGTTTGAATGCTTCTCACGTTAACCACCTGCAGAAGACACACCCAATCTGTCCAAAAGTGCTCTAGATCTGACTCCTGTCAAACTCTTCTCAGTTCCAGCCCTGGCCAGTTTGGCTCAGCGGTTAGAGCGTCGGCCTGCGGTCCCGAGAGACCAGGATTTGGTTCCCACTAAGGGCATGTACCTCGGTTGCGGTGTGTCCCCGGCCCTGGTTGGGTCTTGCACATGGCAGCCACTCGATGTGTCCCTTTCACGTCGATGTTTCTCTCTCTCCCTCCCACTCTATCTAAACAAGAAAAAGGAAAAATGTCCTCAGGTGAGGATAAAAAAAAAACTCTTCCCAGTTCCGATAAGAGAGAAAGGAAAACTGCAGGTTTCCAAATGAGCACAGCTTTCCCTCTAAGCCTTTGCACATTCTGGTACTTAACCCTGGGAGGACCTTACACATTTCATTCTAATCGTTGCCAAAAACAGGGATCATTTCATATAATCATAGATATGAAATGAAGACTCTGGCCTTGGTTTTTGTACTCCAAAGCCATAGAGCTGGAAGAATGGCACAAGTCTTAGGATTCTATATGTCCAGGACCGTAAGTGTGCGAAACCCTGAAATAAGCTCCACGAACCAGTACCCTGAGCGATTCTGCAGATGCAGGAATCTGTGGAAAGACAAAGGTCTGTTGAGAGCCTGACAACCACCGCCAGGGTCCCCGGGCTCAGGCCGCTCGTGCCCTTGCCCAGCCCTAGAGACAGGTGACTTCGAGATACAGCATTGCCACAGGGCTTCATCCTCAGTGCACACTCTTGCCAGTGACGTTGTCCTTTATAGGACTTCGCCCTGCGTTCCTCTCCCTTCTAGTCTGTTCTTCCTCTGAACAGCTTTGGGCAAATGTTAGAACCCGACCTCAGACAGTGTCCCTCTTATTCACGACCCTCCAATTAGTTTCCATGGCCTCAGCGTCCTGACAATGAATTGATGGACATATCAGGAGTTTCCCAGACAAGAAAAATCTAAAATACCTCATCACCACCAAACCAGTATAATATGAAATGTTGAAGGGTCTTCTTGAAGGAGAACAAAAATGTGAACAATAAAATGGCAATTAATACATATCTATCAACAAGTGAATCTACAAACAAAATGAGCAAGCAGAACAGAAACAGACTCATAGATAAAGATAACTTTTCATTGCTTGCCAGATGGGTGGGGGCTGGAGGGATGGGTGAAAAAGATGAAGGAATTAAGAACAAATTGGTTGTTAGACTGATGACCCTCAAAGGGAAGGGGGTAGGGAGGGCGGAATGAGATAAACCAAAGAACTTCTATGCATATATGCACAACCAGTGGACACTGACAATAGTGTGGGGAAGGCAGGAGGGGGGTGACATTGGGGAGAAGGTCAATAGAAAAAAAAGGGAGAAACATCTGCAATACATTCAACAGTAAAGATGAGTTACATAAACAAATAAATAAGATAAAATTGTTGTTTGTTTGTTTTTAATTGTTTTTTTCTTTATTGATTTAGAGAGAGGAAAGGAGAATGAGAGGCAGACAGAAACATCAATGAAGGAGAACGACTGGCTGCCTCCTGCATGCCCCTCACCGGGGATCTGGCCCACAACCTGGGCATGTGCCCTGACCGGTATCAAACTGGCGACCTCTTGGTGCATGGGTCAATGCTCAACCACTGAGCCATACTGGCCGGCAGGCGATAAAATTGTTTTTATAAAAAGAAAAGAAAACTGCTCAGGCACAACTTCCCTTCACCTTCCCCGCGTCCTTTAGACAGAAAACGGCCTGGGTTTCTGGAGTCCTTCCTGCTCAGCCCCCCCGGCCATGTGTTTACATGGCGGCTCCTCAGCCTGTCGCCTCCCCACGTGTCACCCACAAGCGCTCTCGGTCCGCACGCCGGGCCTGGGCTGCAGGACGTGACGGGCGCCCGTACCCGGGGCCGCAGGGCTCTGGGTGGGGAGCCAGGGAAGCGGGGAGGCCGGGGGACGCGCTCTCACCTCAGCCGGGCGCCTCAGCACGGCTGCCGCCATCGGACTCTGCGAGGAACGAGTTTCAAATGGGCCAGTTGCGCCTCTGAAGGCCTCAGACCCACCTGTGCACAGCAGGGACCAGTCCTCTGGCGCCTCCTCGATTGAGACGTGGCGCTCTACAGTCTGATTGGGTGAATTCAGCAGAGGCCAAAATGACCACCCCAAGGAGCTGGAAGTCCCGCCCCACCTGTAGGCCGCACAGAAACGCCCCACCCTGGGTTTCCATTGGCGCAAGGTGGCCTCTGGGTAATGTAGTTTCCTCAGGCCCACGGGGAGGTTGCTGGCCCTGCACTGACCTTGGAGGTCAAAGGTGTTGGGGCTGACTTCCGCTCAAAATGGCGGTGTAGGTAAACCAGGTAACTCGCCTCCTCCCACAACCACATCAAAATTATAACTAAAAACAGAACAATCATCATTCAGAACTGCCTGAAACAGAGCTGAATGGAAGTCCTACACCTACAAAATTTAAAAAGCCACATCAAGACTGCAAAGACGTGCAATTGCAAGTGGATGGATGTAACTTGTGATGTAATTTACAACTTAAGGAAGACCTAGTAGATTTTTTTTCTTGAATTATGAGAGATGAAATTGCAGCGACAGTTTTCTTTGTCACAAGATTGGTGAGAAAGTATGATAAACTGAGTACACAAATAGAAAACTTTGCAGGAAAGCTGATGACGATCTTGTTTAAAACATGCAGAAGCCACTGGCATTCTGACTGCCCTTCTAAAGGCCAAGCCTTCAGGTGTATCAGGATAAACAATCAGAATAAAGATCCAATTCTACAGAGGGCTTGTGCTGAAAGTAATGTGGATTTTTCTCACCTGGGTCTTCCAAAGGAGATGACCACATGGGTAGATCCCTTTGAAGTTTTCTGCAGGTATGGTGAGTAAAATCGTCCATTTACAGTTGCTTCTTTCAAGGACAGACGGGAGACATGGGAGCTTTCCCCACCAATCCACGATGCTGTCTGCAGAGCCTCACTAGACTACTCTTCCGGCACTGCCTCCGATGAAGAAAGTTGTAACAGAGAACCTCAGATAATTCCTAAAGGCAGCAATCCAAAGAGTATTTATCAGGCAAAGTGTGTTCCAGTTCTTCAGTATACGTTTATTCCTGTTCTAATTTTAAAAAGAATAGACTGAACATAAGAGCAAAGAAATAACTGGAAAACATGGAAAAAAACAGAACGACAAAGATTAAAACCACAGTATTGAAAAAAAAGAAAATGGTGTTGGGGCTGCCTTGTATGGGGGGCTCAGTTGGTAAGAGTGTCCTTCCGATATGGTAAGCTTATGGGTTTGATTCCTGTCTGAGTAGGAGAAAAGGCAACAGGAAGAATATCCATGAAACACACCACTTGGAGGTGGGGTGGGTGGTGGGAAGAGATAAACTAAAGAACTGATATGCATATATGCATAACCAATGGACACAGACAACAGAGCTGTGAAGGGGGTGGGTGGAAAATGGAGGCACAGCTATAATAATTGCAAGAATAAAGATAAATTGAAAAAGAAAAGAAATTCATCACTTGTTTCCTGATTCATGTGAAGTGAGAAACTAGGACTTATTTTTCAAAAGGACCCTGTGCAGTTGCCTAATGTGTCTATCCTCTGCTTTCAAGTTACAGTACATCCACAATCCAACCATCTTTCATACTCTACAGCCAGGACCCACCCTTTCTCCCCTGGACTGCCGAGGTCAGCTCCAGACTGGCCTTGCCTCATTTGGCCAGTGTCATCTATTTCCAAAGGTGCCACAAGAGGGATCCTATTGAAACCAAGACTTTCGCCCTGGCCATGGTGGCTTGGTTGGGGGTTCTCTGGAGCACTAAAAGGCTGCTGGTTTGATTCCTGGCCAGGACATATGCCCGGGTTGGGGGCACTTAGGGGGCAGCTGATCAATGTTTCCCTCGTGTCCCTGATTCTCCCTTACCCTTCTTCTTTTTCTAAAAATCAATTTATAAACAATCTAAAACACAAAAACAAAGAACATAACACAAGTTTTTCTGTTTCCCTTGTCATTCTGGAACACCCCCCACCCCCCTTCCCAAGACTTTAATGGTCAGAAAAAAGCTTCCCAAACTGCCTTTGGTGAAGAATCTGCCCACCCCCAGGCAGCCCATCCACTCCTTCCCATCTGTCCACGACACACTTTCAGAGGATGCAATAAAAATGGCTTACGAGGCCCCGTCTGGGTAGTACAGTTGGTTAGAGCCTAGTCCTGATATGCCAAGGTTCCAGGATCACTCTCCAGTCAGTGCACGTACAAGAAATCAATCAATGCGCCCTGGCCAGGTAGCTCAGTTGGTTAGAGTAACATCCAGATACAGCAAGGTTGGGGGTTTGAGCTCAGGTCAGGGCACAAACGATAAGCAACTGTCCAAGTAAGAAACATTCAAACTGGTAGAGAATTTCTGTGAGTTTATTTGAGCCAAAATGTCAACAACTGCCCGGAGGGCAAATCTCATGGGATTGAGAAAATGCTACAGAGAATGGCAGTTTTGCATCTTATTCTATATATTTCAATAAAAAGAGAAGACAAAAGGGGGTTAAATTAAATCCATTGGTGATAGATTAGGGAGGTGTTACAAAGCAAAGTGGGGAAACTTCTGAGATTTGATAAAGTACAATGTTTCACTTATTCTTTCCTTTATTGATTTTTAGAGAGAGAAAAATGGAAAGGGAGAGACAGACGGAAAGATCGATGAGAGAGAACATCAACTGGCTGCCTCCTGCATGCCCCGACTAAGGATTTGGCCCACAACCTGGACATGTGCCCTGACCAGGAATCAAACCGGCGACCACTTGGTGCATACCACACTCAACTACTGAGCCACACTGGCCAGGCATACCCTGACATTTCAAAGGTATGTTATCCTAGATAGAAAAAGACAATAGACAAAGCAAAAGAGTTTCCAGGTTCATGAATGAGAACTTGGACAAATTAATCACAGCATGATATGAGAAAAAACAATGTCCCTAAATGAGGTAGCCCTTCTTAGCTAAGGATGGGTCCTCTGAACCAACACTGGGTCAGCTCCATTACACAGAAAGAAAGGAGTGAGGATCTCACCAAGGACTCAGAGTAGACTTGGCCGGTTTCACTCAGTGGTTAGAGCGTCGGCCTATGGACCAGAGTCCTGGGTTCGGTTCCTGCTAAGGGCACATACCTAGGTTGCAGTTTGTCCCCGCCCCAGTTGGGGTCGTGTAGGTGGCAACCAGTCGATGTGTCTCTCTCTCTCTCCCCCCCCTCTCCCTCCTGCTCTATCTGAAGAAAAATGCAACAAAAAAAGAACTTGGAGTATTCATAATTTCCTCAAGCAAAAGGGAAGACAGGTCAGCCTCCCTGAGCACACAGGGGTTGTGACTGAGGCACAGTGAATAGGCGAGCCAGGTGGTAGAGGTCAAATGGCTTTAGCACCAAAAACTGGGAGTGACATCCATCTGGTAATAGCCCTGGACAGGTTAGAAAGTACAGTGCAGCTCCTTAAAGCTTCGCCTGTGCCTGGAACTCAGGAGGAATCTGCAACAGTGTATGTTCAGCTAGAAGAGATTTAGTTTTTGTTTTTTGTATTTTTTCAATCCTCACCGGAGGATATTTTTCCATTTATCCTCAAATAGAAGTGGGAAGAAGAAAGAGAGATCCACTGGTTGCCTCTCCCATGACCCCGACCAGGGCTGGGGACCAAACAACAACCGAGGTATGTGCCTTTGACCGGAATCAAACCAGAGAGACCCTGTGGTCTGCAGGCCGATACTCTAACCATTGAGTCGAATGAGCCAGAGCTTGCTAAAAGGGATTTAAATTCAGGTAAATGGCTCTGAGTGTCCTCCTGCGTTGTTATACTGAGTGAGGAAATAAAACATTCCCAGCACATTTAAGACTTTTCTCCAGTGTGAAAACTCTACTGTCTAAGATTAGATTTGAGTCTAAAAGATTTCCCACATGAACTACACTGATAAGGTCTTTCGCTAGCATGAATCTCTGCTGTTTAGAAATGGTTAAAGAATTTCTTACATTCTCCCTACTCATTTTTTTTTAAATCCTCACCCAAGGATATTTTTCCATATATCTTCAGAGAGAATGGGTGAGAGAGAAACATCGACATGAGAAAAACACATCGACTGATTGCCTCCCGCACGACCCCAACCAGGTCCAGGGATGAACCACAACCGAGGTACATACCCTTGGCCAGAACTGAATCCGAGACTCTGGTCTACAGGCCGACTCTCTAACTGCTGAGCCAAACTGGCCAGAGCCATTCTCCATACTCATAATGCTTTTCACCAGAGTGAATTTTCTGACATCGAATGAGGTTAAAGATTTGCCAAGCTGTGGCTGGGTAGCTCCGTTGGTTAAAGCATTGTTTCAATACACTAAAGTTGTGTTTTAGATCTGCACTCAGGTCACATACAAAACTTAATATAGCCCTGGCCAGTTTGGCTCAGCGGTTGGAGCATCAACCTGTGGACCAGAAAATCCTGGGTTTGGTTCCCCCTAAGTGCACGTACCTTGGTTGCAGTTTGTCCCCGCCCCGATTGGGGTCGTGTGGCTGGCAACCACTCGATGTGTCTCTTTCACGTTGACGTTTCTCTCTCTCTGTTCCTCCCTCCCGCTCTATCTGAAGGTAAAAAAAGAAAAAAATTAACTAATATAGCCTGGCCCATGTGGCTCACTGGTTGAGTAATGACCCATGTACCAAGAGGTTGCCGGTTTGATTCCCAGTCAGAGCACATGCCCAAGTTGTGGGCCCAATCCCCAGTGCGGGGCATGCTGGAGGTGGCCAACTGATGTTCTCTCTCATTGATGTTTCTATCTCTCTCTTCCATCTTTGTTTCCCTCTCTCTCTAAAAAATAAAGGAAAAAAAAATTAGTTAACTAATATATGCATTAATAACCTGAACAAATCGATATTTCTCTTCTCTCCTTCCTTTTTCTAAAATCAATAAAGAAAAAAATTAGTCCAAAGTTTTTCCGACATCCACTTTACTCATAAGTTTTATTTTTTTATATATTTTTTTGGTACGTGCCCCTAGCGAGAACCAAACCCAGGACTCTCTGGTCCACAGGCCGACGCTCCAACAGCTGAGCCAAACCGGCAAGGGCTCATAAAGTTTTTATCCATTGTAAACTCTGTGGTGTTGGAAAAGGCTGGAGCTCTTTGTAAAAATCTTCACACATTCACTATACTGATAGGACTTTCACCAGTGTGACCTCTGTGGTGGTCAATTAGTTTAGAGCTTTGGCTGATAGACTTCCCACAGTCCCTACACTCGTATGGCTTTTCTGCAGTGTGAACTCTCTTGGGTTGAAGGAAGTGAGATTTGCAGTTAAAAGATTTCACAAATACACTACTTTCACAGCTTTTCTCCAGTGTGAACTCTGGTGTTGAGAGAGGGCAGAACACTGGTGGAAGATCTTCCCATAATCACTTCACTCATGGCTCTTCTCCAGTGTGACATCTCTGGTGGTCAGTGAGTCTAGCATTTTGGCTGAAGAACTTCCCACAATCTTGACACTCAAATGGCTTTTACCCCGAGTGAACTTCCCTATGTTGAAGGTGATGGTTTTGTGGAAAGGTTTTCCCATATTTGCTGCACTTATAAGGCTCTTCTCCAGTGTGAACTCTCGTGTTTAACAAGGTAATATTTACGGATAAAAGATTTCCTACATTTACTACATTCATAGGCCTTTCCCCAGTGTGACCTCTGAGGTGTTCAGTGAGATTAGAGCTTTGTCTGAGGGACTTCCCACAATAACTATACTCACAGTTTTTCTTCAATGTGATATCTTTTGTGGTTAAAGAGGTGATCTTTGCACTTAAAACATTTCCCACATTCAATACACTCATAAGGAATTCCAACACTGTGACCTTTGTGATGTTCAATGAGCTTAGCTATGTCTGAAGGACTTTCCACAATCACTACACTTATGTAGCTTTTCTCCAGTGTCAAATCTCTGATGTTGAATGAAGACAGGTTTCTAACTAAAGCATTTGCTACGAACACTGCACTCACATGGCTTTTCTCCAGTGTGAATTCTCTTGTGTTGAATGAAGCTAAAGCACTGGCCGAAGGACTTCTGACAATCACTACACTCATAAGGCCTTTCTCCAGATTGAACTTTCCTGTGTCAAATAACATTAACATTTTGTCTAAAGGCCTTCCCACTTCTGCTGCACACAAAAGACCTCCTCCACAGTAGACACTCTGACCTTGAACAAGTTTCTGGTTGTGGCGGGCAGCCTTTTCACATTCACCCCACTTGTGATTACTTTTCCCACATCAAACGGCCTGCCCACTCTCACTGCCCCAGTGGGAATCTGCACTGTCAGAAGAACACTGGTGTTGGAAATGGCCTAAAATAGCTGGGAAGTTTGCTCCCACCTCCCTACAGGTGCAAGGAGCCTTTGATATGTGGAAGCTGCACCTGGTAACAAACAAGGCCCTGTCCATATCTCCTTTCCGGGGCTTCTCTGCACTGCCACCCTCTGTAGCTGCTGACGGTCTGCACTGAAACAGAAGCCTGTCACACATGCATCACTGAAGAATGCTTTCTTCTCCAGGTATGCTGCTTGGAACTCAGTCACGGGCAAAATAGCTTTCAAGACTGAGAAGCAACGCTCACAAAGATGGGTTTTCTTGCTTGCCGGAGCTGTTTTAGAAGCCCTGACCTGTGACTCTCCTTCTACAGATACACTCAGCTCAGAAAGGGCTTCCTCATCTTCCAATTTATGGGAACAATTTGAAAGCAGAGAAATGATGAAGACACTGATGTTGACTGTAGTGGGAGGAGCAAGTCCCATTACAAACGTGTGTCAAACATAACATGCTGGTTTCATGGGATTGTCTGAAATAAGAGACCTTGGGGCAGGTCCTCTGTGTACTAATGGGCCTCTGAAGATCACAAAATACTGGACATCACCAGAAAAAGGACACAAAGATGGCATGCACCACATGGAACAGAAGGGAGATATGCAACTTATGCTTCTGCTAACAGCATTCGGCAGGGCTGTTCTGCTGGTGACATGGGTATCTGTACAGAGGTTGGTTATATCCGGTTGTCAGTAAAATTCAATAAATGAGTAGCTGGTGTTCAAAGACTATTTAAGGATGTATGCACACATCACAACGCATTCACAGGTATTGTTGCAGAATACTGCAAAGGGAGCAGTGCAGAAAAGTAGGTGATGCATGGAAACCACAAAGGTGAAGGTAGGCAGGAATCGAGAATTCATAGATAAAATGACAAGTAGGCAAACGATTATGAAAATGAAGAGGTAGAAATACGGTGCGGCCAGCAGAACTTGCTCTAAAACACGACTGGACGCAGAGCAGGTACCTGGTATGATCTGAATACAGCCTTTATGTGATGCCCTCTTCCAGCTACCACTCACCATGGGCAGGCCTCCTCTGAGACCATGTTGTCATGTCCAACCTGCGAAAAAACCAGGGTTCTTCCTGCACCTTCTATTCTAATAGTTGCACCTTTTACAACTACTCAGAACCTGAATGATTCAAATCTTACTGACAGAAAACAGAGGTGGGCAGCCAGCCCTGGCCCAGAGAAAAACAGCATACACTAGTATTGAGGGGGAAAAATATTACAAACAACAACTGAAGGTGGGTCTTATAAGAAAAGCTCATGGTTCATGTAACTATGACCATAACTCGGCACAGCCAGTACCAAAGAATTGTTGGCTAAAGGAAGGGGGCAGCCCTGGCCAGTTTGGCTCAGCGGTTAGAGCATCAGCCCATGGACCACAGAATCCCAGGTTCAGTTCCTGCTAAGGGCATGTACCTTGGTTGCAGTTTGTCCCTGGCCCCGGTTGGGGTCATGTGGGTGGCAACCAGTTGATGTGTCTCTCTCACATTGATGTTTCTCTCTCTTCCCCCCTCTCTCCCTCCCACTCTATCTGAAGATAAATGCAAAAATGTCCTTAGGTGAGGATAAAAAACAAATTAAATTAAAAAAATAAATAAAGGAAGGGGGCAGAACTGGAAGCCATGGTCTGAAAATATTCACCCTACTAGGGAGAGAGGAAGCAAGGTGGGATCCATTAACCTGTCTGTGAGACTGCTGACTCCCACATACTTCCCAGCACTGTTTCAAGCAATAGGAGTTAGGGCTGCTTCAAAGAGTCATTGCTCAGGGCACCCCACATAGCCCAGCACTGACAGCCACCACACATATGACAGGAAAGTGGGAAATTAGCAGAACCCATGGTCTGACTGTGGGAAAGACAAAGCTCCCTTTGGAGAAAATAGGGAGGCAGGATATCAGCTCAGGGAGGGATGGGAAGGTCTTACCCACAGGTGCAAAAAGTGCAAAGATTTCCAACATCACATCGCAGTACAGAAGTCTCTGAGCCTCATCAAGGAGCCCCCATTCCTCCTGGGAGAAAACAATGGCCACATCCTCAAAGTTCATACCCTGTCATAACAGGGACAGTTCATTCCATCATCAGTTTTTCTCCTGGGATTCCAAGTTTCTCATAGCCTCCACTCTCCCCATCCATCTGCTCCATCTACTCCCCACCGTCAAAGAAGATTACAGGCCTTGGTGCCATTGAAGTTACTCTCTCCTTATACTTTTTTTTTTTTTGGTGGTACGTTCCCCTAGCGGGAACCGAACCTGGGACTCTCTGGTCCATAGGCCGACGCTCAACTGCTGAGCCAAACTGGCCAGGGCTCTCCTTATACTTTTATTAATACTCTGTCTTTCATAAAAAACAATATGCAGCCCTGGCCGGTTTGGCTCAGCGGTTGGAGCGTCGGCCTGCGGTACAGAGAGACCCGGGTTCGGTTCCCGCTAAGGGCATGTACCTCGGTTGCAGTCTGTCCCCGGCCCTGGTTGGTCGTGCGGGTGGCAGCCACTCGATGTGTCCCTTCACATCGATGTTTCTCTCTCTCTCTCTTCCTCTCTCTCCCTCCCGCTCTATCTGAACAAAAAATGGAAAAATGTCCTCTGGTGAGGATAAAAAACAACAACAAAAAAAACCAATATGCAGATGGTAACTATTACATGAGCTCTGAGCCTGGAATGTGGGCCAAATTGCATACAGTCAATATGGCAAGTGTCAAAAACATTGGTTAGGGAGAGAAATTTGTTTTATTTTATTTTATTTTTATTTTCACCCAAGGGCATGTTTGCATTCATCTTCACACAGAGCGAGAGGGAGACAGGGAGGAAGAGAGTAAGAGAAACATCAATGTGAGAGAGACACATGGACTGACTGCCACCCACATGACCCCAACCGGGGCCGGGGACAAACTGCAACCGAGGTACGTGCCCTTAGCGGGAACCGAACCCGGGTCTCTCTGAACCGCAGGCCAACTCTTTAACCCCTGAGCCAAACCAGCCAGGGTGAGAAATCTGTTTTAAAGAGTGATTTGACACTGAGCTTCTTAGGAAATAACCCTGTGGACCCCAGATTATCTCTCAAGACAGGAAAACATGGCAACACCCTTCACTCATATGACCCGAATCCCAGGACCCTGAGGACACGCGTTTACACTACCCTCTCCACATAATTCTTTTTTTTAATTTTTTTTATCCTCACCCGAGGATATTTTTCCATTTTTTGTACAGACAGAGTGGGAGGGAGAGAGAGGAAGAGAGAGAGAGAGAAACATTGACGTGAAGGGTCACATCGAGTGGCTGCCACCCGCACGACCAACCAGGGCCGGGGACAAACTGCAATCGAAGTACGTGCCCTTAGCGGGAACCGAACCCGGGTCTCTCCGGACCACAGGCCAACGCTCTAACCGCTGAGCCAAACTGGCCAGGGCTCCACATAATTCTTTGAATCACACACCTCTCACACTGCAACATTCCCAGAGACACAACTTCAAAGGTAACACAGCCCTGATATCACAGGGACAGTTGGTTCCCTGATCAGCTTCTATCCCATGATACTAATTTTACCCCCTCACTAATCTATCCCCTGCTTATCCTTCTCCCAGTATCACTGATGTCCACTACCTCATCGAAGTCCTATTGAGCAGTGTTATCAGCAATAAAAATAGGCAGATGGGCAAATAAATGACATTTATGCTCTGGACCAGGCAGGTAGGACCACAACACCCCCTCTTAAGGCAATTACCAAGGGTTCCTATGTTGTTTCTTCCAGACACCACCAGACATGGGCTCTTCCTTCATCCACTCTTTTTTTTTTATCCTCACCGGAGGATATTTTTTGTTCAGATAGAGTGGGAGGGAGAGAAAGAGAGAGAAACATCACGTGAAAGGGACACATTGAGTGGTTGCCATCCATACAACCCAACCAGGGCCGGGGGCAAACTCCAACAGAGGTACATGCCCTTAGTGGGAACCAAACCCAGTTCTCGCTGGTCCAAGGGCCGATGCTCTAACCGCTGAGCCAAACCAGCCAGGGCTAAACTATTAATTTTTAATGAGAGAGAAAGTAGAGACAGAGAGAGAAACATCAATTAGTTGCCTCCACTACACATACCCAAGTGGGGATCAAACCCACAACCCAGGTTATGCGTCCTGACCAAAATTTGAACACAAAATTTTTTTGGTGTACAGGACAATACAACAACTGAGCCACCTAGCAAGAGCTTATCTATAATCTTTGTGGTGACACAAACCTTCTGCAACCATAGTCCCCAGCAAGTAAACCAGTCGTCTGGCTAAACATCTTTTACATGGACAACTACTTGACCAGGATCCCCTCCCCTCTTAAAGTGATCTACAGCTTCTTCCTGGTGCATATATTCTCCACTACCTTTTAGAGAACTCTCAATCCTGAACTTCTAAGAGCTTCAGACACTCATGACCTGATCTCTGAAACACTTTATACTCTCAACAGGCCAAAGATTAAACTCCTGAGAGGCCCCAAAAATGTTACTCTTACTACTATGGATTTCGTCATCTCAGTTGATGGTACTTCCATACTGCCACCCGCTAAAAGTGAACCTTTAGCCCTGGCCGGTTTGGCTCAGCGGTTAGAGCGTCAGCCTGCGGTCCTGAGAGACCCAGTTCGGTTCCCGCTAAGGGCGCGTACCTCGGTTGCAGTTTGTCCCCGGCCCTGGTCGGTTGTGCGGGTGGCAGCCACTCGATGTGTTCCTTTCACATCGATGTTTCTCTCTCTCTCTCTGTTCCTCTCTCTCCCTCCCACTCTACCTGAACAAAAAATGGAAAAATGTCCTCGGGTGAGGATTAAAAAAAAAAAAAACAATAAAAGTGAACCTTTAAGCTTTCTCTGACTCTTACCTCTCTCTCTCTTTCTCTCAACCTCAAAATTAGAAAATCGCACACATACTGTTCTGCCACAGCACAGGGTGACAAATGAGACCTGGGTCAGATCACCTGCCTCCACTGCTTCAAATCTCCCATTGCTCCCATTACCTGTAGATCATATGCCCAATTTGTCAAAAAGCTGCTTTAGAACTGACTCCTGTCCCACTGTTCCCAGTTCCCATAAGCCAACTCAGCCACCCTTGCAAGCCTTTGCTCAGTCTGGTACCTATACCTGGGAGGACCTTCCACATCTCACTCCACTGGTTGCCAAAAACAGGCACAAATTCTTATACCTCGGGAACTTAGGATTCTGGGTTTGGTATATGTTCAAAGTCCGAGACCCAAAGGCAGGCAGTGTGGCTCAACGGTCCCAGGACACTATGTCAGAGACCATGAGTGTGTGAGTCCCTCAAATGAGTTCCACAAACCAGTACCCTGAGGGATTCTGCAGGTGCAGGAATCTGTGGAAAGACAAAGGTCTGTTGAGAGCCTGGCAACCACCGCCAGGGTCCCAGGACTCGGGCCACTCGGTGCCCTGGCGGGGCCAGGTGACCTCGAGATGCCTGCACTGCCTCAGGGCCTCATCCTCAGCGCACACTCTTGCCAGTGACGTTGTCTTTCACAGGCCCTCACCTCCTGTAATACCTGCGCTCCCCTCCCTTTAGCCTGTCCTTCCCCTGAGCAGCTTTGGGAAAACGTCAGAACCCGGCCTCAGACAGTGTCCCTCTCTTGTTCAGCCGCCTGTCCCTCTAACACATGTCACAGCTTGTGTCACCCACGAGCGCCTCACTGTGCAAAACGCCTGAGAGGCAGGAGGTGACGGCGCGCGCACCGGGCTGCAGGGTTGGGCCGGGGGGGCGGGGAGGGCCCGGGGTCGCGCTCTCACCTCAGCGCGGCCGCCGCCACCGGGCTCTGCGGGGGGAGGGGCGGTCTGCGAGGTGCGGAGGTTCCAGTCGAGCCCGTTGAGACTCACCCACCTCGGACCCGCCTCTGCACAGCGGGGACGACTCTCTAGCGCTCCCTCGTTTGCGACCAGGGGAGCTGCAGCTGGGAGCTCAGACCCGGTGCACCAACGGGAGAGGCCAAAATGACCGCCACAAGGAGCACACCGGAAGTCCCGCCCCGACGCCTGCGCAGTACACAAATGCCATGTTGGGCCTTCACTGGCTAAATCCGCCATCTTAGTGCGCACTTCCCTCTGGGTAATGTAGTTTACTAGCCAAACGTGAGCCGTTAGGGTTGCACTCACCGCCTGGGGAGATTAAAGTCCTTGTACAGCCCTGGTTGGAGCATCGGCCTGCGGTCCGGAGAGACCCGGGTTCGGTTCCCGCTAAAGGCGCGTACCTCGGTTGCAGTTTGTTCCTGGCCCTGGTTGGCTGTGTGGGTGGCAGCCACTCCATGTGTCCCTTTCGCATTGATGTTTCCCTCTCACTTTCTCTTCCTATCTCTCCCTCCCACTCTATCTGTACAGAAAATGGAAAAACATCCTCGGGTGAGGATAAAAAAATAAATAAAATCAAGTCCTTGTACAAGGCAGCCCTGTTCAGTGGATCAGCCCCTGTGAGTGTTCTCCCGGCGCCAGGGAACGTAGAAAAATCAACCAATAAATACATAAACAAGTGGAAGAACACAACCATGTTACTCTCTCTCCCTACTAACCTCTCTCTCTCAAATTAATGAAAATTTTAAAAAATTAAAAAGTCTTGCAGCACCTTGAATCTTTTGGGTAAATTACAATTTTAGGTTTCAGGGGCGGTAGTCAGGTTTCTGGGGACTGTTATCCACAACTGATCATTCACTTGTTTGGAGAAATTATTTCAGACTCTGCAAAGCACAGAATGCTCCCTGAGGCATATTGTTTCAGTTACTCCCAAAGACTACAAATCCAGTGGATATATATTCTCATTCAGTCACAAAATGCATCTACTTTTAGATGGAATGTGTTAACCATATTCTGCCAATTCAAATGCATGAAGTCAAAAGCTTTAGTACATTTTGTAAACCTCCTTATGCTCAGTCAGGGCTATGACTTGGAAGATAAAGAGAAATTTAGGACGCCACCATGTGGGAGAACAGTGATCTCTGCCTGTGGTTCCCACAGATACATCCCTAGTGCCTGTATCCTCAGTGATGGTACACAATCTATAGAATATTGCTTATTCATTTAGTGTTTCCTACCCAAGTTACTAAGGTGTATTCAATTCCTTTAGAAATATGACATACTTCTCAAATGTAGAGCAAATTTGGAAGAGTGACTACAGTATAGTGTTCTCAGGAAGAGCACATGTGCAAAGTGGGCATCCAAAAACCATGATCTTATCTTTCTTGACAGGAAAGGGATTACCATTTCTTCGTGGTGATTACTGGGACCCTTGTGCATGAGGAATTCATATCAGAAAAAAGTTGTGAAATGCAATTTACAGAAAACTATTTATAATGAATTATGTAGTTATTCAGAGACAGTGGTAGAAATAGCTCTGAGGAAACATCAGAGGACGGGAGAAAGAGTTTGAGACCTCAAATAATTTTTACCAAGACACAGTACAGTCTGAGTTATGCTGAGCTCAATCTTGATATTGTGATTCTTTATTTTTTATTTTTATTTTTTGGTACATGCCCCTAGCAGGAACTGAACCTGGGACTCTCTGGTCCACAGGCCGACACTCCAACCGCTGAGCCAACCCGGCCAGGACAATATTGTGATTCCTTTAAATCAGTTCAATTTTAGTGGGTTTGTAGTGCTTTCTCATTGAAGTTTTAACTTATAACTTCAAAATGTGTAATGTGATACAACTCTTCTAGGCCTAAAAAACCATGTGTTGTATAATGAAGTTTCTGCTTAAATATGTTGCTTATATTTGTCTTTTCTGTATTGATTTCTGTAATTTTTATATGCAAGTCTTTCAGTCACTCACAATTACTTCAATTATGTGTTGTAATTTTTAACCATATATATATAAACCTAGTGGTTTTAGAGTTGTCCTGTCTGATAATAAGAAATTCTTCGCCCTGGCCGGTTTTGCTCAGCGGTTAGAGCATCAGCCTGCGGTCCCGAGAGACGCGGGTTCGGTTCCTGCTAAGGGCATGTACCTTGGTTGCAGTTTGTCCCCAGCCCTGGTTGGGGTCTGTGGGTGGCAGCCACTCGATGTGTCCCTTTCACACTGATGTTTTTCTCTCTCTCTCCCTCCTACTCTATCTGAACAAAAAAAATGGGAAAATGTCCTCAGGTAAGGATTAAAAAAAAAAAAAAGAAATTCCTCAATTCTGCAACGTTTTAGTTCATAATTTTCATTAAACTTTACATAATTTGCTATGGAATTTTTCCTTTTTAATTGAACCCTAAGTGATAATGTATTGGATCTGGCATTCATCATAGCAAATAAACCTGAATGGATAAAATTGCAGAATTGGTTCAACCTTGAAGTATTGAACATCTAGCCAATAAAAAATGTGATGCTAGTGACCCCTGGTGCACAATGGGATCATAATTAATCTGTCACCTGGGGCTGATTACTATGAAGTGGCAAATGAAGCACATCTAGACACAAACAAGGTGCTGCAATGAGAATCAAGGCAGCGAGAGTGAAGACAAAAACCGCGATCATTAAAGGTTTGAGTTCACATTATTATTTATAAGGATAAAATGATACATTCAAGTACCAATATGAGAAACAGAAAGTTTCATGATACCCATGTAAGAACCTCTGCTTTCTATAACTACGGGGCTCTGTTGCTGAAAATCAAATCATTAATGTTTTCCTAGATTACAATAAAAGTTCAATGCAGTACCACAATGTTTTTCACGTGAAACAGGGCATTGATTGAGAGTCAGAACCTTGGAAAGGGGGAATCTGGTTGGATGCAGGAGAAAATGACAATCTACACACCTTTTTTACACTTTTTTATTATTTTATTTTTGTTACAGATGTTTCTCCTTTTTTCCCCATTGACACCCTCCTCCCCCCTCCCGACAATCTGCACATCTTAAGTGCCTGAGTCTTATCAAGTGTCATAAGGTGCCTTTTCTGCTAGTATCATCTGCAGCAGTTGCCTGTAAAAGAATGCCAATTTTTCACAAGACTCACCACAACCACCTATAACTAAAACTATCAGGATGCTCCAGGAAAATAATGGACATGTGAGAATTGTGATACTTTGCTCCTATTTGTTACCAGAAAATTGGGGAGCAAAGGTGGGTATGGGTTCTAAAGCTACTTGACCAAAGAGAGTGAAATATATGAATAATTCAAATACAATAACTGGATGATATTCATTGATATGGTGCAACCCTACACATTATGGATTTAGTGTGTTAACTCATGAAGGTGGAGGAGGTAGCCAGGGGTCCTGAGGTGATGTTGAGGTTTTGTTTCTAGATGGTCCCATCACACAGGAGAGGGATCTGGGTGTCTGGCTGGAGTCTACAGTTGCCCTCAGTGAAAGGATGCAGGGAACAAGGTGACCTGATCCACAGTGTGTACACTAAATTATTCTCAGCTCACATACTTCAAGGCGTTGACCAGCAATAGAAATTAAGGCAATATTAATCAGATTAAGCAATCTTCTGCCATCCTACCATTCCTTCCAAAGCAGAAAAAGTTTGAGATCTCAACACAATCTGTTCAACTCCACATGCTGACAGATCACAATTCTGGTTTCAAATCATCCAGCACAGTAAATAGAACCACCAAAATAAAAGGTACAAAAGCAAATGCAACTTCTCAATAGGATCATAAACCACAGCTGTGTACAGCACACAGTTTCCAGTTTGGTGAATAAGAAGCTGCAATAATTTACCACAGCATAATGTGAGAAACACAATGGCCTTGAAAGAGGTGTTCCTTTTTAGGAGAGGTTTGGTCTACTGGACCAACACTGAGTCACGTCCATTATCTAGCTAGGGAGAAATAAATTATCCTGCCAAGAGCTTGGTGTTTTCATAATTTCCTCAAGCAAAAGGGAGAACACAAAGGTCACCTTCCCCATTGTGCTGGGGTTGTGGCAGATGCACACTGTGCAGATAAGGAAGGTGGCAGAAGGAAACGCCTCAGCAACAAAAACTGGCCACAAAAAGTGATATAAATCGGGTGATGTTCCCAGGTAGTTTAAAAAGTGCAATGCAGCTCCTTAAATCCTCACTTGTACCTGAAACTTTTTTGGAATAACCCAGTGTATGTTTCACTAAATAGGGTTAAATTAAAGTAAATGCATCTCAAATTTTCCTTTAGTGTTACTGAGTGAGGAAAAAAACATTGCCAGCACATTTAAGGCTTTTCTCCAGTGTAAAAACTGTATTGAAGGTTAGATTGGAGACTAAAATAATTCCCACATTCACTACACTTGGTAAGGTCTTTCTCCAATGCAAACTCTCTGCAGCTTAATGAGGCTAGAAAAATACCAAAGATTTCCACATTTGCCATACAACTATCGCTTTTCTCCAGAATGAACACTACAGTGTTGAATAAGGTTGGAATGTTATCTAAAGAATGTTCAACAATGACTTCACTGATAAGGCATTTCTCCAGGGTGAATGTTTCTATATCAATACAATGAAAGCCCTGGCCAGTTTAGCTCAGCGGTTAGAGTGTCAGCCCATGGACCAGAGAGACCTGGGTTTGGTTCCCGCTGAGGGCACGTACCTCAGTTGCAGTTTGTTCCCGGACCCGGTTGGGCTCGTGTGGGTGGCAACCACTCGATGTGTCTCTCTCACGTTGATGTTTCTCTCTCTCTTCATCCTCCACTCCCTCCCGCTCTATCTAAAGATAAGTGCCAAAAAAAAAAAAGAATAAAAGATCTGTGGCTGGGTAGTGCAGCTGGTTAAAGCATTGTTTTCAAAACACCAAAGTTGAATTTTCAATTCCCAGTAACGGAAAAAAAAAAAGAATAAAAGATCTGTGGCTGGGTAGTGCAGCTGGTTAAAGCATTGTTTTCAAAACACCAAAGTTGAATTTTCAATTCCCAGTAACGGCTAATAAAAGAATCAACTTTTTTTTTTTTTTTAATTTTTTTTTCCCTCACCCGAGGACATTTTTCCAATTTTTGTACAGATAGAGTGGGAGGGAGAGAGAGGGGAAGAGAGAGAGAGAAACATCAACGTGAAAGGGACACATCGAGTGGCTGCCACCCGCATGACCAACCAGGGCCGGGGACAAACTGCAACCGAAGTACGTGCCCTTAGTGGGAACCGAACCCGGTCTCTCCGGACCGCAGGCCGACGCTCTAACTGCTGAGCCAAACCGGCCAGGGCAAGAATCAACTATTGAATGCACAAACAATTGAACAAATCAATGTTTGTCTTTTCTCCTCTCTCTTTCTAAAATCAATAGTAGAAAAAAAATTGTGCAAATTTTTCTCTCATTCAGTCACTCATAAAGCTTTTACCCAGTGTGAACTTTGCGGTGTTGGGAAAGGCCAGAACTGTGCCTAAAAAACTTCCCACATTCACTACACTCAAAAGTTCTTTCACCAGTGTGCACTCTCTGGTGCAGGGTAAGGGCAGATTTTTGGGTAAAGGACTTCCCACAATCACTACACTCATATGGCTTTTCTCCAGTGTGAACTCTCTCATGTTTAAGAAGGTAATCTTTGCACCTAAAAGACTTCCCACATTCACTGCACTCATAAGGTCTTTCACCAGTGTGAGCTCTGTGGTGTTCAATGAGCCTAGACCTCCGTCTGAAGGACTTTCCACATTCAGTACACTCAAAAGTCCTTTCACCAGTGTGAACTCTCTGGTGTTGAGTGAGGGCAGATGTTTGCTTGAATGACTTACCACAATAACCACATTCATACGGCTTTTCACCAGAGTGAACTCTCTCATGGTTAAGGAGGTGATTCTTGAGCCTAAAAGATTTCCCACATTCACTACACTCATAAGGCCTTTCACCAGTGTGAACTCTGTTGTGTTCAATGAGCTTAGACCTCTGTCTGAAGGACTTTCCACATTCATTACATTCATAAGGTTTTTCACCAGTGTGAACTCTCTGGTGTTGAGTGAGTGTAGATCTTTGCTTGAAGGACTTCCCACAATCCATACACTCATACGGTTTTTCTCCAGTGTGAACTCTCTCATGATTAAGAAGGTGATTATTGCGACTAAAAGATTTCCCACACTCACGACACTCATAAGTCCTTTCAACACTGTGAACTGTCTGGTGTTGAGTGAGGGTAGATCTTTGGTTGAAGAACTTCCCACAATAACTGCACTCATAGGACATTTTTACGGTGTGAACTATCTCGTGGTTAAGCAGAAGATCTTTGTGCCTAAAAGATTTCATACATTTACTACATTCATAAGGCCTTTCACCAGTATGACCTCTGTGGTGTTCAAAGAGCTGAGAGATTTCTCTGAAGGACTTTCCGCAATATGTACACTCATACAGCTTTCCTCTAGTATGAATTCTCTGGTGTCGAATAAGGACAGAGCTTTGGCTGAAGGACTTTCCACATTCACTACACCCATATGGCTTTTCTCCAGTGTGAACTCTCTGATGTTGAATAAGGTTCGAGCTTCGGCTGAAGGACTTCCCACAATCAGTACATTCATACAGCTGTTTGCTAGTGTGAACTCTCTGGTCTTGAATAAGCACAGGTTTGTAATTGAACCATTTGTCAACAACACTCCACTCACATGGCTTGTCTGCAGTGTGAATTCTCTTTTGTTGAATAAAACTAGAGCTTTGACTGAAGGACTTCCCACAATCACTACACTCATATGGCTTTTCTCCAGCATGAACGCTCTCATGTTTAAGGAGGTAATCTTTGCACCTAAAAGATTTCCCACATTCACTACACTCATAAGGCCTTTCACCAGTGTGAGTTCTGTGGTGTTCAATGAGCCTAGACTTCTGTCTGAAGGACTTTTCACATTCAGTACACTCACAAATCTTTTCACCAGTGTGAATTCTCCAGTATCGAGTGAGGGCAGATGTTTGCTTGAATGATTTCCCATAATAACCACACTCATATGGCTTTTCTCTAGTGTGAACTCTCTTGTGATTAAGGAGGTACTCTTTGCACGTAAAAGATCTCCCATATTCACTACACTCATACGGCCTTTCACCAGTGTGAACTCTGTGGTGTTCAATGAGCTTAGACCTTTGTGTGAAGGACTTGTCACATTCATTACACTCATAGGGTTTTTCACCACTGTGAACTCTCTGGTGCTGAGTGAGTGTAGATCTTTGGTTGAAGGACTTCCCACAATCACCACACTCATACAGCTTTTCTCCAGTGTGAACTCTCTCATGATTAAGGAGGTGATTTTTGCAACTAAAAGATTTCCCACATTCACTATACTCATAAGTCCTTTCACCAGTGTGAACTCTTTGGTGTTGAGTGAGGGAAGATCTTTGCTTGAAGGAATTCCCACAATAACTACACTCATAGGATGTTTCTTCAGTGTGAAGTCTCTCATTGTTAAGATGATCTTGGCGCCTAAAAGATTTCTCACATTTACTGCACTGCTCACAAACACTGGTTTTCTGGGCTGCTAGAGCAGTCTTAGAAGGCCTGACCTGTGACTCTCCTTCTACAGATGAACACTGCTCACAAAGGGCTTCCTCATCTTCTGATTTAGGCCAACAACCTGAAAGCAGAGAAATGATGAGGATACAGATGTTGACGTTAGTGAGAAGGGGAAGTCCCATTGCAAATGTGTGTTAGACATAATATGCTGGTTTCATGATATTGTTTGAAAATAAGAGACCTGGAGTCAGGATGAATAAGGTGCTGCTGTGCAGTACCAGGTCTCTAAGGATCACAAAATAGGGGGAACTTCACCAAAAAAAGGATACACTGATGGCATGCACCACATGGAACAGAAGCAAAATATCCACTCATGCTTCTGTTAAAATGTTCAGTAGAGCTTTTCTGGTAACATGGGTATCTGTATAGATGTCGATTATGTCTTTTCCCAGTAAAATTCAAAAAACGAATAGCTGGTGTTCAAACACTACCTGAGGATGCATGCACACATCACAACACATTCACAGGTTGTTACTGGAGAATACCGCAGAGGGAGCAGTGCAGAAAAGTAGGGATGCATGGAAAACATAAGGGTCATGGTAGGCAGGAATTAAGAATTGATAGTAAACTATCTATTATAAAAATGAAAAGACAGAAATGAGGTATGACCAGTGGCACTTGTACCAAAACAATATTGGACGCAGAGCAGGTACCTGGTATGATCTGAACAAAGCCTTTATGTGATGCCGTCACCAACATGGCCAGGCCTCCTCTGAGACCATGTTGCCATGTCCATCCTGTGAAAAAAGCATGGTTCTCCCTGCAACATCTATTCTAGTAGTAGCTAGACCTTCTACAACTACTCTGAAGCTGAATGATATGAGTCTTAGTGAAAGACAACAGAAATGAACAGGCAGCCCTGGCCGGTTTGGCTCAGCGGTTAGAGCATCGGCCTGCAGTCCAGAGAAATGAACAGGCAGCACTGGCCCAGAGCAACTCGGCACACAATAGTATTCAGGGAAGACAATATTACAAACAACAGTTGAGAAAGGATCTTATAATACCAACCCGTTTCATGGAAGAAATGACCATGACATTCCACAGGCAGTCACAAAGAATCTTTAGGAAGGGGAAGGGGGCAGAACTGAAGGCCATGGATCTAGACATAGTGAATCTGCCAAAGAGACAACAAGCAAGGTGGGATCCACTAAGCTGTCTGCAAGACTAATGACTCCCAGACACTTCCAGCACTTTTTTTTTTTTTTTATCCTCACCCGAGGACATTTTTCGATATTTTGTTCAGATAGAGTGAGAGGGGGAGAGAGAGAGAGAGAGAGAAACAGCGACGTGAAAGCGACACATCGAGTGGTTGCCACCCACACGACCCAACCAGGGCTGGGGACAAACTGCAACCAAGGTACGTGCCCTTAGCGGGAACCGAACCCGGGTCTCTCCGGACCGCAGGCCTACGCTCTAACCACTGAGCCAAACCGGCCAGGGCCAGCACTTTTTTTAGGCAATAGGTGTTAGGGCTGCTCAAGAAGTCTATAGCTCAGGGCACACAATATAGCTCAGCACTGGCAGCCACAGGAGACATGACAGGAAAGTGAGAAATTAGGAGAGCTCACGACTGACTGTGGAAAGACAAAGCTCCCTTTGGAGAAAATGGGGAAGGCAGGACATCACCTCAGGACACTAGGAGGGATGTGAAGTTCTTACCGACAGATGCAACAAGTGCAAAGATTTCCAGCATCACATCGCAGTACAGAAGTTTCTGAGTCTCATCAAGGAGCCCCCACTCCTCCCGGGAGAAGACGATGGCAATGTCCTCCAAGTACATATCCTGTCATAACAGAGACAGTTCATTCCATGATCAGTTTCCTCCTAGCATTCCATGTTTGTCAAACCCCTCACCATCCACGTCCATCTGCTGACTCTACTCCACATCTCAGAGAAAATTACAGGCCTTGGTGCCATGGAAGCCATTCTCTTCTTATATTCTTATTGATACTGTTTCTTCCCACAACAATAGACAGATGGGTGGGTAATGCTACATGTGCTCTGGGCCTGGCACGTAGGCCACATTGCACCTTATCAATGAGCTGAGTGTCACAAACACAGGTAAAAAAGACAAACTGTTTTAGAGACCATGTGAGTGCTTTAACACTGGGCATGTAAGACAATACCCTTGTGGTCACCCTGATTGATCCTTCAAGAAACAAAAACCATGGCATCACACTTCACCCATATGTCCCCAATCCCAGGGCCCTGAGGCCATCAGTTTACACTACCAGTTTACGTAATTTTTCTTTTTTTAATCCTCACCAGAGGACATTTTTGCATCTATCCTCAGATAGAGCAGGAGGGAGAAAGGGGGAAAGAGAGAGAGAGAAACATCGATGTGACAGAGACACATCGACTGGCTCCACCCACATGACCCCACCTGGGGCCAGGGACAAACTGCAACCAAGGTACGTACCCTTAGCGGGAACTGAACCTGGGACTCTCCGGTCCAAGGGCCAATGCTCTAACCACTGAGCAAAACTGGCCAGGGATCAGCATGTAATTTTTTGAATCACACCTCTCTCACACAGCTACAATCCCAGAAGCACAATTTCAAAGGTAACACAAACTTCCCCTGACAGGGACAGTTGGTCCTCTGATCAGGTCCTTACCCATGATACTAATTTAACCACCTCCCTAATCTATCCCCCTGCTTTCCATTCTCCCTTCTCTATGGCAGTGGAGATTTTTGAGCCCCAGTGTCACTGATGTCCACTATCTCATCGAGGTCTTATTGATCACAGTATTAGCCCTTAACAAAAATAGGCAGATGGACACACATAAATGACATCTAAGCTCTGGACGTGGCATGAAGCACCACAATACCCCCTGCCTTAGCGATATTCTATATTATTTCTTCCTGACAACACCAGACATGGACTCGCCCTTCATTCACTCTTATGTCAAAGCCAGGGCCCTGTGTCAATGAATTCACACTTCCTCTCTAATGCATATATCGCTCGTCCTACCACACCTCTTTTCCAACGGCACTCCCACTCCCACAGCCTCCTCCTGTCCTGCACCACAGTCATTTCCTTGGCCTCTCTACTCATTACTCAGCATATGTGGTCCAGAGAACGCTTGGTAAATTCAAACAGGATCAATTGTCCAGACTCTGATTGTCCACACTCAGAGGCAGCCTTGAGTCCTGCTATGAAGGCCTTTCTCCTAGACTGTTCCTTGCTTCGTCTTCACATCAGATCTCAGATATCCACAGCCCTCCTGCACTGAGTTTGAACTTGATGTGTCCCTTCACCAGTCACACATTTTCTCTCTCCACCTTACCCTTGATTAAGGGCCAGGCCCAGTGGCCCTCTACCCTACGCCGAGTGAGTCTCAAAGATGAATACTTATACCCAAAAGCTGATCAGCCAGCCTGACTGCAAGACCCCAGGCCTTACCAAGGGTCACAGCAAAATCCTGGTGAGTCTTTACAATGCGAATATACATCAGCCCAAAAGTCATCTTGTTTGTATTACTCTTAGGCCTTAAATCCATTTCAATTCTACTTATGCCTTGAAGGTCCTGCCCATCTGCCATACCATAGTCTCTCTGCCACCCTGTGTTTTTTATCCTCACCTGAGGATATGATATATTTTTTAAATTTATTGACTTTTATTGAGAAAGAAAGAGGGAAAAGGGAGAAAGCAAGAGAGAGAGAGAGAGAGGGAGAGGAAGAAACACTGATGTGAGAAACAATAATTAGTAGAGTCTGGTTTGCTACCCAACAGGGGATCAAATCATAACCCAGGTATCTCATGACCAGGAATCGAACCCTAAACTTTTTGGTGTCTGGGAAGATTCTCCACCAAGCCCTGGCCGGTTTGGCTCAGTGGTTAGAGCATCAGCCTGTGGTCCAGAGAGACCCGGGTTCGGTTCCCGCTAAGGGCATGTACCTCGGTTGCAGTTTGTCCCTGGCCCTGGATGAGTCGTGCAGGTGGCAATCACTCGATGTGTCCCTTTCACGTCAATGTTTCTCTCTCTCTCTCTCCCTCTCATTCTGTCTGAACAAAAAATGGAAAAATGTCAAAAAATGTCCTTGGGTGAGGATAAAAAAAAAAAAAGATTCTCCACCAACTGAGCCATCTGGCCATTATTATCTGTAATCTTTGTTGTGACACCTACCTTCTGCAACCAGGGTCCCCAGCAGAAACTCAGTCATTAGGCCCACTATCTTTTTCCTAGGATACTACTCCCATTACTATTCTGACCAGGATTCCCCATACTAAAGCAATCTACAGCCAGGGCTGTGTTGCTCAGGTGGGTGAGCATTATCCCAGTGTCCAAGAGGTCACTGATTACGTGTCTAGTCAGGAAACACACACCTGGGTTACAGGCTCAATCACTGGCAGGGACATGCAGGGGGCAGCCATTCGATATTTCTCTCTCAACGATGTTTCTATATTAAGGTCCTTCTCCCTTCCCTTTCTCTATAAAATCAATTTTAAAAATAAAGTAATAAAATAAGTAAATAAATAAAGCAAAGTATAGTTTCTTCTTGGTCCACATATTCTCCACTACCTTTTGGAGAAGTCTCCATCCTGAAATTTTCGTAAGACAGTCAGATGCCCATGAACTTCTCTCTGAAATATCTTATACTCTTCGCAGGCCAAAAATAAAACTACTGATATCTCCAATGAATATTACTCTTACTACTTTGGATTATTCCGTCTCGATGGTACTTCCATACTGCCAGCTGCTAAAACCAAACCTTCATGTCATACCTGATTCTTTTTTTTTTCTTTATTGAATTTGTAGAGAGAAAGAGGAAAAGAGGGAGAGAGAAAGAGAAACATAGATGAGAGAGAACTTCGATTGGCTGCCTCCTGAATACCCCCCACTGGGG
Source organism: Molossus molossus (assembly GCF_014108415.1). NCBI lineage: Eukaryota > Metazoa > Chordata > Mammalia > Chiroptera > Molossidae > Molossus > Molossus molossus. Next base: position 1,043,813 of record NW_023425357.1, read on the forward strand.
ATCGGGTCCACAACCTGGTCATGTGCCCTAATCAGGAATTGAATCAGCGACCTCTTGGTACATGGGTCGACTCTCAACCACTGAGCCACACCGGCCAGGCATCCCTGATTCTTATCTCGATCTCTCTCAACCACAAAATAAGAAAATCCACATGTTCACTTAAAACATCCGTCTAAAATGCAACTACTTCTCCCACCTACTGGGCCACCATCCTTGTCCAGATACTATCACGCTCAGCAAGACTATTGCAGCAGCCTTCTGCCTGGTCCTTCTACCACCTCCCTCACACCCATTTAGTTCTCTACGCCACAGCCACAGAGATTCTAAAGAGATCTGATTAAATCACCTGCTTCCACTACTCCAAATTTCCCATTGTTTCCATCATCTGCAGATCACACACCCAAATTGTCCAACAGCTGTTCTAGTCCTTACTCCTGTCCCAGGATTCCCCGTTCATATATATATATATATATTCATATATATTATATGAAGGATACCAGCAGGTCTCTGAATCACCACAGCCTCCTTTCCAAGCCTTAGTACATTCTGCTACATATCCCAGTAAGGAACGTTCACATCTTATTCCACTGGTTGCCAAAAACAGGGACCATTCATATAACCCTGGATGTGAAATGAGGACCCTGGCCTGGGTGTGAGTTCAAGTTCCCCAGGCCTAAGGGCTGGAAGAGTGACACAACAGTCTGAACACTCCACTCTGTCAGAGGCCATGTGTGTGAGGCCCTCAAATGAGCACCAACAACCAGTACTCTGAGCGATTCTGTAGGTGCAGGAATCTGTGGAAAGAAAAAGGTCTGTTGAGAGCCTGGCAACCACCGCCAGGGTCCCCGGGCTCAGGCCACTCAGGGCCCTTGGGCAGCCCCGGGGCCAGGTGACCTCGAGATGCCGGCACTGCCTCAGGGCCTCGTCCGCAGTGCACACTCGTGCCAGAGACGTTGTCTTTTATGGGACCTCCTGTCCCTCCCTGCGCTCCTCTCCCTTCTAGTCTGTCCTTCCTCTGAGTAGCTTTGGGCAAACGGTAGAGTCCGACCTCAGACAGCGTCCCTCTTTTTTTTGCACAACCCTCCAACGACTTTCCACCGTCGCCCACGTCCTGAGAACGAAAGTGAAACTTCCCACGCACAACGTCGCGTCGCCTTCTCTGCTCCCTCCGGAGTAGACGGAGCACAGGGACCGGGTTTCTGAATCCTCCCGGCTCACTCGCTGCTCCACGTCTTGACCCAGCGGCTCCCCAGGCTGTCACCACGTCCCACTCTCGTCACACTGGGTGTTCCCCACGGGCCCCTCACTGTCTGGAATTCTGATGCCGGGGCTGCAGGACATGACGGGCGCCCGCACCCGGGCTGCGGGGCTCGGGGCGGGGAGGCCGGGAGACGCGCTCTCACCTCAGCCGGGCGCCTCAGCGCGGCCGCCGCCATCGACTCTGCGGGCGAGCGGAGGGTACGGAGGCCTCGATACCGCCCAGTTGCTTCTCGCCGAGCCTCGCACCAGCCTCTGCACAACGAGGGCGACTCCCAGTGGCGCTGTCGCCTCCCTCACCAGGCGCTCTGGAGCCCAGAGCCCAGACGCAGCCAGCCCACCAGAGAGAGGCTGCAGACTGACAGGAAGATGCCCGGAAGACCCGTCCTTGAGCCAATGCGCAGGACAGAAATGCCTTCCTGGTCTTTCATTGGCTAGACCCGCGAGCATTCGGTGCACTGCCACCTGGGTAATGTAGTTTTTTTCAATATAACAGCTGTTAATGTCCCAAATATATCCTAAGAGGCCTGAAACACTAATCAGAAAGAATATATGCACCCCTATGTTCATAGCAGCACTGTTTACAATTCCCCAAATCTGGAAACGGCCCAAGTGTCCATCAATAGATGAGTGGATAAAAAAGTTGTGGTAGAGATACACAATGGAATACTATGAAGTTGTAAGAAAGAAAGATCTCTTAGCCTTTGAGAGGACATGGAGGGGCCTGGAGAGAATGATGTTAAGTGAAATAAGCCAATCAAAGGAAGACAAATATCACATGATCTCACTTATTTGTGGACTATAATGAACAAAATAAGCTGATGAACAAAACAGACCCAGAGACATAGAAGTAGGGTTCAGACTGACAAACTTCAGAAGAGGGAACAAGGGACAGATAAACCAAAGAACTTATATGCATATATGCATAACCAATGGACATAGACTACAATGCGGGGGAGGAGGTGTGTGAGGGGGCAGGATTGGGAGGATGGTGTCAATGGGGGAAAAAGGAGATACATGCGTAACAAAATAAATTAAATAAATAAATAAAAAGATGTTAGTGTCCCAGACACTGAGCTTGGAGATCAAAATTGTTGTGACACCCTGGTTGGGTGGCTCAGTTGGTGAGAGCATCCTTACAATATGCTAAGGTTATGGGTTTGATCCTTGGTCAGGACACGTAGAGTAATTAGCCAACGAATACATAAGCAAGTGTAACAACACATTGATGTTTTTCTCCCTTCTTTCTCTCTCTAAAATCAATTAATAATTTAAGAAATTAAAAAGAAAAGTGTTGCAGCACTAGTGAACAGGAAATGGGATGCTAGTGACTCGTGGTACACAATGGGATCATAATTAATCTGTTACCAGGGGCTCATTATGATGAAGTGGCAAGTGAAGCATGTCTTGAGACAAATAAGGTGCTACAATGAGTATTAAGTCAGTGAGAGTGACGACAAAAACTCTGGTCACAGAAGGTTTCTTTTGAGTTCACATTATTGCTTATAAAGAGAAAATAGTATATTCAGGTCCCAAAATGAAAAACAGAAAGTTTCATGATACCCATGAATGAAACTCTGATTTCAGTAACTACAGGACTCTATTGCTAAAAATAGAAATATTAGTGTCTTCCTGGATTACAGTTACAATTGAACACAATACCACAATGTTTCTCATGTGAAACTTAAGTCATGGATTGATAAAGTGAGATTCTGAACCTTAGGGACACCTTCTGGATGCAGAAGGAAATGATGATCTGCACATCTTAGTGACTGAGTCTTTCTTATCCGGTGTTTTGGGAGACTAGTCGTTTTCTGCTAATATCTGGAGCAGTGGCTTGTAAAGGAAAAGCTTAAGAGCCAAGGAAGGGGCTAGTCTTGGAGTCCTGATCTTTCAAAGGGAAAAGGAATGGAGGATCCGGAGGCAGTGCATTTGGGGAGGGCACACTGAGGAAGAAGGTAGGGATATTTTTTTTTTTTTTTTTTTTTTTTATTCTCATCCGAGGACATTTTTCCATTTTTTGTACAGACAGAGTGGGAGGGAGAGAGAGGAAGAGAGAGAGAGGGAAACATCGATGTGAAAGGGACACATCGAGTGGCTGCCACCTGCACAACCAACCAGGGCCGGGGACAAACTGCAACCGAGGTACATGCCCTTAGCGGGAACTGAACCCAGGTCTCTCCAGACCGCAGGCTGACGCTCTAACCGCTGAGCCAAACCGGCCAGGGCGAAGGTAGGGATATTTATACATAAGGTGCCTTCCTGAGTTATGCAGGTTTGTAGGGTCCCCACCTGTCTCTTCCCGAAGCTCTGATCGCTCAGCAAGAAGAGGACAAATAGGGACAATATGGCCTGGGACACCTGAGCACCACCATGGGTCTGCAAGGAAGGGGAAGCCATACCTCAAGGACCCTCTGAATTTCTTCGGATTTTTTTTCCCAGCTACTACACTCCAATGAACTAGAATTATTTCAGGTTGAGTAAAAGTACTTCATTACTGAAAAGCTACAGCCCTTAGTTGCTGAAAAAGTTATTTTGTTTCCAACCTGAGGTCATCTCAATGGTTTGCATCAAGTGGTCGTGTCACGTACTTTACAGGGACCAGTATCAAGTAATTTTATTAGATGTTACCTCTGACTCAAAAACTACAATGTCTTTTTTGAGATGCACAATCTTTTGGAAAACTCGAAAGGACCAATGGCATTCTTACATTAAAATCAGCAAAATGGGCCTTGGCCGAGTACCTCAGTTGGTTAGGTCATCATTGTACCAATACATCAAGGTTAGGGTTTCAATCCACAGTTAGGGCACATACAAGAATCAACCAAGGGCCCTGAGTGGTTTGGCTTAGCAGCCAGTGGACCAATGAGTCGTAGGTTCAGTTCTGGTCAAGAGCATGTACCTCGGTTGCAATTCGTCCCTGGCCCTGGTTGGGGATGTACGGGAGGCAGTCACTCGGTGTGTCCCTTTCACATTGATGTTTCTCCCTCTCTCTCCCTGTTCCTCTTTCTCTCTTCCACTCTATCTGAACAAAAATGAAAAAATATCCTCAGGTGAGGATAGGAAAAAAAAAAAATCAATCAAGGGTCCAGCCGGTGTGGCTCAGTGGTTGAGCATCCACCCATGCACCAAGAGGCCGCCAGTATGATGCCCAGTCAGGACACATGCCCAGGTTTTGGGCTCAATCCCCAGTGGGGGGCATGCAGGAGACAGCCAATCAATGTTCTCTCTCATCAATGTTTCTATCTTTCTCTCCCTCTCACTTCCTCTCTCTCTGAAATCAATAAAGGAAATTACATAAATAAATAAATAAATAAATAAACAAATAAATAAATCATTTAAAAAAAAATCAACCAAGGGCCTTGGCCGGTTTGACTCAGTGGTTAGAGCATTGGCCTGTGGACCGGAGAGTCCCGGGTTCGGTTCCCGCTAAGGGTATATGCCTCGGTTGCAGTTTTTTTGTTTTTTTTTTATCCTCACCCAAGGACATTTTTCCATTTTTTGTACAGACAGAGTGGGAGGGAGAGAGAGGAAGAGAGAGAGAGGGAAACATCGATGTGAAAGGGACATATCGAGTGGCTGCCACCCGCATGACCAACCAGGGCCGGGGACAAACTGCAACCAAGGTACATGCCCTTAGCGGGAACCGAACCCGGGTCTCTCCGGACCGCAGGTGGATGCTCTAACTGCTGAGCCAAACCGGCCAGGGCCTTGGTTGCAGTTTGTCCGTGGCTCCAGATGAGGTCGTGTGGGTGGCAACCAGTCAATCACATGAATGTTTGTCTCTCTCTCTCTCTCTCTCCCCCTCTATCTGAAGATTAATGCAAAAATGTCCTCAGGCGAGGATTTAAAAAAGGCTATATTAATCAAAGAGCGATCTTTGCCCTGGTCAGTTTGGCTCAGCGGTTAGAGCTTTGGCCCAAGGTCCAGAGAGACTGAGTTTGGTTCTCGCTAAGAGCATGTACCTCGGTTGCAGTTTGTCCCTGGCCCCGGTTGGGATCGTGTGGGTGGCAACCACTTGATGTTTCTCTTTCTCTCCCTCTTGTTCTATCTGAAGATGAATGCAAAAGTGTCCTTGGGTGAGAATTAAAAAAAAGAAAAAAGATTCTATCATCCTACTTTCCCTTCCAAAACAGAGAAAGTTTGAGATCCCGACACAATCTGTTCACTTCTACATACTGACGAATCACAATTCTGCTTTAAATCATCTGGCACAGTAAATAGAACCACCAAATTAAAGGTACAAAAGCAAAACAACTTCACAGAAAGATCATAAACTGGAGCAATGTGTTGACTGCAATCTCTAGGCTGATGAATAAGAAGCTGCAAAAATTCACCACAGCATGATGTGAGAAACACAATGTCCTTGAAGGAGGCACTTTTTTGGTGAGGACTGTTCTACTGCATCAACACTGAGTCACATCCATTACCTAGTTCAGGGGTAGGAACCTGTTTTTTGCCTAGGGCCATTTGGACATTTATAACATCCTTCTTGGGGAATACAAAATTATCAACTTAAAAATTAACCCACTATATTAGGTCAGGCAAATTCGGCGAGGTGTGTGATGTTAGCTAGTATTGGTTTTGTGGGAGTAATACAGCCCTGGTGGTTTGGATGTTCCCCACCCCTGATCCTAGTTAGAGAGAAAGTAATTTGTATCCCACCAAGAGCTCAGTGTATTCATTATTTCCTCAAGATAAAGGAATAAAATAGAGGACACCTTCCCCAATCATGCTGGGGTTGTGATGGACGCACATTGTGCAGGTGAGTCAGGTGGCAGAGGGTAACTGGCCTCAGTGACAAAAACTGGCCACAAAATGTAGTATCTATCAGTAGTATTCCCACAAAGGTTAAAAGGTGCAGTGCAGTTTCTTTTTTTTAATTTATTATTATTATTATTATTGGTATATGTCCCTAGTGGGAACCGAGCCCAGGACTCTCTGGTCCGCAGGCCAACGCTCCAACCGCTGAGCCAAACCAGCCAGGGTTCAGTGTAGCTTCTTAAAATCTCAATTATACCTAAAATTTATCAGGACTCTCAAACAGTGTATGTTTCACTTAAAAGATTTAAATCAAAGTAAATGTTTCTCAAAGTTTCCTTTAGTGTTGTTATACTTAGTGAGGAAATAATACATTCCCACAACATTTAAGGCTTTTTTACCAGTGAAAACTCGAAGATTAGATTTGAAGCTGAAATAATTCCCACATTGACTACAATTGATAAGGTGTTTATCCAGTGTACACTCTCTGTTGTTTAATGAGGCTAGAGAAATAGCTAAAGAATTACCCACATTTGTCACACTCCCAACGCTTTTCTCCAAACGAATTCTATAATGTTAAATAAGGCTCAAACATTGTCTTAAGTGTCTTCCACAATGACTTCTCAGATAAGGCTTTTCTCCAGAGTGAACTTTCCTACATGGAAGGAAGTTAAAGATTTCTCCAGCCCTAGCTGAGGAACTCACTTGGTTAAAGCATTGCTTCGAAATCCTGAAGTTGCATTTTCAATCCCCATTCAAGTCTCATAAAATAATCAACTAATAAAGGCGTAAGTAACTGAAACAACAAATCAATATCTCTGCTCTCTCCTTCCACTTTCTAAAATCAATAAGAGAAAAATATTGCCCAAACTATCCCCACATTCACTCCACTAATTAGGCTTTTATCCAGTGTGAACTTTGCAGTGTTGAGGAAGGCCAGAACTGTGTCTATAAAATTTCCCACATTAGTACACTCATAAGTCCTTTCACCAGTGTGAACTTTCTGGTGCAGCGTATGGGCAGATCTTTGGATGAAGGACTTCCCATAATCACTACACTCATACGGCTTTTCTCCAGTGTAAATTCTCTCATGTGTAAGGAGGTAATCTTTGCATCTAAAAGACTTCCCACACTCACTACACTCATAAGGCCTTTCATCAGTGTGCGCTCTGTGGTGTTCAATGAGCCTAGACCTCCTTCTTAAGGACTTTCCACATTCACTACACTCATAAGGTTTTTCACCAATGTGAACTCTCTGGTGTTCAGAGAGGGCATGTGTTTGCTTGAAGGACTGCCCACAATAACTACTCTCATATGGCTTTCCTCCAGTGTGAACTCTCCCATGGTTAAGGAGGTGAATATTAAGCCTAAAAGATTTCCCACATCTACTACACTCATAGGCCTTTCACAAGTGTGAACTCTGTGGTGTTGCATGAGCTTAGACTTCTGTGTAAAGGACTTTCCACACTCACTACACTCATAGGGGTTTTCACCAGTGTGAACTCTCTGGTGTTGAGTAAGGGAAGATCTTTGCTTGAAGGACTTCCCACAATCACTACATTCATATGACCTTTCTCCAGTATGAATTCTCTCATGGTTAAGTAGGTGATAATTGCACCCAAAGGACTTCCCATATTCACTACACTCATAGGACCTTTCACCAGTATGACATTTGTGGTGTTCAAAGAGCTTAGAGATTTCTGTAAAGGACTTTCCACAATATGTACACACATATGGCTTTTCTCCAGTGTGAATTCTCTGGTGTCAAATAAGAGCAGAGCTTCGGCTGAAGGACTTTCCACATTCACTACACCCATATGGCTTTTCCCCAGTGTGAACTCTCTGCTGTTGAATGAGGTTAGAGCTTTGGCTGAAGAACTTCCCACAATCACTACAATCATAAGGCTTTACTCCAGGGTGACCTCTCTCATGTTGAATGGTGACAGATTTGTAACTGAAGCATTTACCACCAACACTGCAATCAAATGGCTTGTCTCCAGTGTGAATTCTCTTGTGTTTAATGAAGCTAGAGCTTTGGCTGATGAGCTTCTGACAATCACTACACTCATAGTTTCTCCAGGTTGACCTCTCCTATGTCAAATGACATTAACATTTGGCCTAATAGCCTTCGACACTTGCTACACATAAAAAGATCTTCTCCAAAATAGACACTCTGACACTGAACAAGTTTCTGATTGTGGCACAAAGCCTTTTCACATTCGTCCCACTCGTGACGTCTTTTTCCACTGTGAAGAGCCTGCCACTGTCCTTAACACTGTGTGGATCTGCACTATTTGAACAGGCCTGGTGATAGAAATGCCAGAAATGGCTGGGAAGTCCTCCCCTACGTCTGAATAGGTGCAATTTGCCTTTGATACATAGAAGCTGCATCGGGCCAGAAATGAGGCCCTGTCCATGTCTCTTTTCCAGGGCTTCTCTCCACTGGCATTCCTTTGTTGGTGGCAAAGATTTGTTCTGAAACAAAAGTCTCTCACACATGTGTCACTGATGCATGCTTTCTGCTCAAGGAATGTTGCTTGGAATTCAGTCAAGTGCAAAATATCTATCAAGACTGAGACCCAGCGCTCACAAAGATGGGTCTTCTGGGTTGTCAGACCTGTCGAAGCCTTGACCAGTGACTCTTCTTCTACACATACAATCTTCTCAGAAACAGCTTCCTCATCTTCTGACTATGCCTACAACCTGGAAGCAGAGAAATGATGAGCACATAAATGTTGATGTTAGTGAGAAGGGGAAGTCCCATTACAGATCTGTCAGACACAATAGGCTGGTTTCACGGATTGTCTGAAAATGAGATTGGAGGCAGGTTGAATAAGGTGCTGCTGTGCAGTACTGGGCATCTGAAGATCACAAATAGATGAGATGTCACCAGAAAATAGACACAAAAATGGCATGTACTACATGGAACAGAAGCAAGATATCCAAGTCATGCTTCTGCTAACAGTATTAAGCAGGGCTTTTCTGTTGGTGGCACGGAAAGCGGTACAGAGGTTGGTTATATCTTTTTCCCAGTAAAATTCAAAAAATGAGTAGCTGGTGTTCAAACACTACTTAAGGATGTATGCACACATCATGATACATGCACAGGTTATTGTTGGACAACACTGCAGAGGGGGGAGCAGTGCAGAAAAGTAGGTAATGCAGGGAAATGACAAAGATGAAGGTAGGCAGGAGTCAAAAATTCATATGTAAAATAATAAATCAGCAAGCTATCAAGTATGAAAATGAAAAAATAGAAATGAGGTGTAGTAGGACTTGCACTTAACACTACTGGACACAGAGCAGGTACCTGATATGATCTGAACACAGCAGCCCTTATGTCATGCCCTCTCCTAGTTGCCACTCGCCATGGCCATGGATCTGGACATGGGGAATCTGCCAAGGAGACAGCAAGTGAGGTGGGATTCGTTAGCTGTCTGCTAGACTCCTGACTCCCAGACACTTCCTGCACTTTCATAGGCAATAGGTGTTAGGGCTGCTCAAGGAGTCATTGCTCAGGGCACCCCACACAGCCCAGCACTGACAGGCATAGCACATATGACAGGAAAGTGAGAAATCAGCAGACCTCATGGACTGACTATGGGAATGACAAAGCTCCCTTTGGAGAAAACAGGGAAGGCAAGACATCACCTCAGGGCAGTAGGAGAGATATAAAGGTCTTACCAACGAATGCAACAAGTGAAAAGATTTCCAGTATCACATCACGGTACAGAAGTCTCTGAGCCTCATCAAGGAGCCCCCACTCCTTCTGGGGGAAGATGATGGCCACATCCTCAAAGTTCATACCCTGTCATAATGGGGACAGTTTTTATTCCACCATCATTTTCCTCTTAGGATTCAGTTTGTCATAACTCTCTTGGTTGCCATCCATCTTCTCACGATACTCCCTCCAGCTCAGAGAAGATTCCAGGCCTTGGTACCATCGGGGACATTCTCTTCTCATATTCTAACTGATACTGTTCCTTCCAACAATAGACAGATGGGCAGATAAATGTTACATGTGTTCTGGGCTTGGCATGTATGCCCCATTGCACATTACATCTTGTAACTGTGGTGAGTGCCACAATCATAGATTAGAAAGAGAAGTTTCTTTTAAAGAGGATGTGAGTGATTTGACTCTGGATTTCTTAGGCAATATTCTTGTTGGTGCCCAGACTACCCTTCCAAAAAAACAAAAAACATAAAACATGGCATCGCCCTTCACTCAAATAACCCCAATCTCAGGGCAGTGAGGCCATCAGTTTACATTACCTTCTGGACATAACTATTTGAATCACACCTCCCTCACAGCTACTTTCCCAGAGACATAACCTCAAGGCAACTCAAACATCCTGTGACAGGACAGCTGGTTCCCTAATCAGCTCCTTTCCCATGACACTAGATGACCATTCCCTAATCTCTTCCCTGCTACCATTTTCCCTTCCAAGGCCAGTGGAGATTTTTGAGCCCGGCTGACATTGAAGTCTGCCTTGTCATCGAGAACCTATTGATCACTGTTGTCAGCCCTAACAACCACAGGCAGATGGACACATAAATGGCATCTAAGCACTGGACATGGCATTAAGCACCACAACACCCTGCTTTCAGGTGATTTTAAGGGATTTGTATATTAGTTCTTTCAGACTCCAGGAGACATGGGCTCACCCTTCATTCACTCTTTTGTCAAAGCCAAGACCCTACAGCAGTGAATCCACACTCCTTCTCCAACGCCCATCACCTTTTCTACCACACCTCTCTCCCAAATGCACGCCCACTGCCACAGCAGTCTCCTGCCCTGCACCAGAGTCATTTCCATCGCTTTTCATTACTCAGCATATGTGGTCCAGAGAATTCTTGGAAAATTCTAACTGGGACAACTACTACCTAGGCTCTGATGGCCCACACTGACAGAAACAGCCTTGAGTCTGGCTACGAAGGCCTTTCTCTTGGACTGTTCCTTGCTTCACCCTCACCCACTGAGAGAAGCACATCAGATCTCAGGTGTCCACAGCCCTCCCTCATTGAGTCTGAACTCGATGTGTCCATTCACCTGTCACAGACTTTCTCTCTCCACCTCACCCTCACTCAAGTCACAGCCCCAGTGGCCCTCTACTCATAGCCAATGAGTCTCAAACATGACCACTTATGCCCCTAAGTGTATCAGCCAGCCTGACTGCAACAATCCAGGCTATACCAAGGCTCACAGCAAAATCCTGGCAAGTCTTTAGAGTAGTGAATATACACCAGCCCAAAAGTCATCTTGTTTAAATTAGTCTTAGGCCTTCAGTCCATTGCATTTCCTCCTATGCCATGAAGGCCTTGGCCATCTGCTATACCATAGTCTCTCTGCCACCCTTTACATCACCACTTTTATCTGTAAACTTTTTTTTAATCCTCACCTGAGGATATATATATATTTTTTAAAAATTTATTGATATTTGTTGAGAGAGGAAGGGAGAGAGAGAGAGAGAAATATAAATGTGAGAGAGAAACATTTGATTGGTTGCTTCCCGTTCGAAACTGAAGTGGGAATCAATCCTGTAACCCAGGTCTGTGTCCTGACCAGGAATCGAACCCAAAAACTTTTTGTGTCTGTGATGATGCTCTACCAACTGAGATACTGGGCCAGCACGTATCCTTAATCTTTGTTGTGACATCAACCTTTTGCAAGCAGGGTGTCCAACAAGAAACCTAGTAGTCAGGCCCACCTTCTATTTTCTGGGATAGTACTACAATTATCATGCTGACCAGGATTTCCCATATTAAAGTGATCTACAGCTTCTTCCTGGTCCACACTCTCTCAGCTACCTTTTAGAGGAGTCTCCACCCTGACTTCTTCCAAGAGGTTCAGACACATATGAATTGCTCTTATATTCTTAAAAGGCCAAAAATAAATCTTGTGATATCCCCAATGAAAAGTACTCTTATGACCTAGCTGGTTTGGCTCAGCGGTTAAAGCTTCAGCTTGAGGACCAAAGAGTCGCGGGTTCAATTCCTGGTCAAGGGTGTGTACCTCAGTTGGCATTTGATCCCCAGCCTGAGTTGGGTTGTGTAGGAGGCAACCAATGGATGTGTCTCTCTCACATCTATGTCTCTGTCTCTCTCTCCCTGCCCCTCTATCTGCAATTCAATAGAAAAATATCCTGGGGTGAGGATTTAAAGAAATAAATAAATAAAAGTACTATTACTACTACTGATTTCTCCATCTTAGTTGATGATGCTTTCATACTTGTAGCTGTTAAGAGAAAGCCTTCAAGTCATCCCTCTTTTTTATTTTTGAATTTATTAATTTGTTTTTGTTACAGATGTTTCTCATTTTTTCCCCAATGACACCGCCCTTCCCCCCTCCCCCGCTCCATCCCCAGCTTTGTTGTCTATGTTCATTGGTCATGCATACATGCATGTAAGTTCTGTGGTTTATCTCTTCCTCATCCCTGACTCTTACTACCTCTCCCCTTCTCCCTCTGTCTGTTTCTCTCTCTCTTGACAATATTAGAAAATCCAGGTAGCCATACCTAAAAAACCCACCTAAAATACAACTATTTCTTCCCCCTCCTGGGCCACCATATGCATCCATATTCTGCCACATTCATCGACTATTGCAGCACCCTTCTCCCTGCTCCTTCTACCTCCTCCCTGACACCCATACTGTTCTCTATGCTGCAGCCACAGGGATTCTAAAGTGTTCTGGGTTAGATCACCTGCCTCCACTGCTCCAAATCTCCCACTGTTCACATCACCTGCAGATCACACACCCAACTTATCAAACAGCTGCTCTAGTTTATATTCCTATCCCAGTTCTCATAAAAAAGAAAGGGTACTTGCAGGTCTCTGAACCACCTCAGCCTCCCTTCCAAGCCTTTGCACATTCTAATACCTATCCCAGGAAGGACCTTTCACATCTCCTTTCATTGCTTGCCAAAAATACAGATCACTTCATATAACCCTGGGCATCACATTAGGACGCTGGATTGGGTTAGTTCCAGCTGTCAGGCCCAAGGGCTGTAAGAGTGGCACAACAGTCTTAAGAGTTCCCAATGTCAGAGACTTTAAGTGTGTGAGGCCCTCAAATAAGCTCCACAAACCAGTACCTTGAGCGATTCTGCAGGTGCAGGAATCTGTGGAAAGACAAAGGTCTGTCGAGAGCCTGGCAACCACCGCCAGGGTCCCTGGGCTCAGGCTGCTCAGTGCCCTTGAGCAGCCCAGGGGCCAGGTGACCTCCAGATGCCTGCACTGCCTCAGGGCCTTATCCTCAGTGCATTCTCTTGCCAGAGACGTTGTGTTTTAGGGACCTCCTGTCCCTACCTGCACTTCTCTCCCTTCTAGTCTCCCTTCCTCTGAGCAGCTTTGGGCAAGCGTTAGTACCTGACCTCAGACAGTGTCCCGCTTTTGTTCACGACCATCCAAGTTTCCATGGACCCCGCGTCCTGAGAATGAAGGTAGAACTGCTCAGACACTTCCCTTCACCTTTTGCCTTTAGCTAGAGAACAGGGACTGTTCTCCAGGCTCAGCCGTCTGTCCACGTCTTTATATGATGGCCCCTCACCCTGTCCCTCTCCCCCACCCTTGTCACACCATGTGTCACTCACGAGTGCTCTCGGTCCGCACGCCGGGCTTGGGCTGCAGGACGTGTCCGGTGCCCGCACCTGGGCTGCAGGGCTCGGGGCGGGGAGGGCGGGGGTACACTCAGCCGGAGCCTCAACGCGGCGCGGCATGGGGCTCTGCTAAGAACAGAGGCCCGGATCCCGGCCTCCCGGAGTTGCTTCCCAACAAGCCTCGGACCCTCCACTGCACTACAGGGGGCGACTCCTCCGGCGGTTCCTGGGCTTCCACCTGCTGCTCTGAAGCCCCTCCTTCGGGGAAAGCACTGGAGAGGCCAAAATGACCGCCACAAGGGGTTCCTGGAAGCCCCGCCCTGAAGCCAAAGTGCAGGGCAGAATTGCCGCCAGGGTTTTAACCGGCTAGACCAGGGGTCATGGTGCATTGTTGCCTGGGTATTGTAGTTTCTTCAACCTAACAGGAACCTTGAGTGTCCCAGTCCCCGAGTTTGGAAATCAAAACTATTGTGGAAGCCCTGGCTTGTGTTGCTTCCTCAGTGGTTAGAGAGTCGGTCTGCACACCTAGGGGCGCGGGTTCCATTCCTGGTCAAGGTTACTTACCTGGGTTGCAGATTATATCCCTGGCCACTCTGGGGATAGGTAGGGGAGGTAACCAATGGATATGTCTCTCTCCCCGACCCTCTTCCACTCTTTCCAGAAGTGGAAAAAATATCCTTCTGTGAGGATTAACCAAAAAGAAAAATTGTGGCTGCCCTGCTTGAGTGGCTCAGTTGGTGAGAGCCTCCTCCAGATATGCCAAGGTTGTGGGTTCCATCCTCATTCCTCATCAGAGTACATACGAGAATCAAGCAATGGATACATAAAGAAGTGGAACAACACACTGATGTTTCTCTCTCATTCTTCCCTTCCTCTCTCTAAAACTGATCAATAATTTAAAAAATTAAGTGTTGTGGCACCGCAAATGGTGTGGGAAAATGACAACATTGGGTTCAGGGGCGGTTGATGTTTCTGGAGACTCTTGTCTGCAACTGATCACTTACTTGCTTGAAGACATTATTTTTGACTGTACAAAGCTCAGAATTCTCCCCGAGATACATTGTTTCAATTATTCCCAAAGACTACACATTCAAGTTTCCGTATATTTTCATTCAGACACAAAATATACTTACTTTTAGCTGGAATGTGTTAATCATTTTCTTCCCACTCAAATGCATGGTGTCAGAAGCAGTAGAGGCTTTTGTTACCCTCTCTCTGTATGTTCACCCTGGGCCATGACTTGGAAGATAAGGAGAAATTTAGGATGCCATCATGTGGGAAAACAGGTAGTAAACTCTGCCTATGGTTTCCACAGATAACATCTCTCCTGCCTGTATCCTCAGTGAGTGTCCAATCTATAGGACAATATTTTTTATTCATTTAGTATTTCCTACTCAGTATTCTAAGATACAGTCAATTCCCTTAGAAATCTAACATAGTTCTTAAATGTAGAGTAAATCATCAAATTGTTTGGGTATTGGATAGTGACTCCTGTTCTCAGGAAAAACCAAGGTACAATATGGTTATCCAAACACCAGGATCTTATCTTCCCTTGCAGAGGAGCAATTATAATTTCTCTGGTGATAACTGCAACTCTTATGCATGAGGAATTCTTATGTCCAAAAAAAGTTGTGAAATATAATATAGAGAAAACTATTAATAATGATTATGTACTTATTCAGTGATAGAACTAGCTCTGAGGAAACATCAGGGGAGGGGAGACCTCAGATAATTTTTATCAGGATACACTGAAGTCTGGGTCACAATGAGCCCAATCTTAATATTGTGATTATTTTATATCAGTTCCATTTTAGAGGATTTGTAGTACTTTCTCATTGAAGTTTTTTTTTTTTTTTTCCCAATCCTCATCCAAGGATATTTTTCTATTTATCTTCAGACAAAGTGGGAAGGAGAGAGAGGGACAGAAAGGGAGGGACACACCCCTCGACATGAGAAGGACACATCGACTGGTTGCCTCCGGCATGACCCTGAGCAGGGCCAGAGACAAACTGCAACCAAGGTATATGCCCTTGGCTGGAATCGAACCCAAGACTCATTGGTCCACGGGCCGATACTCTATGCTGAGCCAAACCAACCAGGGCCTCATTGAAGTTTTAACTTACAATTTCATAATGAGTAATGTGAAACCACTCTTCTAGGCCTAATAACCATGTGTTCTATAATAAAGTTTCTACTCAAATGTGTTGCTTATATTATATTGGTCTTTTTTCTTTTTTTATCCTCACCCGAGGACACTTCTGCATTTATCTTCAGAAAGAGAGGGAGAGAAGAAGAGAGAGAGAAACATCGACGTGAGAGGGACACATCGACTGTCACCCACACGACTCCAACCAGGCCCAGGGACAAACCACAACTGAGGTACATGCCCTTAGTGGGAACCGAACCTGGGACTCTCCAGTCCGCAGGCTGACACTCTAACTGCTGAGCCAAACCGGCCAGGGCATATGATGGTCTTTTTTGCACTGATTTCTGTAAGTTTTTTATATGCATGTTTTTCTGTCAGATACTCACAATTTTTTCAATTCCGCGTTGCAACCTTTAACCATTTTGGGGTACACACATTATGTAATTTGTTTTCCAAGTTGTTCTAAAGGAATTCCTCGTTACTGCAATGTTTTACTTTGTAATTTTCATAAAACTTGATATAATTTACTATGGAATTTCTCCTTTTATTTTTGTTAGAGATGTTTCTTCTTTCCCCCCATTAACATCCTCCTCCCGATCCCCCCCTCCACCCCGCCCCAACCCATTGTCTATGTGCATATATTCTTTCTGATTGGTTTCAGACTTCTTAGGGTTTATTCCTAGAAGTGGGATCACTGGGTCAAATGGTAGTTCAATTTTTCATTTTTTTTTTTTAATCCTCACCTGAGGATATTTTTCCATTTTTTGTACAGATAGAGTGGGAAGGAGAGAGAGGGAGGAGAGAGAGAGAGAAACATCGACGTGAAGGGACACATCGAGTGGCTGCCACCCGCATGACCAACCAGGGCCGGGGACAAACTGCAACCGAAGTACGTGCCCTTAGCGGGAACCGAACCCGGGTCTGTCCGGACCGCAGGCCGACGCTCTAACTGCTGAGCCAAACTTGCCAGGGCCAATTTTTCATTTTTTGAGGAAACACCATATTGTTTTCCATAGTGGCTGTACCAGTCTGTATTCCCACCAGCAGTGTACTAGAGTCCCCTTTACTCCACATCCTCGCCAGCACTTGTTGGAATTTCTCCCATTTAATTAAACTATAAGTGGTACTGTATTAGATCTGGCATTAGTCACAGGTAATAAACCCAAAGGGATAAAATTTTGGGAATGGTTTGGCCTTACCCTTGGGCTTTAATGAAGTGCTGAACATCTAGCCAATTGTTAATGGGATGCTAGTGAGGGGTGGCACACAATGGAATCATAACTAATCTGTTCCCTGGGGCTGATGATGAAGTGACAAGTGAAGCACATATCTTTACACAAAGTGCTGCAATGAGTATTAAAGTAGTGAGAATGATGACAAAAACTGTGGTCAGGGAGAGTTTCTTTTGAGTTCATGTTATAGCTTACAAAGAGAAAAGTGTATATTCAAGTCCCAGTATAAGAAACAGAAAGTTTCGCACTGGCCGGTTTGGCTCGACGGTTAGAGCGTTGGCCTGCGGTCCAGAGAGACCCAGAGTTCCCACTAAGGGCATGTAACTTGGTTGCAGTTTGTCCCCAGCCCTGGTTGGGTCATGTGGGTGGCAACCACTCGATGTGTCTCTCTCATATCGATGTTTCTCTCTTCCTCCTACTCTATTTGAACAAAATATCAAAAAATGTCCTCGGGTGAAGATAAAAAAAGAAAAAGAAACAAAGTTTCATAAATACCCATGGAAAAAAACTGATTTCTGTAACTACAGGGCTCTATTGCTAAAAATCAAAACATTAATGTTTTCCTGGATTATGATAAAAATTCATTACAGTACCACAATGTTTCTCATGTGAAACTTAATGCACTGACTGATAAAGTGAGATTTGGAACCTTGGAAAAGGGACATTTTGTTGGATGCAGAAAAAATGACTATCTGCACATCTTAAGTGACTGAGTCTTTCTTATCAGGTGTCTTGGGAGACTACTTTTTTTTTCTTCTAATATCTGGAGCAGTTGCCTGTAATTTTTTGCAATATTCAACACAACCTATAACTAAAACTAACTCTCAGAATGATCCAGAAAACTGGGGAATAAAAATGTGTATGGGTTCTAAGGCTGTTTGACCAGGGGTGGTAGAATATATGAGTAGACCAAATATAATAAATGAATGGACCAAACTCATTGATATTGTTCAGTCCTAAAGATTCTGAATTTAGTGTGTTAGCTCATGAAGCTAGAAGATGGGCCAGAGGTCCTAGGGGATGTCAAGGTATTGTTTCTAGATGGACCCATCTCACAGGAGAAGAGTCTGGATGTCTGGCTAGAGCCTGTTGTTCCCCTTGGGGAGAGGATGGAAGGGAACCAGATGAGTTCATACAAAGCATGTACACTAAACCTTTTTCAGCTCAGATGCTTGCCAGCTGGGTACCCTTTATGAGCTAGGGACAGAAGGGAGAGAGATAATAAAAAGGCAGGAGGTAAGCCCGGTTGGTGTGGTTCAGTGGTTAAGGGTCGACCCATGCACCAGAAGATCATGGGTTTGATTTCCGGTCAGGGCACATGTCCAGGTTGTGGGCCCAATCCCCAGTGGGGGGGCATGCAGGAGGTAACCAATAAATGTTCTCTCTCATTGATGTCTCTTATCTGTCTCCCTCTCCCTTCCTAACTCTCTCTAAAATCAATATTGTTTCACATTCTCATAACTGTAAGCCCATTTTTACCCTACGCTGTTTATAAGTGACAGATAAGTTCATTTCATATGTGTCAAACCTCAACGAATAGTACACATTAAATACATTTTGTTGAATGTCAATACCTGAATAAAACTTTAAAACCTGGTTCCAAATAAATACCTAGATATTCCTCTATTCTTAGAAAATTAGGTTGGCGCCCTGGCCAGTTTGGCTCAGCGGTTAGAGCGTCGGCCTGTGGTCCGGAGAGACCCGGGTTCGGTTCCCCGCTAAGGGCACGTACTTCGGTTGCAGTTTGTCCCCGGCCCTGGTTGGTCGTGCGGGTGGCAGCCACTCAATGTGTCCCTTCACGTCGATGTTTCTCTTTCTCTGTCCCTTCCTCTCTCTCCCTCCCACTCTATCTGTACAAAAAATGGAAAAATATCCTCGGGTGAGGATAAAAAAAAAACCAAAAAAAAAAAAAAAGAAGAAAATTAGGTTGGCAAGCCTATATGGAGTCTATCATCTCTCTTCTCATGTCCTTGGAGGAGCAGCCTTGCTCAGTGGCAGCAAATATTGGCAGGCAGTGAAGTCGATTGCCATCTGAATGAACAGGAATACTGACTGAGTCACAAAAGACACACCCTGGGACTGACTACAGGACCATCCGTCTTTCTAGCTTTGTTTTCTTGCCTGCAGAGCAACAACCTTGAGGTGAACATCCCAGTAAAGCCAGGGGAATCCAACAAACCATTATTGTATTTTCTCTGACAATAAACTCAGCTGTAGGGAACTGTTATGGAGCTCCCGAGATTTTAATCACAGATGACACGACACGAGCCACAGTCTGTGGAACAGTTGTGGATGAACTTTAAGAACAGACACATTACATCTAATTTACTGCAGTTTCTTCCACTCACGATTAATATAGTGTTTCTGTTACAAGTGTGGTTCCACCTAACCCTCAGAGTCTTTCAACAAATAACATCAGCCATGGCACATGGCTCCTTTGCCGGAACTGGAGAGGAAGTCCCATAACAAGACAATTAAATTAATATATATTTTTAAATGTTCTAATTGATTTTTTTTTAAGAGATACAGGAAGGGAGAGATACAAACATCAATATGAGACAGAAACATCCATAAGCTGCCTCTTGCACGCCCCCTACTGGGGATCAAGCTTGCAACATGGGCATGCACCCTGACCAGGAATCAAACCAAGACGAGACCTCTCAGTTCATGGGATGATGCTCAATCTACTAAGTCACACTGGCCAAGCTAAAATTCATATATATATATATATGTATACAAACACAGACACACACACACACACACACACACACACACACATATTTATATTTTTTTTACTGAATTTTTTTTAGAGTCAGAAAAGGAGAGACAGAAACATCTATGTGCGAAACATTGATGGGCTGCCTCCTGAATGCCCCTCATCAGGGACTAAGCCTGCAACCCAGGAATGTGCCCTGACTGGGAACTGAACCGGGTCCTCTCAGTCAATGGGATGATGCTCAATCCACTGAGCCACACCGGCCGGGCTAAAATTACTATTTTTCACAGAATAACAAAAATGACCTCCTCTTTAGGGTGACCTTTGTCCTACCCAATAATCGTGGCACCAGTCTCTAAACTAAGACAATAGAGTCATGCAGTCTTACCTTCAAGTCCTTGCACAGCAATTAAAATAAGCCAACAATGAGGGGGAAAGCAATTTTCTGTCATATTACTGCGCCTTCGGAAGCACAAAAACTTTCAAGTCCCCACAATATCTGTTCACTTCTACACACTGACAGATAACAATTCTGCTTTCAAATCATACCACTCAGCGACTAGAACCACAAAAATTTAAGGTACAAAAGCAAAAAGTCCATTACAAAAATGGTCATAAAACATAGCAGTGTACAACAATCAGTTTCCAGACTGGTGAATTAGAAACTGCAAATATTCATCACAATGTAATATGAAAACAGTGCCCCTGAAACTGGTAGTCCTTCTTGCTGAGGATGGGTTCTTTGGAACAACACTTGTCAGATTTATTCCTTAGAGAAAAACATGACTATCCCACCAAAGTCTCGGTGTACTTATAATTTCTTAAGTAAAAGGCAAACACACAGGTCATCTTCCTTGAGTATGATGGAATTGTACGTGATGCATACTGTGCAGGTAAGCCAGGTATTATAGGGGAAAGTGCTTCAGCCAGAAAAAATGGTCACAAAAGGCGACAACAAACTGATAATAGCCTTGGGGAAGTTAAAAAGTACAATGCACCGCATACAACTGTGCCTGTACTTGAAACTTATGAGGTATCTGGCAGAATAGAGGTTATGCTAAAAAAGATTTAAATTACTGTAAACCACTCTCAAAGATTCTCCTCCAGTGTTAATATATTGAGTGAGAGAATAAAACATTCTCAGCACAGTCAATGGTTTTCTACAGTGTGAACTCTCTGGTGTCTAAGGAGGTTAGTTGTGCAGGTAAAAGATTTCCCACATTCATTACACTCATAAGGTCTTTCGCCAGTGTGAACTCTCTGGTGTTGAATGAGGGCAGAGCTTTGCCTGAAGGACTTTCCACACTCACCACACTCATATGGCTTTTCTCCAGTGTGAGCTCTCTGATGTTGAATGAGTACACATTTGTAGCTAAAGCATTTCCCACAATCATTACACTCATACGGCTTTTCTCCATTGTGAACTTTCTGGTGATGAATGAGGGCAGAGCTTTCTCTAAAGGACTTTCCACATTCACTACACTCATATGGCTTTTCTCCAGTGTGAACTCTCTGGTGTTGAATGAGGCCAGAGTTTCGGCTGAAGGACTTCCCACAATCAGTACACTCAAACGGCTTTTCTCCAGTGTGAACTCTTTTGTGTCCAACGAGGGCAGAGCTTTGTCTGAAGGACTTACCACAGTCACTACACTCATATGGCTTTTCACCAGTATGAATTTTCTGGTGTTTAATGAGGTTAAATTTGTAGCTAAAGCATTTCTTACAAACACTGCATTCATAAGGCTTTTCTTCTGTGTGAACTCTCTGATGTTGAACGAGAATATATTTGCAGCTGAAGCATTTCCCACAAACACTGCACTCATACTTTTCCTCCGTGTGAACTCTCCTATGTCGAATGAGGCTTGTGTTATGCCTAAAGGCCTTCCCACATTTTCTACACTCATAAAGTCCTTCTTTAGAGTAGACACTTTGTTGTTGAACAAGTTTCTTGTTGTGGCGGGCAGCTTTTTCACATTCAATCGATTCATGGTGACTTTTTCTACTGTGAAAGGCCTGTGTACTCTCACTGCCACTGTGTGAATCCTCAGTGTTAAGAGTGGCCTGCTGCTGTACAACACCTGACATGGCTGGAAATTCCTCTCCAACCTGCTGACAGGTGAAAGGTACCCCGGATACATAGAAGCAGCTCCTGGTCACAAATGAGGCCCTGTCCATATCTCCTATCCAGGGTTTCCTTCCACTGGCATCCCTTTGTTGCTGGTGAGTGAAACAGAAGCCTCTCACACATGCATCACTGAAGAATGCTTTATGTTCAGGGTTTGCTACTGGGAATTCAGTCAGATGCAAAATATCTTTTAATACCGAGACACACTGCTCACAGGGATGGGTCTTCTGGGTTGTTGGAACTGTCTTAGAAGACCTGACCTGTGACGCTCCTTCTACAGATACACTCTTCTCAGAGGGAGGCTCCTCATCTTCTGTATTATGCCAACAACCTGAAAGCAGAGAAATGCTGAGGAAATGAATGTTGACTTTGGTGGAAGGGCAAGTCCCATTACAAAGGTTTGTCAGACATAATGCATTGGTTCCATGGGATTGCATAAAATAAGAGACCTGGAGGCAGGTTGAGTAAGGGGCTGCTGTGCAGTACTGGGCCTCTGCAGATCACAAAGTTGGACAGACCTCAACAGAAAAGGACATGAAAATGCCCACATGGAATAGAAGCAGGACCTCCAACTCATTCTTCTGCTAACAGCATTTAGCAAGGCTTGTCTGATGGTGACATGGGCAACTTATGCAGAAGGGTGATATGTTCTTTTCTCAGTAAAATTAAATAAATGAGTTGCTGTTGTCCGAGCACTACTTATGGATGTATGCGTGTCACAACATATATGCAGGTAAATGCTGAAATATACTGAGGAGGGAGCAGGACAGAAAAATAGGTGATGCATGGATACCACAAAGGTGAAGTTGCCAGGAGCCGAGAAGTCACAAATGAAATGACAAGTCAGAAAAGTGTCAAGTATGGGGTAGAAAAGCTAGAAATGTATTGTGCATAGTGGAACTTGCACCAAAACACTACTGGACACAGTGCAGGATTCTGGCATAATCTAAACACAGCCTATGTCATGCCCTCTCCCAGTTGCCACCCTCCAGGGCCAGGCCTCCTCTGAGACCATCTTTCCATGTCCACCCTGTTAAAAAACCAAGGTTCTGCCCTGGCCAGTTTGGCTCAGCAGTTAGAGCATCGGCCGGCAGACCAATGAGTTGCGGGTTTGATTCCAGTCAAGGGCACATACCTCGGCTGCGATTCGTCCCCAGGCCTGGTTGAGGTCGTGCAGTAGGCAGCCACTCAATGTGTTCCTTTCATATTGATGTCTCTCTCTCTCTTTCCCTCCCACTCTACGTGTACCAAAAAAAATGGAAAATGTTCTAGGGTGAGGATAAAATAAAAAAAAACAAACAAACAAAAAAAACAGGGTTCTCCCTGCACCTTCTATTGTAGAACTACTCAGATCCTGGATGATCCAAGTCTTAATGAAAGACAACTCTGGTGACTGTCCAGCACTAGCCCAGAGCAGCTCAGCACACAGTGGTATTCAGGGGAGATAGCATCGCAAACACTGGAAGGGAAATCTTACAAGTATAGTCCACGGTTCATGTAAGTAATGACCGTGACCTGGCACAGGCAGTCACAAAGGACCTTTAGCTAGAGAAAGGGGGCAGAACTGGAAACTAGGACCTGCAAGGGAGAGGGTGAAGACTTGGGTTGGATTACACCATCCACCTGATTCCTGACTCCCAGACACTTCCTGGAGTTTTTGAGGCAACAGGTGCAAGGAATGCTTGGAGTGTTCACTGCTCAGGGCACTCCACTCAGCTCGGTACTGGCACATATGACAAGAAAGTGGAGGATATTAGAAGAGCCTATTCTCTGGCTGTGGAAGAGACAAAGCTACTTTTGGAGAAAAAAGGAAAGGCAGGACATCACCTTGGTTCATTAGGAGGGATGTGAAGGTCTTACCCATGGATGCTACGAGTGTAAAGATTTCCAGCATCACATCGAAGTACAGAAGTCTCTGAGCCTCATCAAGGAGCCCCCACTCCTCCTGGGAGAAGACAACGGCTAGGTCCTCAAAGTTCATATCCTGTCACAATGGAAAGAATTTATTTCACAATCGGCTTCTCTTCTAGGATTTTAAGTTCGTCATGCCCTCCATCTTCCACATCCATTTACTCTGTTTACTTCCCACCTCAGAGAACATACCAGGCCTCGATGCTACTGAAATCACTCCCTCCTACCCTAGCCAGGTTGGCTTAGAGGTTAGAGTGTCAGCCCACAGACCAGAGAGACCCGGGTTCAGTTCCCGCTAAGGGCACGTACCTCGTTTGCAGTTTGTCCCCGGCCCTGGTTGGGGTTGTATGGGTGGCAACCAGTGGATGTATCTCTCTCACGTTGATGTTTCTGTCTCTTCCTCCCTCTCTCTATCTGAAAATAAATGCAAAAAGAAAAAATGTCCTCTGGTGCGGATTAAAAAAACAACAACAAAAAAGAAATCACTCCCTCCTTATATTCCCACTGATACAGTATCTTCCCACAATAGACAGATGGACAGACAGATGATACCTAAGCTCTGGGCCTGGCATGTAGCCCATACAAATTCTTGTTAACACAGTGGGTGTCTCAAACATACTACAGGAGGACAAGTTGGCCCTGCAGAGGGTGTGACTGATTTCACACTGACCTTGTCAGGTAATACCCCAGTGGTCCCCCACATTGTCCCCCCAAGACACAAAAAACATGGCATCACTCTTCACCTTAAAGTCCCAATCCCATGGCCCTGACACTATCAATTTGTACTACCCTCTGCATATAATTCTTTGAACCACACCTCTCTCATATAGCAACATTCCAGAGATACAACCTCAAAGGTAACACAAAGACGCTGTGAGGAGGACAGCTGGTTCCCTGATCAGCTTCATTCCAAGGATTCTAATTTCACCATCTCCCTAATCTATTCCCGTTTACCCTTCTCCCTTCTCCATGCCAGTGGCAATTTTCAAGCCTGGGTGACACTATATACGGTATCTCATTGCTATTAATCAGTGTCAGCCTTCAACAACCACAGGCAGTTGAGCAGATAAATGGCATCTAAGCTCTGGACCTGGCATGCAGCACCAAAACACACCCTCTTTTCAGACAATTACCCTATAATACCTCATTTCGTATTGTGCAGACACCACCACACATGGGCTCACCCTTCACCCTTCATTCACTCTTATGCCAATGTCAGAGCCCTGTGACCATGAATTCACACTCCCTCTCCAAGTACCCATCAGTCTCTCTACCACACCTCTCTCGCACCTGCACTCCCACAGCCCCAGCCTCTTTCTGTTCTGCATTATACTCATCTCCAAGGCCTCCCTACTTGTTACTCAGCCCATGTGGTCCAGAGAATGCTTGGTAAATTCAAACAGGATCAAGTACCACCGAGAGTCTTATGGGTCCACACTCACAGACTTAGCCTTGAGTCCTGCTATGAAGGCCTCCCTCCAACTGTTACTTGTTCCCACCTCAGCTACGGAGAGGCACATCAGATCTCAGATGTCCATAGCCCTCTTCCACTGGTGCTGTCCGTGATGTCCCTTCACAGGTAACAGCCTTCCTCTCTCCACCTCACCCTCACTCAAGGCCCCAAGCCCAGCGGCCATTACTGCATGCACAGTGAGTGTCTCAGATGACCACTTATGCCCCTAAATTAATCTTCCAGATTGACTGCAACACCCCAGGACATACCAGGGGTCAGAACAACATCCTGGTGAGTGTTTAGAGCAGTGAACACACAGCAGCCCCACTATCATCTTATGTTAAATATGCTTCGGCCTCCAACCTGTTCCAGCTACCATCACACTCAACCAGCCTATCACAGCAGCCTCCTCCCTGGTCTTTCTACCAGCTCCCTCACACCATACTGTTCTGTATGCTGCAACCACCAGGAGACAAATGAGACCTGGGTCAGATCACTTTCCTCCACAGCATCCACAACCTGCAGAACAGACACCCAACTTGTCACAAAGCTGCTCTAGAGCGAACTTTTGTCCCACTGTTAGCAGTTTCCCGAGAAAGAATGTATACCTGTAGATATCTGAACCAGCTCATCCTCCCTTCCAAGCCTTTACACAGCCTGTTACCTGTCCATGGGAGGACCACCCACCGACACCGCATTACACTGATTGAGAAAAACAGGAACCACTTCTTCACATAACCCTACACCTAGACATAGAATTCTGGGTTTAGTGTCTGTTCAAGGTCCCAAGACACTGTGTCAGAGACCACTAGTGTGTGAGTCCCTCAAGTTAGCTCCACAAACCAGTACCCTGAGCGATTCTGCAGGTGCAGGAATCTGGAAAGACAAAGGTCTGTCGAGAGCCTGGCAACCACCGCCGGGGTCCCCGGGCTCAGGCAGCTCAGGGCCCTTGCCCAGCCCCGGGCCAGGTGACCTCGAGATGCCTGCAGTGCCTCAGGGCCTCGTCCTCAGTGCACACTCTTGTCAGTGACGTTGTCTCTACAGGCCCTCACCTCCTGTCCTCCCTGCGCTCCCCTCCCTTCCAGTCTGTTCTTCCTCCGAGCTGTTTTAGGAAAACGTTACAACCCGACCTCAGAGTGTCCCTCTTTTGCTCACGGCTTTCAAACTAGTTTCCGCGTCCTGAGAATGAAGGTAAAGCTCCTCACGCACAACTTCCCCTCACCTTCTCCTTTGGGTTTAGGCAGAAAACAGGGCCCGGTTTTCCCGTCTCCTCGCGGCCCAGCCGCCTGTCCCTCTCACACCTACGTCACAGCTTGTGTCACCCACGAGCGCCTCACTGTGCAAACCGCCTGGGAGGCAGGAGGTGACGGCGCGCGCACCCGGGCTGCAGGGTTGGGCCGGGGGGGGGCGGGGAGGGCCCGGGGTCGCGCTCTCACCTCAGCGCGGCCGCCGCCACCGGGCTCTGCGGGGGGAGGGGCGGTCTGCGAGGTGCGGAGGTTCCAGTCGAGCCCGTTGAGACTCACCCACCTCGGACCCGCCTCTGCACAGCGGGGACGACTCTCTGGCGCTCGCTCGTTCGCGACCAGGCGAGCTGTAGGGGGAGCTCAGACCCGGTGCACCAACGAGAGGCCAAAATGACCGCCACGAGAGGGACGCCGGAAGTCCCGCCCCGACGCCTGCGCAGCGCACAAATGCCATACGGGGCCTTCACCGGCTAAATCCGCCATCTTCGTGCGCACTTCCCTCTGGGTAATGTAGTTTACTAGCCAAACGTGAGCCGTTAGGGTCGCACTCACTGTCTGAGATAAAAGGCTTTGATAGCTCTGTTTGGGTGGATCAGCAGCTGTGTCTTCCCGGGGTCAGTGCACATAGGATCAACCGATAAATACATAAAGAAGTGGAACAACGCATTGATGTTTCTCTCTCTTAAATCAGATTTATCAATAATTTTAAAAAAATAGTGTTTTGGCACTGTGGATATTGCCGGAAAATAACAACTTTAGGTTTCAGGGGCCGTTGATAAGTTTCTGGAGATTGTTATCTGCAACTCATCACTCACTAGTTTGGAGACATTTTTTCAGACTCTGTGAAGCTCAGAATGCTCCCTGATGCACATTATTTCCATTATTTTCAAAGCACATATCCGACTTTCTGTATATTTTCATTCAGACACAACATGTATCTACTCTTAGCTGGAATGTTTGATTCATTTTCTGAAAACTGTAATGCATGGAGTCAGAAGCGTTAGTGAAATCTGTAACCCTTTATAGGTTCAGTCAGGGCCATGACTTGGAAGATAAGGAAAAATTTAGGCCACCACCATGTAGGACAAGGAGTAATCTCTGCCTCTGGTTGCCACAGAGAACATCTCTCCTGCCTGTATCCTCAGTGAGTGTCCAATGTGTAGAACAATATTGTTTATTCATTTAGTATTTCCTACTCAACTTTCTAAGATATATTCCATTCCTTTAGGAATCTGACATAGTTCTTAAATGTAGAGCAAATTATCAAATTCTGTTTTGGTATAGAAGATGGACTAGAGTGTTAGGCAGAGCACTTGAGCAAAGTGGGCATCCAAACACCATCATCTTATCTTCCCTTGCAGGGAAGCAGTTATAATTTCTCTGGTGATTGTTAGGACTCTTGTGCATGAGAAATTATAGGAAAAAAGTTGTGAAATACAATATACAGAAAGCTATTAATAATGATACTGTAGTTGTTCAGAGACAGTGGAATAACTGGCTCTGAGGAAACATCAGTGGACGGGGGAAAGAACTAAGACCTTAGATAATTTTTACTAGCAGACACTGAAGTCTGAGTTACGCTGAGCCCAATCCTGATATTGTGATTATTTTAAATCAGAACCATTTTAGTGAATTTGTAGTGCTTTCTCATTGTTTTTTTTTTAATCCTCATCCGAGGACATTTTTCCATTTTTTGTTCAGATAGAGTGGGAGGAAGACAGAGGGAGAGAGAGAAACATCAACGTGAAAGGGGCACATCTAGTGGCTGCCACCCGCACAACCAACCAGGGCCGGGGACAAACTGCAACCAAGGTACACGCCCTTAGCGGGAACCGAACCTGGGTCTCTCTGGACCTCAGGCCAATGCTCTAACCCCTGAGCCAAACTGGCCAGGGCTAATCCCAGTTTTTGAGAGTTGTCTTTACTTAGGAATTCCTCAATAGTGCAATGTTTTAGTTTATAATTTTTATGAAACTTGATATAAATTGCAATAGAATTTCTTCTTAAATTTTTTTTTCTGCCCTGGCCGGTTTGGCTCAGCGGTTAGAGCGTCGGCCTGCGGTCCTGAGAGACTCGGGTTCGGTTCCCGCTAGGGGCGCGTACCTCGGTTGTAGTTTGTCCCCGGCCCTGGTCGGTTGTGCGGGTGGCGGCCACTCGATGTGTCCCTTTCACGTCGATGTTTCTCTCTCTCTCTGTTCCTCTCCCCCCCACCCCTACCTGAACAAAAAATGGAAAAATGTCCTCGGGTGAGGATTAAAAAAAAAAATTTTTTTTCTCTTTATTGAGAGAGGAAGGGAGAGGGGGAGAGAGATAGAAACATCGACTGACCACCTTCTGCATGCTCACATCTTGGGGATGTGCCCTGACTGGGAATTGAACCAACCTCTTAGTGCCATGGGTCGATGCTCAACCAGTGAGCCACACAGGCCGGGCGAAGAATTTCTTCCTTTTAATTGAAACCTAACTGATAATGTATTGGCTCTGGCATTAGTCATAGGAAATAAATTCAAAAGGATGACATTTAGGCATTGGTTTGGCCTTATCTTTGGGCTTGAATAAAGTGCTCAACATCTAGCCAGTGGAAAATCGAATGCTAGTGACTGGTGGCACATAATGGGATCATTATTAATCAGTTACCTGGGGCTGAATGTGTTGAAGTGGCAAATGAAGCACATCTTGAGGCCGAGGAAATGCTGCAATGAGTATTAAGGCCATGAGAATGACAAGTACTGTGGTCAGGGCAGGTTTCTTTTGTGTTCACATTACTGCTTACAAAGAGAAAATGGTATATGTACATTTCAGTAGGAGAAACATAGTTTCATGATACCAATGAGAGAAACTCTGATTTCTGTAATTACAGGCCTCTGATGAAAATCAAAACATTAAATGTTTTCCTGGATTATAATAAAATTTGAATACAGTACTACAGCATTTCTCAAAAGAAACTTAGGGCATTGATTAATAAAGTGAGATTTGGAACCTTGGAAATGGGACATATTGTTGGATGCAGAAGAAAAGGACAGTCCGCACATCTTAAGTGACTGAGTCTTATGGGGTGTCTTGGGAGACTAGCCTTATTCTGTCGATGTCATCTGGAGCAGTCACCTGTAAAGTAATGCCAATTCCTCCCAAGAACACACGACCTATAACTAGAAATAACTCTCAGGATGATCTAGGGAAATAAGGGACTCACCTGAACTGTGATATGCTGCTAGTATTTATCATCGGAAATCTGGGCAGAAAGTGTGGGTATGGGTTGTAAGGCTGTTTGATCAAGGAGAGTAGAGAATATGAAAAGACAAAGTACAATAAATGAATGGACCAAATTCATTGATATGGTGCAGTCCTAGAATTTCTAGATTTAGTGTGTTAGCTTATAAAGCTGGAGGTGGAATCAGGGGTCCTGTGGTGATATGGAGGTGTTATTTCTAGATGGTCCCATCTCACAGGGGATGCATCTGGATGTCTGGGTGGAGTCTGCTGATTCCCTTAGGAAGAGGATGCAAGGGAGCAAATTGAACTGACACAAAGAATATACTATATAAACTATTTTCCCCTCCGAGGCTTGCCAGCTGAGTACACATTGTGAGCTGCAGATCCCTCCTTTGAGAAATAGAAATAATGGTGAGCAGGAGTGGGGAGGAGGATGTAAATGGGGGAAAAAAGGAGGGACATCTATAATATTTGCAACAATAAAGAAACATTTTTTAAAAGTAGAAATAATAAATAGTTCCCCTGCTGGATAACTTTCGGGCTTTAAAGTGAGATAATCCTCAGGAGAGATCCTTTTTTTTTTTTTAATTCTCAACCGAGGACATTTTTTTCTATTTTTTGTTCAGATAGTGGGAGGGAGAGAGAGAGAAACATCAATGTGAAGAGAACACATGGAGTGGTTGCCACCCGCACGACCCAACCAGAGCTGGGGACAAACTGCAACTGAGGTACGTGTCCTTAGCAAGAACCGAACCCGGGCCTCTCTGGACTGCAGGTCGAAGTTCTAACTGCTGAGCCAAACCGGCCAGGGCTCAGGAGAGACCCTTAATAACAGCTCCCTATGAAAAGGTTATGGGAGCTCTTATGGGCTGAAGTATATGCCCCTAATTCATACACTTTAGTGCTAACAAGTGGTTCCTCAGAATGTGACTGTGTTTAGAAACAGCATCGTTAAAACTATCAAATAAGCCTGGTTGGTGTGGCTCAGTGTATTGAGCATCATCCCATGGACTGAGAGGTTCTAGATCAATTCCCAGTCAGGGCACTTTCCCAGGTTGCAGGCTTGAACCCCAGTAGGTGGCAGGCAGGAGGCAGTCAATCAATGTTTCTCTCATTGATGTTTCTCTCTCTCTCTCTCCCTTCCTCTCTATTTAAAATATCTGTAAAACATATTAAGTAAAAAAAAGAGAGAACCTGAACATATACACAAAAACCCTTTCTCCCTCCCTCCCTTCCTTCCCTCCCTCCTCCTACCTTCTCCCTCCCTTCCTGTCAGAAATTAAAAAAAAAAATTTAAAAGATAAAAATAAGTAAATAGTTTGGCCGGTGTGGCTCAGTGGTTGAGCTTCGCCCCATGCACCAAGTGTTTGCCAGTTCGATTCCCAGTCAGGACACATGCCTAGGTTGTGGGCCTGATCCCCAGTGGGAGGCATGCAGGAGGCAGCCAATTTATGTTCTCTCTCATCAATGTTTCTATCTCTCTCTGCCTCTCACTTCCTCTCTCTTAAAATCAATAAAGGAAAAAAAAATTTTTAGAAGTTAATAGAGTGGACTAATGTCCTCACAAGAAAAAATTAAAACCAAGACACACACTGAGGCACACCCATGTGAGTACACAGAAGAGGGCCATCTGCTCTGGCTGATTTGCCTCAGCAGTTAGAGCCTCAGCCTGGGGACCGAGGGGTCACAGGTAATATTCCTGGTCAAGGGCAAGTACCTGGGTTGCAGGTTCCATTCACAGCCCGGCCTAGGTCGGGTAGTGCAGGAGGCAATCAATGAATGTATTTCTCTCACAATGATGTCTCCCTCCCTCCCTCTCACGCTGTCTAAAATCAATGGAAAAATATCCTCAGGTGAGGATTAACAAAAAAAAAAAAAAAAGGAGAAGAGGACAGCCATCTGGAAGCCAAATAGAGAGGCCTCAGGAGAAACCAACCCTAGTGACACCTTGACCTGACTTTTAGACTCCAAGTATCAAGAAATTTCTGCTTTTTGAGCTGCTAGTGTGAAATACTTTGTTATAGCAGCCCAAGTAGACTAATACAGGGACCATTATCATCTGGGAAAAAGGGAGAATCTGCAGGGAATCCTCAAGAAAAAGGGGGATCCAGGAGCATTTCTTTTGGTGCAACTTTGCTGGGAGGACAGATGCACTTGCCTAGAGGATCTGAGACACTGGGCTGTGGACTTGGAATAGATTCCTGGGTTTCTCACTGTGACTCAGAAGAGTGCCCCTCCAATCCCAACACAGGTTCAGTGAGTTGAACTGCCTCAGGGGATGTTGCAAGATATAAAATGCTTAAGAGCAAGGAAGGGGCTAGTCTTGAAAGTCCTGATCGTTCAGAAGGAAAAGAAATGGAGGGTCCAGAGGCAGTGCATTTGGGGAGGGCACACTAAAGAAGAAACGTAGGGATATTTATACATAAGGTGCCTTCCTGAGTTACACACGTTTGTAGGGTTCCCATCTGTCTCTTTCTGAAGCTCTGACACCTCAGCCAGAAGAGGACAAATAGGGACAATATGTCCTGGGCCACCCAAGCACCACCAAGGGTATGCAAGGAAGGGGAAGCCATACTTTAAGGGGCCTCTGAACACCTTCAGATGATTTTTTTCCAGCTACAACTTTCCATGGAACTTGAAAGTTTTCAGGCTGAGTAAAAGCACTTCTACAGCAAAAAAAAGTGATTTTGTTTCCAACATCAAGTGGTTGTGTCACCTATTTCACAGGGACCAGTATAAAATAACTCTATCAGCTGTTACCTCTGACTCAAACACACCACCTGTCTTTTTTTTTAATGATGCACAATCTTGGAAAAGTTGAAAGAACGAATGCTATTCTTCTCCCCCACCCACCCACCCAATTGATTTTTAAAGAGTGGAAAGGAGGGAGGGAAGGAGAGAGAAAAATCCATGTGAGAGAGAGACATCGATGGGTTTCCTCCCACACACACCCTCACTAGGGCAGAGGATTGAACCCACAACCCAGGTATGTGCTTTTGACCAGGAATCAAACTCGAGACCCTTTGGTGTGCTTGCCGATGCTCTATTGAGCCACACTGGCAACAGCACTATGGCATTCTTAAATTAAAACCAAGAAAACAGGCGCTGGCCGAGTTTTTCAGTTGTTTAGGGCACTGTCCCAAACCAAAGACACATGTTTGATCCGTAGTCAGGGCACATGCAGGAATCAACCAGCAGCCTGGCCAATGTGGCATAGTTGGTTTAGTGACCTCCCATGGAGGCCAGAGGTTGGATTCCCGGTCAGGGCACATGCAAGGGTTGCGGACTAGGTCCCCAGTAGGGGGCACACAGGAGGCAGCTGATGGATGTTTCTCTCTCATCGATGTTTCTATCTCCTTCTCTGTATCAATAAAAACAGATTTTAACACTTTTTTTCCCCCTTTATTGATTTTACAGAGAGAGGAAGGAGAGGGAGAGAGAGAGAGAAACATCGATGAAAGAGAACATCAACTGGCTCTCTCCTGCATGCCCCCTACTGGGGACCGGACCCACAACCTGGGCATGTGCCCTGCCCAGAAAACGAATCGGCGACCTCTTGGTGTGTGGGTCAATGCTCTACCACTGAGCCATACTGGCCAGGCTATAAAAACATATTAAAGGTAAATAAATAATAACAGAATCAACCAAGTAATGGATAAATAAGTGGAACAACAAACAGATATTTATCTCTCTTCTTCTCTCTCAAAAAATCAATCAATAAAAAACAATAATAAAATCAGTAAAACATTCGGAAAACTTTGAGCTCCCTTGGTTCTCTCACCGGCCCTTATGGCCTCATCATCCTCTCTCAGGAACACCTTTCGGTCCCTAAAAAGTGATGAAAAAACAATAGCAATTGTTCAGAATATAGCCAAGTATATTTGAATTATATTTAACTGAGCAACAAATATGAAAGTTAATATACCAGAGGCCATGTTTCCTGTTATCAACATCTGACTGCTGATAACGTACTTTTTAAAATCTCTCCCAAGAAGAGAATAATTTATTAATTTTTTTTTTAATTTTGTTCAGATAGAGTGGGGGGAGGGGGAGAGAGAAACATCGACGTGAAAGGGACACATCGAGTGGCCGCCACCCTCACAACCCAACCAGGGCCGGGGACAAACTGCAACCAAGGCACATGCCCTTAGCGGGAACCGAACCCGGGTCTCTCTGGACCGCAGGCCGACACTCTAACCACTGAGCCAAACCGGCCAGGGCTTATTAAATGTTTTTATTGAGTTTTTAGAGACAGAAGGGGTGGATACATTGATGAGAGAAAAACATTGATCAGCTGCCACCTACATGCCTCCTGCTGGGGACTGAGCCCGAAACCCTGGGCATGTACCCTGATCAGGAATTTAACCAGGACCTCTAAGTCCATGGGACGAAACTCAACCCACTGAACCCCACTGGCCAGGCCCAAGAATATTTTTCCATTAATTTTTGAGAGTGGGAGGGAGGCGAGAGAGAATTATTGATGTGAAAGAGACACATCGACTTGTTGCTTCCCACTTGACTCCTAATGGGGGCCAGGGATCTAACCTGTGACCCTTCGGTCCAAGAGCCTCTGCTCTAACCACTGTGCCAAGCAAGCCAGGAGTGAAAAGGCCGTTACCCATCACTCCTCAAAAGGCAATTCCCAACAACTAATCATTTACTAATCTAAATTCAAAGAGTATTCTCTTCAGGGGAAAGTAAATTAACAAGTATATTGTTTATATTTGTTCTGAGAGGTGAGTAAAAAAAATTTATTTCATTGCTATTCCTCAGTGTGGGTTCAGACATGGCTTTGTGTGAATGTGTATAATTTCAATCTTCTTCTTCAGCTTTATTGAGGTGTAACCCTAACCTGTGAGGTACTTTTATAATGTGTGTTGTGATTTGATACCCAGATACATAGTGAAAGGCAGATTCAGGCTTTTCATTTGAGGGTTTGGGCTTCTTTTAGGAAGGTTTACATTAAAACAAACAAAACAAGCCCAGAGAAATTTGAATTTGGCAACTGGTAAACATGTAACAGTGAAAGGTAATGTTTTATTTATCTGACAAATGAAAGATAGAGAGAAGTTTCACTGAAAGCCTACGTAGCAGAAAATATAGTTTACACGTTTGTACTGTTGACATCTAAATTATTCAGGGGAAACTCAGGATTTTAAATAACATGAGAAATACTGAACCAACTATATAAAACATTAACGCCTTAATAAACAATTTTTCAGTGAGCACAGTTTTCAATGACTAGAGTCAAAAGACATACCTAATAAAAGCCATACAAATATATTTTGTATCTTCACTACAATCTGCCTTAAAAAACTAATTAATAAATTTCAACACTAACATATTTACTGTATTTGAAAAATATTTGTTGCCCTGGCCGGTTAGGCTCAGCGGTTGGAACGTTGGCCTGTAGACCAGAGTCCCGGGTTCGGTTTCCGCTAGGGGCACGTACCAAAAAAATAAATAAATAAAATAAACATCTTAAAAAAAAATTGTGTATTCAGGTTATCAGAGTCCATACATTGTAGAAAAGGGTTATACATTGACATATCTGGGATTCTAAGTAAAATAACCCACTAATGTAATAAATACAAGAATCGCCATGATGCCCTGGCCGGTTTGGCTCAGTGGTTGGAGCCTCGGCCCATGGTCCAAAGACCCGAGTTCGGTTTCCGCTAGGGGCATGTACCTCAATTGCAGATTGTCCCCGGCCCTGGTTGGGTCGTGTAGTTGGCAGCCACTCGATGTGTCCCTTTCACGTTGATGTTTCTCTCTCTCTCTCTCTCTCTCTCTCTCTCTCTCTCTCTCCCTCCCTCCCTCCCTCTCACTCTTTCCCACTCTATCTGAACAAAAAACGAAAATGTGTCCTCGGGGGAGGATTAAAAAAAAAGAATCACCATGATGAAAGATAATGACGGAAGGCTACAATAGGATTCGTGGGGTTTCATAAGTGTTTTCTGTTAATGTATATATTTGAAAAAGCAATTACAAAAGGTACTTGCATGAGTTGTTTTATATGCTGAGAAGGAAGCTCTGAAAAAGGCAGGAGGACCTTGGTTTTAGGGATGCAAGCATGTATGGAAACAAAAAAATGTCAATTATATTTAAATAAAACTATAAAACATTGTTTGAAACTTAACATTTTCTAATCAGTTTACTGTTTTATTATCTATATTTTTGAGATTGTTTACAGTTATCACTAATTTTAAAAGAAAATTGATGTGCTACTGGAACATTTTACAATCTCCATGGACATTGATATCATTCTGGCAGTATAAAACTGACAATAAGGAGAGGTTACTAAAAAAAACAACAAAATAAGGAGCGGTTACAGCAGGAAAATTGAAAAAGATCACAAACCTAATCTCGACTTAAGGTATCATGGAATGTTCAGACTTAAAAGAAAGTGGTGGACTAGGATCACAATGCAGATGAAATTTATAAGTATCTGGTAGAATTGGCCTTTAAATTGTACCTATGACAAAAAAAAAAAAAAAGTTTTCCTTCCAGTATTAAAAATTGTTCCATATGGGATAAAAGTCACTCATGTCCTGAGATTGTCTGTAACCGCAGAGTACACAAGCCACAGTCCCTGGAACAGTCGTGGATGAACGTTTAGAAGAGGCACCTTCCATCGAATTTACTGTAGTCTCTTCCACTCACTATTAGTACAATGTTTCTGTCCCAATTGTGGTTCCCTCTAATCCTCAGTCTTACAACAAATGACACTAGCAAAACTGGCCACAAAATGTGGTATTAATGGGGTAGTATCCCCAGGTAGGTTAAAAAGTGTAGTGCAGCTCCTTAAATCCTTACCTGTACCTGAAACATATTTGGAATCTAGCACAGTGTATGTTTCACTTCAAATATTTAAATTAAATGGTTCTCAAGATTTCCTTCAGTGTTCCTACACTAAGGAAATAAAATATTCCTAGGACAGTTAAGATTTTTCTCCAGCCCTGGCTGGTTTGGCTCAGCGGTTGGAGCATTGGCCTGCAAACCAGAGTCCCGGGTTCAGTTCCCACTAGGGGCACATACCAAAAAAAAAAAAAAAAAAAAAAAAAAAAGATTTTTCTCCAGTGTGAACCACCCTAGTGTCTAAGATTATATTTGAGGCTAAAAGATTTCCCACATTCACTACACTGATAAGGTCTTTCTCCAGTGTTAGCTCTCTGCTGTTTAATGAAGATAGAGGAATGGCTAAAGAATTTCCAACATTCCCCCCACTCATAACACTTTTCTCCAGAAGAAACCTGGCAGTGTTGAATAAGGTTGGAATGTTGTCTAGAGAACTGCCCACACACAATATATTGATAAAGCATTTCTCCAGAGTGAACGTTCCTCTATAGAATGAGGTTCAAGATTTGTCCAGCCCTGGCTGGATAGCTCAGTTGGTTAAAGCATTGTTTCACTACACCAAAGCTGGGCTTTCAAATAATGAATGCACAAATAAGTGGAACAACAAATTAATGTGTCTCTCTCTTCTCCTCTCCCATTCTCAAATAATTTAAATTTTCCAGTTTTTCCCACATTCATTTCTCTCATAAGGCATTTATCCAGTGTGAACCCTGTGGTGTTGCAAAAGGCTAGAGCATGTCTAAAAAAAATCCCCACATTCAATAAACTCATAAGGCCTTTCTCCAGTGTGACCTCTGTGGTGTTCAATTAGCTTAGAGCTTTGCCTCCAAGTCTTCTGACAATCAGGACACTAATTCAGCTCTTCTCATGTGACCTCTCTTGTGCAGAAATGAGGGCAGAACCATGGCTTAAGAACTTTCCGCCACAATCACACTCATAGAGCTTTCTACAGTGTGAATGATTTTGTGTCTAATAAGTTGAGATTTAAGGTTAAAAGATTTCCCACATTCACCACACTCAAAAGGTTTTTTTCCAGAATGAAATTGATGGTGTTGACTAAGACTGCTGCGTTTTCTAAAGCATTTCCCACAAACAGTGCACTCATATGGCTTTTCTCCAGTGTGACCTCTCTGGTGTACAGTGAGGCTACATTTATGGCCGAAGGACTTCCCACAATCATAACACTCATATGGTTTTTCTCCAGTGTGAACTTTCATATGTTGAAGGAGGTTATACTTTCGTCCAAAGGTCTTTCCACATTCGCTACACTCATAAGGCTTTTCGCCAGTGTGAACTCTCTCGTGGTTAAGGAGGTAATATTTGACCCTAAAAGATTTCCCACATTTACTACACTCA
Source organism: Molossus molossus (assembly GCF_014108415.1). NCBI lineage: Eukaryota > Metazoa > Chordata > Mammalia > Chiroptera > Molossidae > Molossus > Molossus molossus. Next base: position 1,081,680 of record NW_023425357.1, read on the forward strand.
TAAGGCCTTTCACCAGTGTGACATCTGTGGTGTTCAATGAGCTTAGAGCTACATGTGAAGGACTTTCCACAATCATTACACTCATACAGCTTTTCTCCAGTGTGAACTGTCCTGTGTCTAATAAGCTGATATTTACGGTTAAAAGATTTCCCACATTCAGGACACTCAAAAGGATTTTTTCCAGAATGAACGTGACGGTGTTGAAAAAGAATCCAGCGTTGTCCAAAGCTTTTCCCACAATCGCTGCACTCATAGGGCTTTTCTCCAGTGTGACATCTCTGGTGTTCAGTGAGGGTAGAGTTTTGGATGAAAGACTTCCCACAATCATGACATTCATATGGTTTTTTTCCAGTGTGAATTTTCTTATGTTGAAGGAGGTTATAGTTTCGTCTAAAGGTTTTCCCACATTCGCAGCACTCATAAGGCTTTTCTCCAGTGTGAAATCTCTCATGTGTACGGAGGTGATCTTTGCGCCTAAAAGATTTCCCACACTTACTACATTCATAAGGCCTTTCGTCAGTGTGACCTCTGTGGTGTAAAATGAGTTTAGAGCTTTCTCTGAAGAATTTTCCACAATATGTACACTCATACGGCTTCTCTCCAGTGTGAATTCTCTGGTGTCGAATAAGGAAAGAGCTTCGGCTGAAGGACTTTCCACAATCACTACACGCATAGGGCTTCTCTCCGGTGTGAATGATCTGGTGTTGAATGAGGCCAGAGCTTTGCCTGAAGGACTTCCCACAATCACTACACTCAAAAGGCCTTTCTCTAGTGTGATCTCTCCTATGTTGAATGAGGGTTGACTTTTGTCTAAATGCCTTCCCACATCTGATACACTCACAAAGCCCTTCTCCAGAACAGACTTTCTGACACTGAGAAAGTTTATGGTTGTGGCAGACAACTTTTTCACATTCACCCCACTCGTCATGACTTTTTCCACTGTGTAGGGACTGCCCGTTCTCACTGCCACTGTGTGACTCATCACTATTAAAAAAGGCCTCATGCTGGAAATGGACAGAAATGGCTGGGATGACCTCCACAACCTGCCTATAGTTGAAAGGCACCTTTGTTATATGGAATCTGCCCCTGGTCACAAACAAGGCCCTGTCCATGTCTCCTTTCCAGGGCTCCTCTCCATAGGAATCCCTCTGTTGTTGGTGAAAGTTTGCTCTGGAACAGAAGCCTCCCACACATGCATCACTGAAGAATGGTTTCTGCTCAGCATTTACTGCTTGGAACTCAGTGAGGTGCAAAATATCTGTCAAGACTGAGAAGCAATATTCACAGGGATGGGTCTTCTGAGTTGCTGGAGCTGTCTTAGAATCTCTGACCTGTGACTCTCCACCTACAAATATGCTCTCCTCAGAAAGGCCCTGCTCATCTTCTGTTTTATGCCAACAACCTGAAAGCAGATAAATGATGAGGACACGGATGTTCATTTTAGTGAAAGGGAAAAATTCCATTATAAATGTGTGTCAGACATAATATGTTGGTTTCATGGGATTGTCTGAAAATAAGCAACCTGGAGGCAGGGTCAATAACATGCTGCTGTTCACTACTGGGTGACGATCACAAAATAGGGGAAATATCACCAGAAAAAGGACACAGAGATGGCATGTGCCACATGGAACAGAAGCAAGATCTTCAACTGTTGTTTCTGCTAAAAGCATTCAGAAGGGACTTTCTGCCGGTGATAGGGGTAAGCTGTGCAGAGGCTGGTCATGTCCTTTTCTCAGTAAAATTCAATACATGAGTAGCTGATGTTCAAAGGCTATTTAAGGATGTGTGCACACACCATAAAACATGTGCAGATTATTCTCAGGGAATACTGACGGGGGAGCAGTGCAGAGGAACAGGTGATGAGCGGAGGCCAAAAAAGTGAAGGCAGGCAGCGCTTGGAAACTCATAGGTAAAATGACAAGTTAGCAAAGTGTCAAGTATAAAAATGAAAAGGTAGAAATGAGCTGTGACCAGTGGCCCTGGCCCCCAAAATACTATCGAACACAGTACAGGTTCATGGTATGATCTGAACACAGCCCTAGGGCATCATGCTCTCTCGCAATCGCAAATTATCGTCGTTAGACCTCCTCTGGACCATCTTGCCATGTCCACTGTGTGAAAAAAGCCACCAGGGTCCTACTGGAGCTTCTATTCTTGTACTAGTTGCACCTTCTACAACCACTCAGAACCTGAATGATCCGAGTCTTAACGAAAAGACAACAGAGGTGGGCAGCCAACACTGGCCCAGAGAAACTCGGCAAATAATAATATTCAGGGGGGAAAAAAACATTACAAACAACAATCTTACAAAAAAAAGCCCAAGGTTCATGTAAGTATTGACCATGACATGGCACAGCCAGTCACAAAGAACTGTTACCTAGAGGAAGAGGGCAGAACTGGAGGCCATGGATCTGGCCATAGTCACCCTGCAGGGGTGACGACAAGCAAGATGGGATCCATTCAGCTGTCTCCAAGACTCCTTGTTTGCAGACACTTCTCTGCACTTTCACAGGCAGTAAGTGTCGGGGCTGCTCAAGGAGTCATTGCTCAAGGCACCCCTCACAGCCCAGCACTGGCAGCCACAGCACATGAGACAGGAAAGTGAGGAATTAATAGAACCATGGTCTGGCTGTGGGAAAGACAGTTATTTTTGAGAAAATGGGGAAGGCAGGACATCACCTCGGGACACTAGGAGGGATGTGATGGTCTTACCCACAGATGTTATAAGTGCAAAGATTTCCAGCATCACATCGCAGTACAGAAGTCTCTGAGCCTCATCAAGGAGCGCCCACTCCTCCTGGGAGAAGGCAATGGCCATGTCCTCAAAGTTCAGATCCTGTCATAATGGAGACCGTTCAGTCCATGATCAATTCCTCCCTCGGATTACAAGCGTGTGCTATCTCCCACCCTCCACATCCATGTGCCCACTGTATTCCCCACCTCAGAGAAGATTCCAGGCCATGGTGCCATCGAAGTCACTCTCCTCTTATTTTCCTATTGATACTGTGTCTTCCCACAACAATAGGCAGATGGGTGATAAATGTTACATGAGCTCTGGGCTGGCATGTAGGCCACATTACATCTTTAAATGTGGTGAGTGTCACAAACATAGGTCAGTGTGTGAATTACTGTACTATCTTAGTCAATACAGTAGCCCAAATTTTCCCTCCAGAAAAGAAAAACATGGCATCAACCCCCACCCACATGACTGCAATCCCAGAGCCCTGAGGCTACCCATTTACAGTACTGTCTCTGCTTAAAATTTTTGTTTTAATCGTCCCCCAAGGAAATTTTTCCATTGATTTTACAAAGAGTGGGAGGGGGCCCTGGCTGGTTTGGCTCAGCGGTAGAATGTCGGCCTGCGGGCCAATGAGTCACGGGTTCGATTCTGGCCAAGGGCACATACCTCTGTTGCTGTCCATCCTTGGTCCTGGTTGGGGTCGTGCGGGAGGCAAGCAGTCAATGTGTCCCTCTCACATTGATGTTTCTCTCTCTCCCCCTTTCTCTCCCCCTCTCTCCCTCCCACTCTATCTGGAAAAAAAACAAAGAGTGGGAGGGAAGGAGAGAGAGAGAGAGAGAGAGAGAAGGAAACAGAGACAGAGAGAAACATTGATGTGAGAAAGACATCAATTGGTTGCCTCCCGCACGCGCCCCTACAGAGGCAAGGAATCCAAACTGCAACCCGGATCGTGCCCTTGACTGGGAATCAAATCCAAGATGCTTCAGTGTGCAGACCCATGCTCTAACCATTGAGCAAAAACAGCCAAAGCAGCACATAACTCTTTGAATCACACCTCTCTCACCCTGGCCAGTTTGGCTCAGCAGTTAGAGTGTCGGCCTGTGGTCCAGAAAGACCCAGGTTCAGTTCCCGCTAAGGGCACGTACCTGGGTTGCAGTTTTCCCCAGCCCTGGTTGGTCGTGCGGGTGGCAGCCACTCAATGTGTCCTCATCTCTCTCTCTCCCTCTCCTGCTCTATCTGAACAAAAAATGAAAAAATTTCCTCGGGTGAGGATAAAAAAAAAAAGAATCACACCTCTCACCTCTCTCACACAGTTCATTTCCAGAACTTCAAAGGTAACAAAAACATGCCATAATTTGTTTCTGACCAGCTTCTTTCCCAGGATTCTAATTTTACCACCTCCCCAATCTATCCCCTGCTTACCCTTCTCCCATCCACATGACAGTGGAGACTTTCAACTCCAGGTGGCACTGATGTCCACTATCTCATCAAGGTCCTACTGATCACTGTATCAGCCCACAAGAACAATAGGCACATGGGCAGATAAATGGCACCTAAGCTCTAGACTTGACATATTAGACCACAAAAACCCCCCCTTTTAAGGTAACCCTCAGCGGTTTCTACAGATTCTTCCAGACAGACATGGGCTAACCCTTCATTCACACTTAAGTCAAAGCCAGGGCCCTGCGGCCATGAATTCACACTCCCTCTCCAATGCCCTTCATTCTTTCTACCACATCTCTCTCCCAACTGTACTCCCACTGCCACAGATTCCTCTTGCACTGCACGCACCATAGTAATCTCCCGGTTACTCAGCATATGTGGTCCAGAGACGGCTTGATAAACTCAAATAGGATCAAATACCTACCCACACTCTGACAGCCCACACTGACAGAGGCAGTCTTGAGGCCCAGCCCAAATGGCACTCTACCCTATGCCTAGTGCATCTCACAGATGACCACTTATGCCCATAAGCTAATCTGACAGGCTGACAACCCCACCCCAAGCCACACCAAAGGTCACAACAAAATCCCGGTGAATAATTAGAGAAGGAATAGGCCCAGCCCCACTGTCATGTGTGTGAATTACTCTTTGTCCTCCAATCTGTCTCATGTCCACTCATTCCATGAAGGCCTTGGCCACTTGGCAATCCATATTCTACCCCCCCGCACACACACACACGCTACATGACCACTTCTGTGTGTAACCTCTTTTGTGACACCAACTTCCCACAACCACGGGTCACAACAGCAAACCCAGTCCTCAGGCCCAACAAACTCTTCCTGGGCTAACACCATTATCATCCTGACCATGATTCCCCATATTAAAATTATTCAGCTCTTCCCTGGTCCATACACTCTCTACTACCTTTTGGAGAAGTCTTCATCCTGAACTGCTCCTCAGAGTTCCAGACACCCATGAACTGCCCTCTGAAACATCTCATACCTTAACAAGCCAAAAAATAAAATCCGATATCGCCAATGAACATTACTCTTACTGCTACGGATTTCCCCATCTCAGTTGATGGTACTTCCATACAGCTAGCTGTTAAACCAAATCTTCATGTTATCTGTGAGTCCTACTTCTCTTTCTCTCTCTCAACCTTCAAAATAGAAATTCGATATGGCGCCCTGGCCAGTTTGGCTCAGTGGTTGAGCATCGGCCTGCGGACCAGAGTCCCGGGTTTGGTTCCTGCTAGGGGCACGTACCACAAAAAAAAAAAAGAAAGAAAGAAAGAAAGAAAGTAATTCAATATGGTTCCCTGGCCAGATGGCTCAGTTGGATGGAGTGTTGTCCCAACAAACCAAGGTTGTCGGTTCAATCCTGTGGGAGACTTTTTGCATGGCATCAATTTTGCTAAAATCTGCTCTACCATCTCCGGCCCCAAGGCAGGATATCTCTGCATTCTGCATTTATTTATCTCTGCATTTTGCATTTCTTTAAGTAACCATTTACTCAACAAGCCAGTTTTTGCTGACCTTTTGTTCCTCTTGTGGTATTTCCTAGAATTGCTTCCGGCAAGCATGGTGCTTGACAAAAGGTGCTCCCTGTTTTTCCTGCCCTATACATTGTGTGAATTTCCCTTGAATAAAGGAGACTTGATCAGAGCCCTGTCTTGTCTCCATTTCTCGTGTCTCTTGTCCCTCCTCATCCTCACTCCCCCTCTAGAGTCCTCGTTGCTGGACCTGCGGGACGGGTCACAATCCCATGGCAGGGCACATACCACAATCAGCCTGTGAACGCATAAATAAGTACAACAACAAATCAATGTCTGTGCGTCTCTCTTTCTAAAGTCAATTAAAAAAACAAACAAACAGGCAAACACATCTAAAACACCAATCTGGAATCCAACTGCTTCTCCAACATCCATGGCACCAACCTGATCCAATTAGCATCACACTTACCCAAACTATCACAGCAGCCTCCTCCCTGATCTTTCTAGAACATCACACCCATTCTGTTCTCCAAGCTGCAGCCCCAGGGGTTCTAATGAGACCAGGGTCAGATGACCTGCTTCCACTGCTCCAAACCTCCCATTGCTCCCATCACCTACAGAACAGACGCCCAAATTGTCATAGACCTGCTCCAGAACTGATTTCTGTCCCGTTGTTCCTAGTTTCCACGAGAAAGGGTACCTGCAGGTCCCTGAACTAGTTCATCCTGGACTAAGAGCTGGAAGAGTTATACAGCAGTCCCAGGACACCACTATCTCAGAGATCGTAAGAGTGTGAGATCCTGAAATAAGCTCCACGAACCAGTCCCCTGAGCGATTCTGCAGGTGCAGGAATCTGTGGAAAGACAAAGGTCTGTTGAGAGCCTGGCAACCACCGCCAGGGTCCCCGGGCTCAGGCGGCTCAGGGCCCTTGCGCAGCCCCGGGGCCAGGTGACCTCGAGATGCCTACACTGCCTCAGGGCCTCGTCCTCAGAGCACACTCTTGCCAGAGACATTGTCTTTTACGGGACCTCCTGTCCCTCCCTGCGCTCCTCTCCCTTCTAGTCTGTCCTTCCTCTGAGCAGCTTTGGGGAAACGTTTGAGCCCGACCGCAGACAGCGTCCCTGTTTGGTTCACGACCCTCCAACTAGTGTTCATGGCCCCTGCGACCTGAGAACGAAAGTAAAACTCACGAACAACTCCGCCTCATCTTCCCCGCCGCCTTTAGACAGAAAACAGGGCCCGGGTTTCCGAATCCTCCCGGCCCAGCCTCCTGTCCACGTGTTTCCACGGTCAGCCTACTGCCCGTCACCCTGTGTCACCCTGTCTCACCCTCGTCACACAGCGTGTCACCCACGAGCACCTCACGCCGGGCCTGGGCTGCAGGACGTGACGGACGCCCGCACCCGGGCTGCGGGGCTCGGGGCGGGGGGGAGGGGAGGCCGGGGGACGCGCTCTCACCTCAGCCGGGCGCCTCAGCGCGGCCGCCGCCATCGGGCTCTGCCAGGAACGGAGGCCGGGATCCCAGCCGCTGCGGCTCCACCAGCCTCGGACCCGCCTCTGCACAGCAGGGACCACTCCTCCGGCGACTCCTCGGCGGAGACCCTGCGCTCGGGAGCCTCCGACTTACTGAACAGTCCGACAGGTCAAAACGACCACCAGGAGGAGTACTGGGAAGTCCCGCCCTGAGACCGGGCGCAGCACAGAAATGACGTACTGGGCCCTCATTGGCTCAACGCGCGCGTTGTCCTCTGGGTAATGGAGTTTCCCCAGCTGAACAAGGGACGTTCCTGTCTCAGTCTGGGACATTGGAGATCAAAGGGGTGGTTCTACCCTAGCTGAGCAGGTTAGTTTGTTAGAGCGTCTCTTCCATAGGACAGTGTTTGGGGTCTGACCCCTGATCATATCTTAAAGGACAACCTTAGGTTTCAGGGGAGGTGGGCAGGTTTGGGGGTATTGTCTACAACTGATTACTTACTTTTCTCGAGATTTGTGAAGCTCAAACTGCTGAGGCTTTTTAAACTAAATTAAATTTTTTTATTTTTTTATCCTCACCCGAGGACATTTTTTTGTTCAGGTCGAGTGGGAGGGAGAGAGAGGAAGAGAGAGAGAAACATCGATGTGAAAGGGACACATCGAGTGGCTGCCACCAGCACGACCGACCAGGACCAGGGACAAACTGCAACCGAGGTACGTGCCCTTAGCAGGAACCGAACCCGGGTCTCTTGGGACCACAGGCTGATGCTCTAACTGCTGAGCCAAACCGGCCAGGGCTGAGGCTTTGTTGATGCTTTTTTTTTTTATTCCCAAAGACCAACCATCCAAGTAGACCTATATTGTTATTAAGACACAAAATGTAGCCCTGGCCGGTTTTGCTCATTGGTTAGAGCATCGGCCAGCGGGCCAGAGAGACCCGGTTTGGTTCCCGCTAAGGGCATGTACCACGGTTGCAGTTTGTCCCCAGCCCCGGTTGGGTCGTGCGGGTGGCAGCCACTGGATGTGTCCTTTTCACGTTGATGTTTCTCTCTCTATCTCTTCCTCTCTCTCCCTCCCGCTCTATCTGAACAAAAAAATGTCCTCGGGTGAGGATTAAAACAAACAAACAAAAAAGACACAAAATGTATAGTCTTAGCTGGAATATGTAAACCATTTTCTGCCAATTCAAATGCATGGAGTCAATAGTGTTAGTGGACTTTGTAACTATAGGTTCTGTCTTGCACAGGACTTGTAAGATAAGGTGGAATTTAGGCCACCCTCATATATGAGGACAAGGAGTTGTCTCTGCCTCTGGTTTCCACGAAGAACTTTTCTGGAGCCTGTATCAGTGATGACCAATCCATATAACAACGTTGTTTAGCCATTTAGTTTTCCTAATCAGTGTTGTACTATATATTCATTTCCTTTGGGAACCTGACATATTTCTCAAATGGAAAGCAATTTATCAAATTCTGTTTACCTGTGGGCCTCAGTCTTCAGTGCAGAATCTTACCAGTTACATTATTTTTTACAGGACTCAGACCTTTCTGTCCCTAAATGCTGTCATCTCTCTTCTTCCTCTGAGTTTTCTGGAATGCTTTAGAACCCTAGCTCAGAAAATGTCACTCTTTTCTTCACAACCCTCCAACAGGTTTCGATGGCCCTCCTAGACCCTGTACCTGACTACAGTATTATAAGGCAAAACACATGTGCCAGGGCCAGGAATGACAATTTTAAAGCATAGTTCTGCATTCTTTTTTTTTATTCTCACCTAAGGACATTTTTCCATTTTTTGTTCAGATAGAGTGGGAAGGAGAGAGAGAGAGAGAGAGAAACCTCGACGTGAAAAGGACACATTGAGTGGCTGCCTCCCGCACAACCCAACCAGGACCAAGGACAAACTGCAACCGAGGTACATGCCCTTAGCGGGAACAGAACCCAGGTCTCTCTGGACCGCAGGCTGGCGCTCTACCTGCTGAGCCAAATGGCCAGGGCACATTCTTTAAAATGTAAAACATTCACCTACACTGTAACAATTTGAGATATAAAAATGTATCCAGCGCTGGCAGGTGTGGCTTAGTGGTGAGACCATCAGTCAAGACATGGAAGGGTCACGGGTTCAATTCCTGGTCAAGGGTATGTACCTGGGTTGCAGATTCAATCCCCTGTCCTGGTCAGGGTGTGTGCGGGAAGCAACCAGATGATGTGTCTCTTTCACACTGATGTTTCTCTCTCTCCCTTCATCCCTCCCCTTCCACTCTATCTTAAAATCAATGGAAAATATCCTCAGGTGAGGATTAACAAAAAATAAATAAAACAATCTGGCCAGTGTGGCTCAGTGGTTGAGTGTTGACCCATGCACCAAGATGTCACTGGTTTGATTCCTGGTCAGGGCACAGGCCCAGGTTGTGAGCCCAATCCCCAGTGGGGAGCAAGCAGGAGGAGGCCAATGGATGTCCTCTCTCATCGATGTTTCTATCTCTCTCTCCCTGTCTCTCTAGAATCAATAAAGAAAAAAATCTTTTAAAAAAAAAACATATATCCATACAAAAAACTAAATATAAATATTTATAGTAGCTTTTTTTATAATACCCCAAAACTGGAAATAACCCAAACCATAGAAAGATCAATAGTTAAACAAAGTGGTTATCCATAGAACAAAATAATATTCAGCAATAAGAAGAATTAACTACAGCCCTTGCCAGTTTGGCTCAGTGGTTGAGCGTTGGCCTGTGAACCAGAGAGTCCTGGGTTCGGTTCCCGCTAGGGGCATGTACCACAAAAAAAAAAAAAAGAAGTATAAACATAAGCATTACTGTTTAATTTTAAAATAACTGTGCAGTGTAAAGGAAACCAGTATTCGTTAAAGGGCATATAACATATATTGCCTATAAATAGATGAAAAATATGAACTAATATATTATAAAACATAAATCAATGACTGCCTGGAGGGATGGAAAAGGCAGGGAGAAAGTTTCTTTTTTTTTTTTTTATTTCTCACTCGATATTTTTCTACTTATTATCAGATAGAGAGGGAGGGAGAGACAGAGAGAAACATTAATGTGATAGAGCCAGATCGACTGGTTGCCTCCTGCACGACTCGACCAGGGCCTGGGACAAACTGCAACCGAAGTAAGTGCCCTTGACCGTAACCAAACCCACGACTCATCGGTCCATGGGCCGATGCTGTAACCACTAAGCCAAACCAGTCAGGGCAGGAGAAAGATTCTAAAAAGGTAGGAGGTAAATATGTACATAGAAGACAGATAAGTTCATTTTATGTATGACAGTTTCACAGCCTTATCCATATGTCAAAGCTCCACTTTACTTTTTACACCTAACGTAAAAAAAAAGCTCAAATCTTATAATTACACGTAGCTTAAAACACACATTGTACAGCTGTACCAAAACATTTTCTTTACATCCTTGTTCTATAAGTTTTTTTTTGTTTTTCATTTTTATCCTCACCCGAGGACATTTTTCCATTTTTTGTTCAGATAGAGTGGGAGGGAAAGAGAGAGAGAAAAACATCAACGTGAAAGGGACACATCGAGTGGCTGCCATCCACACGACCAACCAGGGCCGGGGACAAACTGCAACAGAAGTACTCGCCCTTAGTGGGAACCGAACCCAGGTCTCTCTGGACCGCAGGCCAACGCTCTAACCGCTGAGCCAAACCGGCCAGGGCTCTATAAGCTTTTTATCTATTAACTTCTTTTTACTTTTTAAAGTTTTTTGTTGTTGTTGTTGAAAACAGACCCAATCTGGCTGGTATGGTTTGGTGGTTGAGCGTCCACCCACGCACCAGGAGGTAACCGGTTCATTCCCACCATGCCCAGGTTGTGGGCCAAATCCCCAGTAGGGGGCATGCAGGAGGTGCCCAATCAATGTTCTCTCTCATCAATGTTTCTATCTCTTTCTCCCTCTCCCTTCCTCTCTAAAATCAATAAAGGAAAAAAAAAAAAAGAAATAAAATCAGCAAAATGTTCAGAATACCTTGAGAACCCTTGGTCAAATGTCCTATCTCTTAATGTCCATATAGTCCAGTCACTCAGGGACAATTTAGTTAACCCATTTGAAGTACTGACTGAACACCTATATGTCCAGGAATTTCACTTCAAATACCAGACTCTTCCCTACTACTTGCAGACACGGCAAAATATTACAAGGGGCATATATACTATACTCAGTCGCTATAATTGTGAAGACCACATTTTAGTCCCACAATTGTATTATAAACAAATAATCACTATCCTTCCAAATTAAGCTCAGAAAAGCTGAATTACAATGAACTGAAGTGAAGTATAAAGATTAATGGGTCAGCCCTAGCCGGTTTGGCTCAGCGGTTGGAGCGTCAGTCAGCCTGCAGACCAAAGAGTCATGGGTTCGACTCCAGTCAAGGGCATGTATCTCATTTGCAGTTCAGTCCCCAGCCCTGGTCGGGGTCATGCTGGAGGCAGCCAGTCAATGTGTCACTCTCATATTGATGTTTCTATCTCTGTCTCTCTCCCCCTCATCCCCTTTCTCCCTTTCACTCTCTCTAAATATAAATGAGAAAAAAAGATCCTCAGGTGAGAATTAAAGGAAAAAAGATCTGGAGGAATACCAGGGCTGTGAAGGTCCTCCCTTCCTTCTTTCTTTTCTGGCCTGTAGAGAAATGGCCTTGAGGAGAAAACACCAGAGCATCTAGGGGAATCCACAAATCTGTTAGAAACAGTTATAAAGGTCATGAGAATGTCTGTGACCACAGGTCACACAAGCCACAGTCTCTGAAACATTTGTGGATAAACTTTGTTCAGAAAGAGGCACCTTCTACCTAATTTACTGCAGTTTCTTCCACTCACTATTAATACAGTGTTTCTCCCCCAAGTGTGGTTCTACATAACCCTCACAGTCTTACAATAAATGACACCAGTGTATGAAATTTCATACACCATGGCACATGGCTCCTTGGAAACACATGGGGAGGAGTTCCCTCAACATTGCTTGGAATTTTACGATCCAGGGAACAAAATTCATATTGTTCACAGAAGCACAACAAAGGCCTCTTCTTCAAGGTTAACTATGACCTCCTCTATAATTGTGGCAGCACCAGGTTTGAAATAAGAACCACAGATAATGCAGTCTTTCTTTCAAGGCTTTGGACAACGATGCAAAATAAACCAATAGCAAACAAAAACCAAAAACAATATCCTCCCACCACACTGTCCCTTCCAAAGCACAGAAAGTTCCACTCTAAATGCGTACAGATCACAATTCTGCTTTCATATCATCCCACGCAGTGAATAGATCAACCGAAATAAAAGGTAGTACAAGCAAAATGACCTTTACAAAAAGATTATAAACCAGAGCAGCCCAGAGCAATCAGTTTCCAAGTTGGTAAATGAGAACCTAGAAAAATTCATCACAGCATAATATAAGAACAATGTCCCTAAAAGAGGTAGCCCCTCTTAGCTGAGGATGGGTCTCCTGCACCAACACTAGGTCCATTCCCAAGTCAGAGAGAAAAGAATGAGGATCTCACCAAGAGCTTAGCTTATTCATAATTTTCTCAATCAAGTCAGCTTCCCTGGGCATGCAGTTGTGACTGAGACATACTGTGCAGGTGAGCCAGGATGTAGAGATAAAATGGTCACAAAAAGTGGCAGTGACATCACTCTAATAGCCCAGGGCAAGTTAGAAAGTGCCATGCAGCTCCTTAAAGACTCACTTCTACCTGAAACTTAGGAATCTAGCAGTGTGTACATTCTGGTAAAAGGTTTAAATTCAGGTAAATGGGTTTCACAATGTTGTTATACTGAATGAGGAAATAAAACATTCCCTGAAAATTTAAGCTTATCTCAAGTGTGAACTCTCTGGTGTCTAAGGAGATTAGATTTGCAAGTACAAGATTTCCCACATTCATTACACTAATAAGGCTTTTCTCCAGTGTGAACTCTCTGGTGTTTGATGAGGGGAGCTTTGGCTGAAACTTTCCATAATCACGACACCCACAGAACCTTTCTCTACTGTGATTTCTCAAGAGGTGAGATTTGTGGCTAGAAATTTTCCAGATCCACTATCTGCATAGGGTCTTTCTCCAGTATGAAACCTCTGGTGTTTAAGAAGAAATCTGGCCCTAGCTGGTTTGAATCAGTGGTTAGAGCGTTGGCCCGAGGTCCAGAGAGACCTGGGTTCAGTTCCTGCTATGGGCACATACCTCGGTTGCAGTTTGTCCCGGCCCTGGTTGGGGTCATGTGCATGGTAGCCAGTTGATGTGTCTCTCTCACATCAATGTTTCTCTCTTTCTTCCTCCCTCTCTCCCTCCTGTTCCATCTGAAGATGAATGCAAAAATGTCCTCGGGTAAGGATTAAAAAAATTTAAAAAAAACAAGAAGAGATTTATGTCTAAAAGATTTCCCATATTCATTATACTCATTGAGCTTTTTTCCAGAATAAGCACATTGGTGAATAATAAGTATAGATTTGTACTGAAAGCATTTCCCACAAACACTGCAGTCATATGGTTTTTCTCCATTGTGACCTTTCTGGTGTTCATTGAAGCCAGAGTTTTTGCTGAAGGACTTCCCAGAATCACTACATTTATAATTCTTTTCTCCAGTGTGAACTCTCCTATGTTGAGTGGGGTGAAAGATTTGTCTATAGGCTTTCTCACATTCATTACATTCATAAAGCCCTTCTCCAGAGCAGACACTCTGAGGTTGAACACATGTCTTGGTGGACAGCTTTTTCACATTCATCCCACTCCTGATGACTTTTTCCTGTGTGAAAGGCCTGTTCACTGTCACTGCTACTGCCACTGTATCGCTCCTCCAGGTGTTAAGAGTGGCCTGATATGGCTGGGAATACCTTGCAAACCTCCGTACAGGTGGAAGATGCCCCAGATATGTACAAGCTGCTCCTGGTCACAACCCAGGTCCTGTCTTTTCTCCAGGGCTTCTCTCCAGTGGCATTCCTCTGTCGCTGCTTAACATTTGCACTGAAAAAGAAAGCTCTCACACATGTGTCTCTGAAGAATCCTTTCAGCTTGAGGTATGCTGCTTGGAACTCTGTCAGGTGCAAAACAAATTTGAAGACTGAGATGCACTACTCACAGGGATGGGTGTTCTAGGTTGCTGGAGCTGTCGTGGAAGCCCTGACCTGTGACTCCCCTTCTACAGACACACTGTGCTCAGAAAGGGCCTCCTGATCTTCTGATTCATGCCAGAAACCTGAAAGCAAAAAAAAAAAAAAAAAAGTTGCCCTGGCCAGTTTGGCTCAGCGGTTAGAGCGTTAGCCCGTGGATCAGAGAGTCCTGGGTTTGGTTCCTGATAAGGGCACATACCTCAGTTGATTTGTCCCCGGCCCTGGTTGGGGTTGTGTGGGTGGCTGCCACTTGATGTGTCTCTCTCATGTTGATGTTTCTCTTTCTGTCTTCCTCCCTCTCTCCCTCCCACTCTATCTGGAAATAAATACAAAAATGTCCTCAGGTGAGGATAAAAATTAGAAAAAAAAAAATGTTGATGAAAAGGATGTTGACATTAGTGGAAGGGGCAAGTCCCATTAAAAAGGTGTGTCAGGCCCTGGCCAGTTTGGCTCAGCGGTTAGTGTTGGCCTGCAGTCCAGAGAGACCCAGGTTCGGTTCCTGCTAAGGACGCGTACCTAGGTTGCAATTTGTCCCCGGGCCCTGGTTGGGTCATGCAGGTGGCATCCACTCAATGTATCCCTTTCACGTTGATGTTTCTCTCTCTCTCTCTTCCTCTCTCTCCCTCCTACTCTACCTGAACAAAAGTGGAAAAATGTCCTTGGGTGAGGATAAAAAAAAAAAAGGTGTGTTAGAGCATTGGCCTGCGGACCAGAGAGTCCCGAGTTCGGTTCCCATTAAGGGTACATACCAAAAAATTAATTAATTAATTAATTAATTTTTAAAAAAGTGTCAAGTATAAAAATGAAAAGGTAGAAATGAGGTGTGGCCTGTAGAACTTACACGAAAAACACTATAGGACAGAGGACTGGTTCCTGGTATGATCTGAATACAGCCCCTTATGTCATGTCCTCCAACAGTCACCCATCATCATGGTGAGGCCTCCTTTAAGACCATCTTGCTGTGCCCACTGTGTGAAAAAAACAAACAAGGTTCTCCCTGCAGCTTCTATCCTCATAGTAGTTGCATCTTCTACGACTATTCAGAGCCTAAATGATGTGACTTGTTTTTTACTAAGTATGTTTTTTATTAATTTATTTTTGTTATAGATATTTCTCCTTTTTCTCCCATTGATACTCTCCTCTGGTTCCTCCCTCACCCCCGGCATTGTTGTCTATGTCCATTGGTTATGCATATATGCATATAAGTTCCTTGGTTTATCTCTTACCGCCCCTTCCCCCCTCTTCTGAGGTTTGTCCATCTGCACCCTACTTCTATGTCTCTTGATCTATTTTATGACTCTTAATGTAAGACAACAGAAGTGAGCAGCCAGCACTGACCAGGAGCAACTCAGGATACAACAGTATTCAGGGAAAACAGTATTAGAAACAACTGAAGGTAGATCGTACAAGTCCAGTTATAGTTCACGTAATGACCATGACCTGGCACAGGCTGTCACAAAGAACTGTTAGCTACAGCCAGGAGTAGAACTGGAGGCCATGGATCTGGAGACAGTCTCCCTGCCAAGGGGAGGGGAAGCAAGCTGGGATCCATGAAACTGTCTGCAAGACTCCCGACTCCCAGACACTTCCTGCACTTTTTGAGGAAATAGGTGTTAGAGTTGCTGGAGTGTCCACTGCTTACGGCCCTCCACACAGACCAGCACTGGCAGCCACAGCACATGACAAGAAAGTGAGAAATTAGCAGAACCCATGGTCTGGCTATGAAACAAAAACTACCTAAGGAGAAAAAAGAGAAGGCACAACATCATCTTAGGACACTAAGAGAGACGTGAAGGTCTTACCCATGGATGCTACAAGTCCATAGATTCTCAGCATCACATCGCAGTACAGAAGTCTCTGAGCCTCATCAAGGAGCCCCCACTCCTCCTGGGAGAAGGCAACAGCCATGTCTTTGAAGTGCAGATCCTGTCACAATGGAGAGAGTTCAGTCCATGACCAGCTTCTCTACTAGGATTTTTACTTTGTCATACTCCCATCTTCCACATCCATTTCCTCCCTCTACTCCCCACCTCCGAGAAGATTCCAGGCCTTGGTGCCATTGGACTCACGCTTTTTTTATATTCCCATTGATACTGTGTCTTCCCGAAACAATAAGCAGATGGGCAGATAGATGATAACTGAGCTCTAGGTCTGGCATGTAGGCCACACTGCTTCTTATCACAGTGGATGTCGCAAACATAGGGTAGAGAGATAAGTTGGCCATAGATAGGATGTGAGTGATTAAACACTGGTCTTGTCAGGCAACGCACCTTTGGTCCCCTCGATTCTCCCTCCAAGATTCAAAAACATAGCACCACCCCTCACCCTTTTCACACCAGTCCCAAGTCCCTGGGGCCATCAGTTTACACTACCCCCTGCACGTAAATCTTTGAACCTCTTACACAGCTACATTACCTGAGGTACAACTTGACAGGTAACACAGCCATGAATAGGACAGTTTGTTTGCTGATTAGCTTCTTTCCCAGGATTCTAATTTCACCACCTGAGTAATCTATACCGTTTACTGTTCTCCCTTGCCCATGCCAGTGGAGATTTTCAAGTCTATGTGGCACAGATGTATGCTATGTCATTGATGTCGTATTGATCACTGTTAACATCCCTCAACTAAAACAGGCAGGTGGGCAGATAAATGACATCTAAGCTCTAACCTCGCATGTAGAACCACAACACCCCTTCTTTTGAGGCAATTCCCAAGGGGATCCCCATACTGTTTCCTTCAGACACCACAAGAAAAGGGCTCACCCTCATTCACTCTTGTATTAATGCCAAGGCCCTGAGGCCATTTAGTCACACTCCCTCTGTAAGTGCACATCACTCTGCCTATCACACCTCTTAAACAACTACAATCCCACATCCTCTGCCTTCCCCTGCCCTGCACTATAGTCATCTCCTTGGCCTCTGTACCTGCCACTCAGTATTTGTGGTCCAGGGAATGCTTGGTCAATTCAAACAGGATCAAATACTACCCAGAATTTGATGGTCCACACTCACAGAGGCAGCCTTCAATCCTATGAAGGCCTCCCTTCCTGAATGGTCCTTACATCAAACTCACCTATCAAGCACATCAGATCTCAGGTATGCTCAGCCCTCCTCCATCGGTGCTGTACTTTATGTCCCTTCAACAGTCCCAGCTTTCCTCTCTCCACCTCACACTCACTCAAAGCCTATCCCCGTGGCATTCTACCCCATCCTCAGTGACCACTTATGACCCTAAGGTGATCCGCCAGCCTGAATGCAACACCTCAGGCCACACCAAGGGTCACAACTAGATCCTGGTGAGTCTGTAGAGCAGTGAATACCCACCAGTTCCAGTGTCATTTTGTGTGAATTACTTTTACCTCCAATCAAGCTCACATCCAATCGTCCCTTAAAGGCCTTGGCCAATTGCCAAAGTATACACACTCTCCCCGACCCTCAACGTGACCACTTCTGTCCTTAACCTGTGTTGATACACACTTCCAACAACCATAGGCCCCAGCAGAATACTGGTCCTCTAACCCATCCTCTTCTTCCTAGGCTACTACTACCATTTTCATCCTGACCATGTTTCCCCATATCAGTGACCTACAATTCCTCTCTGGCCCATACCCTGTCCACTATTTTTTGGAGAAATCTCCATCCTGACCTTCTCCTCAGAGTTCCAGACACACACAATACTGCTCTCAGAAACATCTCATACCCTTAACAAGACAAAACAAAACCCCTTATATCCCCAGTGGAAATTCCTCTCACTACTATAGATTTCCTCATCTCAGTTGATGGTGTGTCCACACCTCCAGCTGCTGAAAACAAACCTTCAAGTCATACCTGACTAACTTTCTGTGTCTTAATCTCAAATTAGAAAATCCAGGTGGCCACACCTAAAACACCCACCCAGAATCCAACTGATTCTCCCACCTCTATGGCCACCATCACTCACTAAAACTATAGCAGCAGCCTCTTCACACATTTTTCTACCACCACCCTCACACCCATAGTTCTCCATGTTGCAGCCTCAGGGAGTCTAAAGAGACGTGGGACACATTACCTGCCTCTACTACTCCAAATCTCTCAATGCTTCCATCCTCTGCAGATCAGACACCCAACTTGTCACACTGTTAATCTAGACCTGACACCTCCCACAGTTCCCAGGTCCCACAAAAATGAAAGGATACATTCAGGTCCCTGAACCAGCTCAGCTTTCCCTCCAAGCCTTTGTACAGTCTGGTACCGACACCTGGGAGGATCTCCCACATCTTATTTCACTGGCTGCAAAAAACCAGAACCATTTTATATAACCCTAGACCTTGACTTAGGATCCTTGGCTTGGGGTCTGTTCAAGGTCCCAAGGCCTAAGGGCTGGAAGAGCTGTACAACACCCCCAGGACACCACTATGTCAGAGTCCATGAGTGTGAGGCCCTGAAATAAGCTCCATGAACCAGCACTCTGAGCGATTCTGCAGGTGCAGGAATCTGTGCAAAGACAAAGGTCTGTTGAGAACCTGGCAACCACCGCCAGGGTCCCTGGGCTCAGGCCGCTCAGTGCCCCTGCCCAGCCCCGGGGCCAGGTGACCTCGAGATGCCTGCACTGCCTCAGGGTCTCATCCTCAGTGCACACTCTTGTCAGTCACATTGTCTCTTACAGGACTTCACCTCCTGCCCCTACCTGCGCTCTTCGCCCTTCTAATCTGTTCTTCCTCTGAGCAGTTTTGGGGAAACGTTAGAACCTGACCTGACAGTGTCCCTCTCTTGTTCACGACCCTTCAACTAGTTTCCACGACCTCAAGTGCCCTGAGAATGAAAGTAAAACTGCTCAGGCACAACTTCCCTTCATCTCCTCTGTTGCCTTTAAACAGAAAACAGGGCAAAGTTTCTGGAAGCTTCCTGGCTTAGTGGACCCTGTGTGTCTTTACATGGCGGCTCCTCAGCCTGTCACCTTCTCCTGAGTCTCACCGTGTGTCACAGAAGAGCGTCTCCTTGTCCTGAACGCTGGAGTCTAGCTGCAGTAGTTGTCAAGAGCCCCTCTCCTGGGGCTGCGATGTTGGGGATGGGGGTGTGAGGCGATGAGAGCGATGTCCTGCACTCACCTCAGAGGGGCGTTTCACTGCAGCTGTCAGCCTTAGATTCAGGGGACTCAGTTGAGTCTGTGAAGCACCGAGGTCCCAATCCCGGCCAGGTGCCGATTGCCAAGCCTCATACCCGCCTCTGTCCAGCGGGGACGAGTCCTCTGTGGCCCTCAAGTGCTCTGCAATCTCTGACTCGGTGAACAAACCGGAGAGGTCAAAGTGTGCCAGGAGGATGACCTGGAGAGTTCCTCCTTAACCCAATTAACACACAAGCAAATGGCCATCTGCTGCTTTTATTAGTTGAATGCCGCCATCATTGGGCACCTTGCCCAGTGGGAAATGCAGTGTCCTCATCTGCACATGGGGCGCTAGCACCAGTCACTGATCTGGGAGAGGAAAGGTGTGACGCGCCAGCACTGCTGGAAAATGACAACTCGTTTGAATCTTTCCGGAGTTTTCTGTAACTTATGACTTATTTGGAGGCATTATTTCGGACTCTATGAATCTCAGAATGTTCCCTGAGATGCAAAGTATTTCAATTATTCCCAAAGACTACAATTCCAATTGGACATATATTCTGATTCAGACACAAAATGCATCCACAATTAGCTGGAACATGTTAACCATTTTCTGCCAATTAAAGTGCATGGAGCCTGAAGCAATAGGGAATTCTGTAACTATACAATTAGTGTGGGCCATGCCTTGGAAGATAAGAAGGGATTCAGGCTGCCTTGAGGTAGGAAAGAAAACGAGTTATCTCTGCCTCTGGTTCCCACAGAGAACATCTGTCGTGCCTGTATCTTCAGTGACAGAGTCCAAGCCATAGAACAATGTTGTGTATCACTTAGCATTTCCTACTCAACATTCTAAGATATATTCAGTTCCTTTGGGAATCTGACATATTTCTCAAACAAAGAACACCTTATCACATTCTGTTTGGGTATGGAAGAGAGACTAGTGTTCCCTGGCACAGGACATGTTCAAAGAGAGTATCCAAACACCATCATCTCATCACATCTTGCAGGGAAGAGATTACCATTTCTCTAGCGATTTCTGGGACTCTTGGGAATGAGGAACTGATATAGAAACTTGTGAAATGCAATTTACAGAGTGCTATTAATGATTATGTAGTTACTCAAAGACAGTGGTAGAAATAGCTCCAAAAACATCAGTGGAGAGTAAAAAGAGTTAGACCTCAATAACTTGTTTTGTGTGTGGTATGTGCCCCTAGCGGAAACCGAACCTGGGACTCTCTGGTCTGCAGGCCACCGTTCAACCGCTGAGCCAAACTGACCAGGGTCTAACATAACTTTTATTAGGAGACAATTAAGCCTGAGTTAGACTAGCCCAATCTTGGTATTGTGGTTCAATTTTTAAAATTTTATATTTATTGATTTTAGAGGGAGAAGAGAGAAAGAGATACATCAACTTGTTGTTCTATCTATCTGTGCATTCACTGGTTCTTTTTTTTTTAATGCAATTTTACTTTATTATTTCTATCACCATTTATCCCCTATATGCTGTCTTCCACCACCACCCATGCCCTCCACCCCACAATCACCACTGTTGTCCATGTCATTTGGTTATCTTTCATTATAGCTCAACCCATCTACCCCACCCCCACCACCCACCTCCATCTGCCTGCTCTCTCTGAGTGTCTCTATTTTGCTTTGGCAGTTCAAATTTTTTTCAATTCTGCATACAAGTGAAATCATATGGTACTTGTCTTTCTCTGACTGGCTTATTTTATTTAGCATAATGTTCTCCAGTTCCATCCATGCTATCAAAAAGGGCAGAATAGCCCTGGACGGTTTGGCTCAGCGGTTAGAGCATCGGCCTGAACCAGAGTCCAGGGTTCGGTTCCCACTAAGGGTACGTGCCTACCTTGCTTGCAGTTTGTCTAGGGCCCTGGTTGGGGTCGTGTGGGTGACAACCACTTGATGTGTCTCTCTCACATCGATGTTTTTCTCTCTCTCTTCCTTCCTCTCTCCTACCCACTCTATCTGAAGATAAATGCAAGAAATGTCCTCAGATGAGGATAAAAAAAAGGGGGGCAGAGTAGTATTCCATTGTGCAAATGTACCACAGCTTGGATGTTGTTGTTTTTATCCTCAATGGAGGACATTTTTGCATTTATCTTCAGATAGAGCAGGAGAAAAAGAGGGTGAGAGAGAGATGAGAGAGACACATCGAGTGGCTGCTACCCACACGACCCCACCCGGAGCCGGGGACAAACTGCAAGCCAGGTACGTGCCCTTAGCGGGAACCAAACACAGGACTCTCTGGTCCGCAGGCCAACACTCTAACCGCTGATCCAAACCGGCCAGGACATTTTTAAATTTTTTTGAAGTATCTCCATACTGCTTTCCACAGTGGCTGCACCAGTCTGCATTCTCACCAACAGTGCACGAGGGTTCACTTTTTACCACATTTTCGCCAGCACTTGCTATTTGCCAATTTATTTATTATAGCCATTTTTACAGGTGAGAGGTGATAACTCACTGTGGTTTTAATTTGCATTTCTCCGATCAGTGATACTGAGCATACTTTCATGTCCACTGGCCATCTGTATGTCCTCTTTGGAAAAGTGTCTATTCAGGTATTTCGCCAAATTTTAAATTAGATTATATTTTTGGTGTGGACTTTTATAAGTTTATAAATTTTGGGTATTAACCCCTTATCAGATATATCATTAGTGAATATGTTCTCCAATTCAGTAGTTTGTCTTTTCATTTTGCTGATGGTTTCCTTTGCTGTGCAAAAACTCTTTAATTTGATGTAGTGCCATTTGTTTATTTTTCTTATGTTTCCCTTGTCTAAGAAGATATGTAAGAAAAAATATTGCTAGAAGAAATGTCCAAGATTTTTCTGCCTGCGTTTTCTTGTAGAATTTTATGGTTTCAAGTCTAATATTTAAGTCTTTAACACATTTTGAATTTATTCTTCTTCTGTCTCTCTCTTTTTTTTTTTGGTACGTGCCCCTAGCGGGAACTGAACCTGGGACTCTCTGGTCCACAGGCCGACACTCCAAGGGCTGAGCCAAACTGGCCAGGGCTTGAATTTATTCTTGTGCGTGGTATAAGAAGGTTGTCTAATTTCATTATGTTTACATGCA
Source organism: Molossus molossus (assembly GCF_014108415.1). Taxonomy (NCBI): domain Eukaryota; kingdom Metazoa; phylum Chordata; class Mammalia; order Chiroptera; family Molossidae; genus Molossus; species Molossus molossus. The sequence continues at coordinate 1,104,134 of NW_023425357.1, forward strand.
TCTTTCCAATTTTCCCATCATCATTTATTGAATATAGTATCTTTAGTCCATTGTATGTTTTGCCTCCTTTGTCAAATACTGACTATAAAGGTGTGGATTAATTTGGGGCTCTCTATTCTTTTACATTGATCTATATGTCTGTTTTCATGCCACTACCATGCTGTTTTGATTAATATGGCCTTGTAGAATAGGTTCATGATAGCCTTAAAAGAAGCTCTGGTTTCTGTAACTACAGGGTTCAAGTTGTTAAAAGTGAAAACATTAATGTCTTGTTGGATTGCAATGAGAGTGGAGTAGAGTGTAAGTTTTCTCATGTGAAACTTAGGGCTTTGATTGATAAAGTGTGTTTCAGAATCTTGGAATGGAAACATCTGGTTAAATGCAGAAGAAAATGACAATCTGGAAGTTTTAAGCGACAGAATCTCTCTTACCAAGTGTCTGGGGAGATAAGCCTTCTTCTGCTAATATTACCTGGGGCATTAGCCTGTAAAAAAAATTTCAATTCTTCACAAGATGCACCAGAGCAACCTATAACTAGTACTAACTCTCAGCATGATGAAGAGAATTAATGGACATACAAGAAAAATTGTGATACTTTGTTATCACAAAACTGGGGATTTATTATCAGAAAACTGGGGAGGAAGGGTGCACACAGGGTCTAAGGTACTTTGACCAACAAGGAAAGAATACATGAATAGACCAAATATAATATATAAATGGAGCAAATTCACTGATGTTGTGCAGCACTAGAGATTCTGCATTTAGCGTTAGATCATGCAGCTGGAGGAGGGGTTCTAATAATCTACCTGTTCAGTTGACTGTGGATTCAATTGAGGCCTTTTGATTAATAAGGCTGAAAATCCAGTTAGTCTAGAACAATGTCTAAGACAGGACTGAAAGGTTTGGGAATAAAAATATTGGCTGAATTTATAATGGTGATAAGTACATCTATTTATTCATTAATCATATTATTTTATTTAGTTTTTAATCCTCACCCGAGGATATTTTTCCACTTATTTTCAGGCAGAGTAGGAAGGAGGGAGAGAGAAACATCCATGTGAGAGACACACATCAACTGGCTGCCTCCCACATGACCCCATGGCGGGGGCGGGGGTGGGGGATTGAACCGCAATTGAGGTACTTGCCCTCGACCAGAATCAAACCTGAGACTCTTTGGTGGGTGGGCTGAAGCTCTAACCGCTGAGCAAAACCAGCCAGGGCAATCCCATTCTTTTATTTTCTGTATTTTATAATGTGGACAACTTGGAAGGTCCCACAGACCTGGAAGAGACTGCCCCTCCCAGGGTTAGCTAATTATAAAGATAATAAACAAACTGCTCAATAGCCTACCTTTCTTTCATACACAAATCAACCAACTATAGCCATACCCCCATCCACCACCTTTATGGGACTCACACAGCGAGTATTTTTCCTAAATGAAAATGGGGCAAGGTACCAGAATATCAGGAACTACCCCTATGCCCCAAAAACCTGCCAGAATTATTCAAACTCTCATTTCTTATGCAATATATACTCTGCCTTACCCTTCTTGAAGAAACTAAGAGAGGCGTGTGGCCATGTTCTCCTCACTCTTTCTGCCTTCTAGACAACACTGTTGCTTTCCCATGTGGCCATGTTTTGCACAGCATGTCCCTGCTCTTGGAAATTGTGAATAAAAACTTCTTAAAGAGGCATTCAACTCTCCATGTCACCCTCCAGTCACCTCTGTATATTAAGCCCCATGGATATAATTGAGATCATTGGTGTAGGGAGCAGGGTGACTGTGTTCCACAGAAGAGCATGCATTCCTGACTGCTCTTGGCTGACTAACTGATTCATTCAACAGCCTACACTGCCTAGGATATGCTGTGTCTGGTTCGTTGCCTCAGGTCTCCAATGTCGATTATAGGATCTCAAAGATATGTTCCTTTCCAGATATCATTTAGTCTTCAGTGCTGAAATCTTCTGGGATATACAACTGTATGCACTGGGTGCCATTTGATTCCCTACTCCGACACACCCAGAGATCCTAAGGTAATCAGTTAACATACTAGGTACATGCCTAGAAGTTAGAAATGGTTTCCCTCAATAGGAAGGTGTTTGGAGCCCTTGCCAGTGTAGACCAGTTGGTTGGAGCATCACCTGAAAGGTCTCGGGTTTGATTCCCAGTCAGACCACATACCCAGTTTGCAAATTTGATCCCTGGGTCAGGATGTCTTACAGGAGGAAACTGCCTGATGTTTCTCTCTTATATCAATGAGTCTCTTTCTCCCTCTCTCTTCTTCTCTCTCTCAAATCAATGAAAACATATCTTTGTGTGAAGATTTATTTTCTTTGTGTGAAGATTTTTTAAAAATAATACTGATTTTAATTTAAAAAAAAAAAGAAAAAAGTTTGGAGGACATGTGGGCCATACTGTTTTCTCCCAAATCTTGTAAGAAAATTACATGGATCTGTCTCTGTGGAGAATGTCCCTGCCAAAACTGGTCCAAGTGTTTACTAGAAAGCAAAAGGACCCAGTGGTAGTATAGTGTGTGATGCCCTCTTCAGAGTAACCATAGTATACAAACAGCTTAAATGTTGCTTCCAAGGCAACGCTCTGTTTTTGCTTACACTGCTGTGTGGGTCAAGACCACTATGAAAACGTTTCCCCCATGTATGTGAAAAATACACTGCTGTGTTTCTCCTTTACTCTCGCCTGACTGTTCTCACCAGATGTGTGGGTTTCTTCTTCCCACACCAAGCAACTCTCTGCGACACCATCTGGGTGTCCTACAATTCAATAACCTCTGACACTAACTGCAAATAGTAAGAAACCCCCTAGTTGAGGGCACAGCCCCATAGGGCTGCTCTCCTCTTCAGACTCCAATTATAAACAGTAGGTCCCTGAGTTACCCACAATTTTCATCTGACTTGGCTACAAACTAGAGGTTCCCATGACACCTCCCTGAATTCGATCATTTGCTGAAACAACTCAAAAAAAGTCAGGGAAACACTAATCATTTACACTTTATTATATAATAAGGGATATGACAAAGAATACAGATAGCCCTGGCTGGTTTAGCTCAGCGGTTAGAGTGTCGGCCTGCGGTCCAGAGAGACCTGGGTTCGGTTCCCGCTAAGGGCACGTACCTCGGTTGCAGTTTGTCCCTGGTTGGGTTATGCGGGTGGCAGCCTCTTGATGTGTCCCTTTCACGTTGATTTTCTCTCTCTCTCTCTCTCTCTCTCTCTCTCCCCAACTCTATCTGAAAAATGGAAAAATGTCCTCGGGTGAGAATTAAAAAAAAAAGAATACAGATAAACAGTCCGGCCGGTGTGGCTCAGTGGTTGAGCATTGACCCTGCACCAAGAGGTCGCCGGTTCAATTTCCAGTCAGAACACATGCTCAGGTTGTGGGCCCGATCCCCAGTGGGGGGAATGCAGGAGGCAGCCAACCGATGTTCTCTCTCATCGATGCTTCTCTCTCACTCCTTCTCCCTTCCTCTCTCTCTAAAAATCAATAAAGAAAAAAAAAAAAAAGAATATGGATAAACAGCAAAGGGCAAAGTCTGGGAGGATCCCGAGCATAGGAACCTCTGTCCTTTTGGAGTTGAGGTGCACGACCTGCTGTGTTCACCAAGTTCTTTGAACTCTGTACTAGGGAGGCATAATTGATTATTGGGCTGAAAATTCCGAACTTCTAATCACGGCATGGTCTTTCTGGTGACCATCACCCACCCTGAAGCCATGCAGGAGCCCACCCAGAGTCCTATCACTTTGGAAACAAGAAATTGCTATCACCCAGGAAATTCCAAAGGAATTAGGAACTCAGTGTCAGGAACCAGGGCCAAAAACCAAATATTACAACAAAAAAATGTTCCTAGTGCTTTTATCACTTAAGAAATGACAAGGGTTTCCAGAGCTCTATGTCAGGAACTGTGGCAGATATAGATAGATAAATATTTCTATTATTTCACAACCTGCCTCACAGAGGTCTTTCAAAAGTGATTTCCCTTGTACCAGGAAGCATGTGGAAGAATATTCCTTAGACTACCTTCTTACACCAGAACTAAAAGTGGATTAAAGACCTAAATGTTAAAGACTTGAAACCATAACAATCCCAGGATAAAATATAGTCAGTAAAATCTTGGACCTTTTTTGTAACATTATTTTTCTGATAGAGTCCTAAGGCAAGGAAAACAAAAAATAAATAAACAAATTGGACTACATCAAAGTAAAACGTTTCTGCACAGCAAAGGAAGCCATCGGCAAATGAAAACAACCCACTGAATGGTAGAACATATTCATCACTGATACATCTAATAAGGGGTTAATATCCAAAATTTATAAATAACTTATGACACTCAAGGGCAAATAACACACTCCAATTACAAAATGGGCAAAAGACCTGAACAGACACCTCTCCAAGGCCATACAAGCGGCCAATCGACAAGAAAACATGCTCCGCAACACTGATCATCAGAGAGATGTAAATTAAAATCACGATCAGTATCATCTTACACCTGTCAGAATGGCTACTATCAATAAATCCACAAAAAAGTGTTAGTGAGGATGCAGAGAAAAGGAACCGTTGGTGGGAATGCAGCCACTGTGGAACAGTGTAGAGTTACATCAAAAAATAAAAAGTGAAACTCCCTTCTGACCCAGTGATTCCAGAAATACTAATTTAAAAGACATATGTTCACTGCAGTATTATTTACAAAGCCAAGATTTGGAACCCCCAAGTGTCCATCAGTGGGTAGCTGTGTCTATTTTGAAAGGAACTGTGGAGGTCTGGATCAGAGGAGGAAAGTGATCTTAACAAGGTCTTACCAGATAACGTCTGGCTACAGCGTGAAGAACAGAGACAGTAGGACTGAAGCTACCACTACATCCAGGTGAGGACTGAATTGATCAGAATGATGCAGTAGGAAAAGTGATTGAACTCTGGATCCATGTTTAAAAAAGAGGCAACTATGTTTCCTAATGTGGAGGAAGAGAGGTTGAAACACAAAATTGAGGGATAACCTGATTTTTGGTCTTAGGTATAGTAATGAAGCTCCATTATATAAGGTTGGGAAGAATGTAGGAGTACCATTCACAAGAAGCTTTGTTTTGGCCATGTTAGAAGTCTGAGGTGTTTCAGAAACCACTCAGTAGAAGTACAAGGTGGGCAACTGGACACAAATTTCTGGAAATCTGGGAGCATTCAGGATGGAGGCATCTGAAAATGTGAAGGGTTCTTTATGAACCCAGGTGAGTACCTGTGGTCACATGGAGGGGTAACTGGCAGGTGATGGTGGTAAAGTGATTAGAAGGTCAGGTAGAGGAGCTTGGGGGCCCACTTTCTTGCTTAAATATTCAACAATACAATAAATTAAGCTGTGATTTATAGTTTTAACCAATTTTCTAGGTGTATACACTCTTCACTGCAGCCAATTTAAAACTGCCGGTATGGCTCAGCAGTCTGAGCACTGTCCCAAGGACTGAGAGGTTCCGGTTCATTTCTAGTCAGGGCACTTGCAGTCAGGGTTGCAGGCTCGATCTCCAGTAGGGGACGTGCAGGAGGAAGCCAATTGATATGTCTCTCACATCGATATTTCTATCTCTCCTTTCCTCTCTCTAAAAAAAATGTTAAGCTCCTGGCCGGTTTGGCTCAGCAGTTAGAGCATCGGCCTGTGGTCCAGAGAGACCCAGGTTCGGTTCCCGCTAGGGGCATGTACCTCGGTTGCAGTCCCCGGCCCTGGTTCAGTCGTGCAGGTGGCAGCCACTCAATGTGTCCCTTTCACGTCGATGTTTCTCTCTTCCTTTCTCTCCCTCCCACCCTATCTGAACAAAAAATGGAAAAATGTTCAGGTGAGGATAAAAAAAAAAATTAAAAACATATTTAAATAAACAAATAAGTAACCTGCCATATATAATTTATAAAATTCAGCACTAACATATTTATCATATTTTAAAAGTATCTTTCTGTATTAAGGTTATAAGAGTCCTTACATTTTAGAAATACATTAGGGAAAAGTTACAAATTGACACATATGGGATTTTAAGCAAACGCATCCATTAATGTGTCAGACAGATAGAAGAACCACCATGAAAGATAATGATGGAAGACTAAGTCAGAATTTATGAAGTTCAGTAACAATTTTTCTGTTTACAAATCTATTTGAAAATAGCTATTACAAAGGCAGACTATGTCTTTTTTTTTTTTCTTTTTTCTTTTTATCGTCACCCGAGGACAATTTTTTTTAATATTTTGTTCAGATAGAGTGGGAGGGGGAGAGAGAAACATCGATGTGAAAGGGACACATCGAGTGGTTGCCACCCACACAACCCAACCAGGGCCGGGGACAAACTGCAACCGAGGTACGCGCCCTTAGCGGGAACCGAACCCGGGTCTCTCAGGACCGCAGGCCGACGCTCTAACCGCTGAGCCAAACCGGCCAGGGCCAGACTATGTCCTTGTATCAGAAACTTTATGTGCCGAGAAAGAAGCACCAAAAAGGGCAGGAAGAACTGGATTCAGGGATGCAAGCACATATGGAAACTCCCAAAATATATGTGTCTTTTTATCCTCACCCAAGGATATTTTTCTATTTACCTCAGACAGAGTGAGAGGGAGTGAGATAGAGAGAAACATGGATATGAGAGCGCCTCACGGACTGCTGCCCAAAATATGATTTTAAAAAAACGTATGTTTTGCCCAGTAGGTGTCTCTCAGTGGATTGAATGTCATCCTATAGACTGAGAGGTCCTGGTTCGATTCCAGATCAGGTCACATGCCCAGGTTGCAGGCTCAGTCCCCAACAGGGGGTGTGCAGGAGGCAGTCAATGGATGTTTCTATCTCTCTCTCTAAAAAAGAGACAATAAAAATATATTTAAAAAATTAAAATTAAAAAGTTTATCTTTTTAGTCAATTGCACTTAAATCAGACTTTTTCTCGTCTGTATCAAACTTTTAAATTTTTATTTTATTTTTTGTTTACTTTAGAGAAAGAGAAATTGATTATGCATGCATACATTGATTGATTCTTGTAAGTGCCTGACCATGGATGGAATTCACAACCTTCGTGTATCTGGATGACGCTATACCATACTGAGCAACCCAGCAAGGGCTAATTCAAACATTTTAAAACACACTATTTAAGCCCTGGCCAGTTTGTCTCAGTGGTTAGAGCGTTGGCCCATGGACCAGAGAGTCCAGGATTCAGTTCCTGTTAAGGGCACGTACCCCGGTTGCAGTTTGTCCCAGGCCCTGGTTGGGGCGTGTGGGTGGCAACCGGTCGATGTGTCTCTCTCACGTCTATGTTTCTCTATCTCTTCCTCACTCTCTCCCACTCTATCTGAAGATAAATGCAAAAATGTCCTCAGGTGAGGATAAAAAAAAGAAACTATTTAAAACTTGCGATTTCTCAGTCATTTTACTATTTTATTATCAATGTTCTTGAGGTTATTGGTTGCTAATGAATAAGTATATTAGAAATAGAATATAATGGTGTGCTACTGGAATATCTTACCATCTCCACGTTCAGTAACATCATTTTGGTGGTTTGAACATGACCATGATGAGAGTATTTACACCAGGGAAATAGACAAAGTGTACAAACCTAGACTGGGTTTAAATTTATTAATGACTGCTTAGACTTAAAAATTCATAGAGAATGGTAACATTGCAGATTAAATTTATAAGTGTATGGTACAAGTAGGCTTTAAATTGTACATAGATCAGCCCTGGCCGGTTTTGCTCAGCGGTTAGAGCGTCGGCCTGCGGTCCAGAGAGACCTGGGTTCGGTTCCTGCTAAGGGCAAGTGCCTCGGTCGCAGTTTGTCCCCGGCCCTGGTTGGGTCGTGCAGGTGGCAACCATATGACGTGTCCCTTTCACGTCGATGTTTCTCTCTCTCTTTCTTCCTCTCTCTCCCTCCCACTCTATCTGAACAAAAGAAAACAACAACAAAAAAAAGTCCTTGGGTGAGGATAAAAAAATAAAATAAATAAATTGTACATAGATCAAAAAATTAGATCCAATAATGAAAAATAACTTTTGCGTAGGGCCAAGAAGTCACTCAGATGACTAAGGAATGACTGAAACTCCAAGTCTTTGAAGCTGCACTCTCATCCCATTAATTAAAATAATAAATTCATAAAAAGAAAATAGGCAGAAGATTCTGAGCAGATATTTTCCAAAGGAGAAAAAGACAATGTAAATAAATGCACAAATGCTCACAATCATAAATTCTTAGGGAAATGTAATTAAAACAAAAACAAGTTACCACTACACAGATTTCCAGGGATTTTATATATATATATATAAATAATATATTTTTAATCCTAACCCAAGGATAATTTTCCATTTACCTTTCAACATAGTGTGAGGGACGGAGAGAGAGAGAGAGAGAGAGAGAGAAATATTGACGTGAGAGAGACACATCAAGTGGATGCCTCCTGCACAACCCCAACCAGGGCTGAGGACTGAACCAAAACCAAGGTATGTGTCCTTGACTGTAATTGAACCTGAGACACTTTGGTCTGTGGGATGATGATCTAACCACACTGGCCAGGGCTCCATGGATAATTTTTAAAAAAAAATTTTTCTTTATTGATTTTAGAGAGAAAGGAAGCGAGAAATGGAAACATCAATGAGAGAGAACATCAACTGGCTGCCTCCTGCATGCCCCCCAATGGGTATCTGGCCCACAACCTGGGCATATGCAATGACCAGGAATTGACCTGGCAACCTCTTGTTGCATGGGTTGACTCAACCACTGAGCCACACCGGCTAGACTACAGAAATAATATTTTAAAAAATTCACCATAGAGCCTGACTGGTATGGCTCAGTCACTGAGCCACACCGGCTAGACTACAGAAATAATATTTTAAAAAATTCACCATAGAGCCTGACTGGTATGGCTCAGTGGTTGAGTGTCAACCCATGCACCAAGACATCATGGGTTCAATTCTGATCAGGGCACATACACAGGTTGTGGGCCAAATCCCCAGTGGGGGGCATGTAGGAGGTGGCCAATCAATATTCTCTCTTATTGATGTTTCTATTCTCTCTCCCTCTAGAATAAAAAATAAAAAAATAAATAAAAAAAAAATCACCATATAAAGATTGGCAAAGTTGCAGAAGAACTGGAATTTTCATATACCATGGTTGGGTGGGAAGGTAAAGGGGACCACCATTTTAGATAATAGTTCCCCATTTCTTAAAATGTAAAACATTTACCTACACTGTAACAATTTGAGAAATACAATATATAGCAATATAAAGAACTGAATGCATGTATTCATAGCAGCTTTATTGTAATACCCTAAACCGGAAATAACCCCAACCATAGCCAGATCAATGGTTAAACAAAGTGGTTATTTATAGTACAGAATACTACTAAGCAGTAAAAAGCATTAACTATTCACATGAACATTATTGTTGAATCTCAAAGTAACAGTGCAGCATGAAGGAAACCATTATTTTTTCAAGAGTATACACCTTATGATGCTTATAAAATTATAGAAAATATGAACTAATCTATACTAAGTAAAGATAAATCAACAATTGCAGGGAGGGCTGCGACAGGCAGGGGGAGATTATAAAAGGGCAGGAAGTAAATACAGGGTAGAACAAAAGTAGGTTTACAGATCTTCATATGGAAAATATAACACTTAATAAATAATAATACAAGAATAAACTCTATGTTTCGCGTACTTACTACTTTAAACCTACATTTACCCCACCTGGAATATGAGTGACAGATAAGTCCATTTCATATATGATAGTTTCATAGCTTTATCCGTACGTCAAAGCTCACCAAATAGTACACATTAGATTAAGAACACTATGTTGCATGTCAATTATACAAATACCTGAATAAAGCTTTAAAACCTGTTTCCAAATAAAGACCTAGATATCACTCTTTACTAAGAATAAAAGGTTGGCAAGCCTATATGGACTCCACCATCTCTCTTCTCATGTCCAGGAAGGAGCAGTCTTGCTTCAATGGCAGCAAATATTGGCAAGCAGTGAAGACTACAGCCATCTGAGTCAACAGGAATGCTGACTGAGTCACAAAAGACACATCCTGGGACCGACTACAGGACCATCCTTCTCTCTAGCTTTGTTTTCTTGTCTGTAGAGCAATGGCCTTAAGGTGAACACCCCAAAGAGGCCAGGGGAATCCACAAAACCATTAAGATTATTTTCTCTGCCAATGACCTCAGCCACAGGAAACAGTTATGGAGGTCCTGAGATTGTCTGTAACCACAGAGCACACAAGCCATAGTCACTGGAACACTTGTGGATGAACGTTCAGAAGAGGAACCTTCCATATAATCTACTGCAGTCTCTTCCACTCATTATTAGTACAGTGTTTCTGTCCCAAGTGTGGTTCCACATAACCTTCAGTCTTACAACAAATGACACCAACCTATGAAATTTCGTACATCATGGCACATGGTTCCCTTGCATGACCTCAACATTGTGAAATTATGTAAAAAAGGGAAAAAAATTCATGTTGCTCCCAGAAGTACAAGAAATGCCTCTTCTTCAGAGTGACCTCCGATCTCCGCCGTAATCATCACACCAGGAAGTCATGTAGTCTTTCTTTCAAGGGCTTGGGCAGCAATGCAAAATAAGCCAACACTGGATAAAGAGCGATATTCTGACATCATGCTGTCCCTTCCAAATCACAGAAAATTTGGGCTCCCCAAAAATCTGTTCACCTCTGTATGCTGACAGATAATAATTCTTATTTCAAATGATCTCACGCAGTGAATACAACCACCAAAATAAAAGGCAGAAAAGCAAAAAGACCTCCACCGAAAGATCATAAACCAGAGCAGTGTACAACAAAGTTTCCAGGTTGGTGAATGAGAACCAGGAAAAATTCATCACATCATAATGTGAGAAAAACAATGTCCATAAGAAAGGTAGTCCTTAGCTCAGGATGGGTCCTCTGGACTAACACTGGGTCATGTCCATTCTCTAGTCAGAGGCAAAGAAATGAGGATCCTGCCAAGCACTCAAAATATTCATAATTTCCTCAAGCAAAAGGCAGAACACAGAGGTCAGCATCCCTGAGCATGCAGGGGTTGTGACTGACGCACACTGTACATGTCAGCCAGGTAGTAGAGGTAAAAGGGTCTCATCCACAAAAACTGGTAGGAAAATCAATCTGATAATAGCCCTGGGCAGGTTAGAAAGTGCAATGTAGGTCTTTAAAGCCTCGCTTGTACCTGAAACTAATGAGAAACCTAGCATATTGTATGGTCCGTTAAAACAGGTTTAAATTCAGGTAAATGGGTCTCAAAGAGTCTCCTGCAATGTTGTTATACTGAGTGAGGAAATAAACCATTCCCTGCACATTTAAGGCTTTTCTCCAGTATGAAGTCTCCGGTGTCTAAGGAGGTTTGATGTACGAGTAAAAGATTTCCCACATTCATTACACTCATAAGGTCTTTCTCCAGTGTGAACTCTTTTGTGTTGAATGAGGGCAGAGCTGTGGCTGAAGGACTTCTCGCAATAACTACACTCATAGGGCCTTTCTCCAGTGTGAACTCTCCAGTGTCTAAGGAGGTTAGATGTGCGAGTAAAAGATTTCCCACATTCATTACACTCATAAGGTCTTTCTCCAGTGTGAACTCTTTTGTGTTGAATGAGGGCAGAGCTGTGGCTGAAGGACTTCCCACAATCACTACACTCATAGGGCCTTTCTCCAGTGTGAACTCTCCAATGTCTAAGAAGATTAGATGCGCGGGTAAAAGATTTCCCACATTCATTACACTCATAAGGTCTTTCTTCTGTGTGAACACTTTTGTGCTGAATGAGGGAAGAACTTCGTCTGAAGGACTTCCCACAATCACTACACACATACGGCTTTTCACCAGTATGAATTCTCTGGTGTTTAATGAGGTTAAAGTTGTAGATAAAGCATTTCCCGCAAACATTGCATGCATAACGCTTTTCACCAGTGTGAACTCTCTGATGTTGAATGAGGATATATTTGTACCTAAAGCATCTCCCACAATCAGTACACTCATACGGCTTTTCTCCAGTGTGAACTTTCTGGTGATAAATGAGGGCAGAGCTTTGTCTGAAGGATTTTCCACAATCAGTACACTGATACGGTTTTTCTCCAGTGTGAACTCTCTGGTGTTGAATAAGGGCAGAGCTGTTGCTGAAGGACTTTCCACAATCACTACACTCATATGGCTTTTCTCCAGTGTGAACTCTTCTGTGTCGAATGAGGGCAGAGCTGTGGCTGAACGACTTTCCACAATCACTGCATTCATAAGGATTTTCACCGGTATGAATTTTCTGGTGTCTAATAAGATTAAATTTGCAGCTAAAACATTTCTTACAAAAACTGCATTCATAAGGGTTTTCTTCAGTATGAACTCTTTGGTGTTGAATGAGGATATATTTGCAGCTGAAGCATTTCCCACAAACACTGCACTCATAGGGCTTTTCTCCAGTGTGAACACTCTGGTGTCGAATGAGGAAAAACTGGCGGTTGAAGCATTTCCCACAAACACCACACACATAGGGCTGCTTTTCTCCCGTGTGAACTCTCTTAGGAAGAACGAGGTTAAAGGCTTGTATAGAGGCCTTCCCACATTTGCTACACTCAAAAAGCCCTTCTCCAGTGTAGACACTCTGATGTTGAACAAGGTTCTGGTTGTGAAGAGCAGCGGTTTCACATTCATTCCACTCGTGAAGACTTTTTCCACTATAAACTGCCAGCGCACTCTCATTGCCACTGTGTGGCTCCACAGTGTTCAGAGGGGACTGGTGCTGGAGAAGCCCTGACATGGCTGAAAAGTCCTCATCAATCTCCCTACCGGTGAAAGGTGGCCCTGGTACATAGAAGTTCTCCCCAGGCACAAACGAGGTCCTGTCCATATCTCCTGTCCAGGGAATCTCTGCACTGGCATCCCTCTGTTGCTGGTGAAGGTTTGCACTGAAACCAAAGTCTGTCATACATGTGTCACTGAAGAATGGTTTCTGCTCAAGGTATGCTGGTTGTAACTCACTCAAGTGGAAAATAGTTTTCAAGACTAAAATACACTGCTCACAGGGATGAGTCTTCGGGATTTCTGGAACTGTCTCAGAAGCCCTGACCTGTGACTCTCCTTCTACAGATACACTCTGCTCAGAAGGGGCTTCCTCATCTTCTGTTTTATGCCAACAACCTGAAAGCAGAGAAATGCTGAGGACATGGATGTTGACTTTAGTGGGAGGGACAAGTCCCATTACAAATGTGTGTCAGACATAATATGCTGGTTTCATGGGATTGTCTGAAATAAGAGACCTGGAGGCAGGTTGAATAAGGTGCTGACGTGCAGTACTGGGCCTCTGAAGATCACACAATACGGGAGGACCTTGCCAGGAAAAAGACAAAAAGATTGCACGCACCACATAGAACAGAAGCAGGATCTCCAACTCAGTCTTCTGCTAACACCACTTAGCAGCACTTTGCTGGTGACATGGGCAAGCTGTGGAGAAGGTTGGTTATGTCTTTTCCCCAGTAAAATTCAATAAATGAGTAGCTGGTTTTCAAGGAATACTTAAGGATGTTTGAGCACCTCATAACACATGCACAGGTCAATGCTAGAATATACGGCAGAGGGAGCCGTGCAGAGAAACAGGTGATGCACAGAGGCCACAAAGGGGAACGTAGGCAGGAGCCAGGAAGTCACAGATAAAATGACAAGTCAGCAAAGTGTCAAGTATGGGGAACAAAAAAGGCAGAAATGTGTTGTGGGTAGTGGAACCTTCATGAAAACACTACTGGACACAGGGCAGGATTCTGGCATGATCTGGACACAGCCTTACATCATGCAATTTCCCAGTTGCCACTCACCAGGGCCAGGCCTCCTCTGAGACCATCTTGTCATGTCTACGCTGTGAAAAAAAAACAAACCAGGATTCTCCCTGCACCTTCTATTGTACAACTACTCAGACCCTGAATGATCTGGGTCTTAATGAAAGACAACAGAGGTGAGCAGCCAGCACTGCCCAGAGCAGCTCGGCACACGGTGGTATTCAGGGGAGACAGCATTACAAACACTGGAAAAGAGATCTTACAACTACAGTCCATGGTTCATGTAAGTAATGACCATAGCCTGGCACAGGCAGTCACAAAATCCTTTAGCTAGAGGAAGGGGGCAAAAATGGAAGTCATGGATCTGGACACAGCCACCCTGCAAGGGAGAGGGTCAAGAGGTGAAATATATTAAGCTGTCTGCAAGACTCCTGACTCCCAAACACTTTCTGGACTTTTTGAGGAAACAGGTTTAAGGATGCTCAGAGTGTCCATGGCTCAGGGCACTCCACACAGCTCAGCACTGTCAGCAACAACACACATGACAAGAAAGTGGGGGAAATTAGCAGAGCCCATGGTCTGGCTGTGTGACAGATAAAGCTATTTCGGGAGAAAAAGGGAAGACAGAATCACCTCAGGACACAAGGAGAAATGTTAAAGTCTTACCCACGGATGCTGCAAGCGCAAAGATTTCCAGCATCACATCGCAGTACAGAAGTCTCTGATCCTCATCCAGTAGACCCCATTCCTCCTGGGAGAAGGCAATGGCCACATCCTCAAAGTTCAGATCCTGTCATAATGGGGACAGTCAGTCCATGATCAGTTTTTCTACTGGGATTTTAAGTTCATCATACTCCCATCTTCCACATCCATTTCCTCCCTCTGCTTCCCACCTCCAAGAAGATTCCAGGCCTTGATGCCATTGGATTACTGCTTTTCTTATATTCCCATAGATATTTCGTCTTCCCGAAACAATGGGCAGATGAGCAGACAGATGATACCTGAAGTCTGGGCCTGGCATGTAGGCCACGCTGCCTCTTGTAACAGAGTGGCTATCACACACATATGGTAAGAAGAGAAGTTGGCCATAGAGAGGCTATGAGTGATTAGACACATCTTGTCAGGAAATATCCCTGTGGTTCCCCACATTGTCCCTCCAAGACATAAAACACATGGCATCACCCTTCACCCTTAGGACCCAAATCCCAGGGCTCTGAGGCCATCTATTTACACTACCCACTGCAGATAATTTTTTTTTCTTTGACTTTAGAAAGAGTGGAAGGAAGAGAGAGGGAGAGATAGAAACATCAACGAGAGAGAATGACTGGCTGCCTCCTGCATGCCCTCCACTGGGGATTTGGCCCACAACCTGGGCATGTGCCCTGACCAGGAATCGAACAGGCAACCTCTTGCTGCATGGATCGACGTTCAACCAATAAGCCACGCCACTGGGCTCTGCAGATAATTTTTGAACCACATGTCTCTCACATAGCTACATTCACAGAATCAAAACTTCAAAAGTAATGCAAACATGCCGTGACAAGGACAATTTGTTCCTTGATCAGCATCTTTTCCAGGATTTTAGTTTCACAACCTTCCCAATCTACCCCTTGCTTACCCATGCCAGTGGAGATTTTTTTTTAAGTATTTTTTAATTGACTTTTTTTTCGAGAGAGAGAGAAACATTGATGAGAAAGAAACATCGATGGGCTGCCTCCCACATGCCCCCTTCCAGGGATCAAGCCCACAACCTGGGCATGTGCTCTGACCAGGAATCAAACCGGGACCTCTCAGTACATGGGATGGCGCTCAATCCACTAAGCCACGCTGGCTGGGTGCCAATGGAGATTTTCAAGACACAGGGGTCTGAGGTCCTACATCTCATTGAGGCCTTTTTTTTTTTTGCATTTATCTTCCAATAGAGTGGGAGGGAGAGAAGGAGGAAGAGAAAAACATCGATGTGACAGAGACACATTGAGTGGTGGCCACCCACACAACCCCAACCAGGGGCTGGGGACAAACTGCAACTGAGGTACATGCCCTTAGCGGGAATCAAACCTGGGCCTCTCTGGTTCACGGGCCGACGCTCTAACCACTGAGCCAAACCGACCAGGGCTCTCATTGAGGTCTTATTGATCATTGTATCAGCCCTCAACAACAGGCAAGTGAGCACATAAACGGCACCTACACTCTGGACCTGGCATGTAGGACCACAACAACCCATCTTTTCAGGCAATTCCCTGGGAGATCCTCAGCATATATGGTACAGACAATGCCTGGTAAATTCAAAGAGGATCAAGTACTACCCAGAGTCTGATGGTCCACACTCACAAAGGCAGGCTTGAGTCCTGGTATAAAGGCCTCCGACCCTGACTGTCCCTTGTTTCGACCTCACCTACCGAGAACCACGTCAGATCTCAGATATCTCAGCCCTTCTCCACTGGCACGGGACCTGATGTCCCTTCACCAGTAACAACTGTCCTTTCCACCTCACCCTCACTCAAGGCCCAGTCCCAGGATCAGGGAGTACCCTATGTCCAGTGAATGTCTCAACTCTCGTTAATTCCTTTTTGGCCTCCAATTCATCTCACATCATTCATTCCTTGAAAACCTTGGACATTTGACAAACAAGAGTCTCCCCTTTCCCCATGTGACCACTTCTGTCTTTAACCTGTGTGTTGTGACACCCATCTCTCCACACCATGGGTCCTAATAGGAAACCCAGTCCTCAGGCTTACCCTCCTCTTCGGGGCTACTACTACCATTAACATCCTGACCGCGATTCCCCATAGCAAAGTGATCTACAGCTCCTCCCTGGTCCATATACTCTCCACTACATTTTGGAGATGTCTGTATCCTGAACTCTTCCTCAGAGCTCCAGAAGCCCCTAAACAGCTCGCTAAAACATCTCAAGCCCTTAACAGGCCAAAAATAAAACCCCTGATATCCTCAAGCAAAATTACTCTTACTACTATGGATTTCTCCACCTCAGTTGATGGTGATTCTATTCTTCCAAATGCTGGAATCAAATCTGCATATATTCCTTGACTCTCTCTCAACCTTCAAATTAGAAAATCCAGGCAGTGCCCTGGCCAGGTTACTCAGTTAGTAGTAGCACTGTCCCGATAAAACAAGGCAGTGGGTTCAATACCCTGTCCAGGCACATACAAGAAACAACCAGTAAATGCACAAATTAACAGAAAATCAACATCTGTCTCTTTATCTCCCTTCTTCTCTCTCCAAAATCAATAAATCACACTAAGAAAAGCACACACACAACAAAATCCAAGAGGCCACACCTAAAACACCAATCCAGAATCCAACTGCTTTTTCCACCTCCCCGGACACCATCCCGGTCCAGTTACCATCACACTCACTCACACTGTCGCAGTAGCCCCCTCCCTGGTCTTTCTGCCACATCAAGCACACCCATACTGTTCTCCATGCTGCAGTCACAGTGATTCTAAAGACATCCGGGTTAGATCACCTGCCTCCACTACTGCACATCTCCCACAGCTCCCATCACCTGCAGAGCAAACACCCAACTTGTCACCAAGCTGCTCTAGTACTCATTCTTGTAGCATTGTTCTCAGTCCCTGAACCAGCCCAGCCGCCCTTCTACATCTTTGCACATTCTGGCACCTATGCCCGAAAAGGCCTCCCACATCTCATTTCGCTTCAAAACTAAAACAAGACGCTTTATATAATCCTAGACCCGAACTTGGGCCCCTGAACCTGGTGTCAGTTTAAGATTCCCCAAGCTGGAAGGGTGGCCCAACAGTCGCAGGACACCACCATCTCAGAGGCCCTAAGAGTGTGAGGCCCTGAAATAAGCCTCCCAAGCCAGTACCCTGAGCGATTCTGCAGCTGAATCTGTGGAAAGACAAAGGTCTGTTGAGAGCCTGGCAACCACCGCCAGGGTCCCCGGGCTCGGGCCGCTCAGTGCCCTTGCGCAGCCCCGGGCCAGGTGACCTCGAGATGCCTGCACAGTCTCAGGGCCTCATCCGCAGTGCACACTCCTGCCAGTTGTCTCTACAGGCCCTCACCTCCTGTCCTCCCTGCGCTCCCCTCCCTTCTAGTCGGCTCTTCCTCTGAGCTGTTTTGGGAAAACGTTAGAACCCGACCTCAGACAACGTCTGTCTTTTGTTCGCGACCCTGCATGGCCGCCGCGTCCTGAGAATGAAAGTAAAACTCCTCACGCGCAACTTCGCCTCACCTTCCCCGCTGCCTTTCGACAGAAAGCAGGGCCCGGGTTTCCCGGATCCTCTCGGCGCGGCCGCCCGTCCACGTCTCCGCGCGGCCGGCCCGCGGCCCGTCGCCCGCTCCCACCCCCGTCACACCGCGTTCCCCACGAGCGCCTCACGGTCCGGACGCGCTGCCTGGGCCGCAGGACCCGGCGGGCGCCCGCACCCGGGGCCGCAGGGTTTGCAGGGTGGGGCGGTGAGGGACCAGGAAACGCAGACTCACCTCAGCCGGGAGCTGCAGCGCGGCCGCCGCCATTAGACTCTGTGGGCGGAGCGGACTCTGAGGCGCGGAGGTTCCGATCCCGGACAGTTGCGGCTCCAGAAGCCTCGGACCCGCCTTTGCACAGCGGAGGTGACTCCTCCGGCGCGTTCTCCGTCGCGACCTGGCGCTCGGGAGCTCGGACACCTGACTCGGTGAACCGACCGGAGAGGCCAAAATGACCACCACGAGGAGGACCCGGAAGTCCCGCCCTGACCCCATGCCCAGCAGAGAAACGCCCCCACCCTGGGCTTTCATTGGCTCAACCTGCCGTCTTGGGCGCAGTGCCCTCTGGGTAATGTAGTTCCCTCCGCTGCACAGCGGCCGTTAGTGTCCTAGCCGCTGACCTTGGAGATGAAAGGATGTGCCGCTACCCTAGTCAAGTAGGTCAGTCACAGCGACTTTTCCTCACGCCAAGGTAGTGGGTTCGATACCTGGTCAGGGCTGAAATGACAATTTTAGGTTTCAGGGGAGGTTGGCAGATTTCTGTAGAGTGTTGTCTGCAACCGATTACCAGTATTTTGGAGACAGTTTTTTCAGACTCCATGAAACTCTGAATGCTCTCTGAGGCGTATTATTTTAATGATTTCCAAGGACTACAAATCCAAGTGAACATATATTCATTCTCATTCAGACACAAAATGCAAGCTTCTCTTCTTACCGGAAAGGGGATCTGGCCCTTGGCAGGTCTCCCTGGGCCTGCTGGTGGAGTGTGAGTGTGAGTGTGTTCTTGACTTTGTGCAGGAAAAATTTCACAGCATGAGTCCAAGTGAATTTTAGAGGATGTTTGTTAAAGCTGGGGACAGTGAAACAAGGAAGGGCTGGAGAAATGAGGTAGGCTGGTCAGCTTTGGCTCACTAAGAAGTCAGAGAAAAAGGGGCCTTGTGGACAGGTTCAGGGGGTTTATCTGGGACAAAACTGGTGCAGACCATTGCTGAGGCATGCCTGTTGGGGGAGGAGGGATGCCAGCTTGCTCCAGGGACGTAGAACACGTGCTGGATCCTTTGTCTTCAGTCTTTTATGTCTCTTGCTGGCGGGAATCTTAGGGGAAGTCTTGGAGGAGGGCTTCAACAGAATATTCATAAGTTTTCTAGGTGTGCTGCATAGGATGGTGGTCTTCACTGATTGGTCAGTGTCAGGGCAGGGGGTCATTAGTCTTGGCAGCTGGTCCTAGTGTAGCTCACCTGATTTTGCTGCTTTACTGAGTCTGAAGCCGAAATACAACTGAGGCCTAGCAGTTATTTCTAGGGAGGTGACCTTCTGTATCTGCTGTAAATTGCTGTCAGTTTGCTCAGCTCTCTATCTGTTTCCCTAGTCCACTTGTCCTGGCTTACTGACCTGTCTCACTCTTAGCTGGAATGTGTTAACCATTTTCTGCCAATTCAAATGCACGGAGTCAGAAACCTTACTGGATTTTGTAACTTTCTCTGTGTTCAGTTTGGCCAGGACTTAAAAGATAAGGTGGAATTTAGGCCACCCTCAGGAAGGACAAAGAGTTATCTCTGCCTCTGGTTCTCACAGAGGACATTTCTGCTGCCTGTATCCTCTGTGATGGTGTCCAAGCCATAGAACAACATTGTTTATCCATTTAGTATTTCCTATATTATATCCTAGGATATTTTCAATTCCTTAAGGAACCTGACACATTTCTGAAATAGAGAGCAACTTACCAAATTCTGTTTGGGTATGGATCTCAGTCCTCAGTGCAGACTTTTGCCAGTTAAATTGTCTTTTACAGGTCTTCAGCTTCCTGTCCCTAACTGCTATCATCACTCTTCTAGTCTATTTTTCCTCTGAGTAGTTTTTTGGAAAACTTTAGAACTCTACCTCACACAATGTCCCTCTTTTGTTCACAACCCAAGTTACCATGGCCTGCACTGACCCCGTGCCTGACTACAGTATTCTCAGCAAAGCACATGTGCAAGGAAGGCATCCGAACACCATCATCTTACCTAGTCTTACTGGAAAAAAGATTATCATTTTTCTGATAATTGCTTGGACTCTTGAGCATGAGCAGTTGATATGTCAGAAATAAAATTGTGAAGTGCAGTTTACCCAGAGCTATTAATAATGATTATGTAGTTATTCAAAGACAGTGATAGAAATAGTTCTGAGGAAACATCAGTGAAGGGGGAAGAGTTAGGTCAGTTAGGGCACATACAACAATCAACTAATGAATGCATAAATTATAAATAAGTGGAACAACAAATTGATATTTATCTCCCTTTCTGTCTCTAAATGTCAATAAATTTAAAATAAAATAAAATCAGCAAAACATTCAGAAAACTTTGAGCTCCCTTGACCAAACATACATACTCTCACTAGCCCTAATGGCCACATAGTCCACTCACTCAGTTTCCCCTATTTGAAATTCAGGCTGGAAGACTTGTGTGTCCAGAAATTTCACCTCCAATATCAGATTCTGCCCTACTATTTGCAGACATGGCAAAATATTACAAGAGGCACATGTATTATACTCAGTCTCTGTCATTACCTCGTGAAGGCCACCTTTTGGTCCCAAAAGAATTATGAAAAAATAAAGGCTATCCTTTTAAAATGAAGCCCAAAAAGGCTGAATTACATTTAACTGAGCTGAAGTATGAAGGTTAATGTGCCAGAGGCAATGGTCCGTGGTATCAACATCTGACGGCTGATCACGCACTTACTGATCATTCCCCAAAAGCACCTGCCAACAACTTATCTTTTACTTCTCCAAATACAAAGTGTATTCTCTTCAGGGGAAAGTACATTAACAAATATATTGTTCATTTTTGTTCTGTGTGGTGAAGAAAAATATTTTTTTCTACTGCTCTATTTCTCAATGTGGGTTGAGATTATGGCTTTGTGTGAATGTGTGTAAATTCAATCTTTTTTTTTTTTCAGCTTTACTGAGGTATAATTGACTAACCTGTAAGATATTTACAATGTACATGTTATGATTTAATAAACATATACATTGTGAAAGGCAGATTAAGGCTTTTGATTGGGGGTTTTGGCTTCTTTTTTGAAGGTTTACAATTTTTCAGAAACTCAGAGAAACTGGATTTGTGAACTGCTAAAGGTGTAAATGTGAAAGGTAATGTTTTATTTATCTGACGAATAAAAGTTAGAGGAATCTAATTAGAAGTCTAGGCACCATAAAGTATAGTTTACACATGTCTGTACTGTAGACATCTAGATTAGTAAAGGGAAACTCAGGATTTTAAATAACAAGAGAATATTGAACCAACTATATAAAACATTAATACCTCAATAAACAATTTTTTCAGTGAGCAGAGTTTTCAGTGAATAAAGTTAAAAGACACACCTAATAAAGCCATACAAATGTATTTTGTATCCTGATTGCAATTTGCCTTAAATAACTAATGAATACAATTCAGCACTAACATACTTATATTTTTTAAATATTTGTGTGGCCCTGGCCAGTTTTGCTCAGCGGTTAGAGCATTGGCCCGCGGACCAGAGAGGCCCAGGTTTGGTTCCTGCTAAGGGCATGTACCTCAGTTGCAGTTTGTCCCAGGCTCCAGTTGGGTTAGTGTGGGTGGCGACCACTTGATGTGACTCTCTCCATCGAGATGTTTCTCTCTCTCTTCGACCCTTTCTCCCTCCTGCTGTATCTGAAGATAAGTGCAAAAATGTCCTCAGGTGAGGATTAAAAAAAAAAATAATAATAATAATAAAAATATTTGTATGTACCCAGGTTATCAGAGTCCTTACATTTTAGAAAGGCATTAGATCTGGGATTTTAAATAAAATAACCACTAATATCCCTGGGGATAGATAGATACAAGAACCACCAGGATGACAGATAATGATGGAGGGCTAGGATAGGATTCATTGGGTTTCATAAGTGATTTCTGTTCGTGGATATATTTGATATAAGCCATTACAAAGGTAGACTATGTACCTGCATCAGTAATTTTATATGCCAAAAAGGAAGTAATGAAAAAAGCAGGAGAAACTTGATTTCAGGGATGTAAGCATGTATGGAAAAAGTAGGTTTTAAATCAATTATACTTAAAGTGTAAAATAAAGGTTTAAAACTTGCCACTTCTCAGTCATTTCGCTGTTCTATCATCAATGCTCTTGAGGTTATTTGTTGCTACTGTATCAGTACATTGGAAATAAAATATAATAGTGTGCTACTGGAACATCTTCCCATCTCCATGTTCTGTGACATCATTCTGGTACTTTGAAGCTGATGATAATGAGAGTATTTACAGCAAGAAAATTGACAAAGATTAAAACCTAGACTTGACTTAAAGTATTATGGAATATATAGACTTAAAGAAAGTGGTGGAGTAAGTTCACAAGACAGATTCATCTTATACATGTATGGTACAAGTGAGCTTTAAATTATATATAGGCCCAGCCGGTGTGGCTCAGTGGTTGAACGTCAACCCATGCACCAGGAGGTCGCCGGTTCGATTCCAGGTCAGGGTACATGCCCAGGTGGTTGGCCGAATCCCCAGTCAGGGCCAGGCTGAAGGTGGCCAATTGATGTTCTCTCTCATCAATGTTTCTATCTCTCTCTCCCTCTCCCTTCCTCTCTAAAATTAATAAAGAAAAAATATTTAATAAATAAATTGTATATAGGACCAAAAATTGAAGGAAAAAAAACAATTTTCTTTCAAGTATTAAAAAAGTAAGTGTTCCATATGTAAACAAAGTAACTCATGTCACTGAGGAATGAGTAAAATTCCAACATATGTCTTTGTTGCTGCACTATTTTCCTATTGGTTAAAATAAAAAATTCATGAAAAGAGCCCTGGCTGGTTAGGCTCAGCAGTTAGAGCGTGGGCCTGTGGACCAAAGAGTTGTGGGTTCAATTCTGGTCATGGTCCCCAGCCCTGGTCAGGGTTGTGCGGGAGGCAATTGATGTATCTCTCTCAAATTGATGTTTCTCTCTCTCTCTCTCTCCCCTCCTCCCTCTCTGCCTGAAAATAAAGGAAAAAATATCCTTGGATGAGAATTTAAAAAAAAAGATTCATGCCCTGGCCAGTTTGGTTCAATGGTTAGAGCATTGGCCTGTAGTCCCAAGAGGCCCGGGTTCGGTTCCCACTAGGGGCATGTACCTCGGTTGCAGTTTGTCCCCGGCCCTGGTTGTGTCGTGCGGGTGGCAACCACTTGATATGTCCCTTTCATGTCGATGTTTCTCTCTCTCTCTCTCTCTTCCCCTCTCTCTCTCTTCTTCTCTCTCCCTCCCACTCTGTTTGAACAGAAAAATGGAAAAATGTCCTCAGGTGAGGATTAAAAAAAAAAAAGATTCATAAAAAGAAAATAGGCAAAATATTTTGAGTAGACATTTTACCAAAGGTGATAAAGACAATGTAAATAATTGCATGAAAAAATGCTCACCATTGTGAATTCTTAAGGAAATGGAATTAAAATAAAAGACAGTTACCACTACACTGATTTCCAGGGCTAATATTTACAAAGATGAACCATAGCAAGTGCTGGCAGAGTTGCAGAAGAACTGGAATTTTCATTACTGTGCGTGGGTGGGAAGAAAAAGGGAATGACCGTTTTATTATTATTTTTTTTTAATCCTCACCTGAGGATATTTTTCTATTTATCATCAGATAGAGTGGGAGAGGGGGGGAGAGAGAGAGAGAGAGAAAGACATCAATGTGGGAGAGACACATCAACTGGTTGCCTCCTGCACAACCCCGACCAGGGCTGGGGATGAACTGCGACCGAGGTAAATGCCTTTGACTGGAATCAAACCTGCGAATCATTGGTCTGTAGGCCAATGCTCTAACTGCTGAGCAAAACCAGCCAGGGCAGGAATGACCATTTTAGATCATAGTTCTGCATTTCTTAAAATGTAAAACACTGACCTACAATGTAAGAGTTTGAGAAACAAAACATATGTATATAAAAACTGAATTCAAATATTCACTGCAGGTTTATTTGTAATACCCCAAAGCATACACAGATGAATAGATAAACAAAGCAGTAATCCACAGAACAGTATAGGACTCAACAATAAAAAGAATTAACTATGCACATATGTATCACTGTTGAATGCCAAAATTACTGTGCAGCATGAAGGAAACAAGTATTTTTTTTTAATCCTCCCCAAAGATATCCTAAGAGAGAGGAAGGGAGAGAGAGAGAGAACAACAGAAAAATAAACATCATGTGAGAAAAATCTTTGGGTTGGTTGCTTCCCATACATGCCCCAATCCAGGACAGAACCCACAACCCAGGTATGTGCCCTGTGAATCGAACTGGCAACCTTGCAGTGCACAGGAAAATGCTCAACCAACTTAAATTATAGAAAATATAAACTAATCTATGGGAAAGGTAGATAAATCAGCGACTTTCAGGAGGTCTAGGAAAGGCAGGGAGAGAGATTATATAAGAGCAGGAGGCAAATATATGTTGGGGCAAAAGTAGGTTTACAGCCCTGGCCAGTTTGGCTCTGCTGTTAGAGCGTCGGCCCATGGACCAGAGTCCCAGGTTTGGTTTCCACTAAGGTCATGTACCTTGGCTGTGGTTTGTCCCCGGCCCCAGATGGGGTCCTGTGGGTGGCAGCCAGTCAATGTGTCTCTCTCACATTGATGTTTCTCTCTCTTCCTCCCTCTCTCCCTACCGCTCTATCTGAAGATAAATGCAAAAAAATATGTCCTCAGGTGAGGATAAAAAAAAGTAGGTTTAGAGTTGTTTGTATGAAAAAGAATGCAATGATAAAAAATAGTATAAGAATAAACTGTTTTGTGTACTCCTAACTGTAACACTATTTTTACCCAACATTGTATATAAGTGACAGGTAGGTTTATTCCTGTATGTCAAAGCTCATCAAATAGTACACATTAGATAAGTAAACTTTGTTAAATGTCAATTATACATATACCTAAAGCTTTAAAAACTGGTTCCAAATAAAGACCTAGATATCCCTCTTTTCTTAAATAATTATGTAGGCAAGCCTATATGGACTCTACTATATTTCTTCTCATGTCCAGGGAGGTGCAATCTTGCTCAGTGGCAACAAATACTGACAAGCAGTGAGGTCTACAGCCATCTGAATCAACAGGAATGCTGACTGAGTCACAAAAGTTATAGCCTGGGTCCGGCCAGTGTGGCTCAGTGGTGGAGCGTTGACCCATGCACCAAGGATTCGCTGGTTCAGTTCCCGGTCAGGACACATGCCCAGGTTGTGGGCTCGATCCCCAGTGAGGGGCATGCAGGAGGTGGCCAATCTAGGTTCTCTCTCATTGATGTTTCTATCTCTCTCTCCCTCTCACTTCCTCTCTCTCTAAAATCAATAAAGGAAAAAAAATTTTTTTTAAAGATATACCCTGGGACCAACTATAGGACCATCCTTCTCTCTAGCTTTGTTTTCTTGTCTGTAGAGCAATGGCCTTGGGATGAACACCCCAAAGAGGCCAGGGGAATCCACAAAACCCATTAAGATTATTTTCTCTGCCAGTGACCTCAGCCACAGGAAATAGTTATGGAGGTCCTGAGATTGTCTGTAACCACAGAGCACACAAAGCCACAGTCCCTGGAACATTTGTGGATAAACGTTCAGAAGAGGCACCTTCCACCTAATTTACTGCAGTACACTCACTATTAGTACAGTGTTTCTGTACTGAGTGCGGTTCCACATAACCTTCAGAGTCTTACAACAAATGACACCAGCCTATGAAATTTCGTGCATCATGGCACATGGCTCCTTTGCAGGACCTGGGGCAGAGGAACCCTCAACATTACTGAGAATTATGTAATATGTACTGTGAACAAGGCAATAAAATTCATATTGTTCAAAGAAGCCAAAAAGGCCTTCTCTTCAACGTGACCTATGACCTCCCCAGTAATGTGCCACCAGGCAGCAAATTAGAAGCACAGAGCCATGCAGTCTTACACTGAAGTCTTTGTGCAGCAATGCAAAACATGGCAATGTTAAAAACCGGCCATCTTCTGCCATCCTACCGTCCCTTCTGAAGCATAGAAAGTTTGGGATCCCAACAAAATCTGTTCAGCCCTACATGCTCACAGATTGCAATTCTGCTTTCAAATCATCGTGCACAGTGAATAGAACCACCAAAATTAAAGGTACAAAGCAAAATCACCTTTACATAAATATCATAAAACACCCTGCTGGTGTGCTCAGTGGCTGGAGCATTGGCCCACAGACAGACTGAAGGGTCTCGGGTTCTATTCCTAGTCAAGGACATTTACCTGGGTTACGGGTTCAATCCCTGGCCCAGGTCAGGATCATGTGAGAGGCAACCAATCAGCGTCTCTCTCTCTCTCTCCCTACTTTCCTCCATCCTTTCCACTTTCTCTAAAAATCAATGGAAAAATATCCTCGGTGAGGATTAACAACAACAACCAAAAGTCATAAACCAGAGCAATGTACAGCAAGCAGTTTCCAGGTTGGTGAATTAGAAGCTGTAAAAAGTCATCACAGCATAATGTGAAAACAACACAATGTCCCTGAATGAGGTTGTCCTTGTTTGCTTAGGTTGGGTCCTCTGGACCATCACTGGCTCTGGTTGTTCCCTAGTTAGAAAGGAAGGAATGAAGATCCTGCCAAGTGGTCAGAGTATTCATACTTTCCTCAAGCAAAAGGGAGAACTCAGAGGTCAGCCTCCCTGAGCATCTAGGGGTTGTAACTGTGCAGCAGAGCCAGGTGGTAGATGTAAAATGGCCCCAGCCACAAAATGTGACATCGGTCTAGTAATAGCCCTGGGCAGGTTAGCAAATGCAATGCAGCTCCTTATAGCCTCGCATGTACCTGAAAGTTATGAGGAATCTTGCACAGTGTATGTTCCACTAAAAGAAATTTAAATTACGGCTCTCATAGTCTCCTCCAGTGTTGTTATATTAAGTGAGGAAATAAAACATTCCCAGCACATTTAAGGCTTTTCTCCAGTGTGAACACTTCAGTGTCTAAGGAGGTTAGATTTGAGGCTAAAAGATTTCCTACATTCACTACACTCAGGTCTTTCCAGGGCATGAACTGTCTGTTGTTTAACAAGGCCAGAAGCATGGCTAAAGGATTTTCCACATTTGCTACATTCAAAATGCTTTTCTCCAGAATGAACTCGCCGGTGTTGAATAAGGTTGGAACTTTGTCTAAAAAATTTCCCACAATCACTACACTGATAAGGCATTTCTCCAGTGTGAAGTCTGTGGTGTCGGAAAAGGGTAGAGCTCCGTGTAAAAAACTTACCACACTCTGTGCACTCATAGGGCTTTTCTCCAGTGTGACATCTCTGGTGTTCAATGAGGACAGAGTTTGTGATAAAGGACTTCCCACAATCGCTACACTCATAAGGCTTTTCTCCAGTGTGAACCCTCTCGTGTTTAAGGAGGTGTTCTTTGCGTCTAAAAGATTTCGCACACTTACTACACTCATAAGGCCTTTCACCAGTGTGACCTTTGTGGTGTTTAATGAGCTGAGAGCTTTGTCTGAAGGACTTTCCACAATAACTACATTCATAAGGCTTCTCTCCAGTGTGAATTCTCTGGTGTTGAATGAGTCTATATTTATAGCTAAAGCATTTCCCACAGTCACTACATTCATATGGCATTTCTCCAGTATGAACTCTCTGGTGACGAATGAGGCCAGAAGTATCACTATAAGATTTCCCACATTCACCACACTCAAAAGGATTTTTTGCAGAATGAACTCGACGGTGTTGACTAAGACTGCTACGCTGTCTAAAGCATTTCCCACAAATACTGCACTCATACGGCTTTTCTCCAGTGTGACATCTCTGGTGTTCAGTGAGGCTAGAGTTTTGGCTGAAGGACTTCCCACAATCACGACACTCATATGGCTTTTCTCCAGTGTGAACTCTCTGGTGTTGAAGGAGGTTATACTTTTGTCTAAAGGTTTTCCCACATTCACTGCACTTATAAGGCTTTTCTCCAGTGTGAACTCTCTCGTGTTTAAGGAGGTGATCTTTGCGTCTAAAAGATTTCCCACATTTACTACACTGATATGGCTTTTCACCAGTGTGACCTCTGTGGTGTTCAGTGAGCTTGGAGCTATGTCTGAAGGACTTTCCACAATCACTACACTCATAAGGCTTTTCTCCAGTGTCAACTCTCAGATATTGAATGAGGACAGATTTGTAAGTAAAGCATTTTCTACGAACACTGTACTCACATGGCTTTTCTCCACTGTGAACTCCCATATGTCCAATGAGGTTAAAGATTTGTCTAAAGGCCTTCCCACATTTGCTACACTCATAAAGCCGTTCTTTAGTGTAGACAGCATGACACTGAGCATGTTTCTGGTTGTGACGGGCAGCTTTTTCACATTCACCCCACTCATGATGACTTTTCCCACTGTGAATGGCCTGCCCCCTCTCAGTGCCCCTGTGTGGCTCTACACTGTTAGACAAGGTCTCCTGCTGGAAATGGACTGAAATGCCTGGGAAGCCCTTCCCAACCTCCATACAGGTGAAAGATGCCCCTGATACGAAGAAGCTGCTCCCAGTCAGAGACGAGGCCCTGTCCATATCTCCTTCCCAGGGCTTCTCTCCACTGACATCTCCCTGTTGCTGGTGAATGTTTGCACTGAAACAGCAGCCTCTCACACATACGTCTCTGAAGAATGCTTTCTGCTCAATGTTTGCTGCTTGTAACTCAGTCAAGAGCAAAGTAGCTTTCAAGACTGAGACACACTGCTCACAGGGATGGGTCTTCTGGGTTGCTGGAGCTGTCTTAGAAGCCCTGACCTGTGACTCTCCTTCTACAGATACACTCAGCTCAGAAGGGGCCTCCTCGTGTTCCAATTTATGGCAACAACCTGAAAGCAGAGAAATGCTGAGGACATAGATGTTGACTTTAGTGGGAGTGGGAAGTCCCATTACAACAGTTTGTCAGACATAATACATTAGTTTCATGAGATTATATGAAATAAGAGACCTGGAGGCAGGTTGAATAAGGGGCTGCTGTGCAGCACTGGGCCTCTGAAGATCACTAATCGGAGAGATGTCACCAGAAAAAGGACAAAAAGAAAACATGCACCACATGAACAGAAGCCGGATCTCCAACTCATGCTTCTGCTAACAATGTTTAGCAGCGCTTGTCTGCTGGTGCCATGGGCAAGCTGTGGAGAAGGTTGGTTAGGATTTTCTCCCAGGAAAACTCAATAAATGAGTAGCTGGTGTCCGCACACTACTTAAGGCTGTATGTACACCTCATAACACATGAGCAGGTTGATGGTGGAGGATGCTGCAGAGGGAGCAGTGCAGAAAGAAAAGAAAAACAGCTGATTCACGGAGGTACAAAGGGAAGGTAGCCAGGAACTGGGAAGTCACAGATGAAATGATAGGTCAGCAAAGCGTCAAGTATGAGGAAGAAAAGGTAGAAATGTTTCATAGGCAGTGGAACTGGCTCCAACACACTACTGGACACAGGGCAGGATTCTGGCATGATCTGAACAAAGCCTTATGTTATGTCATGTCCCAGTTGCCACTCACCAGGGCCAGGCCTCCTCTGAGACCATCTTGCCATGTCCACCCTGTGGAAAAAAACTGGGTTCACCCTGCACCTTCTATTGTACAACTACTCAGATCCTGAATGATTCAGGCCTTAATGAAAGACAACAAAGCGCCCTGGCCAGTCTGGCTCAGCAGTTAGAGTATCGGCCTGTGGTCCAGAGAGACCCGGGTTCGATTTCTGCTAAGGGCACGTACCTTGGTTGCGGTTTGTCCCTGGCCCTGGTTGGGCCCTGCGGGAGGCAGCCACTCAATGTGTCCCTTTCACATCGATGTCTCTCTCTCTCTCTCTTCCTCTCTCTCCTTCCCACTCTATCTGAACAAAAAATGGAAAAATGTCCTCGGGTGAGGATAAAAAAAAAAAGGGAAAGACAACAGAGGTGAGCAGCCAGCACTGCCCAGAGCAGCTCGGCACACGGTGGTATTCAGGGGAGACAGCATTACAAACACTGGAAAAGAGATCTTACAACTACAGTCCATGGTTCATGTAAGTAATGACCATGGCCTGGCACAGACAGTCACAAAAACCTTCAGCTTAGCTAGAGGAAGGGGGCAGAGTGGAAGCCATGGATCTGGACACAGCCACCCTGCAAGGGAGAGGGTGAAGAGGTGGAATGCATTATGCTGTCTCCGAGACTCCTGACTCCCAGACGCTTCCTGGACTTTTTCAGGCAGCAGGTGTTAGGATGCTTGGGGAGTCCCTGACTCAGGGTACTCCTCACAACTCAGCACTGCTAGTCACATTACATATGACAAGAAAGTGAGGACGATTAGCAAAGGCCTGTGGTCTGGCTGTGGAAAGGCAAAGCTACCTCAGGAGAAAAAAGAGAAGGCAGAACACCACCTCAGGAGACTAGGAGGGATGTGAAGGTCTTACCCACGGACGCTACAAGTGCAAAGATTTCCAGCATCACATCGCAGTACAGAAGTCTCTGATCCTCATCAAGGAGCCCCCACTCCTCCTGGGAGAAGACAATGGTCACGTCCTCAAAGTTCATATCCTGTCACAATGGAGAGAGTTCATTCCATGATCAGTTTCTCTCCTATGATTTTACATTCCTCATACCCCCACCCTCCACATCCATCTGCTCCATCTACTCCCCACCTCAGAGAAGATTCGAGACTTTGGTGCTATCAAACTCACTCCCTCCTTATATTCCCATTGATACTATGTCTTCCCACAACAATAAGCAGATGAACAGACAGATGATACCTGAGCTCTGGGCCTGGCACGTAGGCTACAATGCCTCTTGTTAACACGGTGGGTGTCTCAAACATAGTACAGGGAGAGAAGTTGGCTCTAGAGAGGGTGTGAGTGATAAAACACTGTTCTTGTCAAGCAATACCCTGTGATCCCCCACATCATTCCTCCAAGACACAAAACAGGTGTCATCACCCTTCACCCTTAGGACTCCAATCCCAGGGCACTGAGGACATCCATTTACACTACCCTCTGCACATAATTCTTTGAACCACATGACTCTTACACAGCTACATGCCCAGAACACAACTTGAAAAGCAACACAAACATGCCTTGACAAGGACAATTTCATTTGTGAACAGTATCTTTCCCAGGATTCTAGCTTCACCACCTCCCTACTTACCCTTCTTCCTTTCCCATGCCAGTAAAGATTATTGAGCCCGGGTGGCACTGACGTCTGCTATCTCATCGAGGTCCTATTGATCACTCTATCAGCCCTCAAGAACAATATGCAGGTGGGCACATAAATGGCACCTAAACTCTGGACCTGGCAGGTAGGAACACAACACCCCCTATTTTCATGCAACTCCCCCGGGGTTCCAAATATTGTTTCCTCTAGACACCACCAGACATGGGCTCACAATCAATTCACTCCTAACTTCTAAGCCAGGGACCTGGAGCCATGAATTCAGTCCCTCTCCAAGCACTCAACACTCTTCCTGCCACACCCCTCACACCTGCACTCCCACAGCCCAGCCTCCTCCTGCCCCACACCGTCACCTCCTCGTCCTCTCTACTCGTTACTCAGCATATGTGGTCCAGACAACGCTTGGTCAATTCAAACAGGATCAAGTACTACCCAGACTCTGGCATAAAGGCCTCCCTCCGACTGTCCCTTGTTTTGACCTCACCTATGGAGAACCACGTCAGGTCTCAGATGTCCACAGCCCTTCTCCACTGGCGCTGTCCCTCCACCAGTAGCAGCTGTCGTCTCTCCACCTCAACCCCACACAAAGGCCCAAATCCAGTGGCTGCCACCATATGCTCAATGAGTCTCCCAGATGACACTAAGCTAAACCACCTGACTGACTGCCACACCAGGGGTCACAACAAAATCCTGATGAGTGTTTAGAACAGTGAATATGAACCTGCCACACTGTCATCTTCTGCGGATTCCTCTTTTAATGTGTCTCACGTCCACTCACCCCTTGAAGGCCTTGGCCACTTGCCAAACCATAATCTGCTCCCCACCCTCTAAACGATCACTTCTGTCTGTAACCTGTGTTGTGACACTCACTTCCCACAACCAGGGGTCCCAACAGGAAACCCACTCTTCAGGCCCACCCTCTTCCTGAGCTACTCCTACCATTATCATCCTGACAAAGATTCTCCATATTAAAGTGATCTACAGCCCTGGCAGGTTTGGCTCGGCAGTTAGAGCATTGGCCTGTGGACCAATGAGTTGCAGGTTTGATTCTGGTCAAGGGCACGTACCTCAGTTGCTGTCCGTCCCTGATCCTGGTCGGGTCGTGCGGGGTGCAGCCAGTCGATGTGACTCTATCACATCAATGTTTCTCTCTGTCTCTCTCTCTGTCCCTTCTTCCCACTCTATCTGATGATAAACAGAAAAGTATCCTTGGGTGAGGAATAAAAATAAATAAATAAAGTGATCTACAGCTCCTCTCTGTTCCATGTACTCTCCACTACTCTTTGGAGAAGTCTCTATCCTAAAGTCCAGACTTCCATGAACTGCTCTCTGAAACATCTCATACCTTTAACATTTATACCTTTAAATATAAAACTCCTGAGATTCCCCAATGAACATTACTCTTACTGCTATGGATTTCCCCATCTCAGTTGATGGTGTTTCCATATTGTCAGCTAGTAAAACCAAACCTTCATGTGATTCCCTGACTCTTACCTCTGTCTATTCAACCTTCAAATTAGAAATCCAGGAGACACACTGGCCGGGCTGCTCTGCTGGCAATACGCCAAGGTTATGGGTTCGATCTCCTGTCAGGGCACATACAAGAAACAATCATTGAGTGCATAAATAAGTAAACAACGAATCAACATCTCTCTCTCTCTCTCTGTGTCTCTTTCTCCTTTCCTCCCTCTCTAAAATAAAATAAAAATGAAAATAAAACATCCAGACAACCACACCTAGAAACCCGATTTAGAATCCAACTGCCTCTCCCACATCCAAGGTCACCTGATCCAGTTACCATCACACTCACCCAGAAGATCACAGCAGCCTCCTCCTTAGTCTTTCTACCAGCTCCCTCACACCATACTGTTCATGCTGTAGCGACAGGGAGACAAATGAGACCTGGGTCAGATCATCTGCCTCCACTGCTCCTAATCTCCCATTGCTCCCCTCTCCTACAGAAGACACCCAACTTGTCACAAGATACTCTAGACCTGAATCCTGTCCCAATGTTCCCAGTTTCCATGAGGAAGAAAGGCTATCTGGCCCTGGCCAGTTTGGCTCAGCGGTTAGAGCTTCCGCCTGCGGTCCCGAGAGACCCGGGTTCGGTTCCCGCTAACGGCACATGCCTCAGTTGCAGTTTGTCCCCGGCCCTGGTTGGTCACGCGGGTGGCAGCCACTCGATGTGTCCCTTTCACATCGATGTTTCCCTCTCTCTCTCCCTCCCACTCTGTCCGTACAAAAAATGGAAAAATGTCCTCGGATGAGGATAAAAAAAAAAAGAAAGGCTATCTGCAGGTCCCTGAGCCAGTTCAACCTCCCCTCCAAGGCTTTGCACATTCTGACACCTATCCCAGAGTGGACCTCCCTCATCTCATTCTACTGGAGGCCAAAAACAGGAACCACTTTGCATAACCCTATACCTGGACTTAGGATTCTGAGCTTGGTGTCTGTTCCAAGTCCCAGGTCCAAGGGCTGGAAGAGTTATACAACAGTCCCAGGACAGCACTATCTCAGAGACCATTAAGAGTGTGAAGCCCTCAAATGAGCTCCACAGGCCAGTACTCTGAGCGATTCTGCAGGTGCAGGAATCTGTGGAAAGACAAAGGTCTGTTGAGAGCCTGGCAACCACCGCCAGGGTCCCCGGGCTCAGGCCGCTCCCTGGCCTTGCCCAGCCCCCCACCCCCCAGGTGACCTCGAGATGCCTGCACTGCCTCAAGGCCTCAGCCTCAGGGCACAAACTCTTGCTAGCGACGTTGTCTTTCACAGGCCCTCACCTCCTGTCCCCAACGGCGCTGCTCTCCCTTCCAGTCTCCTCTGAGCAGCTTTGGGAAAACTTCAGGCAGTTGTTCCTCTTTTGTTCACAACCCTGCGAGGTCCCCAGGGTCCTGAGAATGAAAGTAAAACACCTCAGGCATAAAACTTCGGTTCACTTTCTCCTCCGATGCCTTTAGACAGAAAACGGGGCGCGTGTCTCCCGAATCCTCTCCTCTCGTCCCCAGCCGCCCGTCCACGACCTTACACGGGGGTCCTCAGCCGGTCATCCTCCCCCACCCCGGCATGTGCCACCCACGGGCGCCTCACGGTCCGCACGCCGGGCCTGGGCTGCAGGACGTGAGCGGCGCCCGCGCCCCGGCTGCAGGGCTCGGGGCGGGGAGGCCGGGGGAAGGGGCAGGGGGAAGGGGGGCGGGGAGGCCGGGGGACGCGCTCTCACCTCAGCCGACTCTGCTCGGAGGCCGCGATCCCCAACAGTTGCCGCTCGCCAAGCCTCGAACCGGTCTCTGCACAGCGAGGACGACCCCTCTGGCGCTTCCCGGGCGGGATCTGGCGCTCGGGACCTCTGACTCGGTTAACATTAACTGGGAGAGGCACCGCGGATCCTAAGAAGAGGTACCCGGAAGTCCCGCCCCGAGATCGTGCGCCAGAAATGCCACCCTGGCCTTTCATTGGCTTAACCCTGCCTACGTCGCGCGTGTTGGCCTCTGGGTAATGTAGTTTCCCGGGCCAGAGCCGGGGCGTTTAGAGTTACATGTTGCTGTAACCAGACTTGTGGTTTACTTGTTTAGAGAATCATCCTGAAAGCGCAAGGTTGTGGGTTAGATCCTCGGTTAGGGCACATACAATAATCAGCTAATGAATACATAAATAGGGGAACCAACCCATTAATGTGGATAGAGAATGGAGGTTCTGGTGTTCAAAGCTGTGGTTTTGCCTATTCGTCAATATAGCCTAAACTGATACACAGCTGCTGTTCCCCAGGCATAAGTGGAGTTAGAATTGGGTTGTTAAAGTTTCTGGTTTCCAAAACTCGTGGGACATCCAGATTTTTTTATTTTGAACTACGTTTTTAGAAACTTTACTAAGGCATAATTCACATGCAATAATCTATAGATATTTAAGGTGTACAATTTGAAAATTTTGTTGCCCCCGGCTGGGGTGGCTCAGTGGTTGAACATGGACCCATGCACCAAGAGGTCACCAGTTTGATTCCTGGTCAGGGCACATGCACAGGTTGCAGGCCAAATCCCCAGTGAGGGGCATGCAGGAGGCAGCCAATCAATGTTTTCTCTCATCGATGTTTCTGTCTCTCTCTCCTTCTCCCTTCTTTTTTTTTTTTTTTATCCTCACCTGAGGACATTTTTCGATATTTTGTTCAGATAGAGGGAGAGGGAGAGAGAGAGAGAAACATCGACGTGAAAGTGACACATCGAGTGGCTGCCACCCACATGACCCAACCAGGGCTGGGGACAAACTGCAACCAAGGTACATGCCCTTAGCGGGAACCGAACCCGGGTCTCTCCGGACCACAGGCTGACGCTCTAACCGCTGAGCCAAACCGGCCAGTGCTCTCCTTCTCCCTTCTTCTCTCTAAAATCAATAAAGAAAAATATTTTTTTTTTAATTTAAAAAATATTTTTGTCAGACATATAAGACCGTGAAATCATCATAATCATATTGAACATATCTACGATTTACCTTGTGCCCTCTTATTACTTCTTCTTGTCCTTCCTGGGCCTACAGGTGTCCAGAGAGTTACTTTTTTTTTTTTAATCCTCACCCGAGGAGATATATATATATATTGTTTTTTGGTATGTGCCCCTAGCGGGAACCAAACCTAGGACTGTCTGGTCCACAGGCCGATGCTCCAACCGCTGAGCCAAACTGGCCAGCGGTTTTTTTTTTACATTAATCTTCAGATAGAGGTGGAGGGAGAGAGGGAGAGGGAGAGAGAGAGAGAGAGAGAGAGAGACATTGATTTGAGAGAGACACATCGATTGGTTGCCACCCGCATAACCCCAACAGGGGCCAGGAGGAACTGCAACTGAGGTACATGCCCTTGGTCGGAATCTAATCCAGGACTCTGCTCTGCGGGCAACACTCTTACTGTTGAGCCATACCAGCCAGGGCACGATTTACTATCTTCAACAAAAAATTTATTGCACATTGTCTAAAAATTTACATGAATTTTTGTTTGTTTGTTTTAAAATATGTTTGTATTGATGCCCCCTCCTGGGGACAGAACCTACAACCTGAACAGGTGCCCAGACTAGGGATCAAACCCAGACCTCTCAGTCCATGGGACAATGCTCAATCCACTGAGCCATACCGACTGGGCTTACATGAATTGAGTCAAAGTGTTTACTCTTTCTTCTTGTATTGTTCACACTGCATAATTATTTTGAGATTCATCAATGATGCTTATGTGAATAGTCATTCTTTTTATTGTTTAGTATTCTTCTCTATGGATATGCCACTATTTGTTCATTCATTTTTCTGTTAATGGGCATTTGGGTTGCTTCCAGTTTACTGCTGTTAGAAATAAAGCTGGACAAAGGCATACAATTCGTGTGTGTGTGTGTGTGTGTGTGTGTGTGTGTGTGTGTCTGTTTTTCAAATTATAAGAGAAAGTTTATTTAGAAAGCTAGAGAGGTGGTAGAAGTGAGCCGGCTGGGCTGTGTAGGCTCAGGAAACAAGTTACAGAGTCAAAAGAAGGGCCCGCGGAGCATCGGAGAAAGGAAGGAAAGTACACTCGACGAGAAGATTTGAGTGGGCATGCTCCTTATATGAATGTGTTTTTCCTTGTGCCCATACTTCAAACTATGTAAATGTTTCCATATTTAAGAAATTGCAAAACTGATCTAAATTGGCTGTACCCATCTATGTTCCCACATAGCCATGTAATAATATTAATCATAATGAATAATAGTAATATCATACATTTTCTTGTAGACTGTTTTCCTGACTCAAGAAAAATCAATTTCTTCTCCCTTGACATTACTATCGCTACTGGATTCTGCATCCCACCCTTTTCCACATTTTCCATTCATTTATTCATTCTCCTCTTTATCCATTAGATTCTCAAAGGCATTTCCTTGCACTGTAACTCCCTGGCCTTTATGTTCTCAAAATACCATTGTGATTGTCCAGGCGGTGTGGCTCAGTGGATTGAGCACTGTTTAAGTGTTCTATTCCTGGTCAGAGCACATGCCCAGATTTCAGGCTCGAGCCCCGGCAGGGGGCATGCAGGAGGCAGCCTATAGATGTTTCTCACATTGATATTTCTATTTCTCTTCCCTTCCTCTCTCTCTAAAAAATCAATAAAAATTTATTTTTAAAAAAGTACCATTGCCCTGGCTGGTTTGGCTCAGCGGCTGGAGCATCAGCCTGCGGTCCAGAGAGACCCGGGTTCGGTTCCCGCTAAGGGCACGTACCTCGGTTGCAGTTTGTCCCCGGCCCTGGTTGGGTCGTGCGGGTGGCAGCCACTCGATGTGTCCCTTTCACGTCGATGTTTCTCTCTGTCTCCTCTCTCTCCCTCCCACTTTATCTGAACAAAAAACGAAAAAATGTCCTCGGATGAGGATAAAAAAAAAAAAAAAGTACCATTATGATCTTTGACCTTGTCTGTACATCTGACTGAAGAGGCAGCTGAAGCCAACAAATGAATGAATTGGCTTCACTGCCATGTTCTCTCCCTTCTAGTCATCGCTCCAGCTGCTCAGCCAGTCAGTGTCTGTGTCGAGCTTCAACTCAGATCCTAAGTCTGTTCCAAATGCTCCCTCATCTCCTCAATCCAATGTCTTCACTCAAGAGTCTCAAATATACCTTTAGCTCATCATGAGTAACAGAATTTCACCATCTTCCTACTACTCCAACATCCCTAACTTCAGTGAATAGTCTTGCCATACATATATGTTTGAAGTACAGATTCAGTCTTTGGCCATAATAATCTACACACAGTGCTGAGAAATTGTGACTACATAACATAAGTCCACTTTAATGTCTGAGTGTCTCTCTTTCATGATTGGATCCTAATGTTATTAGGGATGGGGGGCGGGGAGAGAGAGAGAGAAACATCTATTGGTTGCTTCCCAAACATGCCCTGAGTGGGGATGGAATTGCAACCTTGGTATGTGCCCAGACCAGTTAATAAAACCCACAACTTTTTAGTGTGTGGGAAGATGCTCTAACCAACTGAGCCACCCAGCCAGGTACAATGCATCATTTATCTGTTATATCAGCATGTAACTCTTTGGGTGACTGATTATTTGATAAGCTGTTGAAACATTTGGTTCCTACTTCTATTGCAATTTCTGCATTTATTAGCTATAAATCCTATATAAAGAATTTTCCACAATCTTCTGTATGGTTACCTCAAAATACAGCCTTTACAGAAAAGGGAGTGAAAAGCTTGATACCTTCACTCTAGTTAGCAATTTTTCAGAAAAATTATTTGAATCTCTGATATCAACCTCAAACAATAACTAAATGTTTATCTCAGGGATAAGATGCCCCCTTTGCACACAGGCAAAGACTGTGATCATAGGAGGAAAAAAGCATTTGGTAAGTGGTTCTTCAGATAAGTCTAAGATTTTCAAGTGAATTGTATCTATCTTGGTCCATTCAGGCTGCTATAAGAAAATATCCTTGGCCCTGGCCGGTTTGGCTCAGCAGTTGAAGCGTCCGCCTGCGGTCCGGAGAGACCCGGGTTCAGTTCCCGCTAAGGGCATGTACCTCGGTTGCAGTTTGTCCCCGGCCCTGGTTGGTCGTGCGGGTGGCAGCCGCTCGATGTGTCTCTTTCACATCGATGTTTCCCTCTCTCCCTCCCACTCTATCTGTACAAAAAATGGAAAAATGTCCTTGGGTGAGGATAAAAAAAAAAAAAGAAAGAAAAGAAAATATCCTTGCCCTGGCTGGTTTGGCTCAGCGGTTAGAGTGTCGGCCCACAGGCCACAGAGTCCTGTATTCTGTTCCTGCTAAGGGCGCGTACCTCGATTGCAGTTTGTCCCTGGCCCTGGTTTTGGTCGTGCAGGTGGCAGCCACTCGATGTGTCTCTCTCACATTGATGTTTCTCTTTCTTCCTTTCTTCCTCCTGCTCTATCTGATGATAAATGCAAAAAACTACAAAAATATCCTTGACTGGGTAGCTTATAAACAGCAGAAATTTTCTTCTTACAGTTATGGAGACTAAATGTTCAAGACCAAGGTGTCAAAAGATTTGGCGTCTAGTGAGAGCTCTCTTCCAGGTTCACTGATAGCCTCCTTGTTGGTCAGCTGGAAGAAGGGGCAAGGGAACATTTGGGGGCCTCTTATAAGGACACCACACCCCACTGCAGGGGTCCAGATGGGATGAATGCCCAGGGATGGGGTTCAACCAAGCAGGAGGAGAGCCCCAGAGGAAGAGGACCCCTAAAAATGTCATTATTGGGAGTTGGAGGCACACCCAAAGAAATGGCATGAGGGGAGTTCCCTGGGGCATTGGAATGTCACTATGTCAAGGGGAGGACAAAAAAGGGAACTTGTGTCAGGAGCCAGCCTGACCACACTGGTGCAGCTGGTCATTTGGGAGGGATGCTCACAGCCTTTTTTATGGTGATTGTAAGGAATCAGGGGGGGGGGGGGGAATAAAACAGAGAAGAGACTGGAGAGCCAATCAGCCGAATAAACAGGGATCAGGCTTTATTGGGTACACTCCGGGCGGGTTCACAGACTCTGGGGGTCGAGTCCTAGAAGCCGCGCTCAATGTAGGGGCTGTGTCTTATATCTGCCTGTTGTATCTGGAATTTGTCCCTTAGGGTTTGGCCCTGCGGGGGCTATGCATGAAGCCTCTGGAATGTGAATCGATAAGAGCAAGATGGGAGTTAATCTACAAGCTCGAGGTAGGCTGTTCAGGGTGGGAGACAAGGCTGAGCAAGCGAGACAATGGTCGAGCACTTTGCCTGGCGCCAGTCCCCAGGCCATTGGACAGTGATGTTCAGGCAGCAAAATAATACGGTTCTAATATTTACAGCAGTGTGTCCACCTACTGCATTGAAAGCTTCTGAAATAACAAGAGGCAGAAAACAACCGCAAAATCTGAGTGTAACCCCTTTGAGAAATACCCGAAAAGCCTTCCATGGAGCCTCTCTAAAGCTCTTTCCCAGCTTCCCTCCCCCGCCTTGGATTCCTTAGCTCCTAGAAGGGGCATAGCGTCCCTCGCTAGGCCAAATGCAGGAGAACTACATTACCCAGAGGGCTGTGCGCACCAGTCAGATGACGTCGACGGAATGGGCGTTGCCGGTCCTTTGGCAGGGGCGGGGCTTCTGGCGTAGGGGTGGATGTCCGACGGTGGCGTGGCGGGTCTGTGGGTACAGAGGGGGTGAGGGCGGCGAGGCGGCGCCGCCGCGCTCTCCGGGACCTGGTGGACGGTTGGCCGAGCCTGCGGGGACCCCGGCGCCCTCGATGGCTGTGCCGACCGAGCCGGCGCAGGTGAGTGGACGGCTCCCAGGGCTCCCGCCCGCTCCCCACGGCGGGGTCTGGTGACTTCTCGCCTTGTCTTGTCCGGGTCGTGAGGTCTCAGAGCCCCGGGATGCGGTCGCTCTCGGCTCAGGGTCGCCGTCCAGGCCCGTGGCTGCAGGGGGTCGATCCGGTTTCTGCCCCGAAGGGGACGCCGCGTGCACCCGAGGAGCGAGAGCCAGGGGAGCCTCCCTGTGGGTCCCGCGCTCCAACCAGGACCTTGAGCGAGCAAGCCCCTTGCTACCCTGAGCTTGTTTTCTTGGGTATAAAATAGGGTTACTGCTCTGCCCGGTTTGGCTCAGCGGTTAGAGTCAGCCCCCCGAGACGGACCAAAGGGTCTCCGGTTCGATTCCCGGTCAAGGGCAAGTACCTGGGTTGTAGGTTTCATCCCTTCCCGGTTGGGTCGTGCAGGAGCCAGCCAATCTATGTGTCTCTTTCACATCCATGTTCTCTCTCTCTCTCTCTTTAAAAGTCAATTTTTAAAAAATCCTTGAGCCCAGCTGGTGTTGCTCAGTGTATTGTCAGTCCCAGGGTCTGGGAAATCCCGGTTTGATTCCCATTCAGGGTACATGCCGGGGTTTATCCCCAGTAGGGGGCATGCAGGAAGCAGCGATGATCTATGTTTCTCTCTCCCTCTGTCTGTAAAAAAAAATCAATAAAAACTTTTTTTTTTTTTTGGTACGTGCCCCTCGCAGGAACCAAACCCCGGACTCTCTGGTCTGAAGGCCGAGACTCCAACCGCTGAGCCAAACCGGCCAGGGCTAAAAACATATTTTTTTAAATCCTTTAGTCAGGATTTAAAAGCAGGGGGGTGGCTGTAATCTCTTCAGTCTTCTCCCTTATTTTCTTGTCTGTGGAATTTTTAGGGCCCTCAGACGTTGTCTTGCTCATTTATTTAGTTGCTTCTTTAGGTTTTGTTTCCAGCCCAGAAGGTGAGCTCCTGTTGATGTTTTATGCCAAGACTAGAACGACCTGGGCTTGTAAAAGTTACTGGATAAATGGTTGGATGAATGAATGAGTCTCCCCCTCCGGGGCTCCCATCACTCTTATAATCAACACAAACTGCCCATCGTAACCTGCAGGGCTCTCCTGGATCTGCCCTTGTGACTACCTCCACCCTCCTCTTCCCTGGCTCAGGGCACCCACCCAAGCGGTTTTGCCAAACTCCTGCCCATTTTGCAGCTTTGCCCTTGCACTGTCCCCAGGTCTCTGCAGGGCTGTCTCTCTGAACCCTTTCTGTGTGTCAGTGTTGCCTCTTAGGCTGTTTTACTTCTGGCTAAAGTTCCCCTGGCCCCAACCTGACCCCAGCTCTTTGTTATCTTTTGTTGGAGGTTTAAATCCCACCTCTGCTCCTTCATTGTGAGGTTGTGGGTGACTTTCTAGAGCTGCCTGAGCCCCAGGCCACTGACTGTGACATGAAGGTGATGATGGCATGTACCTCACAGGCTGTGGGAAGATTAGTAAAAGTTACAAAATACATTGAACTTTACCTGTGCAGGTTTTTCATGTGAACATTTCGTTAGTTCTCACAAATGCCTGATGAAGTGGCATGATTACTGCACTGAGGTGGAATTCAAGGCTGAGAGAAGTGATGTGATGCAATCCTGTGAGTCTGCTCCAGAGTTGGGGATGATCTACCCTGGTGTGTGAGGCCATCACCTGGGGCAGGTGGATGGTGAGAACCAGGGTGGCTCGGCTGCTGCTGTTTCCACTGTGGAAATTGTCATCATAACTTTCACTTTGTCCCTATGACGTCCCAGACCATCTGCCCCACAGTCCTTATGGAAATGCTATCATCTACCTCATCTCCAGTAGGTACCCCAGGGGAGGATTTTCTGTCAGTCACAACTGTGTTTTGTCTAGAGGCCGCATCCTCCTCCTCTTTGAGCCCAACGCACAGCTTGGTCCTTGGGAGACTTCAGTGATTCAGGCCTGTGTCTCTGCACCTTCACCAGTCACTGAGTGCTGGGCTCTGATCTCATCCAACAACCCCAAGGTACATGATGCTACTGTGTTTGACTTTCTAGGTACCGGTGGCCTTCAAGGATGTGTTTGTGACCTTCACCAGGGAGGAGTGGGAACTGCTGGACCCTGCTCAGAGGACTCTGTACCGGAAGGTGATGCTGGAGACCTGCAGGCTCCTGGTCTCACTGGGTAACTGCTCGCCTCTAGCCCCTGTGGGGGACCCCACTGTTAATCTCTGGCTGGTCAAGAAGATCTCAAAAGCCACCTTCTCTTTGCCCCACAAAACCCCTTGCAGTTTCCTGGTCCTTCCTCCTCCTGCCTAGTCTGCCTGTGTCTACATCAGGGTTTGTTGGGGTAGAAACAATGCCACTGACCCCGAACCCCAGTGCCAGCACACTCAGGCATCAGTCTGAGGTCTGTTCTCTAGATTCCACAGCAGGGGAACTGACTGGCCCAGCCTGGTTGGGTCAAGTGTTCCCAGTTAGCAAGGCTGTGGGTGATGGGCTGTTTTCAGAAGAGAGAATGAGTCAGGCAGACTCCCACATGACATTTGTCATCAGTGCCCCCAGGGGTCTTCTAAACAACACAATTTTGGGCCCTGGCTGGTTTGGCTCAGAGGTTAGAGCGTCGGCCCGCGGACTGGAGAGTCCCGGGTTTGGTTCCCGCTAAGAGCACGTACCTCAGTTGTGGTTTGTCCCCAGCACTGGTTGGGGTCATGTGGGTGGCAACCACTCGATGTGCCTCTCTCACATCGATGTTTTGCTCTCACTCTTTCTCCCTCTCTCCCTCCCTCTCTATCTGAAAAAAATAAATAAAATAAAATAAAGAGAAAAAAACAAAAAACAATACAATTTCGATATGAAGGCCCCTAGTGTCTACACAATCATCATGTTTCCTGAGGCCTGGGCCACACAGATGATTTAGAAGGTGCATAGGAATGTCATGAGATGTCACAAGTGGATGCCCTGTGGACGTCAGTCCTTACACCTTCTCTGGCTGGCTGGTTGTTGTCCAGAGAAAGTCTCATCTCATCGGTGCCGAATCTTTCGTGGCTAATTACTCTTCACGGAGCGGGCAGGCTCCAGCTCACAGCCCTGAGCTTCTGCGTGAGCTCATTGGGGCTTCGTGGCACTGTTTTGATTTCATTGTTGTTTTGATGGTAACCTTCCACTGTGGGATGTAAAATCGACCTTTCTCATTTGCCAGAGCAAAACAGGGTTCTCTTTAAATTAAAATACTTAAGAACAATAAAAAGTGGGTCAGTGTTACAGAGAAACCATCAGTAGTTATGGCACACTGTGGGTGCTGGGAAGGTTGGCATGAGCTCTCAGATGAATAGTGATGAGCTGTAGAAGGAAAAATAAGGGGAATTTAGGAGTATAAAATCAGGGGGTCACAGCCTATCATGGGTGCTTGGAAAAGGCATCTGAGGAAGAGACACTGGAGCAGGGCTCAGGGGGAGGGGCGGTGGAGGAGGGGCTCCAGGTGGAGAAACCAGCAGGAGGAAAGGCCCTGAGGTGGGAATGAGCTCATTCCCATTCACCTTTTGTCCTGCCCCCTCCCTGAGGTCCATGCCAGGCACAAGCACATGTGGGCGACTGAATGGATCCTATGCTGTGGATCGGAATCCACCAGTTG
The DNA here is from genome assembly GCF_014108415.1 of Molossus molossus. Taxonomy (NCBI): domain Eukaryota; kingdom Metazoa; phylum Chordata; class Mammalia; order Chiroptera; family Molossidae; genus Molossus; species Molossus molossus. Next base: position 1,148,403 of record NW_023425357.1, read on the forward strand.
AGACGTCAGTGGGTCGTGGTAACTCAGCCATGGACTTCTGCACAGAACCTTCCGGTCTCTGTTGAGATATACTTGGCAGCATGTAACAAAAGGACATGAAGGTTCTCTCTGCCCCTTTCCCTGGACCAGAATCTGCTGCGCCTGGGCAGGGGTGTAGGAGGCTGCAGCAGTGACTGAGGCAGCGGGCACCCTGGCTCAGCCCTTTCCTCCCGCATAGGACCACCAGCTTTCTCTTCAGATGAGGATCCTGCTCAGGTTCCCCGCCTACCTCAGATCCCTGACGACCAGGGATGCCATCCGTCCACTGACTTCCACCAGAGTTCTCAGTCCTCTCTGAACCCTGAGGAGGTTTCCCAGATACCAATGCCTAGGCCTCACGCCAAGAGATTGTGTTTCTTTTGGTTGAGTTTGGAATCTGGAATCTGGCATCCCTAGCTGGAAGCACGGGGTGTCTGAGAAGCAGAGGGTTAGATTAGGTAGTGGGTTCACCTTCCCGGGGCATGGCTGTGTGGCAGTGATGTGCACTATGTTGGTCTTGACTGCTGAAGTTCAAGGGCAGTGGTGTGCAGGCAGATAGCACCACCCTCTACAAGACTTGCAACCCAAGGGTGGGATTTGTGCCCTTGGTGTCCAGGTCACACATTTTCTTCATTTTAGGAGCAGCTTCATTCACGGTCTTGTCCCTGTCATGAAGTCCCAGACAGGATGGAGAGGTTCCAGTCTTCTCTGCACAACACCCATATCTGGTTTTTCTCCATCAACAGGTCATCCAGTTCCCAAGCCCGAGCTGACCCACCTGCTGGAGCATGGGCAGGAGCTGTGGACAGTGAAGAGAGGCCTCTCAAGGAGCTCCTGTCCAGGTAGGAGCCAACGGTAGGGTCACGGCAGCCTTCAGGAGACCACTGCCTCTGAACTTCTGCGTGAAACTCTTTGTGACCTCCTGGGGGTTCTGGTTGTTTCTCTCCCATCAAGGTAGAGTGTGCATCAGCAGGTGAGCTGTGAACCACACCACTCTTTGGAGATCCTGGTGATTTCTAATGTCAACGTGTAGCTTTGAGGTTACTCCACTATGCTGCAGCTGATGGAGGGGGAACGAGATGGGCAGGGAGAGTCACACCTGGTTTGCACACATGCCCCATTCCCACACGTCCCATTGCTAAGAAGCTATAGGCATGTGGCCACATCTGGGCGCTCAGCACTGGGGATGTGGTGAGCTGTGTGCCCAGGGAGCAGAGCCAGAGGGCTGGGTTCATATCATCTCAGCCGCTCTCAGAAAATTAGTGATGACCCTTCCTGTGCGACTGGGTGGCTTCAGCCTGTAGTGAGGTGTTAGTTCAGTGCCTGGACAGAAGTCAGCTCTTTCCATAACCGTGTAATTACATTAATCGTGAGTGATAGTGATTCCACACATTTCTTTCTGGACTCAGGAAAAAGGGCCTTTCTTCCCCCTGAAAGTATTATCTACAGTGTATGTACTCTATCCCTCTCCTTCCCTCCTTCTCCATCCATTCCTCCATCCTCCTATTGGTCCATCGGACACTCAGAAGCAGTCCCTTGCAGTGTATCTTCCTGTCCTACTTGCCTGAGAAACACCAAGGTGACGTTTGGTCCACATCTGTGCTGTGAGTGTAGCTGGAGTCATCCGCAGTGAGGCTGTCCCCTCTGTTGGCCCTCAGCCAGCCTGTGTGTGCCTTTGGCCAGCCCCACCACCAGCCTCCACTCCAGATGCCACCCCGAACCTTCACGTAAGTGTCTCAGAGGCTCATCATGTCTTAGAAGACACTCGTGAGCATGCCCACTCCTCCCCGACCTTCAGTTCAGAGCCTCAGTTCAGGGTCCGTGCTGCCATCCAAGCAGATAAGATTGGCAACACCTCAACATCTCCATCTTCATCGAACCCAACAACCATCCATCCCCAGTCCTGCCCATTTGACTTTGTGTCTCCTGAACTCATCACCTCTACCACTCTCATCTGTCCTCTGTTGCCTGGATGATGCCAGAGACTTCCCTGGCCCATCTGCACATGCCTCTGGTCAGCTCCTTCCTGCACCAGCTCCTGCAGCACTCAGACTCGTTCCAAATCCTCATCCCTTCCTCAGTCGCTGGTGTCTTAGCACATAATCAACGTCACTTTAAAAATAAAGGTGCTGGCTGGTGTGGCTCAGATGGTTGAGCATTGTCCTGTGCACTGAGAGGTTGTGCGTTCGATTCCCAGTTATGTCACATGCCCAGATTGCAGGCTTGATCCCCAGTCAGGGTATGTGTAGGATGCAGCTCTTTGATGTTTCTCTCTCACATCAGTGTTTCTCTCTCTCTCCCCCTTCCTCTCTCTCTAAAAAACAAAAAATCAATAAAAACATTTAATAAATTAATAAATAAAGGTGATGTGCTTCTTCTTTCTGCTCCTGAATTATTATTTTTTGGTTAATTCTCAACCAAGGATATTTTTTCTTTGATTTTTTTAGAAAAGTGGAAGAGTCCTGGCCAGTTGGCTCAGTAGTTGGAGTGTCGGCCTGCAGACCAGAGAGTCCTGGGTCCAGTTCCCGCTAGGGGCACGTGCCAAAAAAAAAAGAAAAGAAAATCGGAAGGCCCCTGGCCAGTTTGGCTTAGCAGTTAGAGCGTCAGCCCACGGACCAGAGAGGCCTGGGGTTCCTTTCCTGTTAAGGACAGCCGGTTGCAGTTTGTCCCTAGCCCCGGTTGGGGTCGTGTGGGTGGCAACCACTCAGTGTGTTCCTCTCTCTCTCTCTCTCTCTCTCTCTCTTCCTCCCTCTTTCCCTCCTGCTCTGTCTGAGGATAAATGCAAAAATGTCCCTGGGTGAGGATAAAAAAAAAAAAAAATAGAAGAGTGGAAGGGAGGGAGAGAAAGAGAGAAAGAGAAACATCATTGTGAAAAGACACATCGATTGGTTGTCTCCCACATGGCCTCTACTGGGGTCGGGGATCGAACTCACAACCCAGGTACGTGCCCTTGATTGGAATTGAACCCATGACCCAGCACTCTAACTGCTGAGCCAAACTGGCCAGGGCATATACTTTTTTTTCGGCGTGTGTGTGCCTGCCTTAAACAACAGTTCTGGAGGCTGGAAGTCCGAGATCAAGGTGTTGGCAGGGTTGGTTTCTACTGAAGCCGCTGTTCTTGGCTTGTAGAACAAGATGCCTCTGGCTGATGTCACTGCTGTCGTCCTCACTGCCCAGTGCAACAATGAGAAGAACATACAGGCTGTGGCAAAAGTAGGTTTACAGTTGTGAGGACTATTAGTTGTGTTATTACTTACTAATTATGTATTTTCCAAATGGATAACTGTAAACCTACTTTCGCCCCACCCTGTATTAGGGTCCTCCAGTGAATCAGAAGCAACAGGATGTATGTATTTTATTTATTTTAAAGAGTTGGCTCTTGTGATTGTGAGGGCTAAGCAAAGTCAAAGTCTGCAAGGCAGGCCAGTATGCTGCAGGAGTGGACGTTGCAGGCTTTGAGTCTGGAGAATTCCTTCCCTCCCTGCGGGGCTTAGTCCTAAGGTCGTCAACTGATTGGCTGAGGCCCACCCACATTACGAAGGGCAGTCCGGTTTTCTGAAAAGTCTGCTGATTTAAATGTTAATCACACTCAGCATGTAAAATTACCATCACAAAGAACAAGGATAAAGACCCCCAGTTTAGTGAACACTCATGAAAGATGCTGACTGCTTTACAGGTATTTTCTCTTTAATCTTCATGGCAGCCTGGGAAACTGATTCTCCTCATCAGTTCTTTTTTTTTTATTGTATTTATTAATTTTTTTGTGATACGTGCCCCTAGCGGGAACCAAACCTGGGACTCTCTGGTCCACAGGCTGACGCTCAACCGCTGAGCCAAACTGGCCAGGGCTCCTCATCAGTTCTAAGATAGGGGTGGGGAACATCTGGCCCATGGGCCATATGAGGCCCTTGAAATCAATACAGCTGACATAAAACACCTCACCAAAGCGAAGGAGTTCGAGCCATCACATTAGGAGTGAGTTCATTAAACGTTTGACCAAATATATAGCAAGCTATTTTTTATTTTTTTGGTACGTGCCTCTTGTGGGAACCGAACCCAGGACTCTCTGGTCCGCAGGCCAATGCTCCAACTGCTGAGCCAAATCAGCCAGGGCTTTTTTTTTTTTTTAGTCCTCACTTGAGGTTATTTTTCCATTTGTCTTCAGATAGAGTAGGAGGGAGAAAGAGAGAGAGAAACATTGATGTGAGAGGCAACAATCAATTGGTTGCCTCCCGCATGACCCCAACTAGGGCTTGGGATCGAACTGCATGCCCTTGACCAGAATTGAACTTGTGACTCTGGTCCACTGGCCGATGCTCTAACTGCTGAGCCAAACTGGCCAGGACTAGCTGGCTAATATATTAATTTATTGTTTTTAAGGCTACATTTTTTTTTAATTTTCACCGGAGGATATTCTTACATTTATCTTCAGACAGAGTGGGAGGGAGGGAGAGAGGGAGGGAGGGAGAGAGAGAGAGAGAGAGAGAGAGAGAGAGAGAGAGAGAGAGAACAAACATCAATGTGAGACACATCGACTGGCTGCTTCCCGCACAACCCCAACGGGGGCCCGGGACAAACCTTAACCGAGGCACTGCCCTTGGCCAGAATCGAACCTTTGGTCCTCAGGCTGATGCTCTAACCGCTCTGAGCCAAACTGGCCAGGGCAGCAGGCTAATTTTTAACTGAATAATTGTGTATGGCCTGTGAATGCTGTTATAAATATTCAAATGGCCTTGGCAGAAAAAAGTTTCCCCACTCCTGCTCTAAGATGAGGAAAGTATGACTTAGAGACGTCCCTCCAAGATCAGCTCACTGGACAGAGATGGGGGTGGGGGTCATCCTGGCCCTGGAGCCCTCAGTTAACCAGCACACTGATGCTGCCTCACAGAGCAGAAATTCGTCTCTTGGGGCCCTCTGTCCCCCTCTTCTGGGGTCTTTATTCTCTTCTGCTCCTGAAAGCAACCCTTGATGTCAGCTTCACTAGGTATATGGTACCCTTTTACTCTTTCAAGGGTGCATCTACCCATGCTTCCTCCTTCCATTTCTAACTCAGTGCCCCCCCCCCCCCTGTTAACTTTGACTTCTCCATCAGGACCCAGCTCAGGAACACCCCCTGGCAAGGTGTCTTTTTCTTCCCAGTCTTGTTAGGTACCACTTGCCAATCAATGTAGCACCAGAGACATCGACATCAGTTCTTGGGGCATATTCCTAACCCCCACCCCCAGTGGTATCAGAACTGCCCTCCCTCCCCTACTCTGGACTGTGAGGAGGGGTCTCCATCCCAGGTCCTCTGTCCCCTGGTCCAGCCCACTGTCAGATTTTCCCTTTAATGGTGTCAAGGGTGCAAGGACCATAAAGGTCATTGGAAATGTAGGTTTTTGAGACATGAAAAGACAGCAAATACCAGAGGTGTTATTTTCATCCTCCCTTGCCCACTGAAGTTAAGTGTTGCCTGTGTTTTCTCTATGTTACGTCACTAAAAGTCCCCCTTTGTGCCCTGGATTTTCTTCAGGTGACAGGGCAAAACGTCAGACCAGAGAGCGAAGCACCACTCAGCCGGGTTTGTGTGAGGGAGCCTTGCTCCAGGGAAGCCTGACTCGAGGATCCACTGGGGACTCAGGGTTGGAGCAAGCCAAGGATCGGGAAGGGCTTTCGCAAATGAGGCCAGAGAAAGACCTCCACAAGGAGACCCATCCTGGGACAATGCGCCTTGGAAATGACAGTTCGGAAACGGCGGGCAGTCTGCACTCCAGGGTGTTACAGGAGAGGGTCTCTCCGGGAGCTGTTCCCCATGAACGTGACCCACGGGCACCAGGGAAAGGCCCCCACTTCCAGGCAGGCAGTAACCTCTACCAGTGCAAGCAGTGCGGGAAAGGCTTCAGCAGGAAGTGGTACCTCGTTCGCCATCAGCGGGTTCACACGGGCCTGAAGCCCTACGAATGCGACAGCTGCGGGAAGTGCTTTAGCCAGAGCTCCACCCTGGTCCGGCACTGCCTCATCCACACCGGGGAGAAGCCCTACGCCTGCCCCGAGTGCGGGAAGGCCTTCAAGCGCAGGTCCTACCTGCTGCAGCACCACCCGACCCACACCGGGGAGAAGCCCTACGAGTGCGGCCAGTGCCGGAAGGCCTTCAGCCACCGCTCGACCTTCACCCGGCACAACAGGATCCACGGCGGGGAGAGACCCTTCGCGTGCGGAGACTGTGCGAAGGCATTCGGCAGCAGAGCGCTCCTCCGGCAGCACTGCGCCGTGCACACTGGGGCGAAGCCGGTCAGGTGCGCGGCCTGCGGCAAGGCCTTCCGGTGCCGCTCCGAGCTCCTGCAGCACCGGCGGGTGCACACTGGGGAGAGGCCCTTCGCGTGCCTGCAGTGCGGGAAGGCCTTCCACCGGAGCACCTACCTGCTGCAGCACTCCGTCGTCCACTCGGGCGAGACGCCCTACCAGTGCAGCCAGTGCGGGAAGGCCTTCAAACGCAGGTCCCACCTCCTGCAGCACCAGCGGGTCCACACCTGAGGAAGCCCTGCCAGTGCTGGGTCTGGAGAAAGGCCTCACGCACTGCTCCGCCGTGGTTTGTCAAAGGGCATCCACACTGGAGTAAAATCTTCATTGCAAAGAAGGTTGGAAAGGGTTTTTTGTCAGCTCTGAAACCCATGAGTCGTCCCCTTGGGGAGAAGCCCTGTGAATGCAGCAAATGTACCTTCAGGGGCAGCTCAGCCCTCCCTGAGAAAGGAGACCCCCATCCGTGAGAAAGGAGAGAAGGCGTGTCACCAGTGGGTCCACCTCTGTCAACATCACAAAGCTCACTAGGGAGACACCTGAATAGAACTATAAGGACAGTCTAGCCAAAGAAAAAAATCTTATTTGCCATCTGAGAATTCATAACAGAGGAGCCACATAATTGTCATCACTGTGAGCAAGCCTGTGACATGTCACTTGTCATGTAGAGTCATGTTGGAATTTGACACAGTTTGGCCTGGCTGTCCCTGTGACAGAGTACATAGGAGATAGACCCAGTGATGACTGAGGAATCACAAAAACCTTCAGCCACAGGCTCTGCTTTGGTTTACAATGACAATGACAAAGCCATCTTGGCATTATTTTAAAAAGAAAAAAAAAAATTAAAGCAGGAGGGAATGGAGACATAGAATGTAAATGAAAAATGCCTTCACAAACTTCCACTTTCTTAACAAGCTCTTACAGTTTTTTATTTAATTATTTATTTTGTAGAGAGAGGAAGGCAGGGATACAAATATCAATGTGAGAGAAACATCCATTGGCGCCTCCTGCATGCCCCCTACTTGGGATCAAGCCCATAACCCCGGCATGTGCTCTGACCAGGAATCAAACCAGTGACCTTTTGGTGCAAGGAATGATGTCCATCCAACTCAGCCATACTGGCTAGGGCTTTGTGTCTGTTTTTTGTTGTTGTTACTCCTCACCTGAAGAGATTTTTCCACTGTTAGAGATAATGGAAGGGAAATAGTGGGGGAGAGAGAGAAACATCAATGTGAAAGAGAGACACTGATTGGTTGCCTCCTGAACTACCCTGACGGGGCTGGGGTTTGAACCCACAACCCAGGTATGTGCCCTTGACTGGGAATTGAACCTGCTACCCTTCAGTCCGTGGGCTGATGCTCTAACCGCTGAGCCAAACCAGCCAGGGATGGTGTGGTTTAAATGCCCAACACTCCCACTTCTTGATTCTATTCTACTTGTTTTTATTTTCTTCTGACAGGGTGATCATCTTATGCATGTGTGGCCTTCTCAGATGGGGCCTAATTCTTTCCTCGTTCTGGAGCAGGGGTTCTCAACCTTCCTAATACCGTGACCCTTTAATACAGTTCATGTTGTGGTGACCCCCAACCATAAAATTATTTTCATTGCTACTTCATAACTGTAATTTTGCTACTGTTATGTCTTAGGCGATCCCTGTGAAAGGCTCGTTCGACCCCCAAAGGAGCTGCAACCCACAGGTTGAGAACCGCTATTCTAGAGTGTCTCAGGTTCTGTAGTCCTGTGGAGGATGGCATATCCAATCCCCTGCCACAAACCAATAAAGTAAAACACACAGCTGAGGTACATTCATTATTAACTCAGAAAAATACACATGGAAGATTTTCATTGTCCGATCTCATAAACATTTGTATGAAGTTTTGTTACAAAATAAAATGCCCAGGCCCTGGCCAGTTTGGCTCAGCGGTTGGAGCATCGGCCTGCGGACCAGAGAGTCCCAGGTATGTATAAATAAATAAATAAATAAATAAATAAATAATAAATAAATAAATAAATAAATAAATAAATAAATAAATAAATCAATCCCAGGTTTTAACAAGAGAATCTAGACATATATGGGCAGGTGTCAGGTTTGTGTGGGTTTCACAGTGGCCACCATGGACTCATTACTTGGTGCTGGCATTCGATGTGGTCATTTGAAATTCGTTCTATGGAATTATCTTTGAGACTAGTTTTCAAACTACACAAGATAATCACTGTGAACTCTTGTTTAAAAAAAATTCTTGTACACAAAAATATAAGATTACCATTTGGAGCCTTCCTCAGAGCCCTTATTTATTTAAATATGTTTTTATTGATTTTTAGGGAGAGAAGGGAGAGGGAGAGATAGAAACATCGATGAGAGAGACACATAGATCAGCTGCCTCCTGCACACCCCCAATGGGGATTGAGCCTGCAACCAAGGCATGTGTCCCGACCAGGAATCAAACCAGCGACCTCTTAGTCCATGGGTAGATGCCCAACCACTGAGCCATACCAGCTGGGCCCTCAGAGCCTTTATAAAGACTACATACTTCACATTTTTGTAATGGACACACACCTTTTTTGTGGTGCACACAGTATGACTACACTCAAGTTAATACGAGCTCTATATTCTGTTTGTTTTTAGGACACTGTGCATAGTTTTCTGTTCTTTGGGAAAGAGTTGACTCTTTTTTTTTATTTTTTGGTACGTGCCCCTAGCGGGAACCGAACCTGGGACTCTCTGGTCTGCAGGCCAATGCTCCCACTGCTGAACCAAACCGGCCAGGGCAAGAGTTTACTCTTAAAAACTCCACACTCCTCCATCCTCTGGAGGGTGGTATATATGAAAGCTGGGTTGTACCTGTGGCTGAGGCACTGGGTTTTAGAAACATCTGAGCTCTCATCAAAGGGTCCTTTCCATTCCTGGGACCAGGGCCCCAGTTTGTCCCAAAGCAGTGACATTTTTCACTGGATAAAGGAAACCCTTGGGTTTGTTCCCTCAACTTCTTTCCACAGTATTCCCTTAAGTGTTATATAGTACTTGTATGTACTATGTACTTGTAGCTTTGATCAGCAAGTATCATGAGGCCTCCATCCTTCATCTAAATGACCCTGCACAGGGCATACTGGGAAGTGGGGCAGTTCAGTGACTGAGACATGGGTCCTGCCCTTGAATAGGGAGGGAACTTCCTGTCTAGTACAGAGTACAGTGAAATCTAAGAGAAGGAAACTGAGCACATGGCTTTGCTGGGTTCTTAATACCTTGAAGATTTTGTCTCCAAAATATGATTTCCATTCTTGAGAGTACTGAACCTGATGCACATGAGGTATATGAGATGCACATGCACAAAACATTAAAATGATTTTGCCCTTAAAAAACTTAGATTCTAGTTGAGGGAAAGAGCCAGTCAGCAATGTTCCTAAATTATTAGGTTATATACTGTTAGAATGATGAGTTCTATGGAAAAGACAAGTGGTCAGGCAAATTATATCAATAGTCTGCTCATATTTGGACTGAGGGATAATGTTATTCTAGTATGTATTTTAAGGAGGTAAGAACAAGTTGTTGTTTTTTTCCTTTATTGATTTTAGAGAGATAGGACAGGAAAGGGAGAGATAGAAACATTGATGAGAGAGAATATCGATTGGCCACTTCCTGCATGCCCCCCACTGGGGATTTGGCCCACAACCTGGGCATGTGCCCTGACCGGTACTTGAACTGGCGACCTCTTAGTGTATAGGTTGACTGACGCTCAACCATTGAGCAACACTGGCCGGGCAATTCCCTCTTATTTAATGTATGTATGTATATATTTTTTCTTGCCATTCAGCACTAAATATTCCCCATGGAGTAATGTGTTTTCTTCAATTGAATTTACTGGGGTTACTTTGGTTAATACAATTATATAGGTTTAAGGTGTACAATTCTATAATACATCACCTGTATACTGTATGTTCACCATCCTAACCTAGAATAACGTGAAGGACAAGAGGAGATATTGTATTTTCTTTTGTCTTTGAACTTGGAAATATTTAATAACATTATATCGAGTGTGTTGTACAATTTTTCAGTAGAATCTTTCTAAGATTTTAAGGAAAATCCATTATACTTTTTAAAAATGCCAAGCATCACCTAGCCAGAGTGTCTCAGTGGACTGAGTATCATTCCATGGACTGAGAGGTCCTGGTTCAATTCCTGGTCAGGACACATGCCCAGGTTATGGGCTCAATCCTAGTAGGGGGTGTGCAGAAGGCAGCCAATTGATGTTTCTCTCTCACATTGATGTTTCTATCTCTCTCTCTAAAATATTAATTAAAAAAATATTAAAATTAATAAAATTTAAAATGCCAAGCATCTTCTGAGTTGTTATATGATATTTTCTATGAAGTGGTGAAATGCATATTGACTTCTACATTTAAAATTTTTCATATAGTTTCAAACTTATAGAGAAGTTGCTAGCCCTGGCCAGTTTGGCTCAGCAGTTGGAACATCGGCCTGTGGACCAGAGAGTCCCGGTTCGGTTCCCGCGAAGGGCACATACCAAAAAAAAAAAAAGAGAGAGAGAGAAGTTGCAAATACAACACATTCTTTTTTTTTTTTTTTTTAATTATTTCCTCTCTGAATTTATTTATTTTGTTGGTACGTGCCCCTAGTGGGAACCGAAACCAGGACTCTCTGGTCCGCAGGCTGACACTCCAACCACTGAGCCAAACCGGCCAGGGCTACAACACATTCTTGTATAAATTTTACCCATATTAAACAGATTTGTTTTGCACCTTTTGTTTTATCATTCTTTCTCTATATGTGTATGTTTCAGAACAATTTGAGTTAATTCAGAAATATTCTGCCTCAATACAAGTGAAACCTTTGGCGCATGTTCCCTAAGACCACATTTTGTATTATCAGAGTACTATCATAATCAGGTAATTCAATATTTATAAGCTACTATTATTATTATTATTATTATTTTATCCTCACCCGAGGACATTTTTCCATTTTTTGTACAGACAGAGTGGGAGGGAGAGAGAGGAAGAGAAAGAGAGGGAAACATCGACGTGAAAGGGACACATCGAGTGGCTGCCACCCGCACGACCAACCAGGGCCGGGGACAAACTGCAACCGAGGCACACGCCCTCAGCGGGAACCGAACCCGGGTCTCTCCGGACCGCAGGCGGACGCTCTAACCGCTGAGCCAAACTGGCCAGGGCTAAGCTACTATTATTTAATCCACAGTCCACATTCAAATGCTATCATTCATCCTAATATCATCCATTGGTGTTTTTCTTGGTGTAGCACTGCATGTCACATTTAATTGACGTTACTCTTTAAAAATCTTCACCCAAGGATATTTTTTTCCATTTATCTTCAGATAGAGTAGGAGGGAGGGAGAGAGAGAAAATTGATGTGAGAAACACATCGACTGGTTGCTTCCTGCACAACCTGGACCAGGGCTGGGGATTGAACCGCAACTGAGGTATGTACCCTTGACTGGAATCAAATCCGTAACTCTCTGGTCCACGGGTTGATGCTCTATCCACTAATCCAAACTGGCCAGGGCCATTTATTCATTTTTTATCCTAATCTGAGAACATCTTTTTGCATTTATCTTCAGATAGAGTGGGAGGGAGAGAGGGAGGAAGAGAAACATGGATGTAAGAGAGATATACTGATCAGTTGCCACCTGCATGACTCCAACCAGGGCCAGGGACAAATGACAACTGAGGTATGTGCCCTTAGCAGGAACCAATCCTGGGACTCTGGTCTGCAGGCCAATGCTCTAACTGCTGGCCAAACTGGCCAGGGCTCTTTTTGTTTTTTTAATTGACTTTTAGAGGAAGGAGGGGAGAGAAAGAGAGAAACTTCAAACCCTGACTGGTTTAGCTGAGTGATTAGAGCGTGGGCCTTCAGACCAAAGGGTCACAGGTTTGATTCCTGGGCAAGGGCGTATACCAGGTTGCAAGTTCCATCCCTGGCACGGTTGGGGTTGTGCAGGAGGCAACAAATTGATGGGTCTCTCTCACATCAATGTTTCTCTCTCTTTCCCCTCCCTCCCTTCCCCTCTATCTAAGAATTAATGGAAAAATATCCTTGGGTAAGGATTAACAAAAAAAAGAGAGAAACATGGATTTGTTGTTGCACTTATTTATGCATTCATTGGTTGATTCTTGTGCCTTGACCAGGGATCAAACCCTCAACCTCAGTGTATAGGGAGGATACTCTAACCAACTGAGCTACCAGGCCAGGGCTAATTCTCATTACTCTGGACACTCCTTTTTCAAAAATCTTCACCTGCCCTGGCCGGTTTGGCTCAGCGGTTAGAGCATCGGCCTGTGGTCTAGAGAGACCCGGGTTTGGTTCCCGCTAAGGGCATGTACCTCGGTTGCAGTTTGTCCCTGGCCCTGGTTGGGTCGTGCGGGTGGCAACCACTCGATGTGTCCGTTTCACGTCGATGTTTCTCTTTCTCTCTCTCTCTCTTCCTCTCTCTCCCTCACTCTACCTGAACAAAAAGAGAAAAAATATCCTCGGATGAGGATAAAAAAATAATAATAATAATAGAGTCAGCATACATAAAAACACTAAAAAAACAGCCCTGGCTGGTTTGGGTTAGCGGGTAGAGCAGCATCCTATGGACTGGAGAGTCGCAGGTTTGATTCCCAGTCAAGGGTACTTACCTTGTTTGCAAGTTTGATTCTCGCCCCTGTTGGGGTCATTTGGGAGGTAACCAGTCCACTCTCACAAGATGTTTCTCACTCTCTCTCCCCCCCTCCCACTGTACCTTAAGAAATCGATGGAATAATATCCTCAGGTGATGATTAAAAAACAAAAAATGGACTCAAGATTTAAATGTAAGACCAGAAACCATTACACTCCTACAAGAAAACATGCAGTAAACTCTTTGACATGGATCTTGGCAATGTTTTTTTGGACATGTCTCCCCAAGCAAGGGCAACAAAAGCAAAAATAAACACATGGGATGACATCAAACTAAAAAGATTTTTCCACAGCAAAGGAAACCATCAACAAAACAAAAAAAGACAACCTACTGAATGGGAGAAGGTATTTGCAAATAATATATCTAATATGAGGTTAATATCCTAAATATACAAAGCACTCATACAATCAACAACAAAAGTCTGATTAAAAAATAGGCACAGGATCTGAGTAGACATTTCTCCAAGGAGGACATAGAGATGGCCAATAGACATGTGAAAAGATGTTCATCACTAATCATCAGAGAAATGCAAATCAAAATACCAATGAGCCTCCTTCACACCTGTCAGAATAGCTAACATAAAAAAATAATAAAATAAGTGCTGGTGAGGATGTGGGAAAAGAGTTACCCTGTTTACCATTGGTGGGATTGTAAACTGGTGTAGCCACTGTGGAAAATAGTATGGAGGTTCCTCAAAAAATTAAAAATAGAACTACCACAGACCCAGCAATTCTACTTCTGGGCATTTACTCAAAGAAAACAGAAACAGTAGTTCAAAAATGTTTTCTGGACTTCTGGTCAAGATGGCGGCGTAGGTAATCGCAGTATCGCGTCCTCCCACAACCACATCCAAGTTATAACAAAACTACAGAACAACCACCATTCAAAACCTCCTGCAATCAAGCTGAATGGAAGTCCTACAACTACGGAATGAAAGAAACTGCATCGATACTGGTAGGAGGGGCGGCGGCGCGACAGGCTGGTCCCACACCTAAGTGTGGCGGATAAAAATCAGGAGGACACCTCGGCTGGGAAGGTCCTTCCTGAGGACTGAGGGGTCCCGGTCCCACACCAGGTGCCCTGCTCAGGGTTCCAGTGCCAGGAAGAGAAGTCCCCATAACTTCTGGCTGGAAAAACCAGCGGAGCGGTTGGAGCCCCAGGCAGCTCCCTAAAGGGCCCGCGCACGGACTTATCGGACTCTCTCCCTCTAAGTTTGGAGGGGAGGCAGCTCGAGGGGCACCAGACACACACAGGGAAGAACTGAGCTGTTTGGCACTGGAGCGAGGGCTGGAGAGGGGGCTTTCTCCGAAACAAACGGCTGTCAGAGGCCTTTGTTCCTTTGGTGAGCCCTTCCCTGGGGCGGCAGACAGCCGCCATATCTGGGACTCCAGCAACCTGGCTCACACTGGTAGCCTCACCCTGCTGACTCCCTGAGGTCCCGCCCCACCCCACCCAACTTTCAGGCCCACCCAAGCTGTTGGCACTTGCTTAACCATAGGATTGGCCTGACTTGGATCCTGCTTCAGGTTTTCCTAAATTTTTTTAAACGAGCAGCATCTGGTCTCAGCTAGCGCCATACCGCTCGTTAAGTAATACACAGAAACAAACACAGGGAGGCAGCCAAAATGAGGAGACAAAGAAACAGATCCCAAATGAAAGAACAGAACAAAACCCCAAGAAAAGAACTAAGCGAAATGGAGATAAGCAACCTAACAGATGCTGAGTTCAAAATACTGCTTATAAGGATGCTCAATGAACTCAGTAAGGGCCTCAAGAGCATAAAAAAGGACCAGTCAGAAATGATCGATGCACAGTTAGAAACGAAGGAGGCTTTAACTGAAATAAAGAATAATTTACACAGCTTCAATAGTAGAGTACATAAATCCAAGGAGCAAACCATCGAGTTGGAATATAAGGAAACAAAAAACGCCCAATCAGAACAGCAAAAAGAAAAAAGAATCCACAAAAATGAGGATAGTGTAAGGAGCCTCTGGGACAACCTCAAGCGTGCCAACATTCGCATCTTGGGGGTGCCGGAAGGAGAAGAGAGAACAAGAAATCGAAAACCTGTATGAAACAATAATGGCAGAAAACTTTCCTAACTTGGTGAAGGAAACAGACATACAAGTCCAGGAAGCACAGAGAGTCCCAAACAAGATCAACCCCAAGAGGCCCACACCAAGACACATCATCATCAAAATGCAGTTCAAGACAAGGAGAGAATCTTAAAAGCAGCAAGAGAAAGGCAGCTAGTTACCTACAAGGGAGTTCCCATAAGGCTGTCAGCTGATTTCTTAAAGGAAACTTTGCAGGCCAGAAGGGAGTGGCAAGAAATATTCAGAGTGATGGAAAGCAAGAACCTACAACCAAGATTACTCTATCCTGCAAAGCTGTCATTTAGAATCGATGGCCATATAAAGAGTTTCCCAGACAAGAAAAAGTTAAAGGAGTTCATCACCACCAAACCGTTATTATATGAAATGATGAAGGGTCTTTTTGAAGAAAAAGATAAAATATATGAACAAACAAAATGGCAATGAATACATATCTATCAACAATGGAATCTACAAACAAAATGAACAGATAGAACAGAAACATTCTCATAGATACAGAGAACATTTTGTTGGTTGCCAGATGGGAGGGGTTTTGGGGGAAAGGGTGAAAAAGGTGAAGGGATTAAGAAGTACAAATTGGTTGCTAAACTGACAAACCTCAAAGGGAAAGGGGTTGGGGGGGTGGGAAGAAATAAACCAAAGAACTTATATGCATAACCAATGGACACAGACAATAGTGTGGGAAAAGGTGGGAGGGAGGCGGGAGTGGGGAGGAGGGAGTCAATGGGGGAAAAAATGTGGAACATCTGTAATACATTCTACATTCAACAAAAAAGATTAAAAAAATAAAAATAAAATAAAATAAAAAGTTTTCTGCATTATTATTATTATTATTATTATCCTCACCCAAGGACACTTTTTCATTTTTTGTTCAGATAGAGTGGGAGGGAGAGAGAGAAACATTGACATGAAAGGGACACATCGAGTGATTGCCACCCACACAACCCAACCAGGGCCGGGGACAAACTGCAACTGAGGTATGTGCCCTTAGCGGGAACCAAACCCGGGTCTTTCTGGACCGCAGGCCGATGCTCTAACCACTGAGCAACTGGCCTGGGACAATTTTACAAGTTTTTAAAAAGTTAAATATGTGGACCAACTTCAAACATGACAGTGTGGGGAGTTTTGTGGGCCTGCTTCCCATGATGTCTGTGGAAATGGTCCTAAGGGTGTACAGCAAATGAAAAAACATTTATTCAAGAAAATCTAATATTCAGTAAGAACAGAAAGAGCCAGTCACACCTGAACCAAGACCACTCCCTCTGTCCCCCTTCCAAGCTCAGATGAAAACACCACTCCAGAATGATACAACCAAGAACACAGGGCTCTTTCTCCCTTGAACTCCCAGGCTATCTTCTCAGAAGGGTCAGGATGTCAGCAATTTATCACCCTGCCCTCAGTGTGCGTATTAGATGATGTTCAATTGCTGGCTCCCTGATAAAGGCTGCTCTCAGAGCCTCTGTGTTAGGTTAGGTTGACCAGGGACAGCACGTGCCTTGCACTCCAAAGGCCTTTCTCCAGTCTGAACTTTCTGGTGTTGAACAAGGTTAATTAAGCCTTTGTCTGAACCATTCTTTATGTTCACTGTATTCATAAAGCCTTTCTGTGCTGTCAGAGTGGACTTTTAGTTAAAGGCTTTTCCACGTTAGCTGCATTCAAGACTTCTCTCTGTGAACTTTCTGGTGTTGAGTGAGGTTGAAACGCTGGCTAAACGATTTCCCACAATCACCGCACTCATAAGGCATTTCTCCAGTGTGAATCCTCCGATGTTTAACAAGGCTGGAACTGTGGCGAAAAAATTTCCCACATTCCCTGCACTCATATGGTCTCGCTCCAGTGTGAACCCTCTGGTGTTTAACGAGGCTGGAATTCTCACTAAATAATCTTCCACAATCATTGCATTTAAAAGGCTTTTCTCCAGTGTGAACTTTGCGGTGTTGCATGAGGCTAGAGCTTTGGCTAAAAAATTTCCCACATTCCGTACACTCATAAGGCCTTTCTCCAGTGTGAACTCTCCAATGATTAATAAGGCTTGACTTGTGGCTATAGAATTTCCCACATTCAGTACACTTATAAGGTCTTTCTCCAGTGTGGACTCTCAGATGTTTCATGAGGCTCGAGTTGAAGCTAAAGAATTTCCCACATTCGCTGCACTCATAAGGCCTTACCCCTGTGTGGATTCTGTGGTGCTGAACAAGCGTGGAATTATGCCTGAAGGCTTTCCCACATTCACTGCACGTAAAAGGCTTTTCTCCAGTGTGAACTCTTCGGTGTTGAATGAGGTCGGCATTGCGGCTAAAGGATTTTCCACATTCACTACACCCATAAGGCCTTTCACCAGTATGAACTATTTGGTGTATAAAAAGGTTGGATTTATGGCTGAATAATTTCCCACATTCACTGCATTCATAAGGTTTTTCTCCAGTATGTAGTCTGTGGTGCTGAACAAGTAAGTATTTCTGACCAAAGGCTTTCCCACATTCGCTGCACTTGTAATGCCTTTTTTCAGGGTGACTTTCGGTGTTCCTGGGTGGCCCCCCTACACTGTGCATCACCTGGTGGTTGAGCCCACAGCTGGTCAGGAAGTTGTTCTCACGCTGCCTCCACTCTTCTTTTCTGAAGGGTTTTTCTCCACAGCACAGCTTCTGCTGTTGGTGGAGGTTTGCTCTGGGTACTCCTTCTGCATGAACACGTTGCTCAACCTCTGCTCCACGCCAGCAGCCTGAAAGCGGAGAAATGCTGATGAAGTGGATGGAGACTTCGATGGGAGGGGGCAGCCCCCTCACAAACGTGCATCCGACACACCCAGCTATGAGTCCTGGGGCTGCTGGTAGATTGAGGGGCCAGGGATCAGCATGAGGAAGGGCCAGCTGTCCAGTGCTGGACCCGATAAGCTCCCAGGTCAGTTGTGGGAGCGGGCCTCATAAGCAGCAAGGACACAAAGACGGGATGGGTGCAGCTCCAACATACTCCTCAGGGACTTAGCTGCTAGTTACACAAGAAAAACTGAAGTCACTGAATAGCGTGTTCAAGGACTATAAGGATGCCCTCCCCGGACGTGGACCTGGTGCCACTCAAATGCACTGATGAAATCACCTCGCACCTTTCCCTGTGTACCTACCCTGACCCCCAACAAAGGCACTTACCCACAGGTTCTGCCATTTCTCCCCTGCCTGGTTGAGACCCTCCCCAGGACTCCCTCCCCAGAGGATCCCCATTTCGGCAAGCAGTGACTCTGTCTTTCTGGATCCTGTGAGTATAATGAACTTTGTTTATTCCCACTCACTTAAAGACCTTTGACTTCCCAAGTCCAATTCTCACATGATACTTCAGGGCGAAGGCACCCAAGGAGGACAGAGCATGGCCCAAACACCAGGGCAGGTGTGACAGAGGCCAGAACTTTTGATAAGATTATAAAGGCCTCAGCTGAGGAAGCTGAAGCCTCTGTCACCCCAGGGATCCAGAATCCCTGCCATTACCAGCTTGGGTTTTCATGGCCTGGAGATGCCCAATGGAGAACTCAGCAAGAAAGCCCGCATTCCTCCATAAAATCTACAGTGGTTCGGCCAATCTATCAGATCTTTGAACATTCAGATAGGAAAATCCTCAATGTGTTTCTAATCTAGAGGAGGCCTACTTTCTCATATAGGCCAGGAGTTGGGCAGCATTTCTTTGTGGTTGTTGTTAATCCTCACCCAAGGATATTTTTCCCATTGTTTTTTTTAATAATTTTTCTTTTTTTTTTTTTTTTTTTTATCCTCATCCAAGGACACTTTTTTATTCTTTGTTCAGATAGAGCAGGAGGGAGAGAGAGAGAGAGAAACATCGATGTGAAAGGGACACATCGAGTGGCTGCCACCCGCACGACCAACCAGGGCTGGGGACAAACTGCAACCGAGGTACATGCCCTTAGCGGGAACCGAACCCGGGTCTCTCCGGACCGCAGGCCGACGCTCTAACCGCTGAGCCAAACCGGCCAGGGCATTAATAATTTTTCTTTATTGACCTTAGAGAGAGAGGAAGGGAGAGGGAGAGAGATAGAGACATCGATGAGAGAGAACATCGACTGGCCACATCCTGCATGCCCCCCACCCGGGGATCAGGCCCACAACCTGGGCATGTGCCCTGACCAGGAATCAAACTGGCGACCCCTTGCTGCATGGGTGGACGCTCAACCACTAAACCACACTGGGCGGTCTTTCCATTGATTTTTTTAAGAGAGAGTGGAAGGGACAAAGGGAGATGGAGATGGAGATGGAGAAGAGAGAGAGAGAGAGAGAGAGAGAGAGAGAGAGAGAGAGAGAGAGAAAGAAACACTTGTTTGTTGTTCCACTTACTTATGCATTCATTGCTTGCTGCTTTTTTTTTTTTTTTTTTTAATTGTTTTTTCTTTATTTATTTTTAGAGAGAGAGAAAGGGAGAGGGAGAGAGAGATAGAAACACCAATAAAAGAGAACATCAACTGGCGGCCTCCTGCATGCCCCCGACTGGGGATCAGGCCCACAAACTAGGCATATGCCCCGACTGGGAGTCGAACCGGCAACCTCTTGGTGCATGGGTTGAGGCCCAACCACTGAGCCACACCGGCCGGGCCATTGGTTTCTTCTTGTATGTGCCCTGACCAGGGACTGACCTCGCAATCTTGGTATATCGGAACAATGCTCTAACCAACTGAACTACCCAGCCAGAGCTGTTCATGAGTTAAATAGCCCAGCCACTGCCCACCGTTGGTACTGCCAGGATCTGGTCAGGGTCCACGTTCGCTCACACCACTGCCTTCATTCCCACAGTGCTCACGTGGGGATGGCTGCCCTTTATATCAAGTCACCCTGGGCTTACTGCGTGTGCCCAGGAGCCACCTGCACTTGGCCAGTCTCCCACGTGAGGACCTTCACGCTCCTCATTCTCACAGGCTCACACATTATGCTTTGAACAATGGCACCTCTGGGTTCTACTGTGGCCCAAACTCATGGGCACAGCACCCTTTCTCCTTTTACCTGTCAATTCCCAAATTGTACCCCAGTGTGCAACGGTTACACAGGAGGTCCCCACAGTTCTTTATACACCGGGTATCACCCGATTTCCATTAATCCAAGTGCTCCAGGAAAAATGGGCAATATTTATTCCTGTCTTTTTTTTTTTTTCTGTGGTACGTGCCCCTAGCAGGAACCGAACCTGGGAGTCTGGTCCGCAGGCCAACACTCAACCACTGAGCCAAACTGGCCAGGGCTTATTCCTGTCTTAATAAAACTTGCCCTAAGTGCCAGAGACGCCAGCATGGCACCTGTACAGCAGCCTTTGTCAAGATCAAATCACGTTCTCCCTGCCCCCCTCTAAGATCAGTAAATGAAAGCTAAAAACAAAACAAGGCTGCTGTTGGAGCGCACTGCAGAGAGATCAGTGGAGAGGACCAGGTGTGAGACAGAGGAGAAGTAGGAGACAGCCCTGGTCAGAAATCAGAGTAGACATGATAAGTGGGCAACTGGGAAAGAAAAGATGGAATTGGGCATGGCCCCTTGCCTTGGCATCAAAACATCAGGACCTACTGGAAAGACTGGTACTATATGAACCCCTCCCCGAGTTCACTCCTCTCCTGCTTCTCCCTCCAAGTACCTCTCAGCATGTCTGCAGCCATGACTCCACAGGCAAGAAAAAGGGGCTCTCCCCGCTGCTCCAACTGGGTGATTTCATGGGTCCCAGAAGATGCAAGTCCTAAGGGAAAGACAAGACAGGTGGATCAAAGCAACCCACCCCACAACAGAGCACAGGAAAAAAAACTAAACGTTACAAGAACCTCGGACGAGGCCTTCCTGAACAATCCACTCAAACTGTGACCTCAATTCCTGCCACATGCAGATCCCATGTCAGCCAGAAGAAGAGGGCAGAACCTGGGGACAGAACTGCCACAGATCTTCAGAGTCACCAGGCCAGAGTGTGATGCACTAGTCTCATGCAAGACTCCCATAAGGCTCTGGGGCAGCTCGGGGAAAGATGGAGTGGTGCACACAACCCAAGCACGGGCTGGGTACTCACAAAACACCTGCTCCAGCTTTGGGAAGGACAGACCTGACCCTGGGGAAAAAGGGAAGAGCAAGCCCAGCCCAGGATGCTGGAGTGGGCTGGGAGGACCTTACCCAGAGAGGCCATCAGTGCAAAGTTCTCCAGCATCACATTGCGGTACAGACATCTCTGGGCCTCATCCAGGAGCCCCCACTCTTCCCAGGAGAAGTAGACAGCCACGTCTTCAAAGGTCACATGGCCCTGCCAGGATGGGGACAATTGAGTTGACATGCAGCCTTCTTTCCCAGGTCTCTAGGCATCTCCCCTAATATCCACCCTCCGCCAGGGCCCTCATCTCAGAGGAGAGACCCTGGTGCCAGCGATGCCCACTTTCTCCTCACAGTCCCATGAATCACTGTGCAGACCTCAGCAACAACCGGCAGCCAGGCAGACAGCTGTCACGTAGGCTCTAGGCCTGGCCTGCAGGGCCTCACCCTTCTCCTGCCAGACAATTCACCTGAGGGCCTCCGGACTGTGCTTCCCCAACACAGCCAAGTTTGGGTCACTGTTCTCCGTCAGCCCCGGTACAAGGGCCTGAGGTCACCAGTTTACACTCCCTCCCAACATGCACGTCACTCTGTAACCACACCTCCCTTTACATCCTCAACCCCTCACTGCCACCCCAACCCCACACGTACCACATGCACCTCCCTGGCTTCACGACATGCCAGTGTGCACACAGTACCCAGAGGGTACCTGGCAAATGTGTCCAGAATTCCATCCTGTTCAGTTGGCCCCCAATGGCCCCAACTGCCAGGGACAATCCCCAGGCTTGCATTTTTTTAATTGATTTTTTTGAGAAAGAGGAAGGAATAGGGAGAGAAACATGGATTGGCTGCTTCCTGCACGCCCCCTATTGGGGATCAAGGCTGCAATACGGGCATGTGCCCTGACCCAGAATCAAACCAGCAGCCTTTCAGTGTATGGGATGACGCCCCACCAAGTGAGCCACACAGGCAGGGCCCCAGTCCTGCTCTGAAGGCCTCCCTACTTGACCCTGATCTTTGCTTTATCCTCAGCTACCGGGAACCACACACAGATTTCACACACCTCAGCCCTCTTCCACATCTCTGTTGTGAAGGGGTCTACTCAACAGTCTCAGCTTCCTGTGACACTTACTGGAAGCCCAGGCCCACTTGTCTCTCACATTATGCCTGCGATTCTCCCAGGGCGTCCCACTGGGTCTTGAGCTAATCCCAGGTCCCAGCAAGGGTCAGAGCCTGTGAGTCACCAACTTTAGTGTCATCTCACGGCCTTGTCTCCACATCTATCTCATGTCTACTCCCCACGTAAACCCTGGCCACCAGCTAGGCCCTCCTCACTCCTGCAACCCTTCCACAGGCCATTATTCCCCTGCATGTGTCCTCGTGAAGCCCACCACCCCTACCCAGATGTCCAGCAAGAGACCCAGTCCTTGGCCCCACACTCCTCTCGTTATCTAATGGCATTGCCACCAGGGCTAAAGATGCCCGCTACTGAATCTGATCCACAGCTCCACCTAGGTCCACACAGAATCCGTGGTGTGGGTGTCTGTGATCTGAACTCTTCACCTGAACTCCAGACTTGTGTGTCCCGGTGCCCATTTGACAAATCCACTCAAGGGTCTCTGGAACAGCCCAGTTCACTATGGCCAAAGCTTAACTCCTAATATTCCCACTGAAAATTACTCTTACAAACTTTGACATGGTGGTACTTCCCTGCTTCTAGCTACTAAGGCCAAACATCTCCGAGTCACCCCTGACTCTTCCACTTCTCTCTCCCACCCTCCACATTAGAAGGTCTGCTCGGACCTATTTAAAATCCACACACAGAGTCCAACACGTCTTTGTCCTCCAAAGCAACCTGTTTCAGCCACCACCAACACTCACTTGGACTATTGCAGTAGCCTCCCCCTGGTCTCCAAGCAACCCAAAAGTCTGCTCTCTAAAGCAAAAAGACTTGTTAAGTCTGGATCAGATCCCCCCCCCCCGTCCCTGCTCCAAATGTTCTCTGGCTTCCACCAACATCAGGATAGAGTCCCAGGTCTTCAGGCTACCATTCCAGGTCTAGTTCCTGCTTCCTGCTGTTTCCACCCGACATAATGAAGACCTAGGGTTGCCTAAGCATTTGCAGCTCAACCTCACCTCCAGCACTTCCTGATCACTGTGAATATATCATGCCACTAGTTGCCAGAAATGGGAACTGATCCATACAATTCCTGGTCAGGACTCAAAGCCCTCACCTTGGGTGATCATCCTCCAAAGATCTCAGATGGAAGGAAAGGGAGAGTAGCAGGCAGAATGCCAGGATACCCGGGAGCCCAAGGATCTGGAATACCCTCCTTTACCTCTGCCTGGTCTGGGAGTAATTCTGCAGGCAACAATGTCAGGCCTCAAAGGCTCATCTAAGCCCCCTCACACCATCAGGGCCTTAGTCCTCAGTGATGCCTCTTATCATCTGCTTGGCCTTGGAAAAGTACTGGACCTCCCTGTGCCTCATTGTTGCTATCTGTAAAATGGTAACAATAATGGTGCCCACACAGTGGGGCTATTGCTTGTATCAAACTGATTCCTGTATGTCAAATACTAACTATCACCTCTTACTGTCCTCATAATTAACACTTCTGTCAACATTTCATTGCAAATGAACTGGTAGGTATCAAAATTGTGGATTTTTTTTTACATGCCTTTTAACTAAGGGAATGTGATATGGAAGACATTTGATTTTAATCAAATGCTTAGCATTACATTAAGATTCCAACCATGAATTAAGTGTTTACATCACTTGTTAAATCCATGTCGTTTTAATTGCCTATGTACGTGTGTATGTATATATATGTATGTGTGTGTAGTGTACACACATATACGTGTATACAGGGTGGGGAAAAAAGTAGGTTTACAGTTGTTTGTATGGAAAACTAATATAATAAAAAATAATACAAGAATAAACTGTTCCACATACTAATCCCTCTAAAACTACTTTTGCCCCATCCTGTATATGTATACATACATATGCATGTATACGTATACATATGTATTTTTTATCAACTACTGCTTAAACAAATACTTCATCAATTCACAAATTAATAAAGTGGGGGATTGGAGGAAACTGAGTAGATACTAGTCCTGTTCACAATGTGGCTGCCTGCTATATACGCTTGCTGGGAACTTCCCATTCATTACTCATCCCTCCTGCCCTGAAGGCTGGGGGACTTGGGCCCCAAAGAGAGCAGCTCCACTAACCTGGCTGGCATTTCCTTTTCTCCACAAGGAGTGGACACGAGGGCCTGCTGAGCCTGGAGTGAGACATCTACACCGCTGAACATGTCAGTCTCCTGGTCCTTACACCCAACAACCGCCCACTCCTATACACACCAGCCAGAATCACTTAGGACCACAGGAATCCACCTCTTTGCAGGCAGCCCCACCCTCCAGGCCCACCTGAAATAAGAACTTTAATATTCACCCTCCTGGCCGAGCTGGTGTGGCTCAGTGGATTGAACGTCATCTCATAGACTAAGAGGTCCGGGTTCAATTCCCCGTCAAGGCACATGTCCTGGTTGTGGACTCCATTCCCAGCAGGGGGCCTGCAGGGGGTGGCCCATGGATGTTCTCTCATGGATGTTTCCATCTCTCTCTCTCTCTCTCACTTCCTCTCTCTAAAATCAATAAAGGGTAAAAAAAAAAAAATTTTTAATATTTAAAAATAAAAAAGATTTGGCCCTGGCCGGTTTGGCTCAGCGGTTAGAGCATCGGCCTGTGGTCCAGAGAGACCCGGGTTCGGTTCCCGCTAAGGGCATGTACCTCGGTTGCAGTTTGTCCCCGGCCCTGGTTGGTCGTGCGGGTGGCAGCCACTCGATGTGTCCCTTCACATCGATGTTTCTCTCTCTCTCTCTTCCTCTCTCTCCCTCCCGCTCTATCTGAACAAAAATGGAAAAATGTCCTCGGGTGAGGATAAAAAAAAAAAAAAAAAAAAAAAGATTTGCCCTGGCCAGTTTGGCTCAGCGGTTAAAGCGTCGGCCTGCGGTCCAGAGAGACCCGGGTTCGGTTCCCGCTAAGGGCATGTACCTCGGTTGCAGTTTGTCCCCAGCCCTGGTTGGTCGTGCGGGTGGCAGCCACTCGATGTGTCCCTTTCACATCGATGTTTCTCTCTCTCTCTCCCTCCTACTCTATCTGAACAAAGAATAAAAAAAAAGTGTCCTCGGGTGAGGGTAAAAAAATAATAATAATAATAAAAATAATAAAAAAAGATTCATCCTTCTAAACACTAGCCCCAGGCCTTGCGCTGGTCCAGGCCGCCACTCACATCCCTTGGGTATCTCCAGCCCAGATCCTTCCCCAGACATCCAGATGTGAGCGAGCAAGCTGCTCGTGTGTCGCCTCCAGTCTGGGACAAGTCAGGGGTACCATGTCCAACATGCAACTCCCAATCTTTTCCCTGACACCTGCTCCCCGCGCCGACTTGGCCATCTCCAATTTTTTCAGCTATTCCGGAAACAGACAAAAACGCAAGCAAACAACAAGGGATGATGCTTCATTAGCTACGTCCGCCCACGGCCACAGGTGATGCGGCAAGAAAGCCTGTGCAGTTTTGAAAAATCCATCCCAGCTGGTCATCCCTCCCCCTTCTACCGCCACGAGTGTGGTCCGGCCCCCCCAGGACTACTACCCACGGCGCCGACTTCCCTGAGCAGGGGGCGCTCACCCGGGCTGCAGGGGTCCGGGCGGTGAGGTGCTGCAGGTTCGGGGGACCCGCACGCACCTCAGCCGGGCGCCTCAGCGCAGCCGCCGCCATCGGGCTCTGCGGGCGGAGAGGGGAGGGGAGCGGAGGACCAGGTCGGCCGGGGCACCCAGCCCCCTGATCCAAAATCGGGGTCACCCGGGCGGCGTCGCCTCAGCCTCCTCTCACGCGGTCCCTTCGTGTCACCCCGACCCCAAGCCAGCCTTCCAGAGACATGCGACTGACCCGGCCCCAGAGATCCCCATAGTCAACTGCCCTGAGGCCACGCCGGAAGTCCCGCCCAAAGTTTCTGCACTCTCCGAAACAGCCGTTTTCATTGGCCTGGCACCAGTGCTGCTGTGCGCGGTGCCTTCTGGGCAATGTAGTTCTCATAGCGCTCAATGTAGAGCTGCGGAGATAACGGTGGAAGAGAAATCAGGATCCAGAATTCTGCCAGGTCTCATCGAGAGACTGTCATTATTCATGGGTCCTTGATGGGTCTGGGTTTCAATTTCAACTCTCTTCTTTTCTTTTTCTTTTTTATTTATTGGTGAGAGAGAGAAACATTGATTTGTTGTATCACTTACCTATGTATGCATTGGTTGATTCTTTGTTTTTTTATCCTCACGGGAGGACATTTTTCCATTTTTCTTCAGATAGAGTGGGAGAGAGAGAGAAACATCGACGCGAAAGGGACACATCGAGTGGCTGCCACCTGCACAACCAACCAGGGCCAGGGACAAACTGCAACCAAGGCACGTGCCCTTAGCGGGAACCGAACCTGGCTCTCTCTGGACCACAGGCCAACGCTTTAACCGCTAAACTAAACAGGCCAGGGCTATTGGTTGATTCTTGTATGTTCCCAGGCTGGGGCATTGAACTCACAACCTTGGCATATGGGGAAGATGCTCTAACCAACCGAGCTGCCTGGCCAGGGCCAGTCTTTCCTTTAATTGAAGGACTTAAAGACATATTGAGAGCCACAATAAAGTGGTTTCCTCGGACTGAAGTAGTTATCCATTTCTAAATTCCCCTGCTAAGGGGATGCCGGATGTCAAACACAATGATGATGAAGCAATACCTGATGTATGATTAAAAGCTGAACGGCTGCTACTCCTTCTGGGCGAAATCTACAGTTCCATTCCTGTAAACCGTTAATATTTTATTTAATCCATGTAAGAAACCTTCAATCCCTGGACGGTATTTCTCAGTGGTTAGAGTGTTGGCCCACACACCAAAGAGTTGTGGGTTCGATTCCTAGTCAAAGGCACATACCTGGGTTGCAGGTTCAATCCCAGACCCCCATCGGGGTGCACGTGGGAGGCAACAATCAATGTGTCTCTTTCACACTGATGTCTCTCTCTCCCCTTCCTTCCCTTCTTTACACTCTCTCTCTACAAAAAAAAAAAAAAATCAATGGAAGAAACCTTTCAAACCTATAGAGAATTTTTATTAGTTTATTTGAGCCAAACTAATGACAATTGCTGGGAAGCAAACTCACTGGATTGAGACAATGCTTCAAAGAAGGGCAGTTTTGCAGCTTATTTTATATGTTAGAATAAAAGGAGAAGCTGTACAGAGGGTTACATGAAATTCATTGATGGTAAATTAAGGGGGCAGGAGAAAGCAAAGGAGGGGAATCTCTGAAATTGGATAAAAAATAAAATGGAGAGACACATCTATTTTTGCATTGGTGGTTACAAAATAGTTAATACTCAACATTTAGAGCACATAGAGATGGTATTCTGGCAACAAGACAACAGTGAGGAGTTCTGTGTTCTTGGGCCCTGGTGCCCTAGAACCTATGGTTGTGCCTTCAGGGCTCTGGGAGAGAAGATTATTCTGACATTTACAGAGTATGTTATCATCCATGCAAAAAGACAATACATAGGTTCACTTAAGGTAAAGATTGACCTTTGTCAAGAAAGTTACAGGCTTAGGATGCGACTACCTGCCCTGACTCCCTTTTAGTTAGGGATTTTTATGTTCAGATCATCCTATGTGGTAACTTTCAGTCCTTGAGTTTGTAAGGCCCATTACACAGGCCTTCCCTGAGCTTGTCAGTTTTTTTCGTCCACAACTCCACAAAGAAGAAAGAGGTCTCCCCTCATTGGAGGAGAGCACTGGAGCTGGGAGCATGTATTACGCGTCCCAGTCGGCCTCAAGTTAGCTGTGAGGGACTTCAGGAAGCTGCTTTGCCTCTCCTGGATTTTGTTATTATATATACAATGAGGCTGACCACAGGCAACAAACTCATGCATGAATGACAGCAATTGACATTGGGAAGCATGTTACTCACCCTGAGGCTGAAGTTTGGGGAGGTGGGGGGGGGAGGGTAACAGGAAGGCTGAGGTCCTTGCCCCTCTGGCCACCAATGTCTTTCTGATCCACCCAAATAGGCCAAAAAGAACTTGATTTGTTTGTTTCGAAATCACCTGCCTGATGTATAGACAATGAGATGAGGCAGAGCAAGAATTGATGTTGGAGTCAGGACAGAGGCTCTTGGGTAGTCCAGACGTGTGTTGCATGTAGACCAGCCAAAGGGAGTAGATTTGGAGGTGTTGAAAACAGAAGTGACAGGATATGTGGATTGTTGGGATGATGGGGCAAGCCTTAGGCAATGGCAATTACCTGCCTCAACTCTCCTGTATCTGTGAGCTAATGGGACTTTTCCTGTTCTGATTCTTGGTTGGTGCCCAGAAAACACATATTTAGAGGATAAATACCATTGAAGGCTAATGTTTCTGGGACAGTGAAAAGGCAAGACACATCCCTGGTCCTCATGTCACTTACCTGGAAGTATAAGGTCTTTAGCACATTAAGCAATCAGCCTCCCCTCTCATTTATATGTTTTGAGGTTGTGCATGGGAATTCCACCATTTTAACTCCATAAGGAGATCTATTCATGTTTTTCACAGCTAATGAGCAGTTATTTTAATCAAAAGATGCACCTCTCTTAATCCTCATTCCTTATCTCATTGTAGACCTTTCATCTGGGTTCATTCTTCTTTGGACCTAAATATTATTTTAGAATTTTATTTCCTGTGGCTTTTATGTTCACCACATTAATAATTTTTGGCCTCAAATAGTCTTATGTCACATTTTTTAAAGACATTTATACTGTGTATAGAAATTTCATTTGGTAGTTAATTCTCCTGTACAGAAATTGTTTTTGCCCTCCTAATTGCCAAATACATTTGGCAAATTGCCCTACTTTTCAGATATTTATAAGATAGCTAAAAGGGAATTGTATACATCCCTGTATATGGAGTAAGAAATGACTTGTAAAAAGAGTGTTATTCCCTAGGTTTGACACAATCAGTATACAGGCAGAAGAAATGTTTTCGGAGATAACCAGAGACACAAGCATTGTCCACGGACTTCAGTGGCACCCAACATCCCCAATCCATTTTCCACATCGTGTCTGTGTCTGGATTCGTCTCTGTCTTGTTCCTGACCCAAAATGGGGAGGCTCACAAGACTAACTCTAGAGCTTTAGGCTACATGTGTTCACTTGATGACGACATAATATTTTTTACCTTCCAGCTATAGGGGTCTGAGTGACATTAGCGTATAGTGAGTCCATTTGATTCTATATTTGTGTGAGCATTCTCTTCATAGAGAAGCCTGAAACAGAATGCTTCTAAGCATTTCTGTGATAAGTTACAGACTACAGTACACTTCTTGGAAATATGAGGTCGGTTCCTTTAAAAGGAAAAGAGATTCTGCTTAATTCCCCCTCTGGAGGCGCTGCTAGCTCTGTGATTCGGCCTTTGCCCAAGAGGTGGCGCCGAATGTGCATCTCCTTGGTTGGTGCTGTGGGAACTACATTACCCGGAAGCCTCGGCGGCGCTGGACCAATGAAGGCCTAGGAGAGGGGCGTTTCCGTCCGTGCGGAAGACGTCGGGGCGGGACTTCCCGTTTTTTTCTTGGGCGGACATTTTGTTTGCTTTTCGATTTGTTCACCTCGTCAGTCAGCGGGACGCAGTGTCAGACCCGAGGTGACACGAGGGGAGAGGCTTTTCCCCTGAGCAGAGACAGGCCTGAGACTCGGCTGCGGCGCCTCCCGTGTCCCCCGGCTGTCCTCGCGCTTGTCTCCCGCCAATTATTCCCTCTCGTCCCCCGCCTCCCCCGGTCCCCAGGTTCCGAAGGCGGAGGCCGCACTGGTGGACCCGGCGCAGGTGGGTGCTGCGCCCCCGTATCCTCCCCGATCTTCGTTCCTGAGTCCTGGAGCCTCGAATGAGGGCTGCCCAGTGCGGATCGTGGGGGCGCTCGTGGTGGGGCCCCACTTCTGACAACCAGTTTGATGGGCCGGAAGGACGGACAGGCAGAGGGGCCGGCAGGTGCAAAGGCCCGGAGCGCGACAAAGCTGGAGCTTTCGGGGAGCCTGAGCCTTTGGTGTCCGCCGGGCCCCGAGTGTGAGCAGTTGTTACGTCTGGAACATCAGCTTGAGCAGCTCTGCCTTCATTCTCGGTGCTGGGGACCACGGAAGGTTCTGAACAGAGGGACACGATCTGAGGGTTTTACAAGTATTCCATAGGCTGCTCAAGGCAACAGACTTGGAGGGCGGGGTGGGGAGGTGATGAGGAGAGTGAGGCACAGGAAGGAAGACACCTCGTCTGAGGTAATGGCCTTTGGGTGATCCTGAGGACTGAGCAGAGGGTAGACAGCTCTGGGGCTTAGTGGTAGGGCAGGCATAGGGGACAGGCATGAGGCCTTGATGCTCCTTCGTGGTTGCCTGTCTCTCACAATCTCCCTCATTCTACAGGTTCCCATGAACTCGGATGTAATTATGGACCCCATACAGGTGAGGGGAGGATGCCTGTGTGCTCATCGACCCCATCCACACCCCCACCCACGTGGTGTCCAGGATTGTGATGTCATAGAACACTTTACTTGTGCTCTCCCAGCTCTTGAGTTTGAAGACCCTGGAGAAAGCCCAAGCCCAGGGTTCTGAGTCCGGGCTTGGGGTTGTATGGAAGGGTTCCCGTTTCTGATAACCACTGGAATAAGGTGCGGAAGGTGTAAATACTTGGAGGTGAGGCTGAGATGGGAGTTCTCAAGAAATTACAGGTTTCCACCATGTCTAGTGGGAATCGAGCAGGTGGGCAGGAGTTAGGCCTCTGTTCTGAGGGTGGTATAGCATGGCAGGTGTGAAGCAGAGCAGGGAGGTGATCTGATCCAAGTTTTAACGAGCTCCCTTTGGATGCCAAGTGGAGAACAGACTTTGTGGGGTGAAGGTTGAGGAAGTTATGGTACAGACCAGGGAGGAGGCTGCTTTAATATTCTAGGTGAGTGGTAATAATGGATGGGCCAGAGGGGTTGCTGTGTAGATGGGAGAAGTGATTGGGTCAGAGTTTCTGATGTGAGAGAAAGAGAGAGTTAACCCCCAGGTTTTAGGTCTTATCATCTGGCAGGGTAGATGCTCCATCATCTGAGATGGGCAAGTCAGTTTAGAAGTAACTCACTGTTGATATCAGTTTATCTGTGACCACGTGAAGGGGCTGAGGAGTTCCAGAGAACACTGCATGGAGGTGTTGAGTGAGCTCCTGGACACAGGATGGGAGTTCTGTGGAGAGGTCAGGATGGAGATGTCCAACAGGTAGACATGGCATAGAGACAGGTTTAGAACAGACAGTCTACACCTCACAACGGCAATGCAGTCAGTGAGCCAGGAAGGTGATGACAGAGGCTAATGACTGGCTGGGACCAGGCTTGTGAGACAGAGGGATCCAAGAGTCATGCAAATAGAAGGGTATGAACTGATGGCCACTGAGCCCTGATAATCAGTGGCTTAAGGGAGAAAGGTGAGCTCAGCTTTGGTTGTCTGGTAAGCACAATCTTAGCAACCTCAGGAGAATTGGCTGCTGTGGTAGGTGTTGAGCAGGACTACATACCAGGCCCAGAGCTTAGATGTTACCTTTATGCCCACTTTGCTGTGGGTGAACACCATGACCAAAGGGACCAGGAGAGAGCAGACCCTGTGGCACCCAGTTATAGTATTTCCTCTGAGTTGAGTTAGGTAGGAAGGAACCTGGGGACATCTTTGGGAGAGAGGCTGCTCATGGACTGGGCTCTCCCCATTGTGGCAGGTGCAGGTGAACTTTGAGGATGTGTTCGTGTACTTCTCTCAGGAGGAGTGGGGACTCCTTGATGACACTCAGAGGCTCCTGTACCGTGATGTGATGCTGGAGAATTTTGCACTTATGGCCTCACTGGGTAAGGTCCTCACACCCACCCTCGACTCTTGGATTGGTCTCTGCCCCTCCCTTTTTCCAGGGGGATCCTGGCCCTTCCTGTGTCATAGCCATGTGCACTACTACTCTCCCCAGTTCCCTGGAGTAGGTGCCGTGGATGCCAGGCATGAGCTGTGTTCACTGCCGCCTCTGACTCCTGAGCAGTCCCAACACCTGCTGCCTTGAAGGCTTGCATGGCTATCCCAGGATTTGGGATCTTACAGGCACCCAAGGGATCATATCCATCTTGTCCTTGCCTTGACTGGGTACCTCTGTCCAGATCCATGGCACCCCTGTACCCAGGTTCTGCCCTATTCCTCTAGCTGACATTTCTGATGGCCTGCCTGTGTCAGAAATTGCAGGTACCAATATGGTCGAGATCTACTTGCTGAGACCACTGGGCTATTCCTGTAAAGACCCTACTTTGACATTAATTTTATAACATTCATTTCTTTTCTTTGAATAGTGGATCATGCAGAACAGTGCAGCCCGTTTACCAGTCCTATCTGTCCCTTAGGATATACATCTATGTCTTGTGAGGTGGACCCACTGGAGCTGGGCAGCAAACACTGGGTATCAGCCTGGACACACATGACTCCAGCCAGGACCAGAGAAACTCAGAGTGGGTGTGGCCCTGGTGAGTGGGAGCTAGGGGAAGGTGTCATGTCAGGGCTGGGTCCCAGTCATTCTCTAACCTCTGTGCCAACAGTTGTTTTATTGCCAAGGCCACTGGTCACATTTCATTTCTGTCTTTACTTTCCCGTTTATGCACTTGCCTTTTGTGTTCTGCCCTTTGGCCTCTGTCTGTCCCCTCCTCTGCCTCCACATCTCATCTGTTCCTCTCCACTGTTCCCTCTGCATTGCTCTCCAGCTTTGGCCTGTACTTAATGTGTCAGATGTGCACAGACCTCAAATCGTCCTTAGTGATTTAGTTGTACGTCTTTGGGGGAACACAGCCTTCTGCATTCTCACCTGTTCCCAGCAGCCAGTGGCTTACTGAAATCTGTTTGTGCATGACTTCACTGGAGAGCTGGCTTTCCTGAGCTGTGTCCCTCATTTGTGTCCTCCCCCAGTCAAGGCCCCTTCCCTTCTATGACCTTTAGATGCCAACTGCTGCATGGCAGCCCTTTACTCATTTTGAGCTATGATCTTGCTCTTAGTTCTGTTAGACATATATTTATAATGAGACTGCCCTTTCTACCAGTGCCATTGTGAACTTCACCAGCATTTGTCTGCTTTCAGGTTCTTGGCAGGGAATGGAGGATGAGGAGATACCTTTTAAACAGAGGGTTACTACAGAAGGAGTGTCACAGGTCGGGACTCCTAAGGCAGGCCTTTCTACCCAGAAAGCCTACCCCTGTGAGACACGTGGCCCGGTTTTGAAAGACATTTTGCACTTGGCTGAACACCAAGAAACTCACCCTGAGCAGAAACCATGTGCAAAACAATTTTCCTTCAGTGCAAACCTTCACCACCAGAAACAGTGTAGTGAAGAGAAACCTTTCAGAAGAGATGAGGGCCGAGCCTTTCTTGTGAACAACTGTCCTGTCCAGCCATTGGATATGCCCTTTACAACTGGGGAGGCTTGTAAGGATTTCTCAAGTAGCTCAGGCAGTTTCCAGCACCATGCTCCTCACAGTAAGTGGAAGCCACACAGTGACACCAAGTGTGCAGAGGTCTTTCACAGTGGACAAAGGCATTTTGAGTGCCATGAATGTGGGAAAACCTTCAGCCGCAAAGACTCACTTGTCCAGCACCAGAGAGTCCACACTGGAGAGAGGCCGTATGAGTGCAGCGAATGTGGGAAAACCTTCAGCCGCAAACCCATACTTGCTCAGCACCAGCGAATTCACACTGGAGAAATGCCGTATGAGTGTGGCATCTGTGGGAAAGTTTTTAATCACAGCTCCAACCTTATTGTACACCAAAGAGTTCACACTGGAGCAAGGCCTTACAAATGCAGTGAATGTGGGAAAGCCTACAGCCACAAATCCACACTTGTTCAGCATGAGAGCGTCCACACTGGAGAAAGGCCTTATGAGTGCAGTGAATGTGGGAAATACTTTGGTCATAAATACAGACTCATTAAACATTGGAGTGTTCATACCGGGGCAAGGCCTTATGAGTGCATTGCCTGTGGGAAATTCTTTAGCCAAAGCTCTGACCTTATTGCACACCAGAGGGTCCACAATGGTGAAAAGCCTTTCGTGTGCAGCGAGTGTGGGAAAGCCTTTAGCCACAAACATGTGCTTATTCAGCACCATAGAATCCACACTGGAGAAAGGCCCTATAAGTGCAGTGAATGTGGGAAGGCTTTCAGGCAAAGGGCTTCCCTTATACGACATTGGAAAGTTCACACTGGAGAAAGGCCATAGGGTATCAGGGAATATGCCATCTCTGTGTTCACCAATGGCTGACGCCAGAGAAGCTCTGTGAGCCGCCTTCGAGAGTAGCCATCAGCTAGAATTTGAATCCCATTCCTCTGAACATCCATTTGAGGGCCACTGCATGGAAAGCTTTTCTGAAGTAATGTTGCACTTTGTCACCTGCCTAGGACCTCTGACAGAATCCTTTCACTGTCTGTCTCTGAGAGAAGCCATCCATCT
This sequence comes from Molossus molossus, assembly GCF_014108415.1. Classification (NCBI taxonomy): domain Eukaryota; kingdom Metazoa; phylum Chordata; class Mammalia; order Chiroptera; family Molossidae; genus Molossus; species Molossus molossus. The sequence continues at coordinate 1,183,106 of NW_023425357.1, forward strand.
ATGCAATGACAGGGTCCCATGTTGTACAAACGTCAGCTCAACATGCTCTATTAGGCAGGTCTGTGCTGCTCCTCCCTTCTCTGCAGGGAATCTTCAGTATCCTGAGCCCATTGGTCCCCATTTCTTGCTGTCTCTTGCTCCCCCTCAGCTGGTTTCAGCCAGGAGGATGCAAGTTTTGTTTTGCTGGCCACTTACAGAGTAGGTTTCCAGTTTTTGTGGACTTTGTTGGTCTCAAGTGGCACTTGTTTGTCCTGGATATGTCCAGCCTCCAAGTCACCGAACTTGGGAATTGCCTGCCCCAATATTCTTGTTTCACAACAAATGCCTTAGTTTTTAAACCACTTTTAATCTTAGGGGTTCTGTTCAATGTAAGCTGGCTCGAGGACAGAAGTGGGCTCTGCCAGCATGAAGAGATGGACAGCTTTTGTGAGACACCCAAGTGTGGTGTCAGTGCTGTGAGCAGAACAACAAACAACAGCTCTTATTCTTGTTTCAGCTTAACATGCATTGCTGCTCAAAGCCTCCTGAGGAAGAACACTGATCTTTATGGGCCTGATCTTGTGGCCTGTGTGCGAAGATTATCTGTGAGAACCTAAGCACTGGGCATTTGTTGTAACAACTTCTGGTGTGTCTGGGAACAGCCTGAATTGGGTCCCTTGTTCCCAGTGGATATTTCTTATTTTCAAGCCCTCCTTAGAAGAACTTAATCCCCTGGGGCCTGCCAACATCCCTGAAATCTATTCAGTAGGTAGATGTCACTGTCCCCTAAAAGGGCCAGGTCGAAGTCGTAACTGGTACAGACACTGACTAGTAGGGAGTTGGGAGACTGCAGCAAATGACAGAATGTGATGCTTCTAAAGATATATCCACAAACATTTTTCATGGCTTTAGGTATGAGGACTTATAGAAATCCTAAGGACTCCCATATTTTGTCTTTTATGGTTATATCACTATCAGAACATTTTTTGCAATAAACTTCACACATTTATAGTATACAATTTGATAAGTTACAATAGGTTTGCACCTGTGAAATCAAGTTTCCTAACTTCATTTATAATCCCTCTTCCCCTTACGCATTCCCAGGCAACCACTTGTTTTCTGTCACTAGATATCTTTGCATTTTCTAGAACTTTATATATGGTATAAATGGACTAGTTTAATAATATGTCTGGCTTTTTTGACTCTGCATAATAATTTTGTGGTTTATGAATGTTTTATGTATCAGTAGTTCACTCCTTTTTACCCATATCTTTGCTAAAAGCACTCCACTTAAGGGAAATAGTCCCAAAGCAAGTGATCCAGGAAAACACACAGTAATGAAGCCACAGTATTATAATCTTAACCTGAAAGTGGTGTCATCATTTATGATATGGTCTATGGGTGACACTAATTGTGCTACAAGGTAGAAGTACACTCCACAACAATGAGGAGGTAGGGATTTGTGAGGGCATTTCTTGGACACCAGTGACCACAGAGTTGTTTTTAATTTTCCTTACCTTTTTAGTCTTTTAATAATCAATTACATTGATTTTCAAAAGTTGAACCTTGCATTTATGGGGCATACCTGACTTGGTCATAATGCATTACTTTTATGTATTGTTGGATTTTACAGTCATGCATGCACCTCTTAACTGTGGGGCACATTCTGAGAAATGTGTCATTAGGCGATTTTGTCATTGTGTGAACATCACAGAGACACTTACACAAACCTAGGTGGTCCAAAAACAAAACAAACCTAGATTGTCTAGCCAACTACACATCCAGGCTGTATGGTATAGCCTATTGCTCCTAGGCTATAAGCCTGTAAGCATGTTACTGTACTGAGTACTGTAGAAAATTGTAACAATGGTAAATATAAATGTGTTAATGTATCTAAACACAGAAAAGGTATAGTAAAAATATGGCATAAAAAATGGTGCACCACACAGGGCACTTACCATGAATGGAGCTTGCAGGGCAGAAGTTGCTTTGGGTGAGTCGTTGAGTTGTGAGTGATGTGAAAGCCCAGGACATTATTGTACATGGCTGTAGACTTGATAACACTGTACGCTTAAGCTACACAAAGTTTATTTTTAAGTCCTTTAATTTCTTCAATAATAAATTAACCTTGGCTCACTTTACTTTTTACACCTAATTTTTTAAAAAAGTCTCTTATAACATGTAGCTTAAAACACATATTGTACAGCTATACCAAAATATTTTCTTTATATCCTTGTTCTATAAGCTTTTTATCTATTTACTTTTTTTTTTTTTTTTTTTAACATTTTAAAGGTTTTGTTGTTGTTGTTGAAAACTAAGACACAGCCCAGCTGGTGTGGCTTGGTGGTTGAGCGTCAACCCATGCACCAGGAAGTCACCGATTCAATTTCCAGTTGGGGCACATGCCCAGGTTGTGGGCCAAATCCCCAGTGGGGGCATGCAGGAGGCGGCCAATCGATGTTGTCTTTCATGGATGTTTCTATCTCTTTCTCCCTCTCCCTTTCTAAAATCAACAAAGAAAAAAAAAAGGAAAACTAAGACACAGACACACACACCTTAGGCCTACACAAGGCCAGGAGCATCAATATCACCGTCTTCTACCTTCACATCCTGTCCCACTGAAAGGCCTTCAGAGGCAATAACACCCGTGGAGCTGTCATTTAATGATAACAATGCCTTCATCTGAAACACCTCAAGGATCTCCCTGAAGCTTATCTTGAGGTGTCACTCTTTCAGAAATATGTCCATGGTGTTTGGTTTGTTTCTTTTTCCATCATAGATTTACTTGTAAGCAGATAATGCACCATAAATGTTCTATTAAAAACTTTCCATGTTGAGGTCCATGTTTTCAAACTTTATAAGGAGCTTGTTGAGGTCTGCAAAACCTACTAAACCCTTCACTGATGGGGGGGGGGGGGCGCGCTTTGTCTTCTGTTTCCTTTTCTCTTGACTCCTCTTCAGTTCTGCATTCATATTCCACTTCCAACTCCTCATCATTTGATTCCTCAGGAACCACATCTAGGAGCTCCCCCAACTCCTCAGCATTTGATTCCTCAGGAACCATATCTAGGAGCTCCCCAATGTCAGTCATCTTCATCCACACCCTGGTTAAAGTTTGCCATCTCAACCACAGCCCTGTTTATTTCTGCAACCTCCTCATCCTTAGCCCACAGCCCTGTTTATTTCTGCAACCTCCTCATCCTTAGCAAAGCCTTTGGAGTCACAGAGGAACCTCTTAAGTGTCTCTTCCAGATGCCATTCATATACTCCTTGGTGACATCATCCCAAGCCCAAGTAAAGTTCTAGATACACTCAAAGATGTTGTAATCCTTCCAGAATTGCATCAATGTCTTCTCAGTGTCTCCAATAACAGCAATATCTTGGGCAAAGTTTCTCCTCAGGCAATAAGCCTTAAAAGTATAGTAAATAGCGTGGCTGGTGTGGCTCAGTTGGTTGACCACAGTCCCATGTTGAAGGGTTATCAGTTCAATTCCCAGTTGAGACAACTGATCATTTCTCTCCCTTCTGTCTCTTAAAAAATTCCCTGCTATTCCATCTCATGCTGAGGCCTTTCTCCACTGTGAATTTTCTGATGTCAAGTTAGACCTCTGGCTGAAGGCTTTCCCACATTTGCAGCTGTCAAAAGGTCTGTCTGGGACGTGAAGTTTCTGGTGGTCGTCCAGACCAGATCCTTGAATGAAGACCTTTCCACATTTGCTGCACTCCTTAGGCCCATCTCTGATGTGAACTTGACGGTGCTGGAAAAGTTGGGTGCTTTGACTAAAGAATTCTCCGCATTCACTGCACTTGTAGGTTCTTTCTCCCATGTGAAGTCTCTGGTGCTGAGTGAGGCCAAAGCTTTGACTAAAATGCTTCCCACAGTCCCTACACTTGTAAGGCCTTGCTCCTGTGTGAACTCTCTGGTGCTTAATGAGAGTAGAGCTTTGGCTGAACAACTTACCACACTCAATACACTCATAGGGCCTTTCACCTGTGTGAATTCTCTGATGTTTAATGAGGCTGGGGCTCTGGTTAAAAAATTTCCCACATTCACTGCACTCGTAAGGCCTTGTTCCTGTGTGAACTCTCTGGTGTTTTATCAGGTTGGAGTTGGAGGTAAAGAATTTTCCACATTCACTGCATTTATAAGGTCGTGATCCAGTGTGAATTCTCTGATGCTCACTAAGGCTGGAGCTTTGGCTAAAAAATTTCCCACAATCGCTGCACTTATATGGCCGTTCTCCTGTGTGAATTCGCTGGTGCCGGACAAGTGTAGGTTTGTTGCTAAAGGTTTTCCCACACTCACTGCACTTGTAAGGCCTTTCTCCAGTATGGATTCGCTGATGCTGAACAAGTATGTGTTTGTAGCTGAAGGCTTTCCCACATTCGCTGCACTCGTAGGGCCTCTCTCCGGTGTGGACTCTCTGGTGCTGAGCAAGTCTGTATTTTCGGCAGAAGGCTTTCCCACAGTCACTGCATGTGTAGTGTTTTTTTCCAGTGTGATAGGCCTCTGCACACTTGCTCTGAGAGAGCTGGTGAAGGCCTGAGTTAGTGGGGGAGCCCTTCCCAGCCTCCCAGCACATGAATGGTTTCTCTGAGGTGTGGACTATGCAGCTCTTCATACAAGAGTCCTTGTCTGTCTGCCTTCTGAAAAGTTTCTCACTACTGTGCTGGATCTGGTGACATTTCCCAGAGGTCCCAGACAGTTCCTGCTCAGGGGTTTTTCCCAGGTTGTCAGTTAGGTGTGAATCACCTTCTAGGGCCAGGCCACACATCTCCCAGGGATCAGCCTCCTGGGTGTACAAATCTGCCTTTGGAGTATTTTGCTGTGACATTTCAGGAACATTCTGCTCAAATGTTGCATCTTCATCCTCTGCTTCATTCCAACCTGAAAGCAGAGACACACTAGTGAACTTCCTGTCAGTGTGGATTAAGAGGAGGCAGCCCCATCACAATGTGTATCTTGACAACCAGTGAATAAGTCTATGGGATTTACCAAACAATGCAGCTGGGCACAGGCTAAGGAATGGCTCTGTGCAGTACCAGGCCTCTAAAAATGACAAAACAGGGGGCTTATCAGGCAAAAAACAAAAGGAGGCAGGTCCACAATTCACTCCTCTGTGAACACTTTTCATGACAGCCACTGATGCTGGTGACACGTGTGCTATGGGGAAGGGTGACCAGGCCCAGGAAATCCAAGTGCCACTGAGTAGCTGGTGCGCAAGGGTGATTTCAGGGACAGGTGCAGACCCCATGAAACATTAAGTGTAGGCCAATACTGGAGAGCACAGAGAGGGCGCAGTAGAGTGGAGGATGAGAGGTGAGGGGTAATCTGGGTCAGAAGTCCGAGTAGAAATGACAGGTGCTCAAGTGTCAAGGATGGGGAGTTAAGAGAAAAGAGGTATACAGACAGCCACCAGTCTTGTCTCCAAAACAGTCTTGGGCACACAGGGCGTGTCTGTGATAGGAGCTGAACCCAGCAATAATATCACGTTCTCCCTGATGCCAACCATCAGACCCAGGCCCAATCTGAGTCCCTCTTGTGCCTAAAGTCACGTCCACTCTGTCCTGTACCCAGGGTTTTCCCAGCTCCACTCGGACAATGTGGGACCTAGAAGATACAAGTCCTACGGAAAAAACAGGACAGGTGAGTAGTGAGCACTGACCCAGGGCAACCCTAACCCAAAAACCTCAGGAAGAAAATCACATTTGGATCTCTGAAGAGAGTCCCACAGAAACAGCCAAGTGCCCCCTCTCCGCCCCCAAATAGTGATCATGTTGGGTCCCTGTAAGTCCTGGTATGCTAAGGCCCTAGAAAATGTCAGCTAAAAGGGGGAAGAACCTGGAGCAGGGAGTGACTGAGGCAGAGGGGATCTGTGGGACTAACCCCAAGTCTCCTGACCCACACACTTTCCCTGAAAAAGGAGGAGGCAGTGTACATGACCAGCCTTAGAACCTATGACAAGGTACTGACCAGGACACTGCCCAGCTGTGAAAAGAACAGAGCTGCCTTTGGGGGGAAAATGGGAAAGGCAGAGCCAGTATGGAGCAAGGGGATAAGGGCCTTACCCAACGATGCAACAAGTGCACAGACCTCCAGCATTACATCACGGTATAGGCATCTCTGGGCTTCATCGAGAAGTCTCCATTCCTCCTGGGAAAAGTACACAGCCACGTCCTCGAAGGTCACAGAGCCCTGTGATGAGGGGACAGTTATGTCCATAAGTAGCATCTTTTCCCCAGGACCCCATAACTACCCACATTCAATCCTTCATCACTGGATCCAACCTGTAGCAGCAGGTAACAGACAGACCCAGAAGACAAAAGCCTGGAGTCCCCTTCTGTCTTAACCTCCTAGTACCAGGGCCCTGGGACAATTAGTTCACACACTAGATCTCCAGCATACATCTAATCTCCACCTCACATACCGTTCTGTATAGGGCATCTAGAAAGTGTCATAGGATCCCCTTTACCCCAAACCTCCAGTTTCTCCAGTCTTACTAACAAGGGGGTAATCCCCCAGAACCATGTGCAGATCCACATATCCCTGGTCATCTGCTTCTAGGTTGCACACTGTCTTTTCAGCAGTTACAGTCTCTATCCATGTAACACCATTCAAAATCTGTGCCTGCTTGACACACCTGAGATAAACTAGTCTGATGTTCTAAAAGCACATCCCACAAGCTCACCTCACAAGAGCCACCAGGCTTAGGAGGGTTTAGAAGCGCCAGTTCAACTTCATTATCATCTCCATTCCCCTATGAAAACCTGGGCCACCTGCTGGATTTTCCCCTCCCCATATCTTCCTACTGAGGAGCAACCACGACTCCTTTTTTTGTTGTTAATCCCCACCCGAGGATATTTTCCCATTGATTTTTTGATAGAATGGAAGGGAGGTGGGGGGAGGGGAGAAACATCGATTTGAGAGAGAGACATCAATTGGTTTCCTCCCACACGACCCTGACAGGGGCCTGGGATCAAACCTACAACCCAGGTACATGCTCTTAACCAGGAATCAAACCCACAACTCTTCGGTGCACAGGATAATGCTGTAACTGCTGAGCAAAACCAGCCAGAGTCAACCACGACTCTTCTCTGTCTGTCTTTATGATATGTATAGGCCCCACACTCTCCTCCCTTGTCCCCAAAGGCAGTGTTGCTAGTACTGGGATATGCCTGTCTACGGCGGACCCAGAGTTTCACATTGGTCCATACACTGGATGTCACGTCTTGGGTGTCTCCACACTGAAGCCCTCCCTCCTGGGCACTCTAGATCTTCACATGCAGCTATCTATTCTCAACTATACTTGGGAGACTCTGAAACATGTGAGACTCAATGTGAACCAAACCTAATTCCTAATGTTCTTACTGAAAAGCTGTCCTTCTTCCACTGACTTCGCCATCTCAGTGGATGGAACTTTCTACCCTTGCAGTCATCTATGACTTGTCTATTACCTTCCACATTTTAATATTTGGTCAACCCTACTTTAAAAAATCCAAATGCCAAATATTTCTCCCACCTCCTTTGTCCAGGCACAACCAATGCCTTCTTCTTTTTTTTTTGGTATGTGCCCTTAGCGGGAACCGAACCCAGGACTCTCTGGTCTGCCGGCTGACGCTCCAACTGCTGAGCCAAACCAGCCAGGGCCAACCAATGCCTTCTTGATGGCTTGTGTATGAAGATGTGAATCAGATCACTTTTCTTCTTTGCACCAAAAATTCTGTGGCTGCCATCATCTCAGACCACCAGACATGGAGACCTATAACACTCCCATCTTAGTCTCACCTCCACTATGTGTACCTACTGATCCCTGCACCTAAGACCTTTCACACCTCATTCCCCTGGGTGCCAAAATGGGGATCTCTCAACCTCTGACCTGGACTTCCAAACTTGAACTTAGGATTTCTCTAGGGTCGCCAGATGCCAAGGGTAGAAAGAGAGGCAACAAAAGAGTTCTAGACACTTGATACCCACCAGTGCAGGGTCCATGACTGCTTCTGCTGAAAACGAGCCCTGGAGAACCTGTGGGAAGGGTGGGGCCATGTTACTTTAATTCCTGTCAGTAATATGAACAAAAAAGACGAATGACTGAAACACAATATTTAGGTGAAAGGGAAAATAAAGCATGTTAAAGAGGGTAAAATATATTTATGCAATTATACCATAAAATCATGTGCCTAGCAGAGAAATACCCTCATGAAAAACCCCCATGTCAGTCTTACTTGGTGTGTTGAGTAGCATCCATGAGGCTATGCAAGAAGAGAGATCATTACCTCAAATGCGCACAGAGAAACAAATCAGATACCGTGAACAACCAAGGTAACTGGGACACAGAAAGAAGTGAAAAGGCCCCGGAAACCAAACAACTCTTCATGAACACTGTGGTATGAATGACAGAGAATTTAAGATTGCAGTTAAAAACACACGCGCGCACGCATGCGCACACACACACACAGATTTTTGGGTTCTAAAGAAGTCAGTAGATAAGATGAAGGCACTGGAAGGAGAACAAGAAGGAGCACATGGAAGTGAGAGATTTTTGGGTTCTAAAGAAGTCAGTAGATAAGATGAAGGCACTGGAAGGAGAACAAGAAGGAGCACATGGAAGTGAGAATTAGCAATCTTGAAGATAGAACCCCAAAAGTGTCCCAGGTGAAAGAGAACTGAGAATTTTAAAAATGAAAGTGCTCTATGAGAACTATCTGACTCCATTAGCAAGAGCAATGAGAAAGCATTAATGAGAACTTCCCAAGCCTATGGAAAGAACAGAACTTTATAGAATACAGGAAGAGACCAGAACATGGAATTTTAACAATGTAAAAAGACCTCAAAGACACATTTTATTCAAACTGTCAAAAATTAATGACAAGTATTCTCAAGGCAAAAACTGTAACTTACAAAGAAAATCCCAATAGATTATCACCAGATTTTTCAGGAGTGGAAGGAAACATGGAAAGAGATGGAAATTATCAGCTGAAAATAATATATCCAATAATCTAAAGAAGAAATCAAGGCTACAGTAGCAATGTTTACAAATACAGAAGACACAGACAAAAATATAAACAAAGAAAAGCCTTCATCAAGTATATTCATAGAATATTGGGCAGACATGAAAAACGTGGGTAAAATCACAATATATTTCTCAAATGAAGTAAAACATCATAATTCTGAGCAACATGATTCCATTAATAGAAAGATTAAAAACAGGGGAAACTGCCCTGGCCAGTTTGGCTCAGCAGTCAGAGCGTTGGCCTGTGCCCCTAAGGGTCTCAAGTTCAATTCGTAATCAAGGGCAAGTACCCGGGTTGCAGTTTGAAGCCCCCACCACGGTTGGGGTCCTGCAGGAAGGAGATAGACAATCGATGTGTCTCTCTCACGTTGGTTTCTCCCCCTCTCTCCCTCCATCTAAAACTCAATGGAGCCCCGCCAGTGTGGCTCAGTGGTTGAGCGTGGACCCATGCACTAAGAATTTGCCGGTTCCATTCTTGGTCAGGGCACATGGCCAGGTTGTGGGCCCAATTCCCCCCCTGGGGGGGGCATACAGGAGGCGGCCAATCGATGTTCTCTCTCATCGATATTTTTCTCTCTCTCTCTCTCCCTAAAATCAATAAAGAAAAAAATTTTTTAAAACACTCAATGGAGAAATATCCTTGGGTGAGGAATAACAAACAACAGCAACAAAAACAGGCAAGGATATTTTTCCATTTACCTTCAGATGGAGTGGGAGAGGGAGAAAGAGAGAGGAACATCGATGTGAGAGAGAAACATCCACCGGTTGCCTCCCAACGGACCCTGACCAGGGCCGGGGATCAAACCACAACCGAGGCACTTGCCCTTGACCTGAATCGAACCCGCAACTCTTTGGTCCGCAGGCGAGGGCAAACTATGGATTTTTTTTAATGCAGAATTGGGAAGAGCTGGGTGAGGGCCCAGCAGACGCTGCATTTACCTGAATGGCCCCCGGAGACTGTGGGTGGAGCCAGCGGGAGACCCGCCTCCGCGCAGCGTCTTCAGGGTCCGACTCCTCCAGGCCGGCCCAGCGCTCCTAACCTGGAGATCCTGGACAGAGCTGAGTTCACCGATGTCACAGGAGGACAACACCGGAAGACCCGCCCAGACACCTTCCTCTCCTCCACGAAAATGTCTCTGCTAGGCCTCCATTGGCCCAGTGCCCCCGACGCGCGGCGCAGTGCCTTCCGGGTAATGTAGTTCTCAGCGCCTCGGGCTCCCGGGATCTGGCGGGAGCGTGGAAGAGGGGGACGCTGGGAAGGGGTGACTGAGGCTCTGAGGACTAGACGGAACTTCACCGTTCTTAAAGGGGACGCACCCACGTTTCCGTGCAATTTGGCCTGCGCGCATCACAGAAATATAGAGACATATGATCTCCAAAACCAAATGGGCACACAAACCATATTGTCGCTCGGACACAATATACACCCACCCATAGCTGGGAATGATTACTATTGTCTTACTGTGCTTCAAGTCCCTCAAGGCTGAAGCTTTAGAATCAGACTGGGTGAATTTCACTGTGTTAGATCCGAGTCAAGAGAGCAGACTGTAGACAGGGCCGGTGCCCGAAAGACAGGAAGCGGGCAGAAGCCGGCGGGGCAATGCGCTGTGTCTCTGGTCCCAGAAAAAACAGAGTTTAGAAACAGACCCGTATTTCTTATGCCGTATCTTGATGTCTTAATATGTACTATTCAATTTATTTTATTTTATTTTTTTATCCTCACCTGAGGACATTTTTTGATATTTTTGTTCAGATAGAGTGGGAGGGAGAGAGAGAGAGAAACATCGACATGAAAGGGATACATCAAGTGGTTGCTGCCCACACGACTCAACCAGGGCCGAGCGTGAACTGAACCCAGGTCTCTTCAGACCGCAGGCCAATGCTCTAATCGCTGAGCCAAACCTGCCAGGGCCAATTTATTTTTACAAGTTAAGACCTATCTGAAAAGAAGAGGGATTGATTTCATGCCATTTTCTGCCTGGACAGATGACTGTTGTCACGGTGCCTGGAAAGGGGACATCTGAACGCTGAGATAAAGGATTGGAGGATATGACCTCCTTTCCTTGAATATAACTTCACCTGCAATTGCACGGGGAATTGCATGATAATGCATGGGGAATTGAGAGTATCTCAGAGAAATATTTGTGAAATGTTGCACTTACATCTGAGAATAAAAGGTGTGAGCCGGCAGGAGATCACATTCACAACGCAAGGCCAGTGTAGAGCAAATAGCTTTATTGCACACACCTGGGTGCAGGCGTGCTGCGCTGTTAAAGAGCTCAGCATCGAAATGCCTTTGTTCTCTGGTTTTTATAGACACAAACTACAGAAACTAAAAAAAACCTACATTTAAAAAAAAACACATTCTCTTGGCACCGCTTAATTGCTGCCAGGGCTGATATGAACTGCTACAGAGGGGAGGAAAGGATTTGTTGCAGGGTATGAGATGAGCTTGTTACAGAGATGAGGGCAGTCATTAACCTCTTTCTTTTTTATGGTCCCTCTAAGTTTCCCAAGGCCACCATTAACCTCTTATCTTCATGGTTCTCCTAGTGTCAGTCCCAGGGTTTTTAGAAAACTGCTCAGGTGTTTACATGCAAGAATAACTGGTCAGAATAAAGTTTAATTTGTTAAAACATTATTAACCCTTTCAGTGGGTACACAGGGAACTTGGTTGGTCGGAGGTTATAACTCTCTAAATTGTAATTTATTATTTAAGTCACTTTTGAGTACACTGAACAATACCACCTTGAAGGGAGATGTAAGAAGAGAGCAGATAGCTTAGACAGGATGCTAAAATCAGGGCATCTGTGGCATCATACTTATTCCCTCCTGAACAGATAATCATTACGTGCCTACTGCATTCTAGGCACCATCACAGCTGCATGGGACGCAGCAGGATCCAGAGTCAAAGGGCTCTGCCTTCATGAGGCTGTCACTCTAGTCAAAGGATATGGGCAGTGAACATTAATGACAATAGTCAATTGTGTAAGATGTTTACATGCCATGAGTAATTGTCAAAACAAAACAGAAAAAGTTAGGGGTGTTATTAAATAGGGTTATATTTTTGCAAACAGAAAAACATTTTCAACAGATTATTAAGGGAAGACCTCATTTAGATCTGAGCCTTGTGGATATTCTGGGGAATTAGTTCCAGGGAGAAAAAGTCAGAACAAAGACCATAAATTCAGAATGAGCAGGAGAGTGGAAAGACGATGTTCTGGGACCAGACATGTATAGCAGGGCAGGCCATTTTGAAGAGTTTTCATCTTGCTCTAAGTGAATTGGGGAGCTGTGAAAAACAATTGAACAGAACAGACCCTGCCTATTTTGTTAGTAAATGATTGTAACCATTGTGCTGAGAACTGTAAGAAACTGGGAGACCATTTAGAAAACTAGTACTGAAATTAATGTGAGTAGGATGTCAGTGGGATGGTGGCTCTGACCGGGATCAGCAGTGGTGGTATGAAGTGTGGTCAGATTCTTTTTATGTTACGTGCATTTTACCACAATAAAAATAATTAGCCCGGCTGGTGTGGCTCAGTGGTTGAGTGTTGACCCATGCACTCAGAGGTCGCCAGTTCGATTTCCAGTCAGGGCACATGCCCAGGTTGTGGGTCCAAACCCTAGTGGGGAGCATGCAGGAGGTGGCCAATCAATGTTCTCTCTCATCGATGTTTCCATCTCTCTCTCCCTCTGCCTTCCTCTCTCTCTAAAGTCAATAAAGAAAAAAAATATTAAAAAAATAATAATAATAATTAGCCCTGGCCGGTGTGGCTCGGTGGGTTGGGTTGTCATCCCTTACACTGGAAGTTCACAGCATCAATACCCGGTCAGACCATACCTAGGTTGCAAGTTGAATTCCTGGCCCTGGTTGGGGCACTGCATGGATGCAACCGATCGATGTTTCTCTATCACATCCATGTCTCTTTCAAAAAAACAAACAATGAAAAATATACTCAGGTGAGGATTTAAAAAAACACGATTTTAAAAAATGCCTTAAGAATTTTCACAGCACACAGACATACACTGAAAGCACTGTTAGGAAAAGTATTAAAATAAAAAGAATAATACCTAAAAAGATGCTTTAGTGGAAGCTTGTGTAGGAGGTAAGTGTTCCATAAATTTTTAATGATAACTACTTCTTGCATAACTGAACTTAAATTTAAGTTCTTTAGCTTACTTCAGGTTCCTGCATTGAACAGCTTTTATGCCAGAATAGGCAAAAGAAGAACAATCAAATTCCCCCAATCCCAGGCCATAATTTACAGCTTTCTATGATTTTTCATAGAAAACTGATAGATTCTATTTCTTTTGGAGTTAATCACCTTGCTTCAGTGGAATCCAATAACAGCCTATACAGCTGTGGTTGAGGGAAACAGCCCAGGGAGGCCACAGGAGTCCATAAAAACTCTGGATTAGTTGCTCTGGCAGTGACAAAGTTTCCAGGACATTCACAGGTCCCACAGAGTTACTGGGACATAGGTGGATGCTCCTTTAGGAGGGGCTCATCCACTTCAGTTTACTGCAAGCCCCCTACCCCACTTCCTACTAATCAACAAACTTGTGTACAGACTACAGCTCCCACCTGGGTCCTTGTCGTACATCCACGGACACATAACTACATGACTTTTGACTTTAGGACACTTTAGGACGCAGTCTTCCAGTTAGATCAGGGGAGATAGCTACCCCTCACCGTTACCAGGAATACAGGACATCCTCTGAGTACAAAGGACCAAACAAGTGCTGTTGCCAAATGCAATGAAGATCGTCAAGGCAACTGCCCCATTCTTAGGCTGACTGTAGAACCACAAATAATCTTTGCATCCAGGGCACCAAAAGTGGGACAGAAGTCCTGTAAACGTTCCCAGGCCTCGAACAGCAATTCAGATGGAGCCAAAGCTGGACTGAGCTGTTCTTTATTCACCATTCCCTCTGAAACTCACCAAGTAGAGGGCCCAACAAAACTTGCTCCCCTTTCCTTTTGGCAGAGTCCAGTTCTGTTCATGCCCACAGCATAGTACATGAAAGCCCAGGAAGCTACATGCAGCTTAATCAAAAGACTTTGATTATTATGAAAGCCAGTGAGGTGAATGGGAAGTTTCTGCATAGGGGACCTGGTGACTAGAACACCCATTACAAGCATTTTGAGATGATGACGCTCCCAAAGAAAGAAAACCTCTGTAACCTGTCAGCTGAATCCAGCTCAAGTGCTCTTGTCCAAGGCTGGGTCATATTCACACCCAAACCAGTCGGGGGTGAGGAGGGAATGAGGCCTTGCCACAAGGGTTCAAATGCCTGCTGAACACTCCAGACAAAGCAAGAGAGCACAGCAATCTGTTCTCCCTGAGCATTTAGACATCAAGGTGACACACAGTGGCTCCACCAGCTAACGGGGCAGGATGGCTCCTATAACAGACACTGGCAGACAGAACTCCAGCAGGGGCCCCGGGCAGGTGTGAAAGGGCAACACAGTTCCCAGAAGCTTCCCACATTCCTCCTGGCACTTTAACTGGCTGCTCTGGAACTTACAATCCACTTGCCAGCACTTCAAATCTGGGTCAAACCACTATTTAAAAATAAAAAAAAATTGCCCTGGCCGGTTTGGCTCAGTGGTTGGAGCATCAGCCTGTGGATCAGAAAGTCCTGGGTTTGGTTCCTGCTAGGGGCATGTACCCCCCAAAAATAATAATAAATAAATAAATAAAATAAGAATGTATCAAAATGCTGTGGTACTGGCAGACACACATATAGAAGAATGAAGTAAAGAATCCAGAAACAAACTCCTGCCTACATGCCCAGATTATTAAGGGTGCAAAGACCATTCAAGGGGAAATGAATCATTGCAGCTCATGGTGTTGGGAAAACTGGATATCCACAATATAAAAAAATGAACTCAAAATGTATCAAAGGCTTAAATGTTAAATACCTAACAGCATAATGCTCTTTTGTAAAAAAAAATTTTTTTTCTTTATTGCTTTTAGAGAGAAAGGGGGAGGGAGAGAGAGAGAGAGAGAGAGAGAGAGAGAGAGAGAGAGAGAAACATTGATGAGAGAGAACATCTATTGGCCACCTCCTGCATGCCCCCCACTAGGGATTTGGCCCACAACCTGGGCATGTGCCCTAACTGTGAATCGAACCGATGACCTCTTGATGCATGGGTCAGTGCTCAACCACTGAGCCACACCAGCCGGGCGCATAATACTCTTAAAAGAAAATGGAGGAAAGGTTTCATGACATTGGATTTAGCAGTAATTTAATGGACATGATACCAAAGGCACTGGGAATAAAAATAATTGGATGCTGAGATTTAAAACTTCTGTGTGAAAAAGGACTAAATGAACAGTGAAAAGGCAGCCCTCAGAAGGGGGAAATATATGTGCAAATTGTGTATCTGGTAAGGAATTAACACCTAGAAGAGATCAAAGAACTCCTACATTGTATATAGTCAATAATGTTGAGATGATGGGGTGTGGGGCCAGGTGGGTTCTTGGGGTAGCAGGGGTACCACTCTGTAGAGTGCAGTTTTCTGGCCACTTTGCTGTACATCTGAAATTGGTATGGAATGGTATTGAATGTAAACTGTAGTTGAAAACTTAGAGAAAATCAATAGACCAAAAAAAAAAAGAACTGTATCTAAATAACAACAAAAAAGGCTGATTGAAAAATGGGCAAGCGATTCGGCAGCGGTCACTGAGCAGATCCGACTCCTCTAGTTCGCGCACCTCACTTGGCTTCCTCTGCAATCATGTCTGACAAACCTGATATGGCTGAGATTGAGAAATTCAGTAAGTCGAAATTGAAGAAGACAGAAACATGAGAGAAAAATCCGCTGCCTTCAAAAGAAACAACTCAACAGGAGAAGCAAGCAGGCGAATCCTAATGAGGCATGCACTGCCAATATGCAGTGTACATTCCACGAGCACTGCCTTCTTATTTTACTTCTTTTAGCTGTTTAACTTTGTAAGACGCAAAGAGGTTGGATCAGTTTAAGTGACTGTGCTGCCCCTTTTCACATCAGAGAACTACTGACAACCAAGGCCGCACCTGCCTCTCCCATCTGCCTGTCTGGCTGGAAGGGAAGGAAAAGAACTTGCATGTTGGTGTGCAAAACCAATGGACATGGACAACAAAGCCAGGGACGGGGCGGGGGGGATGGGGAGGAGGGTGTCAATGGGGTAAAAAAGGAGAAACATCTGTAACAAAAATAAAATAAAAAATAAATAAATTAAAAAAAAAAAAAAGAACTTGCATGTTGGTGAAGGAAAAAGCTGGTGGGAGGACAGTGAAATCTAGAGTAAAAACCAAGCTGGTCCAAGGGGCCCTGCAGGCTGTAAAATGCAGTTTAATCAGAGTGCCATTTTTTTTTGTTCAAATGATTTTAATTATGGGAATGCACAATTTTTAAAATATGCAAATAAAAAATTTTAAAACCTGAAAAAAAAGAAAAGAAAAATGGGCAAGCCCTGGCCGGTTTGGCTCAGTGGTAAAAGTGTCAGCCTGCAGACCGGAGGGTCTTGGCTTCGATTCCCAGCTAGGGCACATACCTGGGTTGCAGGTTCCATCTCTGGCCCTGTTCAGGGCGTGCAGCAGGCAATCAACTGATGTGTCTCTCACTTTGATGTTTCTCTCTCTCTTCCACTCTCTCTTTAAAAAAAAAAAAAAAAATCAGTGGAGCCCTGGCCGGTTTGGCTCAGCGGTTAGAGCGTCGGCCTGTGGTCCAGAGAGACCTGGGTTTGGTTCCCGCTAAGGGCAAGAATCTCTGTTGCAGTTTGTCACCCGCCCTGGTTGGGTTGTGTGGGTGGCAGCCACTCGATGTGTCCCTTTCACGTTGATGTTTCTCTCTCTCTCTCTCTCTCTCTCTCCCCCTCCCACTCTATCTGAACAAAAAATGGAAAAATGTCCTCGGGTGAGGATAAAAAAAAAAAAAAGAAAAAAAATCAGTGGAAAAGTATCCTTGGGTGAGGTTTGAATCCACCCTCTAAAAAGGGAGGCAAAAGTTAGAATAGACACTTCCCCAAAGAACATATAAAAACAGCCAACAAGCAGATAAAAAGATGCTCAACATCATTAATCCTCAGGGAAATGTAAATCGAAAGCACAGTGAAATAACATCTCATGTCTCTAAGGATAATGTTATAAAAAATAAAACTAAGTGTTCGTGATGTAGAGAAATTGGAATCCTTAAGCACTGTTGGTGTAAATATAAAATGGTATGGCTACTACGAAAAACAACCCCTCAGTTCCTGAAAAATACTAAAAATTGAACTACCATATCCCACCAGTCCACTTCTGAGCGCATACCTAAAAAGAATTGAAAGCAGGGCCTCAAAGCAAATATTTGTGCAATCAGGATATAACATTATTCATAATAGCCAAAAGGTGGATGAATATAGAAAAAGTGGCATATAACATAAAGTGGAATATTATTCACCTAAAAAGGAAGTTCTGACACATGCTACATGGACAAACCATGAGGGCATTATGACGAATGAAGTGAGCAAGTCACGAAAGGAGAAAAACTTTGATTCTTCTTATATAAGGTACTCAGACTGGTCAAATTCATGGAAACTGAAATGATGGCTGTCAGTGGATATGGAAGTAATGAGGAGTTGCTGCTTCATGGCTATAGCTTCAGGTCTTTTTTTTTTTAATGTCTTTATTTATTTATTTAAAAGAGGGAAATAGAAACATCGATGTGAGAGAGGAATATGGATCGGCTGTCTCTTGCACGCCCCCTACTGGGGATCGAGCCCCAAACCCAGGCATGTACCCTGACAATGCTCAATCCACTGAGCAACATGAGCCATACTAGTTTCAGTTTTATAAAATAAAAAAAATTTTGGTGTTTGTTGCACAAAACTGTGAATATATTATCACTACTGAACCTTACCCTTAAATATGGTTAAGACTGCAAATTTTATCTTACAGGTATTTAAGACACAATTGAAAAAAACCCACAACTGCACAGCAGTACTTCCCAGTGCTAAGTCAGAGCAGACTGTTCGTTGAAGTCTTTTCTGGTTTGCGATACTTTGCTGTGAACTTCTTGGTGCCTAATGAGGTGGGAGTTCTGCCTAAAGCCTCTCCCACAATCGTGGCACACATAGGGCTTTTCCCCCGTGTGAATTCTCCGATGTTTAATGAGGCTGGAGTTGTATCTAAAGACTTTCCCACATTCACTGCACTCGTAAGGCTTCTCTCCAGTGTGGACTCTCTGATGAATAATGAGGGTGGAGCCATCCATAAAGAATTTCCCACACTCACTACATTCATAAGTTTTTTCTCTGGTGTGAACATTTTGGTGCCGAGTGAGATGAGAGTTTTGGCTGAAGAGTCTACCACAGACACTGCACTCATAAGGCCTCTCCCCGGTGTGGTTTCTCCGATGTCTGATGTGATTGGAGTTGTGCCTAAAGAGCTTCCCACATTCGCTGCACTCGTAAGGCCTTTCTCCGCTGTGAGCCTTCTGATGCCGCTCAAGGGTGAAGCGGTACCTAAAGAACTTTCCACATTTGCTACACTCAAAACGCCTTCCCCGCGTGTGAACTCTCTGATGAATAACAAGTGTGGAGATGTCCACGAATCCTTTCTGGCATATGCTGCACTCATACGGCCTTTCTCCAGTGTGAACTCTTTGATGTCTTTTGAGTGTGAAGCTGTACCTAAAGGACTTACCACATTCACTGCACTTATATGGCTTTTCTCCAGTGTGAACTCTCTGGTGAATAAGGAGCGTGGAGCTGTCTTTAACGCATTTCCCACACTGGGTACACTCATAACGCATTGGCCTGCTGTGAACTCTTTGGTGTTCAATGAGGCCAGACCTTTGCCTAAAGAATCCCCCACATTTGAGGGGCTCACAGAGCCTTGCTTCAGTGTGCATTTTCTGGTGCTCAAGAAGTATGTGTTTGTGGCTAAAGGTTTTTCCTTCATCACACTTGGAAACATTTTGCCCATTTTCCAAGGTCTCCCTGCCCTCCATGCCGTGTGGCTTCCCTCCACTGTGAGGGGCCTGGTGCAGGGGAGGGCCTGAGCTGGCTGGGAAGTCCTTCCCACCCTCCCTGCATGTCAAGGTCCTCTCTGCCGTGTGAACACCGCAGTTCTTCACGAATGAAGGTCTCTGCTCATCCCATCCAGACGTTTTCTTTCCACGTTGCTCCTTATGGCACTTGGAAAGTGCCACACGTATGTACACCTCTTGCTGAGGGTGTGCGCTGTCCAGCTCAGCCAGGTGCAAAATGTCTTTCAAGAGAGGGCCACACATCTCACAAGAATGAGACTTCTGGGTGGATGGATCTGGCTCTGGAGTCCTGACCTGTGACACTCCCACAGAATCCCCTTGCTCTGAAGGTGCCTCCTCAGCCAGGGCTCCATGCCAACGGCCTGAAAGCAGAGAAGAGCTGGTGAAGTGCATGCTGACTCTGGTGGGAGGCGGCAGCCCCATCAGAGGGGTGCATCAGAGACACCCACGAATCAGGGACTATTGCCAGGCAAGGGGGCCTAAAGACAGTGAGAGGAAGCCTGCTGAGCAGGGCTAGGCCTGGGAAGCTCACGACGGGAGAGCCCTCAAGCCCTCACGCCACAAGGAAGGGTACTGTGCAAGGAGGAGAGGCAGGTCTCCAGGTCACTCCTCTGCAAATGGCTCTCAGACCCAGACACAACTGACGGCAACACAGTAGCTGGTGTTCAGGGAGTATTTAAGGACATGTGCAGGCGTCACTACGCCTTAAGTGTAGGTCACATGTCAAGAGCAATGCAAAGGGAGCAGTAAAGGAAATGGGTGGGAGCTGGGGCTGGAAGACTGAGAAAAAAATATCAGTGGGGAAGAAAAGTTAGAAGTGAGCCCAGCCAGCGTTGACCCATGCACCAAGAGGTCACCGGTTCAATTCCCAGTCAGGGCACATGCCAGATTGTGGGCCAAATCCCCAGTGGAAGTCATGCAGGAGGTGGCCAATCGATGTTCCCTCTCATTGATGTTTCTATTTCTCTCCCTCTCCCTTCCTCTCTCTCTAAAATCAATACAGAAAAAAAAAATTAAAAAAAAATAAAAGTTAGAAGATGTGGCCTCTGTCCTGAGCATCAGACAGTGATGGACACAAGACAGGTAACCAAAGTGGGTGATCTCATGCAACCTTCAAGATTTCTGACTCCTCAGCCTTGTGTTGCAAGGACTCAGAACAGCAGGGATGGGGCTGCTTGGGGGCAGCTGGTACAGTGCACACAGCCCAGCCCTGGCACCAACAACACATATGGCAGGAAACCAGGAGAGGAAGGAGGCCCAGAGTCTCCTTTTGGGAAGAACAGAGTCACCCCTGGAAAGGGAAAGACCAGAGAACATCCCAGTCCCTCCGGGTGGGTGCGAGGACCTTACCTATGGAGGACAAAAGTGCAAAGTTCTCCAGCATCACACTGTGGTATAGGCGTCTCTGAGCCTCATCAAGGAGCCCCCACTCCTCCTGGGAGAAATGTATGACTACGTCCTCAAAGACCACATGGCCCTGTAAAAATGAGAACAATTTGATCCATGAGCAGCTTGTTTTTTCTTTTTTTCCCTTTATTGATGTTACAGACAGAGAGGGAGGGAGAGAGAGATAGAAACATCAATGAGACGGAACATCGATTGGCCACCTCCTGCATGGCCCCCACTGGGGATCGGGCCCACAGCCTGGGCATATGCCCTGATCGGGAATTGAACTGGCAACCTCTTTGTGAATGGGTCGACGCTCAACCACTGAGTCACACTGGTGGGGCTGAGCAACTTGTTTTATTTTATTTATTTATTTTTTATCCTCACCTGAGGACATTTTTCAATACTTTATTCAGATAGAGTGGGAGAGAGGGAGAGAGAAACATCGACGTGAAGGGGACACATCGAGTGGCTGCCACCCACACGACCCAACCAGGGCGGGGGACAAACTGCAACCGAGGTACGTGCCCTTAGCGGGAACCGAACCCGGGTCTCTCCAGACTACAGGCCAACTGAGCAACTTGTTTTAACTGTGTTCTTGTGGATTCTGTATTTGTCTACTTGCCATTCATTAATTACAGGGCTACAATAACAGCCCAATTTGTTTATATCTCCCAGTAATTCAGAGCCCATTGTCTGAATCAGGTCTTCAACTAACTCTCACTCACCCAGTGAATATTTCCCCTGTTCAAAATCAGCCCAGGGTGAGGTATTAGACAGCTAGGGGCAGCCCCTAAGCTGGAAGGTCTGCTAGAGTTGTCCAGACTAGTCAAGCCTAAATTATTTACCTTACTCTTCTCATCTTTTCCAAGGAAACCACAGTAAACGCTCTGGTCTAGGTTCCCCTTTGCTCCTTCTTCTGCCTCATCAAATCTGTTGCTCCCTAATGTGGCCCCAAGTGGTTTGGCATTCACTGTACACTCAGGAAATACAAGGAATAATGACCTTTTTTTGTTGCCCCCCCTCCCCCGTTAATCCTCACTCGAGGATATTTTTCCACCTATTTTTAGGTAAGAGTTGGGGGGGGAGGCACCAATGTGAGAGTGACACACTGACTGGTTGCCTCCTGTACCACCCTGACCAGGGCTGGGGATTGAACCTGCGACCCTTAGGTCCTAGAGCCAAGGCTCTAAACCCTGAGCCAATCGGGCCAGGGCAGGAATATAGATCTTTTTTAATGCATTGGCCTCTCCATGTCATCATTTACTCATTCACCTCCATAAATTAAAATCCCATGAGCACAATCACTCATCCGTGTCTCTCTCCAGAATCTTCAGTCCTTCCCTGCCCACCCCTTCCTCCCCCACTTCACAGTGTGTGAATTACCAGGTGTGGTGGCACTGGTGCCCACTCTCTCCTCATTTCCACTGACCACGGTGTCCAGCACACAGCATTAAAATGTGGGGGAGCCCAAGCATCAACCCAGATTTGATGTGCAACTTAAAGATCTAGAAAAATGGCAGAACAACCTGCTTCCATCCCGTCAGTTTGGTTTCATTGTACTGACAACCTCAGCAGGCATCATGGACCATGAAGAAGCAAGAGGAAAACACACAGGAGGGAAAATCCTGGGATTCTTTTTTTAGGGATGTAATACACATGTGCAAATAAAATGCCTCAATGGGGAAAAAAAAAAGCCAACCACTCTTGTCCAAACACCACCAGCACTCACCCACACTGGGGCAGTCACTCTAATTCTTTTTTGTTTGTTTATCCTCACCCTAGGACATTTTTCGATACTTTGTTCAGATAGAGTGGGAGGGAGAGAGAAAGAGAGAAACATCGACATGAAAGGGACACATCAAGAGTGGTTGCCACCCACACGACCCAACCAGGGCTGGGGGACGGGGACAAACTGCAACCGAGGTACATGCCCTTAGCGGGAACTGAACCTGGGTCTCTCCGGACCACAGGCCGATGCTCTAACCGCTGAGCCAAACTGGCCAGGGCCAGTCACCCTAATTTTATCCTCACCCCCAGTGTCTAACTCTGCAGTCACAGGGAGTCTGTTAAAACCTGAGTCAGATCACCTGCCTCGCCTGCTCCAAACCTGCCCTAGCTCCCAATGTCCTCAGACTGGAGTCCAGGAACTGTTCTAGACCTGGGCCCTGCATGCCCCAACCTCCTGCCACCCCATTCCCTATCCCATCAGATGGAACAGGAACTTGCAGTTTCCTAAACATCCCAGCTAAGTCTCACCTGCCAGCATTTGAACATTCTGGATCCTGTGCCCAGGGTGCATGTCATATCTTAGCCCATTGGTATCTGAAATGGAACTGATCCACATAATCCAGAACTGACTTCAGGACCTTGGGCCATGTGGAACCACATGATTTTCAGGCCCAAGAGAGGGAGGAGGACAGGTGGAGAGTCTCAGAATATCACCATTGCCTTGGCTGGGGTGCTTAAACCATCAGGGTGATAATTAGGGTATGTGGGAGCCTTGAGACACCTTCCACTCACCTGCACAGGGTCCATAAGCATTTCTGCCACAACCATAGGACCCTGTGGGAAGAAGGAGGCCATGAGAAATGGGTAATCATGGTTAGGACCCTACAAGCTGAGCTGAACCACCACCCCTGCCCTGGAGCTAAGCAATCTCTGCCCCATAGTCCAAGCTCCTAAGACCTCAATGCTGCCTCTTACTAGCTGGGTGACCCTAGAGGGCTGATTCCCTGAGCCTCAGTGCCCTCACCTGTAAAATGGGCATTAAAATGGTTTCAACTCATACGGCAGACAATTAAATCAAACATAAGTGGTACACACTATGTATCAGTTGCACTGTCCCCACATTCAATGTTTTGTATGTTTGCACTGCAAATGAAGTGGTAGGGTTTTGAAATTTGGGCATGTACTTTTCCCACTTTTTAAGGTTTTCAGAGGATGTGATACATTAAACTCTACATCATAAGCAAATACTTTTTTTTTTTAATCCTCATCCAGGGACATTTTTCCATTTTTGTTCAGATAGAGTGAGAAGGAGAGGCAGGAAAAAAGAGAAAGAGAAACATCGACATGAAAGGGACATATTGAGTGGCTGTCTCCCACATGACCCCAACCAGGGCCGGGGACGAACTACAACCAAGGTACATGCCCTTGGCCGGAATTAAACCCGTGACTCATTGGTCCGGGATGTTCCAATCGCTGAGCCAAACCAGCCAGGGCCATAAGCAAATACTTAAAGGTAAGTTAACATTGAGACTAATTATGAAGTTTTTGGATAAACTAATCCATTACATTCAGTTTCTACCTGCCACCTGGGTGTGCATGTAGAATACTGGTATATCAGTGTTTACATCAATCTTCAATATACCCTTCAGTATATGAATTTCAGGGAGAAACTGAGCAGGCAGGTCAGTTCCTACTACTTTCAGCAACCAGACCTGCCTGCAACATACTCCTCTGAGGGAGCATGCAAAACACCGTTGTCTGGACAGTGGATCATCCTCTTGCTCTGAGGGCTGGAGGAGTGCCCTGGTCTGGGACCCAGCAGCTCCACTAATCCAGCTGAGCGTCGTCATATTCCACAGGGAGTGATCTTGAGGGTCTGCTCAGCCAACAGAGGGTAGAATCTACACCAACCCACACCACAGCCTCCACTCCAGGTCAGCTCCTTATCCCACCTGAACCTCCCTTCCTGCAAACACAGGCCAGAATTCACCCTGCACCAGGGCTACTCTTCTATGTAGAGGCATCAAGGATGCACACCCACCTTCTAGGCTCAGGCCTCCCCTCTCCTTGAATACAGAACCCATCTGAAATAACAATCATAAGTCCTTCAATCTGGTCACAAGGCTATGGCCTGGTCCAGTCCACACCCTCCATCCTTTTGGGTTTTTTTGTTTGTTTGTTTGTTTTTTTGTGGTACATGCCCCTAGCAGGAACTGAACCCGGGACTCTCTGGTCCGCAGGCCGATGCTCAACCACTGAGCCAAACTGGCCAGGGCCCCTCCATCCTTTTGGAAGCACTAGCCCTGCCACCTTCCTAGGCCTCTAGACCTTTCTGTCCATTTCCCACCCAGGCGATGTCTCCAGCTTCCAACATCTCTGAATCAACCCAATACAAACTCACGATCTTCTCCCTGACCCTGTCTACTACACTACCTTCCTCATCTCCACTCCTTAAACGATGAGGTAAAAAACTTGGGATGGTCCTTCACTCCCTATTTTTGTTCAAAAACCACACATGTGGCAGCAGGAAATCCTGTTGGTTCTATCTTTACAACCCGTACAAACTTGTCACATCTCTTCTACTGACACCCCTCAGGCTCCCACAGTCCTCACTGCTGTGTCCTCCTTCCTGGACTCCCTGGGTCCATCTTCCATCCACTTTTTGTTTTGTTAATCCTCACCTGAGGATACTTTTTCCACTGATTTTTAGAGAAAGTGGAAGGGAGGGAGGGAGTAGGGCAGACAAACCGACAGACATGGGCTGGTTGCCTCCTGCAGGACCCCACTGTGGCCGGGGGTGGAACCTGCAACCCAGGTGCGTGCCCTTGACCGGGACCGGAACCCTAACCCTTCGCTATGGGGCTGACGCTCTAACCACTCACCCACCCAGCCGGGCCTCCCAGACACTTTTTAACAACTTTCGACTTCACATCTGGATATGCCCCTAAATTAAGTTCCAGGACCCAAGTCCAACATCGAGGTGCGGGGAGGTGGGTAGGGGTGGCTTCCCACACAACAGCAAGCAATTCTCCGACACCAAAACCCTTCAAGAATTCCAGCCGCTCAGGTCGGCCCTGGAGGCGACACTCCCGGCCCCTGGGCCCCGGACACAGAGACCCGGCCCGGCGCTCAGCCGCCCCTCCCGCACGGCGGGCCCGGGCCTGGTGCAGGGACCTGAGCGGCGCCCCTCCATCCGGGCTCCGACCTGGAGGTGGGAGCCGCGCTGTGAGGCCGGGGAACGCGGCACCCACCTCAGTAGGGCTCATCGGCGCAGCCCCGCGGGCCAGTGGGAGGAGCGGGGACGACGGGGCGGGACCACGGCGCCGCCGTCACCCACCGGCTCAGCCGGACCTCCGCCGCCTCTCCGCGCACTTCGTCTCCACAGCCCCGCCGCCCAGAGACGGAGAAGAACCCCAACAACGGCTGAGTGCCACTACAAAGCGAACGCCGCCGGAAGACCCGCCTCCAGTGCGCCAAGGCACGTAAACCGGCCCCATGCTAAACTCTCATTGGCTTTGCTCGGCACCATCGGTTGCCGCGTGGACTACTGGGTAATGTAGTCCCGCGACCCCTGACTATTCCCCACTGTGGAGGCGGCGGTTCCATTAGAGTTTCGGGATAAAGGCCCACCCAGGACTTCAGGCGGCAACTGATGGATATTTCTATCTCTTAAAAAAATAAAATAAAATAAAAACATATCCTCGGGTGAGGATTAAAAAAAATTACTAAGAAAATAAAAAAGAGGCGACATACCTATATGCTTGTGTATTAGGCAGACGATTCAAAAACTTTTATTGATAATGAATTCATATGAAATTGAACTTGAATTTGTTGGTTTAAACTTTACTTTCCAACTTTAAACAAGTTTTTTTTCTGAGTGATTTCAGAATGTAAAAGCACCTTTACTGTTTATACACGTACCAGTCTAATGCATAACAGAGCCTTGCTTATTCTTGATGCCATGCTTTTGCACACACATGGATAATACTAAAAATATATATTTGCGCTTAGTAAAAACAACCATACAAGAGTAACTGTAGGATTTCTTTTATACAAAACTCTAGAAATTCAAACTACAGTTTGTACCTGGGGATGGCAAGTTGGATAGGGCTGGGAAGGAGAATATAAAGTGTCCGATGAAAACTTGCCCTGGCAGGGTAGCTCAATTAATTAGAGCATTCCCATATGCCAAGGTTTGGGTTTGATTCCTGGTCAGGGCATATACAAAAATCAACCAATGAATGCATAAGTAAGTAAAACAACAAAAATTGATGGCTCTCTCTAAAGCAGCGGTTCTTAACCTGTGGGTTGCGACCCCTTTGAGGGGTCAAACAACCCTTTCACAAGGGTTGCCTAAAACCATTGGAAAACACATTTCTGATGGTCTTAGGAACCGAGACACCACTCCTCTATCCATCTCCAGGCGGGTCGCCCACATGCAGATATGCCCCCATACAACATGAGGAACTGTATTAAAGGATCCAGGCATTAGGAAGGTTAAGAACCACTGCAAAGCCTACTGACTGAAAGGCTGTGGGTTTAATTTCCGGTCAAGGGCACTTACCTGGGTTGCAGGTTTGATTCCCGCACAGCTGGGCGGTGTGTGGGAGGCAACCAGTTGATGTGTTACTCTCACTTTGCTGTTTCTTTCTCTCTCCCCTTTCCTCTCTCCCTTCCACTCGCTCTAAAAAAAAAAAAAAAAAATGAATGGAAAAATATCCTTGAGTTGTGGATTAACCAAAAAAAAAAAAGAAAAAGAAAACTGTAGGACGATGGATATATTCATTATCATGACTTTGGTGATGGTCTCATTGTGTACACATATATGAAAATACATTTTACACATTTGATAAATGCAATTTATGTCACTGTGTCAATAAAGCTGTTAAGTAAAGATTTTATATAAAATCTAGATCTCCACTTCCTCTAGAAATATCATAACACCTAGTTAAGCTGTACTGACTCTATCAGCACCATTCCCCATGTCTTAGGTGGGTCAACCCTGATTCCTTCTCAAAATAGAAGGAAATGCTGACTAATGTTTCAACATGGGAAAATTATGCTGAGCAAAATAAGCCCGTCACAAAAGCACAAATATTGTATGATTCTACTTATATGAAGTGGCCAGAGTAGTCAGATTCAAAGAGACAGAAAGTAGAATGTGGTTGCTTGGTGCAGTAGGGCAAGGGTTAGAGTTGTTTAATGAGTATAGTTTCAGTTTTGTAAGATAAAAAGAATACTGGAGATTAGTTGCACAAATACATAATTTTTTTTTAATCCTCACCTGAGGATATTTTTTTTTTTATCCTCACCCAAGGACATTTTTTTCATTTTTGTTCAGATAGAATGGGAGGGGGAGAGAGGAAGAGAGAGAGAGAAACATCGATGTGAAAAGGACACATCGAGAGGCTGCCTCCCGCACAACCCCAACCAGGGCCAGGGACAAACTACAACTGAGGTGCCCTTAGCAGAAACCGAACCCGGGATTCTCTGGACCATGGGCCAACGCTCTAACTGCTGAGCCAAACCAGCCAGGGCCCTGAGGATATTTTTCCACTGATTTTTTTTTTAGATAGAATTGGAAGGAGAGAGGGAGGGAGAAACATTGACATGAGAAAGACATATGGATTGGCTGCTTCCTACACAATCCCAACTGGGGTGAGGCTGGGATTGAACCCGCAACCAAGGTACTTGCCCTTGACTAGGAATTGAACCTGTGACTATTTGGTCCTTGGGCCATCGCTTTAACTGCTGGGCCAAACAGGCCAGGGCACACATATGTAAATTTTTAACATGACTAAATTTACAATCAAAATGCTGGAGGGCAAAATTTATATGTGTTTTACCACAATTAAAAATGTGAAATATGCCATGGCTGGCTTAGCTCAGTGGTTAGAGCACGGGCCTGCGGACTGAATGGTCGCAGGTTTGAATTCTGGTCAAGGGCAGGTACCTGGGTCTCGGTAGGGGTTGTGTGGGAGGCAGCAAATCAATGTGTCTCTCTCACATCGATGTTTCTCTCTCTCTCTCTCTCCCTCCCACTCTATCTAAAAAAAATCAATGGAAAAATATCCTCAGGTGAGGATTAACAAAAAAAAAGTAAAAAAACCCCAACAACTATATTATAGTAGTTCCCAGGGATAAACTAGAGTAGACATTTGGCTGAAGTCTTTCACCATTTGCAATAGCCTCTCTGGCATGAACTTCTGATGCCAGATGTGGTTGGAGTTTTGGCTGAACACATGCCCATATTCAATGCACTCATAGTCTTTCTCCTCTTTGAAATGTCTGATGTATGATGGGGCTTGAGTTGCACCTACAGACGTCCTCACATTCACTGCATTCAGAAGGCCCTAATCCGATGTGAACTCACAAGGCTTTTCTCCAGTGTAATGAGTTTATAGTGGGGCCTAAATTTACCATATTCTCTGAACTCATAAGGTCTTTGCCAGTGTGAATTCTGTTTAATGAGGTTGGAGTTGTAGCTGAAGAATTCCCCACATTCACGGCACTCACAGGCCTATCTTGATTGTGGATTTTCTGGTGATGAACGAGGTGGGACTTTCTAATGAAGGCCTTCTGACATTTGCTGCACTCATAAGGCCTTTCTCCAGTGTGAATTTTTTGATGCTCAACAAGTATATGTTTGTGGCTAAAGGCTTTCCCACATTCACTGCACTCATAAGGCCTCTCTCCAGTGTGATTTCTCCAATGTTTAATGAGATTGGAGTTGTACCGAAAGAATTTCCCACACTCACTGCACTCATACGGCCTTTCTCCAGTGTGAACTCTCTTATGTCTAATGAGTCTGCAGTGGTATCTAAAAGCTTTCCCACATTCACTGCACTCGTAAGGCCTTGCACCAGTGTGATTTTGCCAATGTTTAATGAGTTTAGACTTGTACCTAAAGAATTCCCCACATAAGCTGCATTCATAAGGCCTTTCAACAGTGTGAACTCTTTGATGTCTAATGAGTGTGGAAGTATACCTAAAGAACTTCCCACACTCACTGCACTCATAAGGCCTTTCTCCAGTGTGGACTCTCTGATGTTTGATGAGTGTGGAGTTGTACCGAAAGAACTTGCCACATTCGCTGCAACCATAAGGCCTTTCTGCAGTGTGAACTCTCTGGTGTCTAATGAATGTGGAGCTGTACTTGAAAAATTTCCCGCATTCACTGCACTCATAAGGCCTTTCTCCAGTGTGAACTCTCTCATGTCTGATCAGTCTGTAGTTGTACCTAAAAAATTTTCCACATTCTCGACACTCATAAGGCCATTCTCCATCGTGAATTCTCTGATGTTTCATGAAGTTGGCTTTGTACTTAAAGAATTCCCCACATTTGCTACATTTGTAAGGGCTTGATCCAGTGTGGACTCTCTGGTGACCAATGAGTGTGGACTTGTACCTAAAGAATTTGCCACATTCACTGCACTTAAAAGGCTTTTCTCCAGTGTGGACTCTCTGGTGCTGAACAAGGTGGAACTTCCTAATGAAGGCCATACCACATTTGCTGCATTCATGAGGCCTTACCCCAGTGTGGATTTTCTGGTGCTGCACAAGTATCTGTTTTCGGCTGAAGCCTTTCCCACACTGAGTGCACCTGTAATCATTCTGTCCATTTTCAAAGGCCTCTTTGCACTCGGTGTCCCCATGTGGCTTCCACCCACTGTGAGGAGCCAGGTTCTGGAGGAGTCCTGTGCCAGCTGGGAAGTCCTTCCCACCTTTGCCGCATGTGAAGGTCCTCTCTGCCATGTGGATCCTGCCATTTATCACAAATGAAGGTCTCCCCTCATCCCTTCTGGAGACTTTGTCTCCCATCTGCTCCATTTGCTGCTGGGAAAGATTTGTCCCACAAATGTGCGGGCCTTGATCAGGGTACAATCCATTGTGCTCAGCCAGTTGCAAAATGTGTTTCATCTCACAGGGTTGGGCCTTCTGGGTGGACAGATCTGGCTCTGGAGTCCTGACCTGTGAATCTCCAACACAATCTCCTTGGTCCAAAGATGCCTCCTCGCCCTGGGTTCCATGCCAGCTACCTGTAAGCACAGAAATGCCAGTGAAGAACATGTTTACTCTGGTGGGAGGGGGCAGCCCCATCAGAAATGTGAGTCAGTCACAACCACAAATAGGTCCATGGGACTGCTGTTAGACAAGGGGCACTAGAGCCAGTGAGGAAGGCCTGCCGTGCAGAGCTGGGCCTGGGAAGCTCACATGATAGCAGAGCCGTGACAATGAGAAGGACTCACAACACAGGTAATGTCTTAGTCCATCAGGCTGCTATAGCAAAACACCACCGAATGGCATTTTAACAACGATAATAAGTGTCATAAGTGACAGAAGTTTATTTCTCACGGTTCTGGAGGCTGGAATTCTGAGATCAGGGTGCCAGCATGGTCAGGTAAGGACCCTCTTCCTGGTTGCAGACTTCTCATTGGTGCCTCACATAGTGGAAGGGGCTCTGGAGCTCTGGGGTCTCTTCTGTAAGAGCACTAATCTTATTCACGAGGGCTTTGACCTCATGGCCTAGTCACTCCAAAAGGCCCCATCTCCTAATACCATAACTTTGGGTAGGAGGTTTTCAACATATCAATTCTGTGGGGACACAGACATTCAGATCATAGCAAGTACTGTGCAGGGAGGAGAGACAGGGTCTCCATCCAGGTCACTCCTCTGCAAAGAGCTTTCAACAAGGTCACGGCATCTGGTGACTGATGAGAACTGTGTAGGAAGTTGTATCCAGACCTAGAAATACCTGATTGCAACGAAGTATTGTTACAGATATTTGCAGACCTCATGACATCTTAAATGTAGTCAAATGCAAAGGGAATAGTGAAGCAGAATGGGGTGGGGGGGTGGGAGAGATGAGGGCCACATAGGTGTGGTTAGAGTGTGGCAGAAGGGATTATGCGTCAGAGTAGGAATGAAAATGGGGAAAAAGAGGAAGAAATGAGCTGCGGCCACTAGTCCTGGCATCACACAGTGATGCCAGCTTGACACCACACCTTTTCCCAGTGCTCTCGCACCAAGACCGGGTACTTTTGAGCATCTCTTGCCCTTGGTGTGTTAATGTCCATCCCATCAGGCACCCAGGGTCCTCTCCACTGCTCAAGGTGAACACTGGTGTGTTCCTGGAAAGAGGCCAGTTCTGGGTGAAAGCAGAGAAAAGTGGCCAGCATGCACCCAGAACAATCCAACATTCTAAAGTCACAAGAACTTCACAGGACAGACAATAGAAACAACCCAAGGTCCCTAAAATTAGTAACTATGTTGATGTCTAAAATTCCTGGCACAGGCAGACCCCAAGAAATATCAGCAAGAAGAGGGAAGGCTGGGACACTGAAGTTCCAGCATCTAGACTGAATGACCCAACCAGGGATAGGCCAGGTCTGGGGGATCTCACACAAACAAGATTTCTCCTTAGCCCTGTCTTGCAAGGACTCAGAACAGCAGGGATGGGGCTGCTTGGGGGCAGCTGGTACAGTGCACACAGCCCAGCCCTGGCACCAACAACACATGTGGCAGGAAACCAGGAGAGGAAGAAGGCCCATGGTCTCCTTGTGGAAAGGACAGAGTTGCCCCTGGAAAAGGAAAGAACAGAGCCCAGCCCAGGCCCTCGGGGTGGGTGTGAGGACCTTACCTATGGAGGACAAAAGTGCAAAGTTCTCCAGCATCACACTGTGGTACAGGCGTCTCTGAGCCTCATCAAGGAGCCCCCACTCCTCCTGGGAGAAATATATGGCCACATCCTCAAAGACCACACGGCCCTGTGAAATGGGGACAGTTTAGTCCATGAGCAGTTTCTGGTTCTATTTCCTTTGATTCTGTTATTTGTTTGTTTGCCATCCATTGATTATAGGGCCACACTATCGGCCCAGTTTGTTTATATCTCCCCTGCGATTCAGAGCCCACTGTCTGAACCAGCTCTTTAACTGTCACACACCCAGTGAATATCTCCCCTGCCCCATATCAGCCCAGGGTTTGATCCCCGTCAGGGCACATACAGGAGTCAACCAATGAATATATAAATAAGTGGAACAACAAATTGATGTTTCTTTCTCTCTCTCCCTTTCTTCTTCTCTCTCTCCTTTCCTTCTTCCCTCTCTAAAAATCAATTAAAAAAAAATTAAAACACCCCAGCTCCACTATAGACATTTCCTTCACCTCCTAATGGGCCACTCTGCACATGGAATCCAGGCAGTGCGTGGGAAATGCATCCAGCATCCAACTCAGCCCCACTCCTGCCCCAGAAGGCCAGAGTCCCCTAGTGCCAAACCTAACCCCAAACCTGAAGGTCTCCCCTCCTAGCCCTGTTTCTGGCTTCAGCCCCAGCCACCCTTCCTGTGTGAAGGCGTCATGTCCCTCAGCTCTCTCCCGCTTCTGCATTGCTCTGGCTGCCCCGTGAGCAGTCAGAACCTTCTTCTCTCCTCATTTAGAGCCCAGTTACACTGACCTCGCACCCACACTCCCACTCCATCCTCAGTCTAGCAACTCGCCTAGCTGATCCCATTTCTCTCCTCAGCATCCATCTCATGTGTACACTGGTCTTGGAAGACTTCCTCATTGCTCCACCCCACCGACTCTCTCTCTCTCTCACACACACACACACACACACACGCACACACAGATGCTCTGCTTCCTCACCTGTCTGTGATGCCCGTCACACCACCGAGGTGCCCAATCAAGAGACCCAGTACTCAGGCCTTTCATTCCCATTCCTTGTGCTCTGATGGTGTCACTATCACAACCTAGAGATGCTGCCTCCTAAATCTGATCCACAGCTTCATCCTAGTTCACACCCTGACCACTCTGTTGTGGCTGTCTCTAATTTGAATCTGTCCCCTGAACCCGAGACTTCTGTGTGAAAGTGTCCACCAACACCTCCCCTTTCAGCCCCTGGAACATTTGTCACATGGACAAAAAGTGACTCTTCATGTCCCATCTGATAATTCCTCATCCTGCTGACTCCTCATTTTAGCCAATGAAGCATCCCTCCTTCCTAACAAGGTAAAAAAAAAAGTGGGGTCGTCCCTGGTTCTTCCTTCCATCCCACTTTCTCGTCTCCCTCGTCCTCCACATCATAAAACATGGGCAGCGCTAGTTCAGAACACATCCAGAAGCCAACCACTCCTCCACCTCCATGGCTACCACTCTTGTGTAGCCACCGACGACGACGCTCACCTAGGCTGTCACAAGAAATTCCTGCCAGGTCTTCCTGTCCTCACTCACAGTCTCAGTCTGTCTTCCACTCAGCAGCCAGAGGGAGCCTGTTAAAATCTGGGTCACAGCACCTTCCTCTTCTGCTTCAAAACTTCCCATCAACCTCAGATTGGAGGCTCACAACCTCAGGTTGTCAGTCAAAGCCAAATACCTGTGCACCCCTACCCATCCCCACCAGATATAAGAGACCTGCAGTTCCCTTAACATCCCAGCTAAACCTCACCTGCTTGCATCTGAACACTCTAAACCTTGTGCGTAGGACTCTCGGTCACATCTTTTAAAAAAATTTTATTTTACTGATTTTTAGAGGGAGAGGGAGAGAGAAATGTCAATTTGTTCTTCCATGTATTTATGCATTCACTGGTTGCTTCTTATATGTGTCCTGATCAGGGATCAAACTCGCAACATCGGTGTATGGGGACAATACTGTAACCAACCAAGCCACCCAGGATTCCCTGCCACATTTTTCACCACTGGTTGTCAGAAATGGGAACTGCTGCCCTGGCCGGTTTGGCTCAGCGGTTGGAGCATTGGCCTGCAGACCATAGAGTCCCGGGTTCAGTTCCTGTTAGGGGCACGTACCAAAAGAAAAAGAAATGGGAACTGCTCCGTATAACCTGGGTTTAGATATAAAGTCCTGGGCCTGGTAAAAGCACATGGTCTTCAGACTCAGGAGAGTGAGAAGGATGGGAGAAGTTTCGGGACACTACCATTACCTGAGGGTATATATATCGAAGTGCCCAAATCATTGGGGTGGTAATTGGGATGGGTAATTGCAGACACATCGTCCACTCACCTGTGCAGGGTCCATAAGCATTTCTGCCACTGCCATGGGACTCTGTGGGAAGAAAGAGGCCATGAGAAAGGGGTAGATATGGTAGGATCCTACAAGCTGAGCTGGACCACCCCCCTGCCCTGGAGCATAGCAATCTCAGCCTGATGGTCTAAGCTCAGCTCCTCAGAAACCAGTGCTGCTTCTTACCAGCTAGGCAGGGAAAAGAAAATGCTAATGGGGGTCAGAATGCTTCCACCTTCATAGGGATCACAGTGGTATCAAATGTAAGGAATACATATAATGATCACTTGTTATTGTCACAGGATCAAATTTCTATATATTTCTAGTGCAAATAAAGTGGTAGGGTTTTGCAATCTGGGGTCTTTATTTTTACTACCTTTTAAGATTTCAGAGCATTCAGATCCCAAACTACATTGTAAGCAAATATTTAGAGATAAATTAGCCCTGGCTGGTTCGGTTCAGTGGTTAGAGCATCGGCCTGCGGACCAAGGAGTCATGGGTTCAATTCCGATCAAGGGCATGTACCTCGGTTACGGTTCGGTCCCCAGCCCTGGTCAGATCGTGTGGGAGGCAATCAATTGATATGACACCTCTCTCACATCAATGTTTCTCTCTCTCTCCCTCCTTCCCACTCTATCTGAAGATAAATGGAAAAATATCCTTGGCAGAGGATTAAGAAAAAAAAAAAATCAATGCCAAACCATTATGAAGAGTTTATATAAATTGAATAGGTTCATGTCTTTTTGTTTTTTTTAAATCCTCACTGGAGGATATTTTTTCATTTATCCTCAGATTTTTTAAATCCTCACCAGAGGGAGGGAGAGAGAGAACATCAATGTGAGAGAGAGACATCAGTTGGCTGCCTTTCACATGACCCTGACCAGGGCCGGGGATGAACCGCAACCAAGATACACGCCCTTGACTGGAATCGAACCCACAACTCTGGTCTGCAGGCCGATGCTTAACTACTGAGCCAAACCAGCCAGGGCTGAATAGGTTCATTTCTAACTGCCTAGGTGTGTGTACATATTTAGAGAGATGCTGGTTCATTAGTGTTTAAATTAACAAACTTGCCCTGGCCAGTTTGGCTCAGCAGTTAGAGCATTGGCCTGTGGTCCAGAGGGACCCGGGTTTGGTTCCCACTAAGGGCACATACTGGTTGCAGTTTGTCCCTAGCCCTGGTTGGGTTGTGTGGGTGGCAGCCACTCGATGTGTTCCTTTCACGTCGATGTTTCTCTCTCTCTCTCTCCCTCCCACTCTACCTGAACAAAAAATGGACAAATGTCCTCAGATGAGGATTAAAAGATAAAATAAAATTTAAAAAAATAAATAAATCAACAAACTTATTATTATTTTTTAATCCTCACCCTAGGACATTTCCTTCATTGATTTTCAGAGACAGTGGAAGGGGGGGGAGCATAAACTTGTTCCACTTATCTATGCATTTATTGGTTGATTCTTGTATGTGCTCTGATTGGGGATTGAACCCACAACTTGGGCATATCGCGATGATGCTCTAACCAACTGAGCTACCTGGCCAGGTTCATTCCTAACTGTTTACCTGTGTGTACATATTTAGAGGGATGCTGGGTCATCAGCGTTTAAATCAATAAACTTTTCATACATTCTTAATGTATTGTAGGGACAGAGGGAGCAAGCAGGTCCGCTAGTAGTCCACTCAGTGACCAGGCCTGCCTGCTGCTACAGGAGCTTGCTGGGAGGCCTTGACTGAAGGAGAGGATCACCCCTTTTGCCCTGAGGGTGGAGGTGAGAAGGTCGTGCTCTGGTCTAGGTAGGACCCAGCGGCTCCATCAGCCTGGCTGACCTTTCCTTTGTTTCACAGGGAGCGGCCCTGAAGGCTGGTAGAGCCCCCCAGTGGAGAATCTACGCAGCGCACACCGCAGGCTCCGCTGAAAGGGAAGCTCCTTACCCCGCGAGGACTCCCTTTCTCCAGACACAGGCCAGAATCCCTCTCAGGTCGGCTCTTTGGGGGTGGGGGGGGGGGTGGGGGGCGCAACAGGAATGCCAAGACCCGCTCTCTGTGCTTTCTGCTCCCCCACCACAGGGCCCATTGGGAATAACGACCTTCGGACTCTCCCTCCTCCATCTGGTCCCCAGGCCACGTCCTGGTCCCGTCCACACTCTCCACCCCTTTGATGTCTCCAATCCTGCCCCTTCCTCAGCTCCCAGACCCGTATGTTCACCTACACGTAGGACATCTCCATGTCGTGACACCTCCGTCCTGATACCTCTCGGGATCAACATGTCCAAACTCCAGCTCACCCTCTTCCCCCGAAACCCGCCCCTTCCGCTGCCTTCCCCATCTCCATGCTTTCGGATGTTCGGGCAAAATACCTGGGATGCTGGTGTGCGCCTTACCTATGTTTACAACCGTATTTTTAATTTTTATTTTTTTGGCAACAGGAAACCCCGTCGGCCCTATGAAGGTTTAGCAGACTCTCATCACAGGTCCGTCCCCTGACTGCCACCAGCCTGGCCGGCCCCCCACCGTCGTTCCCCAGGGGCCAACTGCCCTGGCCTCACCGGCCTCCATTCCCGCCTCGCTCTGCCCGCTCTGAACGCCCAGCCCCGGGCCCGGCCCTCCGCACCGCCGTCCCTTCACAAGCGCCACGGCTGCCACCGCTCCGGTCGGCACTGGAGGCGACACTCCCCGCCCCGGTGTCCCGCACACAGAGCCTCGGCCCGCAGCGCTCAGGCCGCCCCTCCCGCACGGCGGGCCCGGCCTGGTGCAGGGACCTGAGCGGCGCCCCTCCATCCGGCTCCGACAGGGAGGTGGGAGCCGCGCGGTGAGGCCGGGAGGGCGCAGCACCCACCTCAGTCGGGCTCCTCGGCGCGGCCCCGCCGCCGGCCTGTGGGAGGAGCGGGGGCGACGGGGCGGGACCAGGGCGCCGCCGTCACCCACGGGCTCAGTCGCGCCTCCGCCGCCTCCACGCGGCGGGGACGACGTTTCAGCTCCGGCTCTTCCTCCCGATCCCTCACTTCGGAGGCGCCGACCCGGTGAACAATCCCAGAGCGACCGAAATGACAACCGGCGGGTAAAAACATCGGAAGTCCCGCCTCCGCACAGTGTACACCCGGTGCGCGCGCCTCTCCTCGCCCCTCCCCTCCCCCCTCATTGGCTCCGTTGCCCGTGGCTCACCGAAAGGACTTCTGGGTACTGTAGTTTCCGCTACCGCCACCACCTGTCACGTCTCATTTTGATTATTTATTTATTTATTTATTTATTTTATTATTATTTTTTTTATTTATTTATTTTTTATCCTCACCCGAGGATATTTTTCCATTTTTGTACAGACAGAGTGGGAGGGAGAGAGAGAGAGAGAGAAACATCGACGTGAAGGGACACATCGAGTGGCTGCCACCCGCATGACCAACCAGGGCCAGGGACAAACTGCAACCGAGGTACGTGCCCTTAGCGGGAACCGAACCCGGGTCTCTCCGGACCGCAGGCCGATGCTCTAACCGCTGAGCCAAACCGGCCAGGGCTATTTTATTTTTTTATATCCTCATTCGAGGACATTTTTCCATTTTTTGTACAGACAGAGTGGAAGGGAGAGAGAGGAAGAGAGAGAGAGGGAAACATCAATGTGAAAGAGACACATCGAGTGGCTGCCACCCGCACGACCAACCAGGGCCGGGGACAAACTGCAACCGAGGTACATGCCCTTAGTGGGAACCGAACCCAGGTCTCTCCGGACCACAGGCGGACGCTCTAACCGCTGAGCCAAACCGGCCAAGGCTGTCACATCTCATTTTGTAAGTCGCTCACTCCCTAGTGACAGATAAAGGCTAAGAGGCAGGGTCAGGGGCGCTGGGAACGGAGTTCCACGGCTCGAAAAGGAGAGCGGGTATTTCGCTTGCTCTTCAAGGGGACATACCCAGATATCTCGGAAAGCAGTCAAGGAAGCCACAGCAAGGTTAGGGGCCTGTTATTTCAGGCCCTAGGAAGCGCCCCAAGTCCCCAAGGGCTACACGTCCAAAGGGACGTGTCATAATGACTGTACGTCCACCCACTGTTGTCAGCTATCTTGTGGCTTTTCAAATACACAGGCTCTGGGGTTAATTTAAAGGGCTTTCAGTATATTTGACCCAGGATGAGAAAAGACTTCGGATTGAGGCATGGTGGGGAAGATGCGGAGGGATGACAAGAGGTACAGAAGAAGGTAGACAGGAGGACGCTGTGCCTCTGGTTCAGAGAAAAACATCTTTCCTGGTTGTAAGTCAGTGATTGTGTTTGAACCCAGCGCGCAACACATTTCTTCAAATATTTACTACTCCCTATCAGATATTTTTTCCCAAAGAATTGGAAACCCATCTAAGAAGAATGTGATTCATGACATGCCATTTTATGCCGGGATAACGTGTGCTCTTTAAATAGAGCACGTGTAGGAAGGGAGCATCTTATGCCCAAGACAAAAGTGTGGGATGCCATGATCTCATCTCACTGGGAAGCCATTTAGTATTTCACCTCAATGAAACTGCAGCAGCAATGTCTTCACAGGGAGTTATGACGTTTTTCACAAAAACACCGGTGAATGAAAATTGCTGAAAGGTATTGATAATGATTACATAGTTATTCATAGAAATTAGTAGTTCTAGAGAAACATACCTGTGACATGTAAAAGAAAAAGTTCATATTTCGTTGAAATTTAGGAGAGTGAAGTCTCCTAAGCCAGAGAATGCAGCTGAGCCTGTGGCTGTGCTGGAACCTTGGCCACACTCAGGTTTTGCCTCCAAAATGGGATTCTTTTTCATATTTGAAAACGTGGCTCTTTAACTGCTTGTAGAGACAGAGATAATATTTAAAAAGACTTGACAGAAAAGTGAATCAACAGGGAAGCTGTGCTGTGGTACTTACTGATCTAAAAAATGTTCAGTGAGCACCTACTGGCACCATAGTAGCTACCCGTTGTTCCGTGTATACAGAACTGTTTTCTTAGCTTTGGTATTTCTTTAGTTAGTATTTATTTATCATAAGGCCGAACTAAGGTGTTTCTGTAGTGTAGTGATTATCATGTTCACCTTACAAGGCCAAACTAAGTCAAAGATGTGCAAGTCAGTTTCGTGAATTCACAAAAATCATATTACAAACACCCCCAAGAACAAACCATAATGTATTTTCACGTCCTGCCTAATAGATGTCCCCATCTAGGTACTCCCTGGCACTTGAATTGTAAAGGCATAACTCCAGTTCCTCCCCAACCAGCTCTTCTCTGCACGTGACATGGTTTCATGTGGACCTTTGTGATGTTCCCACTAACATGTATTAGAGGTTTCAAGCCTATTCATCCAACCAAGCCTTCACTTTCAAGATATCCAGGATATGCTGATCCTTGTGAATCACCATCAATTGAATAGAATGCAGAATTAGATCCAGGAATCACTGCTCTAATTATTC
The DNA here is from genome assembly GCF_014108415.1 of Molossus molossus. NCBI lineage: Eukaryota > Metazoa > Chordata > Mammalia > Chiroptera > Molossidae > Molossus > Molossus molossus. The sequence continues at coordinate 1,222,672 of NW_023425357.1, forward strand.
TTTTTTTTCTCCTCACCGAGGACATTTTTCCATTTTTTGTTCAGATAGAGTGGGAGGGAGAGAGAGGAAGAGATAGAGATAGAGATAGAGATAGAGATAGAGATAGAGAGAGAGAGAGAGAGAGAGAGAGAGAAACATCGATGTGAAAGTGGCTGCCACCTGCACGACCAACCAGGGCCGGGGACAAACTGCAACCGAGGTACGCGCCCTTAGTGGGAACTGAACCCGGGTCTCTCTGGACCGCAGGTCAATGCTCTAACTGCTGAGCCAAACCGGCCAGGGCTCTAATTATACTTTTTTTTTTTTAAGTTTTTTTTTTCTTTATTGATTTTAGAGAGAGAGGAAGTGAGAAGGAGAGATAGAAACATCGATGAGAGAGATCATCGATTGGTCGCCTCCTGCATGCCCCCCACTGGGGATCTGGCCCACAACCTGGGCATGTGTCCTGACCGGGAATCGAACTGGCGACCCCTTGGTGCATGGGTTGATGCTCAACCACTGAGCCACACCAGCCAGATTCTAATTCTTCTTCTTCTTCTTTTTTAATCCTCACCCGAGGACATTTTTCCATTTTTTGTTCAGATAGAGCGGGAGGGAGAGAGAGGAAGAGAGAGAGAGAGAAACATCGATGAGAGAGAACATCGATTGGCCGCCTTCTGCACGCCCCCCCCACACTGGGGAGTGGGCCCACAACACGGGCATGTGCCCTGGCCAGGAATCAAACCGGTGACCTCTTGGTGCATGGGTCATGCTCAACCACTGAGTCACACTTCTCACCCTACTTTTTTGAAGGCACACTTCTCATTCTTGACAGACTTTTGTGTCGCTTTTGTACTCTGAATTGCATGCTTTTTAAAAAAATATGCTACATTACTGTGCCATCCGAATTACATTTCTTTACTAAAAGTAAAAGAACAACACCGTGTTACTGGCATAAAGACATATAGACCATTGAGACCCTGGCCAGGTAATTTCCGCTTGCCATTCAGTTCATTCCCAACTTAACACTGACCACGCTGTGAACCTCTTCGCGTCGCAAATCTCTGAAAACCCGCCCCCGGGGCCTACGTCACAAGCAGGCCTCCGAAGCCCCGCCCACGCGCTGTTCATCCCAAGGGAGCAGCGGAAGCCCCACCCCCGCGCACTTTGAATGCACGCTGAGCCCTCATTGGTCGACCCCCGCCGCCTCCGCACTGCCTTCTGGGTAACGTAGTTCCCCCACCGTTATGTGTAATGTATCAAAACGCAGGTTGTTCCTGACTGTGGATACTGGCCAAGGGACAACGTGAGGGGCGCTGGGAAACGCGGTTCCGGGGTCCAAATTAAGCTGGGTTTGGCAGGATTTTAAAGGGGCTCCACCCAGATTTCCTTGGCTTGTAGTCCAGGAACGTCGCAGAAATGTTTGGAGACCTGTTACTACAGAATCAGTGAGTCGCAGCCAGTTTCCAAAGGCTGCCCATAGGGACACATAACACGGTGGTGACATTTGTGTCTCCTCATGGCTGTCGGCTGTCTTGTTTGTCAAAGGTACGCTGACGCTTTGGAGTCGTTTTTATGAGCTTCAATAGGTTTGGTCAGGGGCAGTAAGAAAGGCCTCCAGACAGGGCTGTGGAGGGCATCAGGAGGCCGCATGACAGGAAGCAGTGAAGTAGTTAGGATGCCTCTGTGTGTCAGCTCGCACAGAAAACATCTTTCCTGCCTATGTAGTCAGCGATAGTGTTCCAGAGAGCAAACCACATTTTTTTTTTTTTTTAAATCTTCACCTAAGGATATTTTCCCACCGATTTCTAGATAGAGTGGAAGGGAGGCAGAGAGAAACAATGACGTGAGAGAGAAGCATCAATTGGTTGTCTTCCACACAACCCCGACCGGGGCGGGGATCGAACCTGCAACCCAGGTATGTGCCCTTGACCAGGAAGTGTGCCTGAGACCATTTGGTCTGCGGGCAGACCCTTTAACTGCTGAGCTAAACCAACCAGGGCAGAACCGCATTTTCACTCATATTTTTATTATTCTATATCTGAGGTATTTTCCATTTAAGAATCTGAAAACTAATTTTAGAGTCTAAAAGAAGGGGAAGTTATTTGTTCTGTCGGGACAGTGTATGCCTTTCTGACAATCTGACCACGTGTGCAAAGAGGGCATCTTATCCCTGTGATAAAAGTTTGGGGATCTGTGATCTCAAGGCTTAGAGAACAATGGAAGTGGTTTATCATTTCATCTGTAATTGCAGCGACAGTGTCTGCCAGGGAGTTGAGATTCTCTGGAAAAACACTTGTGAAATGGACATTACTAAATGTTATTAATAAGGATTTTGTAGTTTTTCAAGGAAAGTGACAGAAACAGTTCTAGAGAAATACATGTGACAAGTGGGAGGAAAAAAAGTTAAGCTCTCAGTGACGTTTGAGAGAGAGGCACTGAGTATGAAAAGTCCGAGAATGACATTGAGATGCTGGCTTGCTGAAACCTTGGCCACACTTAGGGTTTTGTCTCAAAATATGATTATTTTATTTTATTGTTTTTTATCCTCACCCGAGGACTTTTTTTTTTTTTTTTTGCATTTATCTTCAGATAGAGCAAGAGGGAAAAGGGGGGGGGGAACACTGATATGAGAGAGAGAGAGAGAACTGATCACCACCCACACGACCCCAACCAGGGCCAGGGCCAAACTGCAACCGAGGTATGTGCCCTTAGCGAGAACTGAACCCGGGTCTCTCTGATCCGCGGGCTGACGCTCTTACCACTGAGCCCAACTGGCCAGGGCAAAATGTGATTATTTTAAATACTTGAAAACATTGCACATTAGTAGCTTGGAGGGAAAGGTAAAATTATATTTAAAAAGTTGCCAGAAAAGTAAAAACGAATAGGGAAGTAGTACTGCTGTGTATTTACTGATCTACAAACATTCAGTGAGCTCTCAGGCTTTCAGGTGCCACGGCACACATCAGGTGTAGGACTGCCTTTAACAGTGTCAGGATGCACTAAATATCCTGTATTTGCTTTTTTTTTTACAATACATTACAAAAAGTCAGTCATTAGAGCCATTTTTTCTCTTACTGCAACTGGCAGTTAAATCATTTAATGGCAACATTAGCTCAAAATCATATCCGCATAAATAACTTTGGGGATATGCCTTATGGTCTGTCTCTCCTGAAGGTTTGCTGTGGAAGAACAAACGAGGAAACTAACAAAGTGCTTATATTTCATATCCAGGTAAAGAAAAGACTGTTCTTTGGCCAAATCCCAAAGTTGTGAACAAGACACCAAGATTAGAGATAACTTCAGATGACCTCTGAAAGCCAGCAGTCAACAGTTGCCTCATTCCAGTAACTCAGCTTCTGAAAATCAGCAAATCACTGATCAGCACAAACTTCTAAAATTCAGCCAATGAGTGTTCAGGACCAAAAGGCAGCCCATCAGTGACAGCCCCAGGATCCTCGGCAAAACCACATACTCCAAATAACCTCTGGGTCAAAGGAGAAATTACAAGGAAAAAGTTTAAAGCATAAATATTTTGAAGTAGATGAAAATAAAAATCAGCCCTGGCCAGAGTGGCTCAGTTGATTGGGCATCATCCCAAGCACTAGAGGGCTGAATGTTCCATTCTCAGTCAGGGCACATGCCCTGGTGGCAGGCTCTATTGGGGGTGGGGAGAGCCTGCCAGAGGCAGCCCATCAATGTTCCACTCTCATGCTGATGTTTCTCTCTCTCCCTCCCTCTCTAAAAATCAACAGAAATATTTTTTTAAAAATGAATGTGACATAGAAAAATTAAATAATTATAGGGGAATATATAGCTTTAAACAACTTATTACAGTCCAGCTGGTGTGGCTCACTGGTTGAGCACCAACCCATGCACTAAGAGGTCACTGGTTTGATTTAGGTTGTGGGCCCAATTCCCAGTGGGGGCATGCAGGAGGAGGCCAATCGTTCTCTCATCAATGTTTCTATCTCTCTAAAATCAATAAAGAAAAAAATAGAAAACAAACAAAAAAAAACACTTATTGCAAAAGAAGATGTCAATAACCTAAGCTTCCCTGTTAAGAAACGAGGAAGAGCAAATTAGCCCCAAAGCAAGGAAAATACAGGAAATTAATAAAGATGAGAACAAAACTCATTGAAATGAAAAACACTTAAAAATCAATGAAACAAAAAGCTGGTTATTTAAAAAAAATCAACAAAATTGATAAAACTTTAGGTTGGTTGACAAAAGTAAACAAATTAACAAAATTAGGAGATACTATTTTTTAAATTCTCACCCGAGGATATTTTTCCATTGATTTTCAGACAGAGTGGGAGTGAGGGACGCAGGGAAACAACAATGTGAGAGAGACACATCGATTGGTTGCCTCCTGCATGTCCTGACCAGGGCCAGGGAGTGAACCACAACCAAGGTATGTGCCCTTGACCAGAATCGAACCTGTGACTCTTTGGTCTGCAGGCTGACACTCTAACCACTGAGCAAAACTGGTCAAGGCAGGAAAGACACTATTGACCCTACAGAAATTAAAAGTATTGTAAGGGAATATTAGAAACATCTTTATCCTCCCAATTAGACAATTTAGTTAAAATGCACAAATTCCTAGGGCACCAATTATCAAAACTGATATAAATAAAAAATCTATATAGTACTCTACTATTTATTTATTTTTAAAGATATTTTATTATTTTTTATCCTCACCTGAGAACAGTTTTTTGCATTTATCTTCAGATAGAGCAGGGAGGGAGAGAGGAAGGGAGAGAGAGAAACATTGATGCGAGAGACACACATCGAGTAGTTGCTATCCACATGACCCCAACCAGGACCGGGGACAAACTGCAACTGAGATACGTGCCCTTAGTGGGAACGGAACCTGGGTCTCTCCAGTCCACGGGCCAATGCTCTAACCACTGAGCCAAACCGGCCAGGGCTCTACTAATTTTTTAATATGTTTTTATTTATTTTTTAGAGAGGAAGGGAGAGATAGAAATGTCAATTGGCTGCCTCTTGCATGTCCCTTACCGGGGATAGAGCCCAAAATCCGGGCATGTGCCCTGACTAGGAATCGAATCAGACCTCTAAGTCCATGGGAGGATGCTCAATCCACTGAGCCACACCGGCCAGGCTCTACTAATTTTATTTTTATTTTTAGAAAGGGAGGGGGAGAGAGAGAACATCAATGTGGGAGCGAAACATCACTTGGCTGGTCCTGCATGCACTCTACCAGGGATCAAGAATGCAAAATGGTACAACCACTTTGGAAGACAGTTTCTTACCAAACTAAACATACTTTTTTTTACTGTATGATCCAGCATATCACTTCCGTTGGCTTGAACCCAAACGAAATGAAATCTTATGTCCAAATAAAACCTACAAATGTATATTGAAAGTTTACTCATAAATAAAAATTGGAAGCAACCAAAATGTCCTTCAGTAGGTGAATGGATAAACTGTGGTATATCCATACAATGGAATGTGATTCAGTGATAACATGTACACATATCTTCACAGCAGCTTTATTTGTAATAGCCCCAAACTGGAAACAATACAAATGTTCACTAACAGCTGAATGGATGGAAAACAATGGTGGTATATCCATACGATGGAATAACACCCGACAATACAAATGAACAAACTATTGATATATGTAATAAGATGGATTAATCTCAAAATAGTCATGGTTAATGAAAAAAGCCAAGGTCCCCACTCTCCAGAAAATATATCACACAAAATTCTAGAAAATGCTTGTGAATTGTGGGAAGGGGTTTAGAAAGGACTGAGAGGAGAGGAGTCCCTTATGTCACTGTTGGACACGTTCACTGTCTTCATTCCGTTGATGGCTTCTCAGGTATATACACATGCTGAATCATTTTACACTTTTCATATGTGCAGTTTATTTTATGTCAATCATACATCCATAAAAAACATATTTACCTTCCCTCTTGGAAGGTCACATTTGCCAACTATTTTGGTTCTACCATATCCCTCGCCCCACAATTTAGGAGGGTGAATCCTGAAGAGAGCAATGAAGTCCATTTCCATCTCATACACGAGGAATACTGGAGGGTCAAAGAAGCCCTATCCCTGGAGCTTCTTACTAAACTAAACATACTTTGCCAATGCTGGTGCAGCAATGGCCATACCATCCACAGCCCAGGGAGGTAAGGAATCCACAAACTAACTTCAGAGTACTTACTCAACAGTGGCCTTGGCCACAGGAGATACAGATGCCTGAAGGTCCTGAGATTTTCTATACCGTCTCATCCCACACAGACGTTTGTAGATGGTCCCTTTAGAACACACATCCTCTCATTTGCCAGTAAACCTTGCTCAATTGTCTTAAGTATTTCTACACAAATTATGATTCACACCTTACCCTGTAGGCCTTCCAGTCAATGATACCTGCCTATGGGACTCTGTACAGGTCCAGGAGACAGAAATCCCTCAAAAGTGCTAGGGAGTATGGGACATTTCTTCAGAAAAAGGGACCCAATTCATGGTGCTTCCAGAAGCACTGCAGGTTTTCATACCAACTCTGTGCTTCTCAGAATGAACTCGGGCTCAGAGGAAATCTGGACGTCCAGGTCTCAGGGTTAGGCACACACAGTTCTCCAGTCTTTTCCAACAAGCTTTGGAGAACAATGCACACACTGTGCCAGACTAGACAGGTCTGTCCTCTGCCATCCTGCTGTCCTTTCTCAGGCACATAAAGTTAGTGCCAACAAGAGGTATTCTTCCCTTCATTGGCAGAACCCAGAACCCAGTTTTTTCTTAATCCATGTCACACAAGGAACAGACACCCCCCCAAGAATCAAGACGGCCACAGCAGACCTGCATCACCACACAGACCAGAGCAGCACGGGCAGGCAGCCCCAATGGTGGATGATTTGGAAGCAGGACCAATGACACATGCCTCTTATGTTTACAGTCACTATTGCGCGAAGAAGAGAAGTCTTGTCTGGAAATCCCCAGCAGCCTGCTGCTCAGATCCCTGTGGCCAGAGCTAGACCATGTCCACTCAGAACCCAGTCATCGGGGTGGAGGATAGGGAAGTGAGAACCTTCAGTGAGCTCAGAACGGTCATGATTGCCTCCAGAGAATAAGAGACCACGCTCAGGGGTCTACATTCCCTAAGCATACTGGATTGACTGACATGCTGTGGGACCCCAAGACAGCTGGAGCAGAGGTGGCTTCTGCACAGGTGCTGGCATTGATGTAACTGTCAAGAGCCCTGGGCAGCTCAGAAAGTGCAACACACCACATGAACATGAAGTCTGCCCACCTCCATGGCACTTAGTGAGAATGTCCCCAGGCTGGGTGCACAAAGGTCACCTGGTGGCTCCCTCAGTACCACAGGTACTCAGAGCGCTCCTCTGCTGTGTGTCCTGAGGTTGAACAAGGAGACAGCACATTTTCTTCATCCATAAGGCCTTTTTCTAGTGTGAACTTTCTGGTGCTAAATGAGTTTAAGAGATGCAGCCAAAGGGCCACCAAAACTGCTGCGATCACGAGGCCTTTCTCCACTGTGAACTTTCTGGTGCCGAACCAGATGGGAGCTCCTGCTATAGGCTTTCCCACACTCGCCGCACACATAAGGCTTTTCTCCAGTGTGAACCCTCTGGTGTAGGATGAGGCTAGAGTTGCGACTAAAGAATTTTCCACATTCACTGCACTCATAAGGCCTGGCACCTGTGTGCACTTTCTTGTGTTGAACAAGGTGGGAGCTGCTAATATAGGCTTTCCCACACTCGCTGCACACGTAGGGCCTTGCTCCGGTGTGAACTCTCTGGTGTAGGATGAGGCTGGAGTTGTGGCTGAAGCATTTCCCACATTCGCTGCACTCATAAGGCTTTGCTCCAGTATGGATTCTCTGGTGCACAATAAGGTTGGAGCTGTGGCTAAAGAATTTCCCACACTCACTACACTCGTAAGGCCTCTCCCCAGTGTGGATTTTCTGGTGCTGCACGAGCGTGTCTTTGCGGCTGAAGGCCTTCCCACATTCGCTGCACTCATAGGGCCTCGCTCCAGTGTGGATGATCTGGTGCTGGACAAGTGTGTCTTTGCAGCTGAAAGCTTTCCCACACTTGCTGCACACGTAAGACCTGGCTCCTGTGTGGACTCTCCGATGTTTAATGAGGCTGGAGTTGTGGCTAAAGAATTTCCCACATTCGATGCATTCGTAGGGCCTCGCGCCTGTGTGAATCCTCCAGTGTTCAATAAGGTGGGAGCTCTGGCTGAAGAACTTCCCGCACTCGCTGCACTCGTAAGGCCTCTCTCCAGTGTGAAATCTCTGGTGCTGGACAAGTGTGTCTTTGCGGCTAAAGGCTTTTCCACATTCACCACACTTGTAAGGCCTCTCTCCGGTGTGGATTCTCAGGTGCTGGACAAGGTGGGAGCTCCTGCTGTAGGCTTTCCCACACTCGCTGCAGTCATAAGACCTTTCCCCAGTGTGGACTCTCCGGTGCTGAACAAGTGTGTCCTTGCGGCTGAAGGCCTTGCCACATTCACTGCATGTATAATGCCTTTTTCCGGTGTGAAATTTCTGGTGCATTTTTAAGTGAGATAGGTGAATGAAGGCCTTCCCACACTCCTTACACACATGTGTTGTTTCTCCACTGTGAATTTTTCTGTGGGGAGTAAGACCCGATTTCTCCTTGGACATATTTCCACGTGGTAGACATCTAATGGGTCTCACTCCGGCATGAGTGATCTGTTTGTCAAGCAGAGTAAAGGTGTTCAGGAAGGCTTTCCCATCATCACTGCAGTTGAAAAGCATCAGAACACCACGGTGCCCCTGCTGTTGCTCAGGGCTGGAGCTGTGTGGGAAACACTCCGTGAGCACAGTCCTTTTGCATGGACTCAACCCGAAGTGAGCAGTCTGGTGCTGGAAGAGGCCAGAGCTGTCCAGCATGTTCATGCCATCCTCCCTGCAAGGAAAGGGTGTCCCTAACGTGTGGACAGCACAGCTCTTCACAAATGAGGCCCCACCATCGTCCCCACTGACAGGGTTCTCTCCATCGTTTTGCTTCTGGTCCTGGACACAGTTTGCACTGCACAAGAATCCTCTCTCACATGGGCCACATGTGTAAGGTTTCTGCGTGGGGTATGATCTCTCATGTTCAGCCAGGGGCAAAACTTCTTTCAGGAGTGCGTCACACACCTCACACGGGTGGGCTTTCTGGATAAATGGACCTGTCTCAGAAGTCCCGACCTGTGACACTTCTGCAGAAGTGCTCTGCTCAGACGGGGCCACCTCATGGTTGGCATCACGCCAGCAATCTGAAAGCAAAGACATGCTGGTGAAGTGGACTTTGATGGGAAGCAGCAGACGTATCACACATGCGTGTGTCACACACCAAGAAATGAGCCCACTGACTCGTTGGTAGGACAAAGGAGCCAGGAGAGGGCGAGGAAGGGCCCATCGTCAGCCTTGGGCCTCTAAAGGTCACAGAATGGAGGAACTCCAATGACGGGTAAGGACACAATGATAGGGTACAGCACAGGGAGAGGCGAGGTCTCCAACTCACTCCTCCACAAAAGGGCTTCAGCAGGGCCTTGGCTGCTGGCGTCTGCTGAGCTCTATGCAAAAGGCTGTGTCCAGGCCCAGGAAACTGACTGCAAGGAAGTCGCTGGTTCTTAAGGACTAGTTAAAAATGTATGCACAAGTCATGACCCAGTACAGTGGCCCACACTGCAGAAGGTGCAGAGAAGAATGGGTGAGACACACAAGCCAGAGAAATAGGTAAACAGCCAAGGGATGGAAGATGCAAGAGAGATGACAAGTGGGTACTGTGCTAAGAATATAGAGAAGGAGAGGGAAAAATGAGCTGTTGGTATGGGCCTGGCCAAAAAAAACAGGTGCACACAAAGCAGGCTGAAGGTACGATCTGAACCCAGCCCTAACGTGGCACTATCTCCCAGCTCTGTCCTGCAGGGTCAGGCTCTCTCTGGGCCTCTCTCACTGTGGCTGCAGTTAGGTTGGCCCTGGCAGGCACCCAGGGCTCTCTGCCTGTCTCCATCTGGGCAACTCCATGGCATCTGGCAGATGGAGTTGATAAAGAAAACACAGGGCAGATGAATGGTCCAGGTAGACCCACCCACGAAGAAGAAAACAAAATGTTAAAAAAGAACCTCAAAGGAGGATTTGGTAGAACAGCCCTGTGACCTCTGCAAGCAATGGCCATGTCAACACCTGCAACTCCTGACAGAGTTGGGGCACCCGGATTAGTCAGCTAGAGGATGAGGACAGAAGCTGGGACAGAGGTACCATTGAGCTGAACAGTCACCGGTCAGGGAGTGCCCATTGCCAGGCAGAATCTGTCAAGCCAAATGAAAAAGCCCTGCATCCCTAACCTGTTCCTTCAAGGCTTTGGGCAGTAGCTGTGAGGGCTGCTCAGCGAGGGAGGGGACACTGCACAGGTCCCCATCCTGGCATCATAGCACCTACTGTGGGAACCAAGGAAGGAAGTCACTGATCTGGCTGGACAGAAAGAGCTGCCCTGAAGGGACAGGGAACTAAGCAAACCCAAGGACCCCAGAGATGGTGTGAGGGCACGGGGATGGCAGCCTTGAAGATGGTCCCCTGGAACGCCTTCCTCCAGTATTTTTGTTTTATTTTTATTTTTTTGTTAAACCTCACCTGAAGATATCGTTCCACTGATTTTTAGATAGAGTCGAAGGGAGGAAGAGATGGATGTGAGAGAGACCCATCGATTGGTTGCCTGCCACACCCTGACCAGGGCGAGGGATTAACTTACAACCCTGGTACGTGCCCTTGACCAGGAACTGAACCTGTGAACTTTGGTCTGAAGTCAGATGCTCTAACTGCTGAGCCAAACCTGCCAGGACCCTCCCAATATTCTTGCCATTATATAAGCCTTCATTGTGGAGGGGACTGACTGATCCATTTCTATGGAACAGGATATGGCAAAAATGATGGGATGTCACTTCCAAGGTCAGGGTGGAAAAAGACCAGCTTCCATCCCGGGCATTCTCTTGCTCACTTGCTCAGAGAGAAGGCAGCTTCCTTGGCATGAGGTATACCACAGAAAGGACACCATGGCAAGTAACTGAGGAAGGCCTCTGGCCAACCAGTGAGAAGCTAACGCTCAGTTCAATAAATGGCAAGAAACTGAATCCTGCAAACGAAGACATGAGTGAGTCTGGAAGCAGCTTCTTCCTGAGACTGGCTTTCACATGAGCACATGGTTCTGGCTGATGGCTTGCCTGAAACCTCACAGCCTGAGCCAAAAGCACCCAGGTGAGCTGTGACCAGACCCCTGATGAACCAAAACTGAGGTAACAAACCTTCACTGTTTCAAGCCCTTACATTTGGGGGAAATTTGCCATGCACCAACAGATAACTAAAATGGGGACTTACCCAGTGAGGACACAAGTGCAAAGTTCTCCAGCATCACGTCACGGTACAGGTGTCTCTGAGCTTCATCCAGGAGCCCCCATTCCTCCCGGGAGAAGTACACGAACACGTCCTCGAAGGTCACACAGCCCTGCCAGGATGGAGACAGTTGATCCCACAGGCACACAGCCCCTCTCCTCAGATCTCACTGCTCACACAACCACTCCTGGGTCTCTGTTCTCCTTAGGCTCCCAGCTCAGAGGAGACAGGCCTTGGCACCACCAGTGGCCTAGATCCAGAATTCTGGGCTAGAAATGAGCCCCCTGTGGGGCCCCCAGACTCCAAATGCAGAGAGGGGAATAAGCAAAGAGTCCCAGAAAATCACTGTGTCTCATCAGAAAATCAATGGGCCCTACTTTATTTATTGATTTTATTTTTAAAAAATGTTTTTATTGGTTTTTTAGAGAAACAGCGCTGTGAGAAACATCCATCAGCTGCCTCTTGCACGCCCCCTATTGGGGATGGAGCCAGCAACCCGGGTATGAGCCCTGACTGAGAATAAACCAGGACCCTTCAGTCCATGGGAAGTCATTCAATCCACTGAGCCATAACTGGAGGGTGGTGGACCCTACTTTATTTATTTTTCTTTTTTATTTTATTTTTTTGCATTTACCTTCAGATAGAGCGGGAGGGAGAGAGGGAGGAAGAGAGAGAGAGAAAAACATCGATGTGAGAGAAACACATCCAGTGGCTGCCACCCACACGACCCCAACCCAGTCAGGGACAAACGGCAACCAAGGTACCTGCCCTTAGCAGGAACCAAACCCTGGTCTCTCTGGTCCGCAGGCCGACGCTCTAACTGCTGAGCAAAACCGGCCAGGGCGTGGACCCTACTTTAAAAACATACAAAACCCACACGCTTCTCTAACTTCCACTACCACAGGGTTTTCCCATCATCAACACCCACTCAGGGCTGCTGCAGTAGCCTCCATCCTGGTCTCCCTGCCCACACCCCAATCTTTCCACTCTGCAGCCTATTGATACCCAAGTCAGATCACCTCCCTCCGCTGTTCCAAACCTTCCAAGGCTCCCACCACCACCAGAACCGAGACCCAGCTCCTCAGGTTGCCTCCCTGGCCTGAGCCCTGACCGCTTGCTCTGTTCTCACCAGACACAGCAGAGACGTCAGTTTCCCGCAACTCTCCTATCTCATTCCCACGTCCAAGTTTTTGTACCGGCTGGCTCCCGTGCCTTGGAAACCGTTGCACACCTCATGCCATAGGCACTGGAAATGGGAACCTCGCCTTCTTTCTGGCGGGAGTAACCGCCCCCCATGGCATTTAGACTCAAGAGGGAGCGATGAGGGGGGAGATGACGACGGTCGTGGAACAACACATCACCCTCTAGACCCGAGTCGCTAAGGGACTGGGGGACACCCCTGCCCCACTCACCGCCGCCTGGCCCATCAGCGCCGCGGCCGCCATCGGATCCCGAGAGCAGACCCGGGAGCTCAGCTGAAACCTACACCTGCACTGGGTCGGGTGACCTCGGGCGAGCCCGTCCCCACTGGGAGGAACGCGCACAAGGCTCAGGGAGCCGCCTCCGGGGGCCGACGAGGACAGGGCGCGGGCGCCAAGGCCTCGGGAAGAGCGCAGCCCCAGTGGACACCACGGCGCACAGCCGCCCGTCCCCCGACGGGGGTCATGGCTCGAAACAAAGGCGCGGAGGGACGTCCTTTCCTTTGAGCTGTCCCTCCCGGCTCGACCCCGAAGACCCGCGTGGCCAGCAGACGCCGCCCCGAATCCGGAGCCTGAACAGCCGGAGCAAACCGTCTGACAGTCCCGGCGCGGGCTAACTGCGTCACGGCAGCGGCACCGGAAGTCCCGCCTCTGCCTGACGGGTGATAAAAAACGCCCATCTTTCGGGCGGCCATGACGCAACGTCGTTGCGCCGGGCACAGACTTCTGGGTAGTGTAGTTTGTTCGCTGTATCCAATGGGACAATGGGCACCTTTCAGGTTCTGGTGACGCTGGCGCTGAGGAGGTAGTGGCGAAAATAGTGTCCTGGAGGCCGAAGCGCGTCTTAAAGGGGACACGCCCAGATTTCCGTGGTCGTCTGGGACAATGCCACGTCTTCCAGCGAGGGATCCACTCTTTAATCCTGGAAGAGGTGTGCTTCACATCTCTCATCTTTGGGGACTGAGATTTAAGTCAAACAATGAATGCACCTTGCTCGTGGGGCCTTTGTGTAGTAGTAACGTTAAATGTACCTCGAATTCGTGGATTCCCAAATTTGGGGCGTCAGCATCACTCATGAACTCAGAGTGCACCCCTTCTGTGACCTCTTTTACTGGCCTCTCAGGTGGGCCACCGGACTCAGAGCGCCCCCGCTGGACTTGTCACAGAACACTGAGTGGAGAAATTGGCTTTTTTTATGGATGAATGGAGACACCCAGGGGACGGGAAGCTAATTCTCAACATCCCCAATTCCCTGATGCCGTGTAGGTTACAGATTCTATAGGGCAAAAATCACAAGGCACCGGGAATTAGGGGTTGGAATTGTGCAGGGAGCTAATTGGTCTGAGGTGGGCTACTGTCTCCTGCTGCTCTGGAGGTGGCTGATTATCCAGGGGAAAGGCTAGGTAGGTCCTGGTGGTAGCGGGAGAGAGAGATCTATTTAAAACTAAATTTAATCGGTCACTAGGATTCCAGGTTTCAAACTTTCTCTCTCAAATGCCCAGGATCACTCACGTGCTCACCTTTGCACAGGCCACTGGTGAAGGGAAGATCCACACCAAGGTAGTTTCTGTAGAAAGGGTGAGGAACCAGGGTAGGGAAGGCACCTGAGGTTGCTGGGCCTGAATGGAAGTGTGTCTTGGTCTGTGGTTCCTCCTGGCCCATAGCTTCCTGCCTGGCACAAGACTCCCAACCCCTTGTCTGGTCAAGCTGATCAGTAGCTGACCAGATGGCCTACCTTTTAGATAGAGGCAACTGGTAGATCAGGTTTCCTTTAGGAATTCTGACTGGTTGCTTTTAGGCAGCGACAACTGGCTGCCCAAATCTGAGTGCTCAAAAGCTGTCATTGGCAGTTTGCCAGAGAGCAAGCTAAAAGGTTCTCATTGGCTGCTGGCTAGGGCTCCACCTTCGTGAACATGATGGGCAGTTTGTCCAGAGTAAGTTAAAAGGACAGTGATAACAGCTTTGGGAAGGCAGGGCTTAACCAATCAGGGCCAGGTGACTGGCTGAGACTGCCCCCCCTCAGACAAACCAAGTTTGGTTGTTTACCTGGGCGGTGGGCGGGGACACGACTCAGATGAAGTGGAGCCAGAACCATAAAGCTTTGATTGGCTGTTCATCAGAAGAGGGGTAGGGTGAGGGGGCGCTAGCAAATTAGCAAACGTAGCCTATCTTGATTAAGGGGCTTTAAGTGTTTCTCTCCTTAAAAAAATCAATAAAACAGCCCTGGCTGGTTTGGGTCAGCAGTTAGAACCTCCACCCACAGACCAGTGAATCAGCTGGTTCCATTCTGGTCAAAGTGGCACTTACCTCCCTTGCTATTCCTCCCAGAAGTGGTTGGGGTCCTGCGGGAGGCAGCCACTAGATGTGCTCCTTACACATGGATGTTTCTCTCTCTCCCTCCCACTCTACCTGAACAAAAAATGGAAAAATATCCTTGGGTGAGGATTAAAAAAAAAAAAAAAAATCAACACATTTAAAAAAAAAGGAAAAGTAGTGCTGATAAGTGACAAGGAGAGAACCCTGTACACTATGGGTGGGGTTATAAACTGGACCTTGGAGAACAATATGGAGGTTCTTCAAAAAATTAAAACTATAACTACCTAATGACCCAGCGATTCCACTTCTGAGTAAATAACCAAAGGAATGAAAACAGGTTGTTGAAGAGATGCCCTCCCATGTTTATTACAGCATTGTTCACAACAGCCATGACATGGAGACAACCTGAGTGCCACCAATGGATGAATGGATAAAAAAAAAGGCATGATACACACACAACACACAGCACACAACACACACACACACACACACACCCAGAATATTAACCACAAGAACAAAGGAAATTCTGTCATATGCAAAACATGGATGTACCTTCAGGACATTATGCTGAAGTAAGTCAGACAAAGACAGACAAACACTGTATGATATCCCTCCTTTGTGGTATCTGAAAACAAACAAACCGAACTTAAAAAAAAACAAGGAGTGGAATGATGGTTACCAAAGGCTGGTAGGTTAGGGAATAGGAGAAATTGTTAAGGGTACATACTTGCAAATAGCAAGTAAACAATTCCCGGAGACTAACACATAGCACAGAGGTCACAGACAATATTATTATTATAAACATCAAATTTGGTGAGAGACTAGATCGTCTCTGTTCCCACCACTAAAAGTGACAAATCGGACATGACAGGTGTTAGTTATGCCACAATGGCAATCACCGTGCAATATAAATGCATCAGATCAATACATTGTACACCGTAAACCTATGCAATATTATATACCAATTATATCTCAAAACCAATAAATAATAAATTAACCTGAGGCCTTCAATGGTACAGTAAAACATACCCATTCATAGATGAGTACTGATCTCCTTAGATATAAAATATTTTAGTTAACAATTTTTTAGTATTCTCATTTAAGTTTTAAGTGCTTTATAATTAAAGTCTTCACAAAGACTTAAGCTCAATAGTTGAGACAATGTTTTACAACAAATAAGTTCAATAAATATTTGTAGAGCTGCTCTCAAGTGAGCAGTGCTTCTAACATGGGATGGCAGAGCATGTACATTAAGTCAGGTGGTAGGGACACGGCCATTTTATCTCAAATCCTGCTGCTCCCCAACACCCAACAACAAAATTAGCAAAGAACAAATTGTCATGGGAAACCTGAAAGAAGTCACAAATGCATTTTTTTGTTAAGTCTACTTTTCTTTCTCCTCCTTTATGTGTTTTTTGTTTTTAAAATATTCTTGTGATTGCTTTTCAGTGCTAAGGGTGCTGCTACAGCTAAAGGTTTTTGTAATTGCACAATAGCCACTGGCCCTGTCTCCTTCATAAATTCTCAGATGTAGAGTACGGCCCCACACTAGTTCAATTTCCACACTTGAGATGACAACAAATGATGACTGGCCTCAGAAGATTGTCTCCCAGTGATGACACTTGCAGATTTTGTGTGGTAAACTTTCTCAGACGCCAAGTTAAGACATTTCTCCTGGTCAAAAGATTTTTCTCTGTTGTTACATTCAAAAGGTGTTCCCCAGTATGAGTTCTCTGAATTTGACTGAGGTAAATTCACTCGCAAAAGGTTTCCCCACGTCTCTTCCACTCAGGGCTTTTCCCCAGAGTGAACACTTCAAAGCTGGATGAGGGATGAACAAAATCTGGTGGTGGGTCCACATTCACTATACTGGCAGGGCATCCCATCCAAGTGACTCCTCATATGCTGAGCGAGAGAAGAGCTGTAACAAAAGGCTCTCCAATATTCCTGACACGAAAAGGTTTTCCCCAGTGTGTATCCTGTTAACCCAGGGGGAAAAAACAAAAGGTGAAGGCAAGCCTTTCCACATTCATTGCACTCAAGGTTTCTCTCCGCGAGAACCCTCATGTGATGAGCTTACCTAAAAAAGACAGCTGCCACAAAAGGCTCACCCATGTACTCTAAACTCAAAGGGAATTTGTCTACAGTGAGAAGACGTATTTTGGACAAAAGCAGAACTGTTACAAGACTCTCACATGCTTGGCATTTATGAGGCTTCTCCCCAGAGTGAACCTGCTGGTGCGGCCCGAGGTCCGACTATGGTTGCCAGCCTTCGCTCCCTGGAAACACTCGGCCTCGCTGAGTACAAATCCTCAGGGCTGACTGAGCTCTGCCCTCCTCAGAAAGGCTTTCTCATGTTCACCGCAGTCATGGGGCTGTACTCAAGTATGGCATGACATGCCACTTGTTAGGCTCTTTCCCACCTCCCTCCACTTGTGGAGATCCTTCCCTGCATGACCATAGAAGTGTTATCAGGTCCACCTGAGTTGTTTGTGGAAAGCATGTCCTGGACACTTGCTTTGGTAAATTTCTCCAGTGCAGATTATCATCTGTCCCCACACCATTGTGTTCAGAGCTCATCTTCCTGGGGAGATTCTGCTTGTGGAAAACTGTCACTGGGCTTCCTGTGTTTCTGAGACCTTCACTGTTCCCAGCCTCCCTGCAGTGGGCATCCCTTGAGACTCCCCAAGTGAACTGACCCTGGAGTGAGGCTCCCACCTACAGGAGTGGGCTGAGAAAAGGCTTTATCATCTCAGGTTGTGCTGTCTCATCTAACAGGAATCTGACACACACCAAGACTCGTTAGTGACGACAGCACAGAAAGGCTTCCCACACTTCTCCTGTGCTGCTATGCTCCACTGTGAGGCATCTGGTGCTGGACAAGCCCAGAACTCCGACCCTTCCTGTGAGCGAAGGCCTTCTCTAGCACATGGGATCTGCAGCTCTTCACAAACAAGGCCTGGCCCTTTCCCTTCTAAAGCATTTCTCTCCACACTGCTGCTTTTGCCTCTGATCAAGGCTTACACTGAACCAGAAGTCTCATATGACTCACACGTTGCTGTATGGTTGATGCTCGGTTGGTATCCCTGTGGCTCAGCCAGGTGCAAAGATGTCTTTTAAGACTGGACCATATCATAGGTGTGAGCTTTCTGGCTGGAAGGACCCTAGCCTTGGAGCTCTCATCTGTAACACTTACAGAAATGCCCTGCTCAGAACATGCAGCCTCATCCTCCATTCCATGTCAGCAACCTGGAGGAAGATAAGTCCTGGTGAAGTGCAAGATTAATGTGTGGCAAGCAGCACTCCCTAACAAATGTGGTCTGATACAACCAGGTGTTCGTCCACTGGACTGTGAGCAGAACATGGGAGCTAGAACCAGGATAAGGGTTGGCTGCAGGCTGCAAAGGTCACAGAATAAAGGAGATACCACAGGGGAGAGGATACAAGGATGGAAACAGTGTGAGGAGAGGCATGGTCTCCCAATAAGGCCTTGGTTCCTTGTGACAGGTGACCACTGTGCCAAAGGGTCTGTCCAGGGCCACAAAAATCTGGCTGGAACAGAATACTTAGTCTTCAAGAAAAATGTAAGGATATTTGTACAACGGACACTTTAAACAAAATGCTAGAGAGCACTGCATTGAGTACCAAGAAAAGAACAAATGAGACATAGGACTGGAAGAGGGGGGACTAACAGGTACCTGAGGTCAGGGTATAAATGGCAAGTAAGCAAATTATCAAAAACAGGGGAGAAGCCCTGGCTGGGTGGCACAGTTGTTGGAGCACTGCCCTATATACGAAAAGATTATGGGCTCAATTCCTGGCCAAGTGCATAGGAAAGGCAACTGACTGATGTTTCTCTATCCAATCAATGTTTCTCTCTCTCTCTCCCTTCCTCTCTCTAAAAACATATCCTCAGGTAAGGATTAAAACAAAACAAAAACCCAGGACAGAAAAGTGGGATGAGGTTAGCCACTGAAGTTGGCAGGAAAATACTAGCAGACGCAGCACAGATGGCTGGTAAATGTGAAGCTAGCTTCACTGAGCTGTGAGGTCACTATTCCCACAGCTTCTCATCAGGGCCAGGCCTCCTTCTGGTCTTCTTTGCTGTGCCTGGAGCTGTGTCTACCTTCTCAGGAACCTTGGGCTCTCCTCCGACTCCATGTGGTTAACTACATGAGACCTGGAAACTGCAAGTCCTAAGGGGGGAAAAAAGAGCTGGTGAGTGGCCAGCAGTGACCCAGGGCGACAGGATAAAATTAAATACAGTCGCCCCCACATTTAATGTGGTTAATCCATTCAAGACTCTAGCGGTTGCACCTGGCATTGAAGGATTCCTGGGGTGCTCAAACACATAGGCCTACAGTCCACACATAATTTTAATTTTAATTGTAATACAGGGATGTATAATGATTCAGACAACCAAGTGCACGCTGTATCATTTGCATTGTCTCGATCAACTTTTTAATGAATAAATTTAATAAAACTGCAAAAGAGTGAAGCCATGAAAGTTGAAGCGTGAAGTGGCGAGGGACGACTATATTATAAAAGAATCTTGGAAGAAGCTCTTGCAGGAACAGCTCGCTGTTCTTCAGAAGGAGCGATCATGTAAGGGCCTACAATTCTTCAAACAGTTAGGCCCAGGAAACGTCAGTGAGAGGAAGGGGATAAAACCTAGAAACAGAGAGGCCAGGGATTTAGACAGTCACATCCCAAGGTGTAGCCAAGCCATCTGGGATCTATTGGGTAAACTGCAAGACTCATAACACCCACATTTCAAAGCTTTGGGCAGTAAATGGTGGGGCTACCATGGGAGAGGAGGAGGTGGTGCCCTTTGCCCAGCCTTGGTACTCACACTACATATTTCCAGGCAGTAGGAGTCATGCCTTGATACAACCACAAGACAGAAAGTTTTCCCTCGGGGTGGGGGGTGGGGCGGGAGAACACAACCCAGTCCAGGAAACTGGGAATCCCACCACCCCTGGTATCCATGCTCTTGTTAAGCACCTCAAACTGAGTGTGGGCTGAATCTAAAAGTTTCTCTAATCAACAGAATATGGAAAACATGATGGGACATTACTTCTGAAAAGAGGTTACAAAAATACCTTGGATAATGTCTCATGCTCACGGAAATCAACTACCTTGTCACCTGCTTACGAAGACAACAGGGCAACAAACTGAGGGAGGGCTCTGACTAAGCACCAGCAAGGACCAATTAGCCCAACAGCCTCTTGCTTGTATGCAGGACCTTGAAAGGAGATTCGCCTTCAGCTGAGCCTTTAGCTGAGAAAGGAGCCCTGGACAATGTGACAGCAAGGTCACGAAAGACTGAGCTACAGGTACCCAAGTAGGATATGCCTGATTCTTGAACCACAGAAACTGTGAGATAATATGTGTGTTTTTAACCTCTTAAGCTTTGGAAAATTTGCTACGTAGCAACAGATGACTAAGTCAGGGTCTTACCAAGTGAAGACACAAGTGCAAAGTTCTCCAGCATCACGTCACGGTACAGGCTTCTCTGAGCTTCATCAAGGAGCCCCCATTCCTCCCGGGAGAAGTACACGAACACGTCCTCGAAGGTCACACAGCCCTGCCAGGATGGGGACGGTTGACCCCACAGGCACACAGCACCCCCCCCAGATCTCACTGCTCACACAACCACTCCTGGGTCCCTGTCCTCCCCAGGCTCCCAGCTCGGAGGAGACACCAGGCCTTGGCACCACCAGTGCCTGCTGTCACCTCACATCCCTCTGATCACTGAGTCCAGCCCAGGGCAGAAGCAGGCAGGGGGATGACAGATACAATGTAAACTACGGGTCTGCAATGAAGGGCCCCCAACACTCCCCTGCCAGCCAGTCCTCCTGGTGTGCTGACCCAGGCTTCCCCAACACCTTCATACTAGGGCTCAGCATTCTCCCAGAAGCTCCCGTACTCGGGCTTTAAGGCTGTCAGTTCATACTCCTCCCTGATCTCCCTCCCTCCCGCCTCACGTCCTCGGTCTCCACTCTGCAACCAGAGGGAACACACTGAAGGAAATGTGCATTAAATCACCTCCGTCCTTGGCTCCAAACTTTCACAAGGGAAACTTAGCTCCTCAGGCTGCCATCCCAGGCCTGACTGCCGCCTGCTGCCGTTTGTTCCCTGACCATTCCCAACTCAGCCCCACCTCCAAGGTTCGGCACATGCCTGTTGCCGTGACTGAGGGACCTTCCCAACGTCATGTCATGCATATAACCCGTGGCCTGGACTCGGGACCCTGGGGCAGAAGTGACCCCTCCAGGGACTCGACGACCGAGAACTAGGAGGAGAAAAGACAGCGCCCCAGGACACCGTAACCAGCCTAAGAAGGGGTGAGTGTAAAGGGTGTGACAGGGTGAGACCCTGAGGGTCCCTCCACTCACCTGCGCGGGATTCATCAGCGCTGCCACCCCAACCACGGGGCCGGCTGGGCGGCGAGGGGCCCTGCGGCGCAGGAGACTCGGGCGCGGTCACCTCCTGCGGCGTGTGGCACTACGAGCGTCGCTAAAAAAAACGGCCTCACGCGCTCCCAAGGCCCAGGACGCAGCCTTTGGCGGTTGGTGCGCGCGGGACGGAGCCAGGCGCGGGCGTCACGATCGCACAGGCGCGGGGGCTGCCAGCCACGTCACTCTCCTCCCCTGCTCAGCCCCGCAGGGGCGCCCACGCGCGGCTCTGAGGCCACGTGGCCCTGACCCAACCCGCAACTGCGCGCGGAAAGAAGTGCTCCAGGAACGGGGAGGAAGTCCCGCCCCGTGCCATAGAAACCGCCTCTCTCCCGAGCCATCATTGGCCGAGCGACAGGCAAAAGCGCGGAACATCCGCTTCTCGGTAAAGCGGCCTAGTCCGCCTCTGCGCGCGTGCGCTGTTCCTTTTCAAGCCCGCCCACCGGGGGCGGGGCTAGGACAGACCGGAAATAAAGTACCAGGTTTCCAAACACAGGGGCGGGGCTTCACTTTCTCTTAAAAACACCCTGAGTTCTCCCGCCAGTGTTGCTCAGTGGTTGAGCATTCGCCCAGGCGCCAGGAAGTCGGCGGTTCTATTCCTGGTCATGGCACATGCCCAGGTTGTGGGCCTGATCTCCAGTGAGGGGCACGCAGGAGGCAATGGATGTTCTCTCTCATCTCTGTTTCTCTCTCTCTCCCTCTCCCTCCATCTAAAAAAAGTAAATCAACAAAGTGAAAAAAGAGAAAACACCCAAAGTTCCGTGGGCTTGGAGGCGGTGGCTGTCCTCAGATGAAGTTATTTGCAGGACCTGGGAACCTGTTGAAACCCAAGCTCTGTTACCTCACCCAGACCGAGTGAATCAAACTCATTGGAGGGAGGCGGCACTCAAGTTTGAGGGTCTCGACAGGTACCCTGACAACAATGGGAAATAGAAGACACTCATGGGAATTCACATAAAAAGTGCCTGTCACATAGTGTTCAATAAGTAAAAACTACATTAGTGCCCCCATATGGGTGGTTTTGTTTTTGGCAGTTTGTTACCTGGTCATCTGTATCCGTCAATAACACGTGGAAAAGTCGAGAAATAATTAATAAATTAAACTGCACGAAGAAATCTTGCCCCGTCCTCCTCCAGTTCACTCGACATAAATCATCTTTTTGTCCAACATATCCATATCTCTCTCTGTGTTTAGGAAAAAACATACACGGGGTTCAATAATATCCTTGATTTCAGGCATGGGGGTGTCTTGATTATCCCCTGTGAATAAAGGGGCAAGGGATTACTGTATTCATTTTACTGACATCACAATGCTTTCCCTATACACTGCCCTGGTGGGTGAAATCTAGGATGCTTCTCTGCAGAATCCTTAGCATTACTTAACAAAACAAAAAATACTACTCCCTGACTCAGCAAGTAGTCTCATAAGTTTTGATTAAAAGCTTCACATAAAAGCACAAATTTATACTATTTGGCTTTATTTATTTTTTTTAAATTATTTTTCTTTATTGATGTTACAGAGAGAAGGAAGAGGGATAGAAACATCAATGAGAGAGAACATCAACTGGCTGCCTCCTGCATGACCCCCCACTGGGGATTTGGCCCACAACCTGGGCATGTGCCCAGACCAGGAAATGAACTGGCAACCTCTTGGTACACGGGTGGATGCTCAACCACTGAGCCACACCGGACCGGCTTAGTTATTTCTTTTTTTTCCCCCAAATCTTTATTGTTGGATGTAAAATGTATTACAGATGTTCCACATTTTTCCCCCAGTGACCCCCTCCTCCCTCCTCCCACCCCCCCTCCCACCTTTTCCCACACTATTGTCTGTGTCCATTGGCTATGCATATAAGTTCTTTGGTTTATTTCTTCCCACCCCGCCAACCCCTTTCCCTTTGAGGTTTGTCAGTCTAGCAATGAATTTGTGCTTCTTAATCCCTTCACCTTTTTCACCCATTCCCCCAACCCCCCTCCCAACTGGCAACCAACAAAATGTTCTCTGTATCTATGAGAATGTTTCTGTTCTACCTGTTCATTTTGTTTGTAGATTCCATTGTTGATAGATATGTATTCATTGCCGCTGCTGCGCCGCCCCTCGCGCCTCCGCCCCTCCTACCAGTCTGGAAGTGGCTGCTGCTTTAATTTCGTAGTTGTAGGACTTCCATTCAGCTTGATTTCAGGTGGTTTTGAATGATGGTTGTTCTGTAGTTTAGTTGTAACTTTGATGTGGTTGTGGGAGGACATGATACCGCGTTTACCTATGCCGCCATCTTGACCGGAAGTTTAGTTATTTCTTAAAGAGCAGAGCAAGAGGGTTTCTTAACCTACAGGGAGGCATGTTGCCCAAGACATGCATTACTGCAGGCCACACAATTAGAATCTTGGGAACAGGATTAACTGCTCTCAGGCCTAAGTGGAGTGGTGTTAACATGGTTTTGTTTGTGACATGAGATGACATCATCTTGTTCATAGTAACCTTCCTCTTCACTTCTTCTTCCCTTCTGACCCTCAGGGCAGGTAGACCCAGGTACAAATATGTGATCATGAGCTGGCCCAGCTGAGACTTCAGGTCATCAGATCCTGTCATCAAAACACCATCACTATCAGTCCATCACCTGAACCTGAAGCCCCTCCAAAAGTGCCAAATCTTGGGGAGATGTAGAAACCTAGAAACACTGAGAATATCTCCCAGAATGGTGCACAAATGCAAGAAAAATTAAGAGATAATTTCAGTCATTTCTGTCAACATTCAATTATCTGCAACTCATTCACATGGTCCCAAATTAGGTGTGAGGAAAGGTAGGGCATGCTGTTTTAACAGGTGTCCAGAAAAAGAAAATTGGCATTGGTAAGCATCCAGCCAGTTTGTCGCAAACATCGGTTTGCTCACCAAATGTATATTTTATTATTCTCCCTATGCATTCTACACTGTCACCTAGCAACTCAAAACTCCTATAGTTACTGAGTTCATCTCTCTATTAACAATCTCTAGGGTGTGTTGTCCTTTGTATCAGGTTCAAATACTTTTCCTTACCACCAGTAAACTATCAACACAAATTATCTCCACCCACACCCAATATATAGTGGGTGAAGGGCACAGTGGAAGGGCTTTACTGAAGATGTCAAAGAAATCATCCCCAACATAGATTTCTATATTCAACACTAAGAAAGAACATGAAATAAGACTATATGTGGTCAAAACCAAAAAATGTAATAGGAAACTAACAGAAAATGAATACTAAAGGTTACATTCATTTAAGGTAAAAGAAACTGGATCCAGGTGAAAGGTCTGCAGCAATAGCAGTAATAAAGATCCAAGATAAGGTATCTGGGGATTAATACAACTGTTCATTATCTGTATAAAACAGTATAATAAGCAATCCTTAATAATATCCCTTTATTTTGTGTAATATGAAGGTAGATATATTAACTCTGAGCTCATTTATGTCAAAGTGTTATAATTTTAGCTTAAACATTAATAAAATAGGAGTAAATTCACTCCCAACTAAAAGCCAAGTTTAGAATGTAAATAATTTATACAAATTTTTAAAAAGTTTTTAATCCTCACCAGAGGATATTTTTCTATTTATTTTTAGATAGAGTGGGAGGGAAAGGGAGAGAGAAACATCAATGTGAGAGGGACATGTCCACTGGTTGCCTCCTGCATGACACCAACCAGGGCCAAGGAGGTATGTGCCCTTGGCCGGAACTGAACTCACGACTCATTGGTCTGCAGGCCGACACTCTACCACTGAGCCAAACCGGCCAAGGCTATATACATTTTTTAAGTACAAGAAATAGAACTGAAGCAAAGATAAGCACAAAATAAGATGTATTCAAACACAAATATACCAGCTATCACATGAAATGTTTGAATTAGTAGTAACTTTGGTAGGTTGAAAAATATATCCGGCAATATTGTTTATAAGTCACATTTCTAAGACATAACCTTACAGAAATAGAAGAAGTAACACCAAGTTACAAAATCTCATCCAGAAAAAAAGGAAAAGAAGAGGAAGGAGGAACACTTCCCAGTTTGGAGGACAGTATTACTCAGACACCAACACTAGTACAAAAAAATTAAACTATAGACCAACATGCTCATGATTCCTCAACAAAATACTAGCAAACAGAATACTGTAATATAGATACAATAAAATAATTATATTCCATGACTTCATGGAGTTTATTGCAGAAATGCAAGGCTGGTTTGACATTCAAAAACCAGTCAAAGCAAGCCATCATATCAATAGACTACAGAAGAAAATTCATATGATCACATCAATTGAAGGAGAAAAACATTTGACAAAATTCAATACCTGTCCACCATGAAAGCTCTTAGCAAATCTTTATGAAAACCTACAGCTATCATCGTATTTAATGGTCAACATTAATGCCCTAACACTAAGAAAAAGGCAAGTATGTTCTCTTCCACTACTTCTATTCAACACCATACTGGAAGTTCTATGTGGTACAATAAAGATGATAAAAGGAAATGAAAGGGCCACAGATTAGGAAAATAATTAAGATGTTTGCTATTTGCTGATAACATACTGTTTATGAAAAAAATCTTGAAAAACCCGTCTCCCCCAAAAGCTGCTAGAATTTATAAGTGAATTCAACAAGGTCACAATATACAAGGCTAACATAAAAATATCTTTCTATAATAGTATGTGTAAAGTGAAATTAACTCAATATCACGACACACCAAAAAAGAACCTACATAAAAATCTAACAATATTGCAGAATCTGTAGGCTGACAGTTACAAAACAATGATGAAATAAATCAAAGAGGATCTATATAAATGGCGAGACATACCATGTTCATGGACTGGAAGACCCAACATAACAAAGATTCCAAATCTCACCAAAATGACCTACAGATTAATTTCTGCCAAAGTCCCAGCAAGATGTTTTGTAAATATAGACAAGAACATGAGTAAATTTTAGTGGGAAGACAAAGGAAAAAAATGATATGGAAAGTTAAATCAATTTTTTTAAAAGAACAAAAAAGAATCACTTTACCCCATTTTAAGATCTAGTGATAGGCACACTAATCAAGATAGTGTAGTACTTGGCAGGGGTTAATACACAGACCAATGGGATAATATAAAGAACTCAGAAATTGACCAGCATAGATATGTCCAATTGATTTTTGTTTGTTAAATAAGGATTCTTGTTAGCTTTATTGTCTACTGCCAACTGATTTTTTTTTTTTTTTTGTACGTGCCCCTAGTGGGAACCAAACCCAGGACTCTCTGGTCCACAGGCCGAGGCTCCAACCGCTGAGCCAAACCAGCCAGGGCTCCAACTGATTTTTTACTAAGATGTAAATGCAATTCAATGAAGGCAAGATAGTCTTTCCAAGAAATGGTGCTGGAAAAACAGAACATACTTAGGTAAAAACATGAGAAATTCAACCTAAACTTCACAGGATAATACAAAAATTAACTCAACATGGATCAGAGATTTAAATGTAAAAGTAAAGCTATAAAACTTTTAGAAGAAAATACTCAGGACCTAGCGCTTGCTGAAGACTTCTTAGACATGACATGAAAAGGATGAAGAGAGGCCTTTGCAATAATGCCATTAATCAATACATCATAAATGGCTTGACCTACAATGGCAAAACAAATTACATGGTCACTTAAAAGGCCCTGAGGAGGGTTCAAAGTGAACACACGATTACTTTTATATCTTTCTGTACAACATCTTTCTTAACGTGAGGTAATACTATCACATCTGGTTTTTAAAAGATGCCAAAGGAGAAATTCCAAAATACCCTGATAAAAGGTACTAATCATTAGTCTTTATAGCAGGAGTAACCCCATGGTGACAACAGTGAAACTCACACATACCTGCATGTACACATGCCCACTTTGTGTTAATATTCTAGTCAATTTATCTGACAGTGAATCTTCACACAATCTTTTGTAAGATTAAAAATGAGATGCATTCTCTGTGTTTTTCTTGACTTTATCATTATTCTTTAACTTAATTCAGCCATGTGCTTTATTATATTTTGGCTGTAATTCAACCCCAGAAAACTGATGAGGTAGAAGCCTCTGTAAGAAAGAATGCAGAAGCTCAGAAATCACAATCAGAGTGTATAATTAGGATCCACTTGGGGAGGTTACACAGTGACACTGTTATCCTTACCCCACAGAAAAATATTTTTAAAAAAATAATAATAAACAAGATCAAGATGAAGAATGAGGTTCGGGTGGTTTAAAACATAAAGAAGTATCTATTTTTAAAATTCAAATTCATACATACATCTTTCTTTTTAATGTTTTAATGTTTTTGTTTGTCATTTACAACAGGAAATTCAACAGTCTCAGAGGGTTCTTCTGTATCATGCATATATCTTTATCGCCTAAAAAGATCTCATTACTTAAGCATTCTTATTTCTTCTCACGGGTAGAGACAATGTTACAGAATAAAAGCTTTCAATCAATTGTTTTCAGATATACCCTCAATTGTCTAACTCATCTGATGTTGGACGGAAGTGAACATGTACATAAAACAAGTAAGGGAATAAGGCTCTCTGAAACAACCCTCCCCATGCCCCATATAAAGGAAGGAAGGGATGACAAACTGCCATAGCCTTGTCACAAAAATCTGAAAGAAGCTGTTTGCATTTGTCTTTTCAATTCTATGTCTCCTCTTGCTTTGTTTAAATATCCCTGAGATAATTTTGCAGTGTAAATTAGGGAGAAAGATGTGGCTGAAGGTTTTGCTAAGAGCACAGTAAAGAGCGGGTCACTCTCCTGAATGAATTCTCAGATGCAGAATGATATTCTAGGATGAGTCATTTCTAACATGATTCGTTAGATAACAATTGATATCCTGCAATAGGTTTTCTCACAGGGAAGAAAACTGGGCAGGGGTTCTCTTTGGTATAAATGATCAGATTCTGGCATAAGATTTTCCACAATGTTTTACATTCAAAGTCTTTTCCCAACAGGAGTTCTTAGAGGTTGACTGAGGATTGTCCACTTGGGAAGGGTCTTCCCACTTCTGTTCTACTGACAGGGTTTCGCCCAGAATGAACTCTTTGATGCTGAGTGAGAGATGAGCTGCGACCAAAGGCCTTCCCACACTCCCTGCATTCATAAGGCTTCTCTCCAGTGTGGATGACAGAGTGTCTGATGAGGCTTGTGCTCCAGCAGAAGGTTTTCCCACACTCAATGCACTCATAGGGCTTCTCTCCACTGTGAATCCGCTGGTGCCTCGTGAGGCCTGACCTGCGGTTAAAGGCCTTCCCACACTCACTGCACTCATAGGGCTTCTCTCCAGCATGGATGCTGATGTGTCGAATGAGGTCTTTCCTAGTGCTGAAGGCTTTCTCACATTCTTTACACTCAAAAGGTTTTTCTCCAATATGGGCCCTCTTATGCAAGATAAAAGTATAGCAGTAGGTGAAGGCCTTACCACATTCAGTGCACACAAAAGGCTTCTCCCCGGTGTGGATAATAGTATGTCGAATGAGGTTTGCCCTTTGGCAAAAGGCTTTGCCACACTCCATGCATTCATAGGGCTTCTCTCCACTATGAATCCGCTGGTGTCTCGTGAGATATGACCTGCGGTTAAAGGCCTTCCCACACTCATTACACTCATAGGGCTTCTCTTCAGTGTGGATGCTGAAGTGCCGAATGAGGTCTGACCGATTGCTAAAGGCTTTCCCACATTCTTTGCACTCATAGGGTTTTTCTCCAGTGTGGGCCCTCTTATGCAAGATAAAAGTGGAGCAGTGGGTGAAGGCCTTTCCACACTCACCACACACATACGGTTTCTCTCCAGTGTGACTCCGCTGGTGCTGCTTGAGGTGTGACCTGCGGTAGAAGGCCTTCCCACACTCTAGGCACTTATACGGCTTCTCTCCAGTGTGGATGACATAGTGCTGAATGAGGTCTGTGCTGTCGCAAAAGGCCTTTCCACATTCCTTGCATTCAAAGGGTCTCAGGCCGCTGTGAATTTGCTGGTGCCACGTGAGGTGTGACCTGCGGTTGAAGGCCTTCCCACACTCCATGCACACGAAGGGCTTTTCTCCCGTGTGTATGATGTAGTGTCGAAGAAAACCAGTCTTATCGCGGAAGGCTTTCCCACATTCTTTGCACACAAAGGGTTTCTCTCCAGTGTGGCTCCTGTTATGCAGGACCAAATTGGAACGGTGGGTGAAGGCCTTCCCACAATCGCTGCACACATAGGGCTTCTCCCCGGTGTGAATCCGCTGGTGCCTGGTGAGGTGTGACCGGCGGTTGAAGGCCTTTCCACACTGCAGGCACTCATAGGGCCTCTCCCCTGTGTGGATCATGTGGTGCTGCAGGAGGTGGGTGCTCTTGCTAAAGGTCTTCCCACACTCTGTACATTCATAGGGCTTCACTCCAGTGTGAATCTGCTTATGTCGAACCAGGAAGCATTTCTTGTTGAACACTTTGCCACATTCCTCACACTTGTAGAGTTGTTTCCCTTCAGGAATAGAGGGACCTTTCGCTGGTCTGCATGAATCTTGTGCACAGAGAGCATCTCCTGAAGACAATGGCTCCTGGACAGTCCTGGAGTGCAGACCATAGTCTCTCCCTAAAGTGTCACATTCAGGTCTCTGTTTCCCAGGGAGCTTTTCCCTCGTGGATGCCATCCCTGGTCTTGGGCAGCCTTCCTGAACTTCTGATGGCCCATCCTGGTCTTTGCCTTGCCAGACTTGGGAAGCCCCTGAGACTCGCTCAGTCAGTTGTTCCTGGGATGAGATGTCCTCAGACAAGGCCTGGTGGGAAGGGGGAGGGTCTGTAGTCTTGGGTTTTGTGCTGTCACCTGAAGGGAATTCGGAATTCAATACACAAAAGGGGTTATTAATGATGAAAACACAGAAGAAATAAAATCACCCTTTCAGTGAGAGCAGGGAGACAAAAATAGTGGTCTGTACCTGCTGTGCTTTCAAATCTGAAACCAAATTTGTGTTGTTGTTTTCTTTCTAAGAAACCATTCTTTTTCTTAAATCCTCACCTGAGGACATTTTTGCATTTATCTCCAGATAGAGGGGGAGGGAGAGAGGGAGGAAGAGAAAGAGAGAAACATTGATGTGTGAGAGACACATCAACTGGTTACCACCCACATGATCCCACCTGGGGCCAGGGACAAACTGCAACTGAGGTACATGCCCTTAGCAGGAACTGAACCTGAGTCTCTCTGGTCCGCGGGCCGATGCTCTCACCGCTGAGCCAAACCAGCCAGGGCCCATTCTCTTTTTTATATTTTATTTTAAAGAGAAAGGAAGAGGGAGATAAAAACTTGATGAGAGAAACATTGATTGGCTGTCTCCTGCATGCCCCCTACTGGGGGGTCAAACCTAAACTTGGGCATGTGTCCTGACCGAGAATTAAACCAGTGACCTCTTGGTGCCTAGAATGATGTTCAACCTACGGAGCCATACTGTCTGGAACCAAATCTGTGTTTTGGTTCTTGGACTCTTGAAACCTTTAAAAGGAAGACCTGGAGGGAAAGGACAGATGGGGGACAGAGTGTCTGGAGACCAGTGGTAGGTAAAGAGTAATGAAGACGCTGCATGTGGTGAGTTTGTTTGAAGCAAGAACATCTCAAGGGGCTACAAGAGGCCAGCAAAGGGGCATCTCCACAGCCTACAAGGGAGTCAGGAAGGACAGGGAAGCTTCCTAGACAGGATGCCTTATGAGCCGAGTCCTGTGGGTGTGGTAGAAGTGGCTTTACAGAGAAAGTGGGAAGCTCACCTCAGCCTCAGAATATAGAATGAGCAAAGCCAGTTCTCCCAGAATCAGAGAGCAAAAATACTTGAGAGGATGGAGATTGGTGAGAGTGGAGCCCACATATAGGATTATTGTCCTTACAAGAAGGGACACAGGTAGAGCTAGCTTCTCTCTGCCATGTGAGGACAGAACAAGAATAGACCATCTGCAAACCAGAAGGTGGGCCCTCACCAGCACTTTGATCTTGGACTTACCAGCCTCTAGAACTGTCTGTGGCATTCTTATTATAACAGCTCAGACTAAGACAGTGGGGTACAAGTAATGTTCTCACTCTTTTTTTATCCTCACCCGAGGATATTTTTCCATTTTTTGTACAGATAGAGTGGGAGGGAGAGAGAGGAAGGGAGAGAGAGTGAGAAACATCGACGTGAAGGGACACATCGAGTGGCTGCCACCCGCACGACCAACCAGGGCCGGGGACAAACTGCAACCGAAGTACGTGCCCTTAGCGGGAACCGAACCCAGGTCTCTCCGGACTGCAGGCCGACGCTCTAACCGCTGAGCCAAACTGGCCAGGGCTGTTCTCACTCTTGAGTTTGCCGACGTTAAGTGTATTATGTAAAAAAAAATGAATGAGCAAATAAATAATTTAATTAACACATCAATCAATCAATCAAGATCCTTCATGAATCAGGGATGACGATGTGTCATAAACCAAGGTTTATGATTAACTGAACTCCATACCTGAGGTCCACTCAATGAAAGTTAAAGGTCACATGGGGGCTGTGGTTAAGCTCATGGTCTCTGACCACAAAAACCCTAAACTCAAATTCCAGAAGAACTCAGTATTAGCTTTGTGACACCTGGCAAGGTACTTAAATTCCACAAGCCTTCAGTTTCTCTCTTAAATAATAAAGCTAAAAATAGAGCCTGCCTTGTAGGACTAGGAGGATATATGCAGTAAAACACTACACATACCATGTTCAGTATGGTGCCAGACAACAGGCAAAAAAAAATATCAAAGCATGTTAGTGTTTATCTTATTTTATTTTTTCTGCTCACCTGAGGATATGTTTATTGATTTCAGAGAGAGTAAGGGAGAGGGGGAAAGATAGGGAGAAACATAGATGTGGGAGAGAAACATCAATTGGTTGTCTTCCATATGCGCCCTGATAGGGGATTAAACCGCAATCTAGGCATGTCCTGACTGGGAATCAAACCCACAAACTTTTGGTGTATGGGACAGTACTCCAACCAAACGAGCCACCTGGCCAGGGCTAGCTTCTATTTATTATGAGGTAGTCACATAATGTAATTCTGGACCTAAACAGGAACATGAAAGAGTGTGTGGATTAACCCTGGAGAGTACGTATTTAAAAGTAGAAAGAATGGGTCATGAGATGTCTGATGAACCAACATGAGAGTGGCGACGAGAGTAACAAGAGAATGAAGATCCAGTGAGAACAGGGGCAAAGACTCCAAGAGGGTCAGACGCTCGAGCCCGGTACCATCTGAAAGTCTGTGCTGCCCCAGGAGCTCACGTGGCATGGGGCCTAGCAGTGTCGGTTCTGGAGCCAGAACACCGGCTCAAATCCTGCCTGTGTGGAGTCGGCGGGTAATGGACAAATTTCTTAGCTATTGTGTCTCAATTCCTTTCCTGGAAGACAGGGAGACTCCATTTCTGTCTCACAGTCTGTCATGAGGGTTAAGTGAGAAGATGCCTGTGGAGCAGGGCGCAAGTGCCCGACGCTGTGGGAGCATTCAGTAACTGTGGGCCATGCTGTACTTGAAAATGGAGCAAAGCTGTGACCGTGGAAAGAGCAGCTCCAGTGCTGTGGTTGGTACGGAGGAACCTCCTATGAGGCCTTAAAGAGTACAGGTAATGACGTTACCAAGTGCGGTTGAGGACGGAGAGCGACGGATGCGGTCACGTGCAATTGGTAGGAATGTGAGAGGGTGCAGCCACTCTACCGAACAGTCTGGCATTTCCGTGAAAGCTGAATACACCCCTCCCTCATAACCTCTGCCCATGCCAGTACAGCTTCATCACAGAAATCAGGGCTTACATGTACCAGAGAACGTAACAAGAGTGTTCTCTGCAGCATTAAGTTGTGAACAACAGGAATGCCCGTCAGGAGAATGGATAAGGGAATGGCAGTCTTTCACAGGGAGATAACACACGTGTGTGTGGAGAGGGAACAAACTCCAACCACATGCGACCACAGGAGAGGACTCTCACAGACATGACGACGATGACAAACATGACAGATATGACAGCAGCACATGGTAAGGTTCAACAGTCAACACTAACCTATGCTGAGAGTCTAGGCAGGGTTACCCAGCAGAAAGGGATATTGAGATTGTGAGCCCTGATAAGGTGCTGGAGATAGTCTGTCGACCGAGGTGGAGATTACGAGGGTTTATATGTATGCCAAATTTTTTTTCACAACGCAGCATAGGAGTCATGCCTACTTCAAAAAGTACAAGAAATCATCCTGGCCTGACGGTTCACCTGGTTAGAGCATCATCCCAATACACCAAGGTTGCAGATTCAAGTCCTGATCAGGGCACATATAAGAGTCAACCAACAAATGCTTAAATAAATGGAACAAAAAAGCTCTCCCTCTCCCCATTTCTCTCTAAAATCAATAAATAAAAATGAGAAGTACGAGAAATCATAGTGAGTGGTAGGCATGAAATCCAAGTGTAGACATCTCTCGTACGGATAGACAACTTCTCCAAGCACAGAGAGCGTATGCGGAAGTTGAGCCCATGCCGGTGTCAAGCCTTTTTATTTACTCTCGGCACATTTTAGTCACCTTCCCCTAGGGTGAGCCCTGAGAATATTTTTATGCTCGGTAGAGAAGGGATCAAGTTACAGATGAGGCAGAAAAGTGAAGAGGCAGGTTCCTGAGAAAGTGTGATCTAGACTCTGGGGTAGGAAGTGGCCGTGGTTGGGCAAGACCTCCCCCAGGCAGGTGAGAAGGGAAGCTATGCACAGGAGATTTCGATTTAGAAGCAACAGAGGACTGACTATTTTGTACATGAAACCGCTGAGACAGTAGCACAGGATGAGCTCACACAGCCTTCCCAGGGCCAGAAGGCTACAGTGTGTCGAGCTCGCTCTAAGCCCAGGAGCTGGAGCCAAGAACACAAATGTACTTAATAGACCCTCCAACGCCCCCCAGGGATGGTGAAAAGTGTGACAGGGATGGAGGGGGGAGAAAGAAGGACTGCAGGTTAAAGCTCCATGGATCACAAGCTCCAGGTCATGAGAAAATTCCTACAAATGCCAGAGGCAGTGGTCACCTCGCTGTCAGCAAGTGGTTGTGAATCCCACCTGGCTAGCTGTTAGCACCCACCTGAGCAGGAGCTTGGGGAGAGTCCTCCCTTCCACGTCTGTAACTCTGGACTGTGCTCCAACGGGGAGATCAGTTCTGGTTTCGACAAAGAACAGCCTGTTCACAAGAAGAGAAAGAGGAAATGGGGATTTAGGTGAGAAGGAAGAAAACCTCTCATTCTAGGCAGGACTTCAGGATGTGAAGGAGACCTCGACTCGAAGCTGCTCCCATCTGCACAAATAAAGTGCTGCGACCTGGAAACCAACTCAAAAACACCATCCTCGGGCCTGAACACTGGAGACGTCAGCTGGCTGCGGACACAGCACCAGTGCCCTTTGATTTCTATCCTAGTTTGCCAGGACGTATTTCCTGAAGATATTTTCTAATTAAGCATCAGCAACAACTGGGGCACCAGGCTGCCACCACAGACCAAGTCAAACAATTGGTCTGGGGGGAGAGGAGGAATAAATACTGAGAAACACTTGTTAAGTCACAGTCCAGAGGCTCCCAGAAAACTGAGATGTAATCACAGGATCTAGAACACTCTGCCTCCCCACACCTCGCCACTACATCTCTAAAGGCCTATTTATTTCGGTTACTTTTACCTAGTACATCATGTCCAACTATACAGAATAAAGGCTAAAAGGCAAAAAAAAAAAATTAAAGAGATAAGAACAAGCATCAGAAACAGATATGCCGGGGTGTTGGAATTATCAGATCAGAAATTTAGTGACAATGATTAATATGCTAAAGGACTGCCCTGGCCAGTTTGGCTCAGTGGTCAGAGTGGCAGCCTTTGGACCGAAGGGTCACAGGTTCGATTCTAGTTAAGGGCACGTACCTGGGTTGTAGGTTTGATTCTAAGCCCGGGTCAGAGTCATGCAGGAGGCAACCAGTTGATGTGTCTCACTCGATGTTTCTCTCTCTCTCTCTCTTTCCCTCCTCCTCCCTCTATCTATTTTACTCAACCTAAAAAAATCAATGGAAAAATATCCTCAGGTGAGGATTAACAAAACAACAACAACAAAAAGACCTTTCATTCAGAAACAAGGGGTCTTCATTGATCTGTCTTTTTTTAGGTCCCAAGCAAAATGTTGTACTATTCTTCCTTTTCATGAAAAATTCCATTTGAGGGTTTCCGTACAGCATCCACATAAAGTACACACTGTGCTCAGCACCGTTTCATAGATGAAGAAACCAAGACTCAGGCAGATAAAGTGATTTGTTGACACAAAATGATGAATGGCTGAGCTGAGATGGAAACCAGGGTCTAGCCATCTCCGGCATCTGGCCTATTTAACTACAAAGCTACGCAACACTGTTCTAGAAAATGCCGAGTTCAAGTGTGAGAATGATGACCAGAATAATGAGGACAATGAGATCATTCAGCATAGGGACAGCAGGACGGGCCACAACTGCTAAACTGGCACACAGCAAGGTATCACCAAGCATTGTTCTAAGACATTTACCCTCCCAACAGCCCTGTGAAATAAACATTACCTAATTTTACCTATGAGATAATAGACACAGAGGGGTTCAGTATCTTGTCCAGGAACATGCAGCTCCTAAGTAACAGAGCAGGGCCCTGGCCAGTGTGGCTCAGTAGGCTGGGCATTGTCCTGTGCACCGAAAGGTTGCAGGTTCGATTCCCAGTCAGGGCACATGCCTGGGTTGCGTACTCTATCCCCAGTACGGGGTGTGAAGGAGACAATCGATCAATGTTTCACTCTAACATTGATGTTTCTCTCTCTCCCTCTCCCTTCCTCTCTCTCTAAAAATCAATAAATTCTTTTTTTTTTCCCCTTTATTGATTTTAGAGAGAGAGGAAGGGAGAGGGAGAGGGAGAGGGAGAGAGAGATAGAAACATCAATGAGAGGAAATATTGATTGGCCACCTCCTGCATGTCCCCCACCAGGGATCGAGCCCATAACCTGGGCATGTGTCCTTACTGGGAATCCAACCGGCAACCTCTTGGTGCATGGGTTGATGCTCAACCACTGAGCCACACAGGCCGGACAAAAACCAATAAATTCTTAAAAAAAAAAAAAAAGTAGCAGAGCAGGGACCGGACACCAAGGGTTAGGCACCAGACCCTCATCTTCCAAGTGCTATACTAATCAGGAAATGGCGAACACTCCTGTATGGGGCCCATAGGCTCACACCAAGTAGTCTGTGGTGGTGAGAGGGAGATGTGAATGGGAGAATTCAATTCTCAAGAAACAGGGGCCAGAGGGAAAGGCAGACTTGGGGAGGCCAGACTTCAGTATTTCATGACCACTAGAAATAAAGATCGGGAATTCAATGCGTCGGCCCTGGAGAGCATGGTCTGGGTGACCACTTCCTTCTGCAAATAGCTGTGGCAGAAAAAGCCACTGTGAAAAGACAGTGACAGGACTCGACCCATAAAGAGAAGCCAGGAGAAGAGACCAAGAAGCCAGGACATGATTATGCTTCTCTAAGTTCCCATGTCAGTCCCTCAAATTGCCCAGCTGGAACGCCTGGCTTCTGTGAGACACCCCCACTTCCTCCCAATACATCCTTATCCTTTGGCTGTGACCAAAGGCAAACTATGCATTTTGCCCAACCCTCCCTGAGATAGAAGGAGACCAGGCAGAAAGAGGAAAGTCCAGAAAATGACTGAAGCTGTGGGGAGGAGGGAAGGCAGACTACAGAGGCCTTCTTGACAAGCCAGGCCTGGAGCCAGAGGACAGAGTGAAGGCAGAGTTGGGGAGGACCTACCCAGAGACACCAGGAGCCTGCAGGTCTCCAGCATCACCTCCTGGTACAGGGTTCTCTGGGCAGGGTCCAGCTGCCCCCACTCCTCCTGGGTGAAAGTCACGGCCACATCCTCGAAGGTCACGGGCATCTACAAAGTCAAATAGCGGCAGCAGTGTTGGTCTTGGGCTGCTGGATGGAATCAGAGATGTCTTTTTTATTGTTGTTAATCCTCACCTGAAGATATTTTATCCACTGATTTTTGGAGAGAATGAAAGTGAGGGAGGAAGGGAGGTGGGAGGAGAGAGAGAGAAACATAGATATGAGAGAGTCACATCGATTGACTGCCTCCTGCACACACCCTGACTGGGACTGGGGATGGAACCTGTAACCTAGATACATGCCCTCAACTGTGAATCGAACCTGTGACCTTGTGGTGTGTGGGCAGACACTAACCATTGAACCACATCTGCCAGGGCAGATCAGTTATGTCTTGATGGAAGGTGCAGAGATCAAACACGTCCTGAGGGCAAAGCTCTGTGCTGCGCTCCAGGAGGCAGACATTGCTTTGCACTGATGACAACAGAGTAGGAAACAGAAGCCTCCTATGTAGAGCCACTGGAGAAAGACTCCTTTGTGGACCGTGAGGCACAGAATGGTAAGGAGTCTAAGATATCAGAGCAATTGGAATAAATACTAAGGATGAGAACAATACTAATAATAATTAATGACCACACTTAAGACTCACTGGTCCTCACTGTGCCCGCCTTGTGCTGAGGGTTTTACCTGTTGTGTAAAAGTGACTGGAAGTCCCCAGCTCAAAAGTCATGCTGAGATGTAAATCTAAAATCTTAAAAACAACACTTGCCTGATGTGTGAACATGGGGACACTTCATTTCTCAGAACCTCAATTTCTCAATCAATACAATAAATATCACTCAGCAACAACAGTAATAAGAATTACAAATGTAGCCCAGACCTGGCAGGTGTGGCTCAGTTAGCTGAGCATTGTCCCATGCACCAAAACATAGCCGGTTCAATTTCCAGTCAGGGCACATGCCCAGGTTGTAGGCTCAATCCCCAGTGGGGGTATGCAGAGGCAACCAATCGTTATTTCCCTCTCTCTCTCTCTCTCTCTCTCTCTCTCTCTCTCTCTCTCTCTCTCCTTTCCTCTCTGTATAAAATCAATAAAAACATATTCAAA
Organism: Molossus molossus; assembly: GCF_014108415.1. Classification (NCBI taxonomy): domain Eukaryota; kingdom Metazoa; phylum Chordata; class Mammalia; order Chiroptera; family Molossidae; genus Molossus; species Molossus molossus. The sequence continues at coordinate 1,261,003 of NW_023425357.1, forward strand.
AATAAAATTTGGCCCTGGCCAGTTTGGTTCAGTGGTTGGAGCATCGGCCTGTGGACCAGAGAGTCCCAGGTTTGGTTCCTGATAGGGGCATGTACCCAAAAAAACAAGAAAAGAAAAAAAATTGCCCTGGCTAGTGTTGTTCAGTGGTTAGAAAGTCAGCCAGTGCACCAAAGGGTTGTGGGTTTGATTCCTGGTAAATGGCACGTGCCTGGGTTGCAGGTCTGAACCCTGGCCCCAGTCAGTGTGAGTGCAGGAGGCCATCAATTGATGTGTCTCTCTCACATCGATGTTTCTCTCTCTCTGTCTCTCCTCCTCCCTTCCTCCCTTCTACTCTCTATAAAAAATCAAAAGAAAAAATATCCTTGGGTGAGGATTAACAACAAAACATATATATAAATAAATAAACATAAATATATTAAATATATATGTATATAAATATATATCAAAATATATATAAATATACACTGGGGTGACTGGCCATCGCCCATGAGGTCAACACCATCATCATCTTCATGCCAGCCAGAGACCTGAGTTCCAGGGAGCTCTACCAGTTCACCCAAAGTTTACATGTGTCATGAGCAGAGGCAGAATTTGAACCCAGGCCCCTCTGGTCTAGGATATGATTCCGTAACGCTGACTGATGCTCTTCCATTACCAGAGCGAAACTACTACAGTAGTTTTTTCCCACGAATATGGGAAGCATTTCAAATAAATTTCTCAGTTACATTAATCTCAACCACTGCAAAAAATATTTCTGTGGACATGGACAGCGGGGCAAACTCATTATGACCCACCTCACAGGAGCACCACCTGAGGTGGGAAGTGGCAGGACCAGCTTCCACTGTCTTCTGCACCTTGGCAGGTCTCAGGGAGAATCCTCAATGAGCCACCATTTCTTTATCCTACCTGAGTCCCGACAGCATGTATCCCTGAGGAAAGAATACTTCAGGACCAGGGAAGGAGCTGCCAAGGACAATGCGGTGCATGGGAGCCATGGATCCAAAAGAGAACAAGGTATGTCTTGGCTGAGTAGGATGGAACATTCAGCAAATGACCACACAGTCTGGCCCTCCCAGGACATGTCTCAGCAGATGGTGGGCGGGGAGAGGGGGGACCATGGCAACCTTGCAGGTCCAATGGAAAACTTTAAATCTATATATATATCTATATATATATGTATATATATATATATACTTTCTTTCTGTCCACACACTTCCACCTGCTGAAATGTCATGTCACCCATTCATGGCCAAGATCACCCACTGGAAAATATCCCACTCAGTTTGCAAAGTTTACTTTGGGTGTCAGCTGCAGGCCTCCCTATCCACTATTCCTAGAGAAGAGGGTAAAAATACAGGCTGTGGTGGTCAACATACTGGATGTTATTTTTATTTACTTATTTATTTATTTATTTGATTTAGAGAGAGAGAGAGAAAAACATAGATTTGCTCTTCCACTTATTTATGCATTTGTCGGTTGTTTCTTGTATGTGCCCTGAGGAGAGATTGAGCCCCAAACCGTGGCATATCTGGACAATGCTGTAATCGTGAAATACCAGGCTAGGGCTGGTTGATAGTTTCTGCTACTTAAAGACCTCAGTGAACTTTAGCAGGTAACGGAACCTCTCTGAGCCTCAACCAGTGCTAATAATAGACCTCAGCTCTGAGCAATTTAAGATGAAATGAGATGATATATTATGCCTGCCTGTCAGCCCACAGCAAGGACTCAATGATTTTTGGTTTTCTCTTTGCTCCCACATCTCAGACAAATTCAACCAAGACACACTTATTGAATGTGGCCAGGTTTCCTACACAAAAATAAGGTTTCGGAGTTGAAATCTGGTCAGGGCACATACAGGAGGCAACCAGTGAATACATAAATAAACAAAACAACAAATCGACGTATGTATCTCTCCCTCCCTTCCTTTCTCTCTCTCTCTCTAAAAAAAAAAAAGAAGTGCCAGAAAGGCCCAGCAAAGACACAGGGACAGTCTCCAGACAAAGGACAGTGCAAGGCAAAAGCCTCGGGATGGAAGATAACGGGGTACGGTCAGGCTGATGCACCTGCACAAAAGTGGCCCGGGGTGGGGGGGGGAGAAGCGAAGGTCAGAGGTCAGAGGTCCGCCAGGCATGGGGTCCAAACCTGCTAATCACGCTGGCGGCAGGATTTACCAGTGTGATGGGAGCCCTGGGAAGGAAACAACATTCGTCCTTCACGCACTGACGGCAAACGCGTCACAGACGCGACACTATTATAAATAAACGACAAGGGCAAAGAGGAGTCCAGTGGCCGCCCCTGTGCCCAGGGGCCCTCTCCGAACCGACAGTACTCAAACCATCGTCCACTCACCCGCGCCGGGTCCACCCACGCCGCCATCATGGGACCCCTGTGGACAAAGCGGGGTCCGGAGAGGAGGACACCCCTACCCTGTCAAGAGCGGGGTGACCTCGGCTGGCGGTCGCACTCCGAGCTCAGTTTCCCCATATAAGGTGCACACGAGACCCAGGGAGTCGCTTCAGGGCTGCGGGGACCGAGGTCAGGGCCCCCGCGGGCGCTCACGGGGCGCCCCTCCCCTGCCCCAGCCCAGAGAAATCACCCGACCCATCACTCTCGATCACACAGCAGGGGAATGGCGACTGGGCACAGGCAGATGACGTTTCATAGAAAGGGCCGGAAGTCCCGCCTTCACCCGCGCGGGCCGCAGGAAGCGATGCTATCCTGGGCCGTGATTGGTCCAGCGGCGCGCAGCCTCCTGGGTTTTGTAGTTTTGCCCTATCAAACAACCGGATGTCGGGAACGGTCCAACCTCATTTTCTCCCCTGAAGTCCGAAACGCCGCCTCTTCACAGGCTGCACAATTCGGGGAGAAAGGGCAGGACGATCGAGGCTCGGGAGGCAAAGCCCTTCACCCGGAGTCAAGGCAAGTGCAAACGCGTGGAATCAGCCCTCGGCTCCTAACTTCTCTCCGGATCCTCTGAGAGGGAACATAACCGCCAAAAGAACGCCGGAAGTCCAGCCCTAACACTTTCCTACACGCACTGACCTCAAACTCTTGATCCAGAACCTTTGTTGGGCTTTCCCACTGGAAAGGCAAGGAAGAAGGAAACAGCTTAGGACTGGGTGGTTTGAATACTGTCTGCCGACTCTGGGGAATAGAGTCTTCTTCCCTGTTTGTCTGGTACCAGGCCCTGGAATGACCAGGTCAGGATATTGTCCCTTTAAGTATAAGAGCCAGAAACAGGAGGTGGTTCCAGTTAGGGATTTTTGGATTAATTTGCATATCAAGGACATATCCCCAATGAGTAGTTTGCTCTCTTAAAATTGGCTAGCCCTGCAAGGAGCAGTGTTCCCCCAGTGAGCAAGGCCCTGAATTCAGAGCATTAAGAACATGGACAAGGGCCTTGGCCGGTTTGGCTCAGCGGTTAGAGCGTCGGCCTGCGGTCTGGAGAGACCCGGGTTCGGTTCCCGCTAAGGGCACGTACTTCGGTTGCAGTTTGTCCCCGGCCCTGGTTGGTCGTGTGGGTGGCGACCACTCGATGTGTCCCTTTCACGTCGATGTTTCTCTCTCTCTCCCTCCCACTCTATCTGTACAAAAATTGGAAAAATGTCCTCGGGTGAGGATAAAAAAAAAAAAAAAAGAACACGGACAAGGAAATACAGTTCATGTTGTACAACTGAAACTAATATATTGTATGTCAAATGTAATTAAAAAACAAGAAATTATTTAAAAATAAGAAAAAGAAAATATAGTTAATACACTGTGGAATGGGCAGCCGTCACAAGGCTTTGAGTAGACCGGTGACGCCATCTGATTTGTTTTAAAAGGATCACCCTGGTGCTGCGTGGAATTTAAGACCATGGAAGGGGCAAGAGAGGAGGAAGATCTGTTAGGAAGTTCTTACTGCTTTCTAGATGTGTGAGGATGATGACCAAACCAATGTAGTGACAGGGGAGGTGGTTTATCACAAAGTACAAAAATAGTTTATCAAAGAGCACAATGAGTAATCAAATTAGTACAAAAATATGAATATGGATGTAATGGCTTTATAGAATGAACTGGTTGTTCCTTAATATCTACTAATTCCCCATACTGCCTCCTTCAAATGTGAGGCATGTTCTTGGTTATTCTATGCTGTATGTTACAGAAATGCTTTACTATGTGGAGATGCTCAGACAAATATGATTGTTTTGCTGTAAGAGTCTAGGCCCAGGTCCAGGCGTTTGGACTGTGCAGGAAAGTGTTAACTGAACAGGTCTCAGTTGCTCAAATGCCACACATTCCAAGGAAAAATGGCTCTTGACCAACCTCAGGTAGACCACCTGAGTCCCATAGTTGCCTGGTACCTGGCCCTGGATTGATTAGGGCAAGGAGTCAGTGGCTCCCATGAATGAGACCCTGAAAGGAGGTACTTGAGGAGTGTGGGCTCTGTATTTGTTGGTTTGCATGTGGAAGGCACGCTCACAGGGGGAGTCTTTTGCCACCTCTAGGAATCACCTAGCCCTAAGAGCAGTCTCCAGTATGAGCAAAGTGCCAGATGCCAAAACATCAAGAAAAAAGATATGCTCAATACGTGGATCTCCAATTGTAAACAGCAGGGACAGGAATTTCCTGAAAGTCATCCAGCAGGTAAGAACAAGGCCAGGAAGTATAACCAGATAGTCTGACTAGAGGGCTCAGGCTCATCACTACTCATTTACAATTTAGCTGAGACAGTTATGAGATGTGTAACATACCTGTGAGCAAACACACTATAAATGTTTAACCCGAAAAATACAAAGGTGACATCATTGAGCACTCCAGAGGCATCCTGGCTTCCCGCAACAGAGACAAGGAAGGCTGCCTGTGGGCTGCAGTATGAGTACAAATAGGAGCTGCACCCAGAGACAGTTTCTGTAGGTGGCCAGCACCATATCTTTATAGAAGACGCTCCCAGCTCCCACTCCCTCCCAGTGAAACTCACAAAGATATCTGTGAATGTAACTAAGCCTGCATATACACTCTTTAATCTCAAATTATGCACATTTAATGATACAGGAATTATTAGGACCTCCATATTCTTTCTTTTTCTTGGAAGCAAAGGCTACAAATTTCTACAAGTTTCAACAGTGGGAACAAAGAGTAAATGAGAAGTTGTTGACACCTGTGCAATGGAAGCATATACCATTAACCTGGCTATCACATCTTTATAGAAATAATGGCAAACAAGGGGCTATTTGTAAGTCGAATCACTTGGAGACATATCTGTATATTCAGAGAGACAGGGTCCTTTCTCACCATTCTCTGTACTTTGTCATCACTAAATTTAATCCTGACTGCTTGGTAATAAATTTCCACTGTGACTTAACTGATTGTTTTAGGTACAATGGTTTACATGTATTTGGGCTTTGGCCTCAAAGCTATGACTTATTTTTTGTTGTAGCAAACTGTTATTTATTTGTTTGAACTTACCCAGCATTTTAGTCCCATTCTAGTCACTGGGAAGAGTTAACATAGCAGTCCTTAGACTGCTCTTTTCTGAGCTTCAGAGTTTGCCCTGGGTGGAGTTTCGGACCTTAGGTTTCCCATCACTGCCAGTGAGGATGAATGGCTCAGTGTGCCTGTTGTTTTTGTGTAAACAATGTGGTGTATGCTGATGACCTGCAATCTCCTGGAGGTCTAGAATCTTGCCTATGTTCTAGACAAAGAGTGCCCAATAAAACCCCTGGGCATTGAGTTTCTAATGAGCTTCCCTAGTAGACATTTCACACACACACAATCACAACTCACTGATGAAGTTTCAGTTAAGCAGAACTCCTAAAGCTTGTCCCTGATTTCCTCTGGACTTTAGTCCTTGGGCCTTTTCCCTGGGTTGAGCTTGCTTTGTATTATTTTGCTGTAATAAATCATAGTATGTCTTTGTAGTAAATCATCAAACCTGGGGTAGTCATTATGACTTGTAAAGTCTTATAAATCTGGCCATAAAAACCTGTAGTTTCTCTTCAAGATCAACATGTCATATACTGTGCTGACTGTATATACAGCTTTGTATGAGCACTCTGAGGAATTCAAACATTACAATAAAAACAGTGCTGTGTGTGGCCATCCACTAAAACACATACTGAGTATCTACTAAGGAAAATGAGAAGGTAAAATGAACAAATGAGACAGTGGCTGAATGTAGGGTGATGGACAAAAATGACTTAGATAAGACAAGATAAAGGGATTCACTGAGATGGTTTTCAGGCACCTCAAACAGAATGTCTAAAACCAAACACATGCCTTAGCCCTTCCCTACTTTCTCCCAACCCAGACGTTGTCTATATTTTTTACAGAGACACAACAGATTATGCAACCTTTAAAGAGTGAACCTGGTTTATCTTGCTCAAACTGAAGGAATGGCGGAGATGTGTTGCCAAATGAAAAAAGGTTATAGTTAAACTAGTATTATTTGATCCATTTCAGTAAAAATGAATGGTGACCGGGAAAACAAAGACTCGGTGACAAGGAATTCAGAAAAGTGGTAAGGGCATAGATTCTGCAGCCACCCCAACTGGTTCCCATCCCTAATTTCATGCTTCCTCATCAATTGTACAACTTTGGGCAAATTCTTTAACCTTTCTGTTCCATAAGTTTTCTCACCTGTAAAAAGGGGAAAACATTACCTGCCACATAAACTTGTTGCAAAGGTTAAGAAGCAATGTGTGTAAAACATTCAAAACCTAGTAAGACCATATGTTTGCTTTCTCTTATGATTATTATGGTACACCTATCACCATGGCCACATGACACATGCATAAACTCAGTGTATATGAATACGAAGGTGTGGAAGGATTACCAATAGGTAACAGACATAAGAAACATTCCATGTGGAGATATGGATTTGGGGGAAGTATAGATCATTGAGTAAAATGCCTTGAGGGAATTAACTCACAAGTGAGAAAGCAGTGACCAGAGATGGGTCCTAGGAAGCACAATGGTTCAATAGACGGAAGACACAGATTCTGAAGAAGGGAAGGAACTCACAGAAACCAGGTAAAGACCTGCAAGTCAACAAGAAGGGCAGCAGTAAAAGGGTCCAATAATGGAGGTGGGGGTGGGGGAGGGAAAGGGGCAAAAGGGAACTTTGTGAGACCTGCTTAAGTCAGGTGACAGTGGTGGAGGCCATTCTTTAGTTGTCAGTGGAGTAAAAGGGATGGGAGGGGTGGGGACAAAAGTGGACACAATAGTTACAAAGAGTGTGTCTGTGAGAGAAAGGAGAAGGGCAGAGCTCAATGGGCACGTGTGGCAGAAAGAGACTTGAACACAGATATAGATTATGAGGCTAGAAAGGGATTTAGAGGGAAAGGTAAAAGGACCAAGCAGTGGGGGCACAAAAGAAAGAAGTCTTAGACAAGTTGGGGAGCTGGGGTATGTGTTCAACCCCAAAGGGAAGAGAACTGACTCCTTCTCCTTTGAGGCTGTAATGGGGTTTAGAGAGCTGGGGGATTTTACATAGAACCTTTCCTAGAGAACACAATCTCAGACAATCTGCAGATCACCTCCACTTATATTTGTTTTTAGAAATATTTGTGGATTTCAACACAGGAAACTGTAGGCCTTCTGTTCCTCCAGAGAACCGTGACTTTGGACAACTACGGTTTTGTCTGTTTAACTTTTATTTCCTTGATTGATTTCTAGAGAGAGAGCAAGGGAGAGGGGCAGAGAGATAGAAACATTGATAAGAGCCCTGGCTGGTTTGGCTCAGTGGTTAGAGCGTGGGCCGGCGGACTGGAGAGTCCTGAGTTCAGTTCCCACTGAAGGCGCGTGCCTTGGTTGCGGTTTGTCCCCGGCTCCGGCTCCGGCTCCGGCTCCGGAGGTCGTGTGGGTGGCGGACACTTGATGTGTCTCTCTTGCATCAATGTTTCCTTCTCTCTTCCTCCCTCTCTCCCTCCTGTTCTATCTGAGGATAAATGAAAAAGAAAAAAGAAACATTGAAGAGAGAACATAAATTGGCTGCATCCTGCATGCCCCCCACTGGGTCTGGGCCTATAACCTGGGCATGTGCCTATATGCCCTGACTGGGAATTGAACTGGCAACCTTTTGGTGCACGGATCGATGCTCAACCATTGCTGGGCCGGTTTTGCCTGTTTCCATGGAGTCCTTCTTTGGCATTACAAACTAGGCAAAGAAACAGAAGATGCATAAAAGGACCAAGTGGAAATTAAACAATTGAAAAATTCAAAAGCCAAACTGCAAACTCACTGGGTGAGCTCAATAGATTAGATATGAGAAAGAAAATAAATCAGTGAATTCAAAGAAAGATTGAAGGAAATTATAATCAATCTGAGCAACAGAGAGAAATAAATTGGGGGGTGGGGGAATAGAGATGGAAGCCTGAAGGACCTGAGAGGCAAAAACAAGATACCTACCATGCATGTTACTGAAGTCCCTGAAAGGAAGGAGAAAGTGTGGGGATGAAAAAAGTATTTGAAGAATTAATAATTAAAAAGTTCCTAAATTTGGCAAAGGACCTACACCAACAGATTCAAAAAGCTAAGCAAACACCAGACAGCATAACCCTCACCCCAAATTTCATGCCAGGTTATACCCTAAACAAACTTCTGAACTCTGTATATAAAGAAAAAAAAATAGACACTCTGAAAGCAGCTTGACAGAAAAGATGCATAACAGATAGGAAACAATGGGTGAAATGGAAGCAGATTTCTCATATGAAACCAAGGACAACAGGGAATGACATGCTTTTCAAGTACTAAAAGAAAACTGCTGAGCCTGGGCTGGGGTGGCTCAGTTGGCTGAAGAACCCTGTATGCCAAGAGGTGGCAGGTTCAATTCCCAGTCAGGGCACATACCCAGGGTGCAGGTTCAATCCCTGATTGCGATGTGTGCAGAGGCAACTGATCAACATTCCTCTCACATCAATGTTTTGCTCCCCCTCTCCAATCAATGAAAGAAAACAAAGTTAAAAAAAAGAAAGAAAACTGCTGATCCCGAATCCTATATCCCACAAAAATATCCTTTGGGAATGAAGGGGACATAAAAACATTTTTAAATGAAGAAAAAAAAAAAAAACACGTTTGTTACCAGAAAGACCTATCCTAGAAGAGTATAGGAGTTAGTGAAAAAGAAAGGAAACGTTAATAGAAGAAATCTTGGGATTTCAGGAAGAACAAACAATGGAATGGGTAAAAAAGAAAAGGCAAACAGATTATGCTTCTCATGAGTTCTGTAAAATTTGTTTGAAAGGTGAAACCAAAACCAAAACAAAACCAAAAACACCCAATATGGTGCTCAATGGATGAAGAGAAAATACTTGACAATTTATTAAAGAATGGGAATGTAAAGAGACCCAATGAAAGTAAGGTTTCTATATGGAAAAGTGCTAAAATGTTGATGTTGTAGGCTGTGGTAAGTTATGTATGTACAATACAATACCTAGACTAATTACTAAAATACATAAAGATATACTCAAAAACAGATAAATCAAATGGAATTCTAAAAATAACCCACAGAAAATCAAAACAACAACAGGTGAACAATAAACAGGAAACAAAAACAAAAATCATAAAAGGGAAGACTTAACCCCTAACATAAAAAAAATTTTTAATTTAAATGGTATCTACGCATATCATTTTAAACCAGAAATTGGTAAAATGGATAAAAAGAATGACCCAAGTATACAAGTATATGCTAGTCACAGAAACTTACTTCAAAAGTAATGATATAGATATGGTTGAAAATGAAATTATGGAAAAATATAAACCATGCAAACATTAACCAAAAAATGCATTAATGACTCTATTAGTATCAGATAAAGTATATTTCAAAGCAAATTAACAGAGCAAAAAGGAGCATTATATAATGATAAAAGGGTCAACAGACCAACATGACACAGCAATCCTAAACATGCATGCACCAAACAACAAAGCTTTGAAATACATAAAGCAAAAACTTAAAGGAGGAACACACACAATTCCACTATTATACTGCCGGACTTCAATACCCGTCTTTCAGCTATTGATAGAAATACTACACAGAAAATCAACAAGGATGTAGAAAATATGAGTAACATCATCAACCAACAGGATTGTGTAGACATTTAAAGAAGCCCCATCCAACAGTAGAAACCACATTTTTTAAGCAGCCTTATAGAGATTCATCAAGATACACTATATCATGGATCATAAAATAAAACACAACAAATTTAAACAGCCAGATCAAACATTCAACAAACTAGAAATCAATAACAAAAAGAAAGCATGAAAAATGCCAAACACTAAAAAAGTAAACAACATACTTGTAAATAATCCATGGTTTAGAGAGGAAGTCTCAAATGAAGAAATATTTAGAACTGAATGAAATGTAATAAAATGTATTAAAACTTGTGAGGTGAAGCTAAAAACAGTGCCTTGAGGGAAAATTATAGAATTTAATGCTTACATAAGACACATAATATGAAGTAAAAAACTAAGCTCCCACCTCCAGAAACTAGAGGAAAATACAACCAAAGCAAGTAGAAAAAACAATATAATTTTTTTAAAAATCTATGAAATTGGGAATAGAAAAGCAACAGAACAAGAACAGATATAAAGTGCTGGTTCTTTGAAATGATAAAAAAAATTGATAAATACTAAGAAGACTGACAAAGATAAAAAGAGTTGAAACATTTCCAATATCAGGAATAAAACAGGTTATATAAACAAATTCTACTGCCATCAAAATAATAAAGGAATACTTGAAGCAAATAAGAAAATTTACTTGAAATAGAATAATTCCTAGAAAAGGACAATGAGAATTCATCTAATATGAAGTAGATACTCTAAATAGTTCTATCCATATTAAATAAAATAAATACATAATTAAAAAGCATCCAAAAGAATAACCTCCAGGACCAAATGATTCACTGCAGAATGCTGCCAAACATTAAAAGAACAAATAAAACCAATTCTGTACACTGTCTTCTAAACAACAGAAGAAGGAACAACTTTCAACACATGTTGGGAGGCCAGTATCACCTACACAACCAAACCAGACATTGATAGACAAAAACAAAACAAAACAAAGCCCGAGGATAAAAGTGAGAAAAACAAAACAAAACCTAACTATTATTATCTTTCATGAAAGGAAATCTTCCTCAATAAAAATACTAGCATACTGAATAATATATAGAAATAATTAGACTCCATGACCAAGTGGGACTTATTCCAAGGATACAAAACTGGTTCAAGATTTTAAACATGGCGGTGGGGGCGGGCGGGTGGCAGGGAGTAGAGGTGGAAAAGGGTATAGAGAGGGATAAATGGTGATGGAAAAAAATAAAAATAAAAAAAGAAAGAAAAACATTTAAAACATCTTATCAATAGGCTACAGGGGAAAAGCAACCCACATAGTTATATCAACTGATAGAGGAAAAGCATTTGACAAAATTCAACACCCAATCAAAATTATGAGGAAAAAAAAAGCCCTCAGCAAATTAGGAACATGGGAAACCTTCTAAATTCTATGAAGAAAACTTTAAGACTAACATCATACTTAATGATGAAAACCTGAATGTTTTCCCTCTAATATGAGGAACTAGGCAAGAATATCTTTCTCACTACTAGTATTCAACATTATATTGGAAATCCTAGCTAGCGTAGTAAAACAAGAATAAAGAAAAGGTATACAGATTTAAAAGAAAAAATAAAACTATCTCTATTTGCAAATTATACTTCCATGTAGAAAAATCCCAAGCATTCTATCAAATAAATGGTTACAGCTCAGCAAGTTTACAGGATGCCAAAATAACATCCAAAAATCATTATATTTGTATACTACCAAAGATTTATAAAAATTGTACAAGACCTGTTATTGAAATTTATGAGAAAAGTAATGAAATAAACAACTTAAATATAGAGACATACCATGTTAAATAACTGGAAGACCCAACACAGGAAAGTTTTGTATTCTCAACAAACTAATCTGCCAATTTAACTCAACTTCTATCAAAAGTTGATACTGTTTTTGGTAAAGTCAAGCATATCTAAAACTTTCTATAGAAACTCAAAGTAACTAGCAGTGATAAATAAGTTTTAAATAAAAAATATGGACAAGAATCACTTTACCCAATTAAAAAATTTACCATATAACTATAGCAAACAAGTAAACCAGTAGTACAGGACCAAGAAAATGTTTAAGTGTTAGGTCTTTAAATCCACATGATGAAAAGATTTTTTAAAAATCAAAGCCTTAAACAGTGTTAAGTAAAATGTGACTATTCCTATGTGTATTATTATCTCTTCAAACAGAAAAGTACTTGATGGTTCAAGCCTTCCTATTTCTCAAAAAAAGTAAAGCTCCTTAAGAGCAGAGACAATGGCCCTGGCTGGTGTGGCTCCAGTGGCTGGAGCATCATCTGTACACCTAAAGATGGCAAGTTCAATTCCCACTCAGGGCACATACCTAGGTTGCAGGTTCCATCCCTGGTAAGGGTACTTTCAGGGGACAACCAATCAATGTTTCTCCTTAACATCGATGTTTCTCTCTCTCACCAATAGAGACATGTCCTCAGGTAAGGATTTTTTTATAAAGTACAATGTTTTAGAACAAAGACGTTCAGTCAGTTTCCAGATCTGCCTTAGACTGTCTCTGGACACTGGACAGCAATGAATGTATATACAAGACACATAAAGACCCTAGGTCCTTTACCTCTCCAACAAAACTCTTCTGCCAACTAAACTAGGAAATCCATGACAAAGCGCCACAGGCATGGCAAGGAGTCTGAAAGAAACTGGTTGTAGTTCATTTTCTTTTCTAAGTCTCTCTCTTCTTTTCAAAGAAAAAATTCCTGAGATAACACTGCAGTGTAAACTAAGGAGAAAGATGTAGATGAAAGTTTTCTAAGTGCCTAATAACCACTGGGTCTCTCTCCTGGATAAATTCTCAGATGTAGAATAAGGCTCGGTGCAGGGTCAATTTCCAATATGACTCATTAGAGGACAACTGGTATCTTGCAACAGGTTCTCTCATATGGAAGAAAATTGTGGGGTTTCTCTTTGGTATGAATGATTAGAGTCTGAGTAAGATGTTTCTTCTGGCAAAACATTTTCCACAGTGTTTACATTCAAAAAGTCCTTCCCCAACAGGAGTTCTTGGAGGTTGACTGAGGACTGTCCACTTGAGAAGGATCTTCCCACTTCTGTTACACTGAGAGGGTTTCTCCCAGTATGAACCCTTTGATGCTGACTGAGGGATGAACTACGACTGAAGGCCTTGCCACACTCACTGCATTCATAGGGCTTCTCTCCAGTGTGGATGATGGAGTGTCGAATGAGGTTAGTGCTCCAGCAGAAGGTTTTCCCGCACTCCATGCACTCATAGGGCTTCTCTCCACTGTGAATCCGCTGGTGCCTCGTGAGGCCTGACCTGCGGTTAAAGGCCTTCCCACACTCACTGCACTCATAGGGCTTCTCTCCAGTGTGGATGCTGAAGTGCCGAATGAGGTCTGCCCGATTGCTAAAGGCTTTCCCACATTCCTTGCATTCAAAAGGTTTTTCTCCAGTGTGGGCCCTCTTATGCAAGATAAAAGTGGAGCAGTGGGTGAAGGCCTTTCCACACTCACCACACACATAAGGCTTCTCCCCGGTATGGATCCGCTGGTGCCTCTTGAGGTACGACCTGTGGTTGAAGGCCTTCCCACACTCGAGGCACTCAAAGGGCTTTTCCCCAGTGTGGATGACATAGTGGTGAATGAGGGCAGCACTCTCACAGAAGGCTTTCCCACACTCACTGCACTCATAGGGCTTCTCCCCAGTGTGAGTCTGCTGGTGCCACATGAGGTATGACCTGTGTTTGAATACTTTTCCACACTCGAAGCACTCATAGGGATTCTCACCACTGTGGATGATGTAGTGACGAATAAAACCTGGCCTATCTCGGAAAGCTTTTCCACATTCTTTACACACAAAGGGTTTTTCTCCAGTATGGCTCCTATTATGCAAGACAAAAGTGGAGCGGTGGGTGAAGGCCTTTCCACATTCATTGCACTTATAGGGCTTTTCTCCACTATGAATCCGCTGGTGTTGTGTAAGGTGTGACTTGCGGTTGAAGGCCTTCCCACACTCCATGCATTTATATGGCTTCTCGCCTGTGTGGACCATGTGGTGTTGAAGGAGGTAAGTGCTCTTACTAAAGGTTTTCCCACACTCGGTGCATTCATAGGGCTTCACTCCAGAGTGAATCCTCTCATGTCGAGCAAGGAGGCGTTTCTTGTTAAAAACTTTCCCACATTCATTGCATTTAAAGATATTTTCCTCTTCCTGAATCATGTGATCTTTACCTAATCTGCACGAGTCATGGTCAAGGAGAGCACCTCCTGGAGGAGCTGGCTCCTGCACAACCCCTGAACCTACACCATTAGCTGTCCCTAAGCCGCCATGTTCAGAACTTGATTTCCTAGGAAGCTTTTCCATCTGCAGGTATATCTCTGATTTCAACTGTCCTTGCACTTCCAACGGCCCATTCTGATCCTTGGTTTGGTCCACCTGGAGGTCTTCTGGACACTCAGCTCCTTGCATTAATTGTTCCTGAAATGAGGCTCTCTCAGATAGGGCAGGCTCACAAGTAGTAGGTTCTGTGGTCTTGGGTTTTTCCTTCTCACCTGAAAAAAATCCAATACACAACAGGGCCTCTTAGTAATGGCAACATAAAATAAGCCCTACATAGTTTAGGCTGAAGAGATGACTCAAGACAAGGCCCAGCCACACTAGAAAGACTAACTATATGATTAGAGGGTTGGAACCTTGAGCTATATGATAAGAACTGGGCTTCTGGGAAAAGATAGAGGGAGGACAGGAGACTGAGTCATGTAGGTAACTAGCCAATCAACTGTGCTTATGAAATAAGAGCCAATAAAACTATGAACCCTGAAGCCAGGTGAAATTACTAGGCTGGAAATATTTCATGCATGTATTGTCAACATCAACTCTAGGAGTTTAATGAATCCCTGAGGACATGGCAGCTTATGTTTGGAAACACTCCAAAAACTCTCTGAAAACACATAACACAGACCTACTAGACAAAGATTTTTTTTTTGTCCTCACCCAATGATATTTTTCCATTGATTTCCAGGTAGAATGGAAAGGAGGGAAGGAGACAGAGAGAGAAACATTGACGTGGGAGAGAGACATTGTTTGATTACCTCCTGCATGACTCCAACCAAGGCTGGGGATCAACCTGCAACCCAGGTACATGGCCTTGACTGAAAACCTAACCTGCAACCTCTCGGTCCACAGGCTGATGCTCTAACCACTGAGAAAACCTGCCAGGGCCAGACAAAGACTTTTTAAAAAACCATGTTGTCTACAGCCATACCACACTGAAAGCACCTGATCTTGGAAGCTGAGGTCAGGCCTAGTAAATATGGGGATGGGAGACCACCTGGGACCACAAGGTACTGTAGGCTTAAAATAATAATAAAAAATTTAAGAAACCATCTTAAAGAAGTTCAAAGAACTGACAGTCTTCGCGGAGAGCCGCCGTGGTTTCCTGCTTCAACAGTGCTTGGACGGAACCCGGCGCTCGACCCATCCCCCTCAGCCACCTGACCGCCTTCGGCCACCTCCTCACCGCGCCTCGGACCTCCCCAAGGCCCCGCTCCAGCGCCGCGCAGCCGCCCCTCTTAGCCGCCGCCATGACGTCCACCGCGTCCGCCTCGCAGGTGCGCCAGAACTACCACCAGGACTCGGAGGCCGCCATCAACCGCCAGATCAACCTGGAGCTCTACGCTTCCTACGTCTACCTGTCCATGTCTTACTACTTTGACCGCGATGATGTGGCTTTGAAGAACTTTGCCAAATATTTTCTTCACCAATCTCATGAAGAGAGGGAACATGCTGAAAAACTGATGAAGCTGCAGAACCAACGAGGTGGCCGAATCTTCCTCCAGGATATCAAGAAACCAGACCGTGACGACTGGGAGAATGGGCTGAATGCGATGGAGTGTGCATTGCACTTGGAAAAAAATGTGAATCAGTCACTACTGGACTTGCACAAACTGGCCACTGACAAAAATGACCCTCACTTGTGTGACTTCCTTGAAACTCACTACCTGAATGAGCAAGTGAAATCCATCAAAGAACTGGGTGACCACGTAACCAACTTGCGCAGAATGGGGGCCCCTGAAGCTGGCATGGCAGAGTATCTCTTTGACAAGCACACCCTGGGAGACAGTGACGAGAGCTAAGCCTTAGGCTGGCTTCCCATAGCCAGGGGGGTGACTTCCCTGGTCACCAAAGCAGTACGTGCATGTTGGAGTTACCTTTACCTTTTCTATAACTTGTACCAAATCATCCACTTACATCTTTTCATTTGTACCATTCCTTCAAATAAAGTAATTTGGTACCCAAAAAAAAAAAAAAAAAGAAGTTCAAAGAACTGAAGGAAGATATGGAAAAAGTCAAGAAAATTATATATATATATATAATGGAAATATTAATAAAAATCTAGAAAACCTAAACAGAAACAAAAAAGAACTCTGAAACATAAAAGTACAATACGTAAAATAAATTTACAAGAGGGACACAAAGATTTGAACAAGAAGAATTGGCAAACTTGAAGATATGAGAATGGAATCACAGCTGAGGAACAGAAAAAAAGATTTAAGAAAAGTGACCAGAGCTTAACAGACTTGTAATATACCCCCCAAACAACCCAACAACAAGGACACCATTATTACTAGCATTTTCCAGGGACCAACCAAGTGTAGCAGACTCCATTCACCAAACTCTGCGCCTCATTGGACACACAGCCTCGCCACACCTACCAGCCCCCCACACCCAAATATATTCAAACACCTAGTTCTTGTCAGTGGGATGTGAGGGGAACTGGTGTTTGTGGGAATGGGTGTGACATCCTCCCTTCCTCTCTCCATTCTCCTATGCCAACTAGGACAATCTGAAAGTCACATGTTGACAACAGAACCAACACTGGTCCTTCAGTGAGAGTATGGTACCAAGTTCCCTGCTGACCCCCATGGACCCCTGCTGTGAGTAAGAAAAAGAGCTTCCATATGCTGAGCACTGAGATTCTGGAGTATGTCTGATCTGGAAGCTAGTTTTCACTTATACAAAGATACAATGAGATCGAGCAACTTTGCTACAGCCACAGAGCTGGTGATCAGCAAGCCAGGCCATGAGGTCAGAGGGCCCACAAGTGAAAGGGCTCCATGGCTTCCAAACCACCAGACAGGGTACAGCAAGAGTCTTCCCCAGGGATTCACAGATAGTGGTCTCCTGAAGGTCTCAAAGCTGCAGGGTCTTCCATTTGCCCACAGCTTGGCTCCTACCTGGACAGGTGCTTTGGGAGAGGTCTTTCTTCACCATCCATAGCTTCTGCCCATGTTTCAGCTGAGAGATCAGCTCAGGTCTGGGGACAGGACACCCTATTCATGGAGAAAGAGGACATAAGGATTAAAAAAAAACCTTTTTTTTTTTGACACTTATGAAAACATATGGATTTATGTGAAAGGAAATAAAACCTCTCAATCTAGTCTGGGACTTTAGGATGTGGACAAGACTCAGAAGGAAGCTGCTGCCATCCACACAAAATGTTGATATGTGACTTGAAACCAAAGATATGCTATACTGACAGAATTTTTATTCCTAATACTAAGTAAAAAACTAATATATAGAGAGTATAATCATAGTCAAAGAACTGTATCAAGGAATTTAAATGTATTATATAATTTTTTAAAAATATGTTTTTAGTGATTTTGGAGAGAGAGAGAGAGGAAGGGAGAGAAAGATAGAAACAACAATGTGAGAGAGAAATATCGATTGGCTACCTCTTGCACACCCCCTACTGGGGATAGAGCCCACAATCCAGGCATGTGTCCTGACTGGAGATGGAACCCACACCTTAATGTTTTGGGACGATGCTCTCACCAACTGATCTACCCCAGCCAGGATCTAGGTTTTTTTTTGAGACCCTAAGCAAAAGTTTTATATTGTTCTTCCTACAGACCACAGACAAAATGAGGATTCTATCTCAGGATTTCCTTAGTAAGTACGTACTATGATCAACACCACTTTATAGATGAAGAAACCAAGGCTGTAGTAGATAACATGAGTTGGCAGAGAGAACAGAAGCGGTGAATGGTGGAGCCAACATGAAACTCAGGTCTAGCCCTCTCTGTTGCCTGTGTTGTTTTACCACAAAGCTACACAACTCTGCACCAGAAGGTGCTGAGTCCACAAGAGGATGATGGGAGTCCCGATGAGAGTAACAACAGTAGTGGTAGCAGCAGTGTCCTCAGCTGCTAACCTGCACACAACCTGATCACACCAGGCATTGTTCTGAGCCTTTTCCACAATTTACCCATTTACCCTTGCCACACTCCTGGGAAGTAGATACCAGATCACCCCATTTTACCAATAAGTACACTAAGTCACAGACAGGTCCAGTAACTTGCCCAAGGCAACACAGTTTTTAAGCAACAGAGTTGGATTAAACACCAGCATTCTGGCTCCAGACATCTGTCTCCCAAACACTCCGCTAGGGAAGAAACAACAAACACACTTGCATGAGGCCAGCAGCCTGAGACCAAGTGGACGATAGTGGTGAGGCAGGGACGTGAGCATGAGGATCCACCCTCAGAGAACAGGCTGGAGGAGGGGCAGACTCATGACTGTAGACTTCAGCAATTCATGAATTACTAAAAAATAATAAAACTGAGAATCCCACACGGTAACACAGTCACACACGGAAATTTACAGAAACATCAAATAACATCTTCAACATTTCTTTTCTTATTTATTTATTAATTTGTTTTTGTTACAGATGTTTCTTATTTTTCCCCCATTGATACCCTCCTCCCCTTCCCCGCCGCCTCATCCCCAGCTCTGTTGTCTATGTTTATTGGTCGTGCATACATGCATGTAAGTTCTGTGGTTTATCTCTTTTAACATCTCTCAAAAACAGGATTACTATTAAAAAAGAAAATACAGAGGACAGCTTCAAAAGTGAAGGTGCATGTTCTGAACTGAGTAAGTTAAGCTGTATGAGTGACTCACTGCAGTGGCCGAGTTTTCCTGACTTAGGTAAGGACCGGAGCTAGGAAAATCAAATGGCTCAAGCAGAAGTGCCTGCAACTGGCCTGAGATGCAGCCAGCACTCCAAGGACCTGGGCAAGCTGTCACTGTTATTAACCACTTTTCTTAAGTGACCCAGTTATTTTTATTACATTCCTTTAAAAAGGGAGTCCTATATCACTCTGGTAAATGGGAAACAGAGTCACTTTCCTTGAGGCAAGTCAACCTATAAGTACATCAAGAAAATCAGCAAAAAGACCGGTGTGGCTTAGTGGCTGAGCATCGACCCATCACCAAGAGGTCGCTGGTTTGATTCCCAGTCAGGGAACATGCCCAAGTTGTGGGCCCGATCCCCAGTGATGGGCATGCAGGAGGCGGCCAATCAATGTTCTCTCTCATCAATGTTTCCATCTCTCCCTCTCCCTTCCTCTCTCTCCAAAATCAATAAAGGACAAAAAAAGGTAAAAAATCAGCAACACCCTGTCTGGTGTGGTTCAGTTGGTTGAGCATTTTCCCCTGCACCAAAAGGTCTCCAGTTTGATCCCCAGTCAGGACACATGTCCAGGTTGTGGGTGTTCGATCTCCTGTAGGCAACCAATAGATGTTTCTGACATCACCGTTTCTCTCTCCCTTCCTTTCTCTCTAACATCAATGAAAACACATTAAAAAAGAAAAAGGAAGCCCTGGCCAGTTTGGCTCAGAGGTTGGAGTGTCGGCCTGCGGTCCAGAGAGACCCGGGTTTGGTTCCCACTAAGGGCACGTACCTCGGCTGCAGTTTGTCCCCGGCCCTGGTTGGGTTGTGTGGGTGGCAACCACTCGTGTCCCTTTCGTGTCAATGTCCCCCCCCCTTACTCTATCTGAACAAAAAATGGAAAAATGTCCTCAGGTGAGGATAAAAAAAAAAAGAAAAAGGAAAACTAACACCAGTTGGAAAGCAGGGGATAAGATTTAGCTCTGAACCCAGATTTTCTCTCAACAACAATCAGGAGGTAGAAAAAGATAAAGGAACAGCTTCCTCAGGGTGTCTTTCAATGCCCTTGATGAAGCATCCATGCACCCTCTAAATAGGATTTTCCACCCTCTGCATGACTGACATTTAGGTCCAGGGACAACAGTTTGGTGATAGCCAGAGGGGAAAAGGGTTGGGGAATAGATGGAGGTGGGAAAAAAAGAATAGTTTATTGATTTTTGAGATACAGAAACATCGATGTGAGATTGTAACATCAACTGGCTGCCCCCTGCATGCCCTCTACAGGTGATGGAGCCCACACCCGGGCATGTGCCTTGACCGGGAATCAAGCCTACAACCTTTCAGTGCACGATAGGATGCCCAACCAAGCCACATTGACCAGGGCTCCTGAGACCTTCTTGATCAGCCAGGTCTGGAGCCAGTCAGTGGAATAAGGAAGTGGCAGGTATCCCCACTGCAACAGAGAGGACTTACCCAGAGACACCAGGAGCCTGCAGTTTTCCAGCATCACCTCCTGGTACAGTGTCCTCTGGGCGGGGTCCAGCTGTCCCCATTCTTCCTGGGTGAAAGTCACGGCCACATCATCAAAGGTCACAGATACCTGGAAAGTCAAAAAGAGGTGGTGGAGTTGGCCTTAGAGCTATTGGATGGGATCAGCGATCATCTCTGCCTCATGGTAAAGCTGTAGACATCAAGGCCCAAAGCACCAAGCACCTCCTGAGGGCTGAGCTCTGTGCTGGCCTCAAGAAGGAGGTAAGCAATGTATTGGACATAACACAAAAGTGTAGAAGAGAAGCCTCCTATGCAGGAGCCATTGTAAACTGACACAAGACAATGGAAATGACATGTGAATTGTGAGACAAAGACAGGGCTCTAGGGTGTCATAAGAATGAGGAAGTAATGATAATAATATCAGTAATGGTAATAACTGATGACCTGAGCTTCACTGGTCCTGCTAGGTGCCTGCCCCATGCTGAGGGCTTCACATCAAGTCTTTTTTTTCCCCGTTACAATTGACATTCAATATTATAATTTATTTTTGGAAGAGTTGATGAAAAACTGGTATTAATCATTCTTTTTTTTAAATTTATTTATTTTTAATCCTCACCCGAGGATATTTTTACATTTATCTTCAGACAGAGTGGGAGGGAGAGAGAGAGAAAAACATCAATGTGAGAGAGACACATCCACTGGTTGCCACCTGCACAACCCCAACCAGGGCTGGGGACAACCGCAACCGAGGTACATGCCCTTAGCGGGAACTGAACCCGGGACTCTTTGGTCCGCAGGCCAATGCTCTAACCACTGAGAAAACCGGTCAGGGCTCAATATTATTTTATATCAGTTACATCAAAGTCCTCAGCTCCTTTTTATCTATATTGAATACATTCATTGGCTTATAAAACTCACTGTCTAGCCCTGGCCGGTTTGGCTCAGCAGTTAGAGCATCGGCCTGAGGTCCAGAGAGACCCGGGTTCGGTTCCCGCTAAGGGCATGTACGTCGGTTGCAGTTTGTCCCCGGCCCTGGTTGGTCGTGTGGGTGGCAGCCACTCAATGTGTCCCTTTCACATCGATGCTTCTCTCTCTGTCTCTCTCTCTCCCTCCCACTCTACCTAAAAAAAATAAAATAAAAAATAAAAAATAAAACTCACTGTCTAGAAATATGGGAACATAAGAAAAAAATATCTGCAGTCAGGTGTCTGGCGGTCAACAGCCAGAACAATTCGCAGGGGGGTAAAATAAAAAATTCCAAACCACATGACAAGTATCCAGCTCTCAAGTAATCATTTTCACTAGTGGCTCCTGACTGCACACATGCATATGCAGTTTGCCTTGGTAATGTTACTCCCGCCACCACATTCTACACATTCTCCTCTGTGCGAAACGTCCAGCAGATGCAGGATCACAGCCCTGTGATGACCAGACCCACTCTTTAAACACAGATAATTCAGCCACTCCCCTCTCAGATGCACGCCCCATGTTGCAGATCTGTCATTTAAATGCGCCAGACATTGGCTCACGGTTTTTCACCTGTATCTTCAGTGCTCCCCTCTCTGTGCTTTCTAGCTTCATCCTCTCTATCAGTTTTCTTTAAAAAAAAAAAGAAAAAGTTTTTATTGAATTCAGAGAGAGGAAGGGAGAGGGAGAGATAGATACATCAATGAGAAACATAGATGGGGAAAAAAAGAGAAAAACATAGGTAGGCTGACTTCCGCACGCCCCCTACTGGGGACTGAGCCCCAAACCTGGGAACATGCCCTGACTGGAATGCAACTCAACCCAGCCACAGGGGTTGGGCTCTATCAGTTTTCTTGACTTAATATTTCAATTAAACACTTGGCACTTCCCAATAAACTAACTGGAATATACTTAGGGAACCCACAACATTACTCATTTCTGGTGTTGGACAAACTCATATCATGTGCAAATTTTGGACAGGTAGATAAGGATAGAACAACCAGCTAGGGCCTCCACATTTACTACCAGATGATATGTTTAAATAATATAAACTCAGTTTGTTACAGTGCCATCTGAATACACCAAGACTCCACGTTCATCCATGGTCAACCAATCCAAGAGTTAGCCAATGAATGCGTAGATGAATGGAACAACAAATCGATGTTTCTCTCTCTCTCTTAAAACAAATAAGTAAAAACTTAAAAATAATATAAACTCTCTGACATGCAAAAAAATATTCTCTCTGGTTGGTTCGGATGCATATAGAATTGCTCTGGTTGCCTTTAAGTTAGAAGTGAATAAAAGTCAGAAAAAGGAGTAGTTATTAATCAAGTCCTGGCCATTTGGGGCTGACAGGTATTAAAGTCACTGTTTAGCCTCCTGGACTGTCACTAAAGATAGTGATCTGGCTTCTGATAAGCCTGACAGAGCGGCTGGCTTCCTGCGATGCTCACTGTAGGTTAAGGGGTCGGTTTCCTGGGCAGGCAGAGGCAGGTTTGGGGTCAAAGTTCTATTTTTCTGTCTATGGTCCATTCGGATACTCAATCTCTCTCGTTTTAAGGCTGGAGATAAAGTGACAAGCCAGCTCCCCTTTAAGTAACCGACAAGGGCAAAGGGGAAGCCAATGGCTGACTTGGCCTCCACGGTGCCCAGGAGCCCTCTCCGAACCGGCGGAGAAGCTGCAGTGCCCAAACCTTCGTCCACGCACCTGCGACGGGTCCACGCACGCCGTCGCCATCGCGGGACCCCGTGGAGAGCGCGGGCCCCGGAGAGGCGGCGACAGAAGGCGGGTCCCGCGGGGTTAGGCGACCGTCACCTCTTCCCGGCCCTCGGAGAGGCCTCCGCCGAGGGCCGCCCTCCCTGCTCACGGGGAGGCTCGCGGCTCGTTCAAGACGGCGTCCCGGACTCCTTCCTGCTCATTCTCCAAGAGCCGCACTGGAAGCGGCCGCAAACGGCGTCGCCTCCCCACAGCTGGCGTGGACGAAACCGTCGCACGCAAATGACGACGGCAGCAAGAGACCGGAAACCCCGCCTCCCTCCGCAGAAACACCTGTCCTGAGCCTTCATTGGTCCAGCGCCCGGGGCACACGCACGGCGCGCGGCTTTCTGGGTAATGTAGTTTTTCTCTGCAAACCACCAGCAAGGGAGCGCGTGCTGGTTGAGCGGGTCGTCTTCGGTGTTTCAGACTTACCGGGCCTGCAGCCGCGTGTCTAGCCCGTCTCGTCACATTTCTTCACATTAACAAAGGGGAACCCAGGAGAAGGAGTGAGGCCGCCCTTTGTTTGCCAGGGGAAATTGAGGCCCAGGAGAGGCAGGGACATTCGCCCTGGGTTAGGGCAAGTAGAAAGATGCGAAACCCGGCCCTCTACTCGCTTCGTGACTTCCCTCTGCGCCCCGTTTTCTCTGGATCCTCTTACAGGAGAGGCAGATATGTGAACAGGCAAATTAATCGCCAAAAGGAGGACGCCAGAAGTCCTCCTGCCACGTGGTGCGCCCTCAAGTACAGGTCTTTGGGGCCTTCTTGAATCCAGAGCCACCTCCCTATGGTGCAGGGACTTCTGGGTCAGAGAGTTCGGCCTAGAGCACCCGAAGAGTGATTTGCCATCCCCTGAGCTGAGGAGGCTGCAAGAAGGGGGTGCCTTGGAGGGAACCCAGGACTCCATCTTCGAGCATGGTCACATAGGCACTTCAACCTTTGCCCGAACATTGAGAGAAGGTTTGTGCCTGGATATGTACATTTGGGTCATGATACCAACAAAAGAATGAATAGATGGAGAAAGGAAAGGACAGATGAACTCTGAACCAACCCAACATTAACTAGTGGCAGACAAGAAAGCAACAGAGTCACCTTAGGAATTCTAATATTCCATGTAGAATTATGTTGCCTAAAGTATTAGAGGTCTCCATGAGTGACTTGTTTTCTCAGGAGTATGAGGGTGACCAAATCCAGTTTCTATGGAACAGAGAATACATTTATGAAAATGGAAACATGGTGTGCAGAAAATGCCCTCAAGAAATTTAATTTATCCCCAATGAGTTGTTTAAAAAGAGAAATTTAATTTTTTTTTTATCCTCACCTGAGGACATTTTTTCCTTTTTTTGTTCAGATAGAGTGGGAGTGAGAGAAAGGAAGAGAAAGAGAAACATCAAAGTGAAAGGGACACATCGAGTGGCTGCCACCCACACGACCCAACCAGGGCCGGGGACAAACTGCAACCAAGGCACATGCCCTTAGCGGGAACTGAACCCAGGTCTCTCTGGACCACAGGCTGACGCTCTAACCCCTGAGCCAAACCAGCCAGGGCGAGAAATTTAATTTTTAAAGTGAAGAAAAGCATAGTGACAGGATGTTAATTGGGTCAAGGATTAAGATGGGGTTCATTTCCTAGAAGATTCTGTTTATAAAAGGAGTTTATGGAGATATATGACATAATTAGCACTCAAGGAACAATGTTATCCATCATTGGAGATAGTATTTTGCCCACATTGGAAGAGACATAATTGTCCTTTTCACATGAGGTTGACCCTTATGGGTAAATTAAATGATTTGGGGCTATGACGTAAAACATATTAAAGCTAAGATTTTTATATTCTCTGTGTCATGGGAGACAGAATGTCTGAAATCAGTGGTGAGAAGAGTTATGTAGCTATTGGAGATCTTTGAAACCCCCTACTGTAAAGCATGGCAGAGAGTTTTCATTATTGAAACAAAAATACATCATCTAGTGTCAGTGTGGAGGCCCTAGCTGATTTTTCCTTTTCTCTCCAAAATGTGCCCATTGATATGAATTTATCCAGAACCAGAAATAAGTAATATTGCAGGGTTCCTGAGTACAAATGACTTAATTTATTATGAATTTCTGAGTGTTTAATTGAAATATTAAGTCAAGAAAACTGACGGGGGGTGGTGAAACTGAAAAGCACAGAGAGGTGAGCACTGAAGGTGCAGGTGAAAAACCATGAGCCAGTGTCTGGGAGCACTTACTCTTTTTTTTTTTATCCTCACCTCAGGACATTCTTGCATTTATCTTCAGATAGAGTGGGAGGGAAAGAGGAGGGTACAGAGAAACATCGATGTGAGAGAGACACATTGACTGGTTGCCACCCGCACAACCCCAATTGGGGTGGGCTGAACCGCAACCGAGGTACGTGCCCTTAGCAGAAACCGAACCCGGGACTCTCTGGTCCACAGGCTGACGCTCTAACTGCTGAGCCAAACTGGCCAGAGCCAATGTCTGGGAGCACTTCAATGACAGGTCTGCAACAGTGGGTCTGTGCATGTGAGAGTGGAGTGGGTCTGGTCATCACAGGGCTGTAGTCCTGCATCTGCTGGACATTTCGCACGGAGAATGTGTAGAACATGGTGGCGGGAGTAACATTATCAAGGCAAACTGCATAGGCAGGGCTTTTAGTCAGGAGACAGCGGCTACAACAATGTCTGCAATGAGTGGAGTACGTGTTTGACTTCCCAGTTGAGGAATCTAGGCGTTTACTCTGCTGTTGTCGCCTTATTGTAGATGAAGGGATCAACTGCCACATGAAACTGACAGAATATAGGGGAAGGTTGGAAGAACACTCCCTAAATTGCTGCAAGTGGAGGATGTGATTCCCGAAGAGGGGATGTTACATTGATTATTAGGGATGATCAGTTCTGAAGAAATCAGAAGATGGCACACCCCAGAGGTGCTAATGAACTCGTTTGAGAACTGGGTGGCACTGATGTGCAGTGAAATGTTTTATCTCAACAACAGCATGTTGGCCGTCAGTATAGAGAGTGAACCTCTGGGTTGGCCAGTCCTGTACTTCTGAAAACATGGGGAATAGTAAGTTGAGTCAAGGAGCCACTGGATAGGTGACAGGTTATGCACCACTGGAGTGGTTATCTGCAGAAAGTAGGCACTAGTTTTCAAGGAGAGTGGTTAATTCACTATCCTTGGGGGCCAGGAGGGGTATCATTTTGAGCCCCACTCATGGGAAAGAGTTCTACAAGAAATAAAGATTCTACCCAATTACACACCAACTTACGCAACTATTAACACCTGATACAAAGTGATTAACCTTTTGCCCTGGCCCCTGGTAGCTCAGTTGGTTAGATTGTCTCAAACCCCTGCCAGGGTACATACAAGAATCAACTAATGAATGCATGGAACAACAAATCAATGTTCCTTTCATTCTGTTCCTCTCTCCTTCTAAAATCAATAAATAAAAAGTTAAAAACTGATTAACCTTTTATTAATTAGTATCTTGTATTTTAAAAGAGAAGAAACAAAACGCAGACAAAATAGTGGAGCCAGGAGAGCTCCCTGAACAAACATGTAGGAACAGGGGTGGACGGCTCAGGAAGCCATCTGACTAGATGGAGGCATCACCCTCCGAGAATGGGCTCGAATCCAGGGGTGCTGCAGGATCTGTGCCAAAGGCAGTCGCTCTGAGGGCTGGTATCTGAGAAGCTTGCTGATCAAGTCCTGGGCCCCCAAAGATATTGATGGGGGAAATTTTACATCAACCTGATGAAGCCGGAGAAGAAACAGGAGGGTTAATTTTATTGGTCCACGTTCACTCTGTTCTGAGTCCCTTCAAGTCACGGGATCTAAGGAGACAAGCTTTGTGTAT
Source organism: Molossus molossus (assembly GCF_014108415.1). Lineage (NCBI taxonomy): Eukaryota > Metazoa > Chordata > Mammalia > Chiroptera > Molossidae > Molossus > Molossus molossus. The sequence goes on from NW_023425357.1 coordinate 1,288,088, forward strand.
GCCCTGGGCTGTGCAGATCCAGCAGCCACCACTGACTGGCTTACCCATAAATGCCCAGATTACAGCCATCTCACCTTGAGGATGCGTCTGTAGGTCTCAGAATAGGAGGAGCTCTCGAAAGGTGGATTTCCCACCAGTAGTTCGTAGCAGAGCACCCCAATGCACCACAGATCCACCATCTCATTGTATGTTCTCTGCTCGATCATTTCTGGGGGCAAGTAGTCCAGAGTCCCACACATTGTCTTTCTCCTAGAGGAGGGTAGGAAAGTGAGTGCTGTGCAGAGGCCCAGAACATAGGAAACCCTCCTTCTTTGGGTTCCAGTGAGATGCGAGGCCCAAGGAAGTCTCAGGGAGGCCCCTCCCTAGCACAGGAGTTTGGACACACCAAGCTCTTTTTCTTTTTTTTTAAGATATGAGACTTTAAAAATGTATGTTTTTATTGATTTTTTAGGGAGAGAGAAGCATCGATTGGCTGCCTCCTGTATGCCCCATACTGGGGATGGAGCCTGCAACACAGGCATGTGCCCTGACCAGGAATCGAACCAGAACCTCTCAGTGAATGGGACAACATTCATTCCACTGAGCCACACCAGCTAGGCTTTAATATGGATTCAGGTTCAGAGAAGGCAGAGCCTGGGCCCCACCAATTCCACATTTTGGAATTACTCATACAGTTATTTAACTCACAATCCAGGATGTTTTCACAAGAATATTCTGGGCATCAAGAAAGATTTGAAACAAACTGATCGTGTCTTAAGAGAGATCAAGTAAATGAATTATGGTTTATTCACCCAGTCAACTTCCTGAAATTATGAAGCAATGGTTCTTTTACATGGAAACTTATTGATCAAGTTCTATGTTAGCAGAGATAAAAATGAAAAGATATGGTTGAACCACATTGTCTCTGAAAACACATTAAATAGATGCATTTGAAAGACAGTACAGCCCGGCCGGTGTGGCTCAGTGGTTGAGCGTTGACCCATGCACCAACAGGTCGCCGGTTCTATTCCTGGTCAGGGCACATGCCCAGGTTGTGGGCCCGATGCCCAGTGGGGGGCATGCAGGAGACCCCCAACTGATGTTCTCTCTCATTGATGTTTCTCGCTCTCTCCCTCTCCCTTCCTCTAAAATAAAAAGAAAAAAGAAAAAGACAGTACAGTTATGTGCCACTTAATGATGAAGAGAGATGCAACTGAGAAAGGCATTACTAGGTGATTCCATCATCATGCAAACATCACGGAAGCACTCATACAAACCTCGATGGGACAGCCTACTACACAACATGGGTAGTGTGGTTTATTCTATTGCTCCTAGGCTACAAAACTGTATAGCATCTTACTATACTAAATACTATACGCAATTGTAACACAATGGTAAGTATCTGTGCATCTAAATATATAAACGGTATAGTAAAAATACAGTATAAAAAATAAAATGGGGCCCTGGCTCTGTGGCTCAGTTGGTTGGAACGTCATGCACCAGGTCATGGGTTTCATTCCCGGTCAGGGCATGTACAGGAGATAACTGATTGATGTTCCTCTCTCACATTGCTGATTCTCTCTCTCTCTCTCTCTCTCCTTCCCTTCCTCCCTCTCTAAAAAAAAAAAATCAATTTTTAGAAAGCTAAAATAAATAAATAAAATGGTACACGGTATAGGGTGTTTACCATGAATGGAGCTGCAGGACTGCAATTGCTCTGGGTGAGTTGGGGAGTGAGTGATGAGTGAACGTGAAGGCTTAGGACATTACTGCGCACTCCTGTAGGTTTTATAAATACTGTACACTTAGTGGGGCCACTCACCAGTTAGCCAATCTTCCACTGTTTCTTTGCTATTTTAAAAAGGTAGAGAAAAAAGAATTGCCTCTTGTCCTCCATAATCCTGCTGATGTGTAAGGAGGGCAATGTCCAGCTCCCAAAATTACTTTGTCTTTTTATGAGGAACCAGGTCCTTCCATGAATGACCTGCCCTAACCTATATGTTTGGATGGAGAACCTGACAATGTAGAGTAGGCTTTATAATTATCGTATGGAGGTCATCTCTATGACTTGGAAGTATAAAGTAGAATTATATTGTGTTCTGCATTAGAATACTGTACACTTAGGTTACACTCAACTTACTTTTAAAGATTTTTCTTCACCTGGCTGGTGTGGCTCAGTTGTTGAGTGTCGACCTATGCACAAAGAGGTCACTGGTTTGATTCCCAGTCAAGGCACATGCCTGGGTTGCGGGCTTGATCCCCAGTAGGGGGTGTGCAGGAGGCAGGTGACCGATGTTAATGCTTCTCTTATAGATGTTTCTCTTTCCTTCTCCCTTCCTCATTAAAAAAAAAAATTCTCTCTATATATTTTTTCTTCAATAGCAAACTAACCTTAGATTACTGTAACTTTTTTACTTTATAAACTTTTAATTTTCTAAAACTTTCGGACTCTTTTGTAATAACTTTGCTTAAACACAAACACATTGTACAGCTGTACAAAATATTTTCTTTATATCCTTATTCTATAAGATTTTATATTTTTAAAATAAAATTTTTTTCCTTTTTAAACTTTTTATTTTTTTAATTTAATTTTATTTATTTGAGAGAGATCTGTTATGCCATCTATTTATGCATTCATTGGTTGATTCTCCTTTTTTCCCTCTTATTTTATTTAATTTTTTGCATTTATTTTCAGATAGAGTGGGAGAGACGGAGGGAGGAAGAGAGAGAAACAAACATCAAAGTGAGAGAGACACATTGAGTGGCTGCCACCCACACGACCCCAACTGGCGCTGGCAACAAACTGCAACCGAGGTACATGCCCTTAGCAGGAACCGAACCTAGGCCTCTCTGACACTAACCACTGAGAAAACTGGCCAGGGCTTCCTTTTTAAACTTAAAAAAAAAAATCTAAGAGTCAGCCCTGGCCAGTTTGGTTCAGCGATTAGAGCAATGGCCTGCAGACCAATGAGTCTTGAGTTTGATTCCGGTCAAGGGCGAGTACCTCGGGTGCGGTTCGTCCCCGACCCTGATTGGAGTCATGCGGGAGGCAAACAGTTGATGTGTCCCTCTCATGTTGATGTTTCTCTCTTTCTCTCCCTCTCTTTCCCTCCCACTCTATCTGAATAAAAATGGATAAATATCTTCAGGTGAGGATGAAAAAAAAACTAAGACACAAACAAACACATTAGCCCAGGCCCAGACAGGGCCAGGATCAGCAATTTCACTGTCTTTAACCTCAACATCTTGTCCCACTGGAAGGTCACAGAGGCATAACATACATGGAGCTGTCATCTTCTACAATAACAATGCCTTCTTCTGAAACATCTCACGAAGGAATTGTGTGAGGTTCTTCTTGAGAGGGGTGTCACTTTTCAGAAATACATACATGGTAGCTTACTTTTGTTTTTAAAATAATTTTTTTTCTTTATTGATTTTACAGAGAAAGGGAGAGGGAGATAGAAACATTGATGAGAGAGAACATCGGTTGGCCGCCTCCCGCATATCCCCTACTGGGGATTTGGCCCACAACCTGGGCACGTGCCCTGACCGGGAACCAAACCAGCGACCTCTTGATGCATGGATTGACACTCAACCACTGAGCCACACTGGCCAGGCCACTTGTTTTTGTTTTTTCTTTTTTTTCTTTTTATCATAGATTTGTTTATAAGCAGATAATGCAGAGTGAACATCCCTCTCTATTAACCTTTCAGTGTTGGGGTTCATATTGTTAAACTTTTTTTGGGGGGTTAGTCTTTATTTAATCTTTATTGTTGAATGTATTACAGATGTTCCTCATTTTTCCCATTGACCCCCTCCTCCCCACTCCTGCCTTTTCCCACACTATTGTCTGTGTCCATTGGTTATGAATATATGCATTTAAGTTCTTTGGTTTCTTTCTTTCCACCCTCCAACCCCCTTCCCTTTGAGGTTTGTCAGTCTAGCAACCAATTTGTACTTCTTAATCCCTTCACCTTTTTCACCCATTCCCCCAAACCCCCTCCCATCTGGCAACCAACAAAATGTTTTCTATATCTATGAGAATGTTTCTGTTCTGCCTGTTCATTTTGTTTGTAGATTCAATTGTTGATAGCTATGTTTTCATTGCCATTTATCAACGTTTGTTCATATTTTTTATCTTTTTCTTCAAGAAGACCCTTCAACATTTCATATAATAATGGTTTGGTGGTGATGAACTCCTTTAGCTTTTCCTTGTCTGGGAAACTCTTTATATGGCCATCGATTCTAAATGAGAGCTTTGCAGGATAGAGTAATCTTGGTTGTAGGTTCTTGCTTTTCATCACTCTGAATATTTCTTGCCACTCCCTTCTGGCCTGCAAAGTTTCTTTTGAGAAATCAGCTGACAGCCTAATGGGAACTCCCTTGTAGGTAACTAACTGCTTTTCTCTTGCTGCTTTTAAGATTCTCTCTTTGTCTTGAACCTTTTGCATTTTGATGATGATGTGTGTTGGTGTGGGCCTCTTGGGGTTCATCTTGTTTGGGACTCTCTGTGCTTCCTGGACTTGTATGTCTGTTTCCTTCACCAAGTTAGGGAAGTTTTCTGCCATTATTGTTCTAAATAGGTTTTCGATTTCTTGTTCTCTCTTCTCCTTCTGGCACCCCCAAGATGCAAACGTTGGCACGCTTGAAGTTGTTCCAGAGGCTCTTTACACTTCATTTTTTTTTTTTTATTCTTTTTTTCTTTTTGCTGTTCTGATTGGGTGTTTTTTGCTTCCTTATATTCCAAATTGATAGTTTGCTTCTTGGTTTTACCTATTCTACTATTGCATCTGTGTAAATTATTCTTTACTTCAGTTAGTGCCTCCTTCATTTCTGACTGGTCCTTTTTTATGCTCTTGAGGCCCTCACTAAGTTCGCTGAGGTTCTCACTAAGTTCATTGAGCATCCTTATAAGCAGTGTTTGAAATCAGCATCTGTTAAGTTGCTTATCTCCATTTTGCTTAGCTCTTTTCCTGGGGTTTTGTTCTGTTCTTTCATTTGGGACCTGTTTATCTCCTCATTTTGGCCACCTCCCTGTTTTTGTTTCTATGTATTACTTAACGAGAGGTATGGGGCTAGCTGAGACCAGATGCTACTTGTTTGACAGAATTTAGGAAAACCTGAAGCAGGATACAATCCTATGGTTAAGCAACTGGCAACAGCTTGGGTGGGCCTAAAAGTTGGGTGGGGTGGGGCCTCAGGGAATCACCAGGGCAGGGCAACCAGTGTGAGCCAGGTTGCTGGAGTCCCAGATATGGTGGCTGTCTGTGGCCCCAGGGAAGGGCTCACCAAAGAAACAAAGGCCTCTGACAGCACATTTGTCCCAGAGAAAGCCCCCTCTCCAGCCCTCACTCCAATGCCGAACAGCTCAGTTCTTCCCTGTATGTCTCTGGCACCCCTCGAGCTGCCTCCCCTCCAAGCTTACAGGGAGTGAGTTCGATAAGTCCATGCACAGGCCCTTTAAGAGAGCTGCCTGGGGCTCCAGCTGACTCAGCCTCCCTAAGCCTCAGTTCCTGTTGGTTTTTCCAGCCAGAAGTTATGGGGATTTCTCTTCCTGGCACTGGAACCCTGAATGGGATGCCTGGTATGGGATGGGGACTCTTCAGTCCTCAGGGAGGACCTTCCTAGCCAAGGTGTCCTCCTGATTTTTATCCCCCACGCGTGGGTGTGGGACCAGGCTGTCCACCTCCACCCGTACCAGTCTCGATGTGGCTGCTTCTTTAATTCCGTAGTTGTAGGACTTCCATTCAACTAGATTTCAGGCGGTTTTGAATGATGGTTGTTCTGTAGTTTAGTTATAACTTTGATGTGGTTGTGGGAGGACGGACACCTCATTTACCTACGCCGCCATCTTGACCAGAGTCTCCATTTTTTTCCCCCCTCTCCCGAAGACATTTTTGCATGTATCTTCATATAGAGCGGGAGGGAGAGAGGGAAGAAGAGAGAGAGAGAGAAACATTGATGTGAGAGAGACACATCGAGTGGTTGCCACCCACACAACCCCAACCAGGGCTGGGGACAAATGGCAACTGAGGTACGTGCCCTTAGTGGGAACCAAATCTCGGTCTCTCTGGTCTGCAGGCAGATGATCTAACTGCTGAGCCAAACCAGCCAGGGCCAGAAGTCTCCATATTTTTAAACTTTTTAAGGAGCTTGTTGAGGTCTGCAAAAGCTTCTACTAAGCCTTTCACTGTGAATTTTCTTGATGGTTCTTTTTCTTCTCCTGCAGTTCCCTTTTCTCTTGCTGCTTCTTCAGCTCTGCATTCCTGTTCCAGTTCCAACAACTCATTGGTCAACTTCTTAGGAACCACCTCTAGGAGCTCCTTGGTGTCATCCTCAACCACAGCCAGGTTAACATTGTTTGCCATCCCAACCACAGCCCTAGATTTCTGCAACCTCCTCATCCTTGGCAAACCCTTTGATGTTACAGAGGAACCTCTTAAGTCTTTTTCCAGATGCCATTCATACACTCCTTGGTGACATCACCTAAAGCCCAAGCAAGGTTATTTTTTATTATTATTGATTTTTATTTTATTTTTTATTTATTTTTGCAATTTTTGAATTAATTTATTTTTGTTATAGATGTTTGTCCTCCCCCCACTGATCCCACCCCCTCCCCTTATTATTGATTTTTAGAGAGAGAAGACAGGAGAGGGGGAGAGAGAGAGAGAAACACTGATATGAGAGAGAAACATCAATCGGTTTCCTATTGCATGCACCCTGACTGGGGATCAAACTCACAACCTGGGCATGTGCCCTGACTGGGAATCACACCAGTGACCTTTCAGTGCACAGGATAATGCTTAACCAACTGAGCCACAGCAGCCAGGGCCCAAGTAACTTTTGGGGTTTTTTTTGCAGGCCACTTCTCTGCGTTGTTTTAAAAAAAAATTTTTTTTAATTGACGCTTTAGAGAGAGAGGAAGGGAGAAATAGAAACATCAATCGGCTGCCTCTTACATATCCCCGAATGGGGATCGAGCCTGCAACTTGGACATGTGCCCTGACCAGGAATCAAACCAGGACCTCTCAGTCCACGGGATGACACGCAATCCACTGAGTCACACTGGCCGGGCCCAAGCAAGGTTCTGGATGCAGAAAGAGATGTTGTAATCCTTCCAGAATTGCATGAATATAGTATAATAAATACACAAATCAGTAACACAGTTATTTGTATCATTATCAAGCATCATGTACTATATACAAGTATATGCTATACTTTTAGATTACTGGCAGCACAGATTTGTTTACACCAGCATCACTGTGAACACATAATGCAATGTGCTACATTATTCAGCTATGTCACTGGACAACAGGAATTTTTAGCTCCATTATAATCTTATGGGACCACCATCATATATGCAGTCCATCCTTGACCAAAGGATGCATCATTATGTGTGCATGCCTGCACTCAAACACAAACCCAGGAGTGTATATGGGTCTTACATGTAGAATGTATTAATTTTTATTTATTTTTTATCCTCACCCAAGGACATTTTTCCGTCTTTTGTTCAGATAGAGTAGGAGGGAGAGAGAGAGAAGCATCGATGTGAAAGGGACACATCAAGTGGCTGCCACCCGCACGACCCAACCAGGACCGGTGACAAACTGTAACCGAGGTATATGCCCTTAGTGGGAACTGAATCCAGGTCTTTCTGGACCGCAGGCTGATGCTTTAACCACTGAGCCAAACCAGCCAGGGCCAGAATGTATTAAATTGGATCATTCCTAACTAGCACCCAGGGCCCACCCTACCATCACTTGACTTACCTCAGTGAGGGGGTGTGCACAGACCAGCCAAAGTCAGCAATCTTCACCTCACCCCTGAACCCCAGCAGCAGGTTCTCTGGCTTAATATCCCTGTGAATCACCTTGTTCTCATGGCAATAGGCCAGAGCATCTGCCAACTCCTCCATTATCTGTGTGAGCAAAGAAAAAGCAGTCTGAAAAAAAGTGCCCTGACTGGGAATCAAACTCGCGATCTCTTGGTGCATGGGTCGACGCTCATCCACTGAGCCACACCGGCCAGGCTCCCCCATTTTATGCAGTCTGATAGGATAGATGAAGAAGACAGATCCTCCGTTTTGCCTTAGCACAGCAAGTCACTCAATACAGGATCTGTGCTGAGCCAATCAGATGATCTACCATAGGACTTCAGGCCTGAGGAAATAATACAAAAATAGAAGGAAAATGGGAAGATCATTCATTCTCACTGCAAGCTGACCCAACCATTCCTGCTGGGATGGTTGTTGCTGTATTTCCCCATCTGGAGCCCTCTAGAAATCTCGTTACCTACTTCTAAGCCAGGTTCCACTCATTTATACAGCAAACTCCCGCGTAGACTTTCAATGTTTCTCCACATAAAGCAGTACAGTTAGATTCTGTTGCTTACAATCAAAGAATCCAAACTTATACACACAACTTATTCATATTCTGGGGGTAATTTGGGTATTTGAATGTGAAATGTAAGCTATACAGTATATGTCATCATATAAAATTTATAGAATAAAATTCAGAGATAAAGAAAAAAGCAATCTTATGTATATATGCACAACCAATCGACATGGACATTAGGCTTGAGAAGGTAGGAGGGGGGTGGGAACAAGAAGGAGGGGTGTCAATGGGGAAAAAAAGGAGGACAACTGTAGTACTTACAACAATTAAAAAAAACAAAAAGAAAGAAAAAAGCAATCTGGATGTTCATGACAGCCACAAGCAATGATCCCCCTCACCAGCCCACAGTAAACTCATGGACCCCAAAGTCGCAGCCACGCCCCCCCCCCCCTCACCGTGGCTGTACGCTGCTCATCTATTGTGTGGCTCTTTTGCAACTCCTTGTAGAGCTCACCCCTTGGAGCATATTCTAGAATCAGGTACACACGACGCGCATCATGGAAGTAGTTGTACAGGCGTAGAATATTGGGATGTCTGGAGGAGAAATGGGGGAAGGGTCAGATTCCTCCCTGAGGCCCAACTTGTGATATTATTACAAGTGATTGGTCACACAAGAAGCAAACTGTGCTGAGACCAGAATAACAGCCCGATCTAGGAGTGCATGAGTGGAGAACAGGGAACAGGCATTTGGTGTGTGACACAGGGAGCTTTACATAGTGTAATAGTAATGAATTGAAGAGAAAAAAATCTTCAAAGTGAAAGCATGGACCTATTTGGGGGTAGTTTTGGCTGAAATGCTAGGTTCACATGTCAAAGATAAGAGAGGACACAGAGCCCTGGCCAGTTTGGCTCAGCGGTTAGAGCGTCGGCCTGCGGTCCGGAGAGACCCGGGTTCGGTTCCCGCTAAGGGCACGTACTTCGGTTGCAGTTTGTCCCCGGCCCTGGTTGGTCGTGCGGGTGGCAGCCACTCGATGTGTCCCTTCACGTCGATGTTTCTCTCTCTCTCTCCTTCCTCTCTCTCCCTCCCACTCTATCTGTACAAAAAAATGGAAAATATCCTCGGGTGAGGATAAAAAAAAAAAAAAAAAAAAGAGAGGACACAGAACAAGGGTAAAGAACCAGTGTGGGCCCTGGCAGGGTAGCTCAGTTACAGCAAACTAATTGGTCTTTCTCTCTCTCTCTCTCTCTCCTTCCTTTCTTTCTTCTTCCCTTCCTTTCTCTCTCTCTTAAACAACAACCAGTGTGGAACTGTCATGCAGAGACTACCCTTACTGTAGATGCGCCTGGATTTCAATTTCTCTGCGCAGCTGGTGTTCCATTCCTTCCTTCTCGAGCTGGGACTTGAAGAGGACTTTCAGAGCCACAATGAAATGGTTTTCCTTGAGCCGAGCCAGGTACACATTCCCAAATTTCCCCTTGCCCAGAGGACGCCCGATTTCAAAGTCATCAATTGTGAGGCTCCGGCTGACAGGAGAGGAAGAAAAGAGCCTTAATTTGGGAGTTAAGTGGAGGGAGAGTCAGGGACCTCGAGGGCTCTCCTCCTTTTCCATGCACCCTCCTCCCTCCGCCGCGTTTCCTTCTCCAGGGCCCAGGCAGGGGTGCGGGCACCAGCTCTCAGTCCCAAGAGCCGACACTCCACACGCACGGCTTGTTTTTCATCCCTTGGTCCCACTTCCTTTCTTCTCCCCGATACAAAGCCAAAGGCACTCACGCGGTGGGCACACTGGGCAGCGGTGGGCCCTCTGCAGCTGCTGGGAAAAAAAGCTATCAACGCTTTTCTTCTGCGCGCCCCCAACTCCCACAACCGACACCAGGCCTTTGCCCCCAACCCTTTCTGCGGTCCTGGTTCTTCTCTCTCTCACCTGCGAGCTGAGCATCGCCCGACTTCGCCCCACACTGTGGGACACTCATGAGGAGAGATGGTGGCGAGAGGACGCCTTCCTGAGCCCTGCGGAACGGGGTGTGCAGGTCCGGCTGACGGTGAAAAGGGGTCAGAGGAGGTAACACCCAGGCGGAGGCTTCCCCAGCCCCAACCTGCTCCCCTGGTGGCCTTGGGATGCCACCTGGAAGCCCTTCAACGACTCACCTGTGGTTCAGTAAACCTGCGGAGACCCTGACCAAGGGCTTTACAGTCGGCGCCCTGGCCCCATTGGTTGAGCGCGTAGTTCCTGACCGATTCCCATTGGTTTAAATTTCTGAGGCTTGGGCAGCGTGCCCTATACAAGAGACAGAAACGGGAGATTGATCCGGGAGATGGGGGCGGTACCAGGGCGCTGGGCCAATGACACGGCAGCGCGGAAACCAGAAGGAGGCGGGGCCTGGGGCGGTGGCGGGACACGCTGGGAGCTGAAAACGCAGACACTGAAGAAACGCCGGAAAGGGGCCCGAGTGGAAGAGCCTGTACATACTAAATACAAGCGAGTGAACGCATTCAGGAACTCAGAAACAGGACGCACATTTGCGTGACTCTACAGCGACCCCAGGAAGCTGCTGGAGTACCTGGTGCAGTTGGAAAACTCCAAAACCACGCGTGCTTCCCCAGTCCACCCCCACACCTACTTATTTTGGGGGGCGTCTACAGAAGTTTCAACATTTGAATTTGAATTCCTTTGGAGAGGCAACAGGATAAATTATTGGGGAATATAATTTATAAAGAAATGAACTCTCCCAACCCAGAAAACCTCTCCACAAAAATGTTTATTTTTGAATAAGCATGAAACCAGACCGTTGATGCGCATAACATTCAGTAACATTGAAAAGACAGAAATCTCACCCTTTCATAGAGCCAAGCAGCCACAACCTATTACGTTTTTCAAAATAACTCGTTCTGAAGAAACCATGGCAGCACCATGTTACACATAGTTCACCCAAAATTTACCTGGTAATTGGAGTAACTATCTACCCTTACTTTGGCTTTCTATAAAACAAACTTCTTGCCCTGGCTGGTTTGACTCAATGGTCACAACATCATCCAGTGGACTGACCAAAGGGTTGCAGGTTCCATTCCGGTCAAGGGCAGTACCTGGTTACAGGTTCAATCCCTGGCCTCCAGTATGGGAGGCAACCAAATCAATGTATCCTTCTCACATGGATGTTTCTCCCTCCGCCCCCCCCCCCCTTTCTAAAAATTAATGGAAAAAATCTCAGGTGAGGATTAACAACAAAAAGAACCTTGCCCTGGCCAGTTTTGCTCAGTGGTTAGAGCGTCCGCCTGCAAACCAGGGACCCGGGTTTGGTTCCAGCTAAGGGCATGTACCTGGGTTGCAGTTTGTCCCTGGCCCGGTTGGGGTCTTGTGGGTGGCAACCAGTCTATGTGTCACTCTCGCATCGATGTTTTTCTCTTTTTCTCCTTCTCTCCCTCCCGCTCTATCTGAAGATGAATGCAAAAAAAAACCCCCCCAAAAACCTTCATGTCCTTGCGAAACAGGGTCGTTTTGAACTTGGAGCAAGGTGCCCCCTGGAGTTAGCCTCCCACCCTTTCACAGAAACTGGAAGGGATGTGATCTCCTTTGTTGTCTTCATTTTAGAGATGGCCCCCAGGACTTTGAGAATGACATTCCTGGGTTGGGAGAGTTCGGGGATGTTTGAGCAAAGCAAGGCTAGTGTGACTAAAGTGGTACAAGTTGGATAAATGGAGACAAACTGTGTAGAACTTTGTCGCCCATTGTAAAGAGGTTGTAGTATGTAAAGCGTATTAAGTATACTTTGGATTGCCCTGGCCAGTGTGGCTCAGTTGGTTGGGTGCTGTCCTGTGCACCAAAACGTCACTGGTTTGATTCCCGGTCAGGGCACATACCTGGGTTACAGGTTCAATCCCTGTCGGGCACATATGGGAGGCAACTGATCGATGTTTCTCTCACATCAATCTCACTCTCTCTCAAAATTAATAAGCATGTCCTTAGGTGAGGATTAAAAAGAAAAAAAGCATGCCCTGAATACCTGTTGTTATAAGAAACTTACTTCAACCCTGGCCGGTTTGGCTCAGCGGTTAGAGCATTGGCCTGCAGTCCAGAGAGACCCAGGTTCGGTTCCCGCTAAGGGCGCGTACTTGGTTGCATTTTGTCCCCGGCCTTTGATGGGTTGTGCGGGTGGCAACAGCTCGATGTGTCCCTTTCATGTCGATGTTTCTCTCTCTCTCTCCCCCTCCCACTCTATCTGAACAAAAGATGGAGAAATGTCCTCGGGTGAGGATAAAAAAAAACCCTTCAAATTAATAATATAAATAAGGTTGAAAATACAATTTTAATACCAGATAAAGCATGCTTCACAAGCAAAGCAATGAACAGAAGTAAAATAAGACACTCCACAATGATAAAAGGGTTAATACACCAAGACGACATAGTGATCCTAAATGTGTATGCACCAAACGAGACAGTTTAGAAATACATGAAGTTAAAACTGCTAGTACAGAGGAACAGATAAATCCACAATTATACTGCAGTACTTCAATACCGCTCTTTCAGCTTTTCATAGGAATGTTAGACAAGAAAATCAGCAAGGACATGGAAAATCTGAATGACACCTCCAACAGAATGGGACAGACATTTATAGAAACCACACCCAATGAGAGCCGAACACATTCTTTTCAGGCAGCAATACAGAACATTCAAGAAGATAAACCAAATCGTGGGCCAAAAAAAAAAAAGACTTCGGCCCTGGCCGGTTTGGCTCAGCGGTGAGAGTGTTGGCCCATGGACTGGAGAGTCCCGGGTTTGGTTCCTGCTAAGGGCACATGCCTCGGCTGCAATTTGTCCCCAGCCCCAGTTCGGGTTGTGCGGATGGTGGCCACTTGATGTGTCTCTTTCACATGGATGTTTCTCTCTCTCTCTCTGGCTCCCTCTCTCCCTCCTGCTCTATCTGGAGATAAATGCAAAAAAAAGTCCCAGCGCTGGCCGGTTTGGCTCAGCGGTTAGAGCATTGGCCTGCGGTCCAGAGAGACCTGGGTTCAGTTCTCGCTAAGGGCATGTATCTTGGTTGCAGTTTGTCCCTGGCCCTGGTTGGGGTTGTGTGGGTGGCAGCCACTCGATGTGTACCTTTCATGTCGATGTTTCTCTCTCTCTCTCTTCCTCTCCCTCCCTCCCACGCTATCTGAACAAAACATGAAAAAATGTCCTCCGGTGAGGATTAAAAAAAAAAATCATAAAAAAAAAAAGTCCTCATGTGAGGATTAAAAAAAACGAACTTTAAATCAATAACCTCAGCACCAACCCCCCACCCCAAAATACAAATAGCAAAATACAACCAAAGCAAAGTAGAAGAAAGGATATAATAAAGCCTTGGCCAGTTTTGCTCAGCGGTTAGAGCACTGGTTTGAGCACTGGTTTGTGGACCAAAGGGTCGTGGGTTTGATTCCCAGTCAAGGGCATGTACCTGGGCAGCAGGTTCAATCCCCGGCCCTGGTCGGGGTTGTGTGGCAAGCAAGCAATTGATGTCTCTCCCTCACATCGATGTTTTGCTCTCTCTCTCCCTCTCTTCTGCTCTACCTAAAAATCAATGTAAAAATATCCTCTGGTGAGGATTAGCAACATCAAAAAGTATATAACAAAGATCAAAAGTAAAATTAAAAACAGAAAGGTAATAGGGGAAAATCAACAGTATAAAGTGCTGGTTTTTCAAAATGATCAATGAAATTGATAAATGTCTAAGAAGGTTGACATATTTCAAAAATCAGGAATAAAATGAGAACAAGTACAGATTCTGCTGCCATTAAAAAGATAAATTACTTCAACCAGGACTACAAACAAAATAGAAAATTTAGATGAAATGCAACAATTCCTTGAAAATGACAAACTATTCAATTTATCCAATATGAAATATATATTCTCAATTGTTCCATATCTACCCAAACCAGACAATGACAGTTTTTAAAAAGAAAAAAGAATGAGAACTACACAGTATCACTCAAGAAATTAGAAAACTTTTCCAACAAAATATATTCAAATTGAATGCTTTAATATGGTATATAAAAAGAATTATACTCCACAACCAAGTGGGGTTTATTGCAAGAATGCAAGGCTAATTCAATATTCAAAACTCAACATAATATCATAATATCAACAGGTTATAGAGGAAAAGTCAGATGATCATATCAATTGATAAAGATAAAGCATTTGACAAAATTCAGTACTTATTCATAATAACAAAAATCTCAGCAAATTAAGAGGGAAACTTTCTAAATTTGATGAGAAAACTATGAAAACTTACAGATATTGTACTTAATGATGAAAAACTGAATACCCCCCTCCCCCAAGTATCAGGACCAGTCAAGGATGTCCTTTCTTACTATACTACTCCTATTCAATATCATACTGTAAGTCCTAGCTAGTGCAATAGGAAAAAAAATAATAGTGCCCTGGCCAGTGGTTAGTGTCAGCCCTTGGACTGAGTCGCAGGTTTGATTCTGACCAAGGGCATGTACCTCAGTTGCGATTCATCCCTGGCCCTGGTCAGGGTCATGTGGGAGGCAACCTGTTGATGTCTCTTTCTCTCCCTCCCCCACATTCTATCTGAAGATAAATAGAAAGATATTTTCTGGTGAGGATTAAAAAAAAAAAAAAAAAAAAGAAATAATAGGTATACAAATTGGGAAGGGAGAAATAAAACTATTTGCAGCTGACATTTCTAGGTAGAAAATCTCAAGGCTTCTATCCAAAGAAATGGCTAATAAGTGAGTTCGGCAAGGTTGCAGGATACCAAAAAACTATTACATTTCTGTGTACTACCAAAGACTGTGTGGAAAATTAAAATTAAAAAATCAATGCCACTTACTATCACTCAAAAAAAATCTAGAAATGTATCCTAACAAAAATTTTCAGAACCTGTATACTGAAATTTATAAAATGCTAATGAAATAAATCAAGAATTACTTAAATAAATGTAGTGTATCATGTATTTGTTCATGATGCCGGTTCTCAAACTGACCTACAGTGCAAATCAATTTCTATCAAAATGAGAGTAAAATTTTTTTTAAGAACTAGGAAAAGCTAAGTCAATTTCAAATAATATAAACAGAAGAATCACTTTACTCAATTTTAAAATTTACAGTCTAGCTACAGAAATAAAACAATAAACTGGGATAAAGAGTTTTAGGTTTTACAACCACATAAAAATTATTTGTTTTACAGAAATCAAAGCCTTAATCTTTGTCTTAGTTGGTACAATAAAGAATTTCCATTCATATGTGTGTATCCTTCCATTCATATGTGTACCCTTATCTTCTTAAATACTCCCCCTTCAACTGTCTAAATTCTCCTGACAATGGAAAGCAATGAATATATACAAAACACATAAGGATCTAGGCCCTTCGCCCCACAAACAACATTCTCCTTGCCCCAAGTAAACTAGGTAATCCATGACAAAGTGCTGTAGGCTTAACAGAAAAGTCTCATTGCGTTTTCTAAGTTTCCTCCTTCTTTAAAAATAAAAATTCCTGAGATACAATGTAAACTAAGTAAAAAGATGGAGGTGGAGGTTTTCCTTGGTGCACAATATGGCTGGTCTCGCCCTCATAAATTCTCAGCTGCAGAATAAGGCTCTAGGCTGGGTCAATTTCTAAAATGTGTCTTCATGTGACAAGTAATGATCTGGACAAAAAGGTTTTCTCACAGTGAAGATGCTTGTGGGGTTTCTCTTTGGTATGTACAATCGGATGCTGTGGTAGATGTTTTCTCTGGCAAAAGATTTTCCTCAGTGTTTACATTAAAAAAGTCTTTCCCCAGCAGGAGTTCTCGGAGAGTGAGTGCAGTCTGCCCACTTGTGAAGGGTCTTTCCACTTGTGTTACACTGACAGGGTTTCTCCCAGAATGCATCCTTTGATGCTGAGTGAGAGATGAGCTGCGACTGAAGGCCTTTCCACACTCACTGCACTTATAGGGCTTCTCTCCAGTGTGGATAATGGCATGTCGAATGAGGTTAGTGCTCCAGCAAAAGGATTTCCCACACTCCATGCACTCATAGGGCTTCTCTCCACTGTGAATCCGCTGGTGCCTCGTGAGGCCTGACCTGCGGTTAAAGGCCTTCCCACACTCACTGCACTCATAGGGCTTCTCTCCAGTGTGGATGCTGAAGTGCCGAATGAGGTCTTTCCTGGTGCTAAAGGCTTTCCCACATTCTTTACACTCAAAAGGTTTTTCTCCAGTGTGGGCCCTCTTATGCAAGATAAACGTGGAGCAGTGAGTAAAGGCCCTACCACATTCGGTACACACAAAAGGCTTCTCTCCAGTGTGGATCCGCTGGTGCCTCTTGAGGTACGACCTGTGGTTGAAGGCCTTCCCACACTCGAGGCACTCAAAGGGCTTTTCCCCAGTGTGGATGACATAGTGGTGAATGAGGGCAGCACTCTCACAGAAGGCTTTCCCACACTCACTGCACTCATAGGGCTTCTCCCCAGTGTGAGTCTGCTGGTGCCACATGAGGTATGACTTGAGTTTGAATACTTTTCCACACTCGAAGCACTCATAGGGATTCTCACCACTGTGGACAATGTGATGTCGAAGAAATCCTGGCCTATGTCGAAAAACTTGCCCACATTCTTTGCACACAAAAGATTTTTCTCCAGTGTGTCTCCTTTTATGCAAGACAAAATTGGAGCGGTGGGTGAAGGCCTTTCCACATTCGTTGCACTTATAGGGCTTTTCTCCACTGTGAATCCGCTGATGTTGTGTAAGGTATGACTTGCGGTTGAAGGCCTTCCCACACTCCATGCACTCATAGGGCCTCTCCCCTGTGTGGATCATGTGGTGTTGAAGGAGGTGCGTGCTCTTAATAAACGTTTTCCCACACTCTGTACATTCATAGGGTTTCACTCCAGAGTGAATCTTTTCATGTCCCGCAAGAAGATGTTTCTTGTTAAAAACTTTCCCACATTCATTACATTTAAAGATATTTTCCTCTTCCTGAATCATGTGATCTTTACTTAATTCACGTAGGTCATGGTCAAGGAAACCACCTCCTGGAGGGGTTGGCTCCTGCGCAATCCTCGCACACTCACCATCAGCTGTCCCTAAGCCACCATGTTCAGGGCTTCCAGGGAGCTTCTCCCCTGGGGGGTCTATCCCTGGTCTCAAGTGGCCTTCCTGTAGGGAAACTTCCGATGGGCCATCCCAATCCTTGGTTTGGTCCACTTGGGAATTCCCTGGAATTTTTTGTGTTAGTTGTTCCTGGAATGAGAATCTCTCAGAGAGGGTTGGCTCACAAGTGGTAGGCTCTGTGCTCTTGAGCTTTTCTCTGTCACCTGAAAAAATCGAATACACAAAAAGGCCTGTTAGCAATGTCAACACAGAAGAAACAAAATCAGCACTTCAGTGAAAGACATGAAGATGAGAATAGTGCTTCTGGGTGTGCTATATTTTGCTACCTCTGAATCCCAGAAATGCAATCTCTTTCTGTTCTGGTCCCTGGACTGTTGACACCTAGAAGCCTGGCTGGATGATGAGAGGACAGAGTATCTGGAGTGGAGACACTGCCACAATTCCAGACTAGACATGGCTGTACAGAATAACAATGATGCTGTGTTCTGAGTCTCACATTGCTACATGAACACTTGGAAAGGGTATCTAATGCAGCCCCGATGGAAGACAGCAAATGTATAATGCAAAATTAACTACCCACAAAGAGAAGTATTATCTTTGTCCCACCTCTAAGGAAGTAACCTCTGAATTCTGGGTATTTCCAGAAAGACAGAAGTGTTTTGGTTATTCATGGAGGCTCCTGGAAACATATGTGATAGTTTATTAGGGGCCCCTAGATAGTTTATGGTAAGGAGATGACTCAGAGTAAGGTCTGGCTATATCAGAAAGACCAACCATGCAATTAGAAAGTTGGAGCTTTGCCTGGCCAGTGTGGCTCAGTGTTTGAGCACTGACTCATGCACCAAGAAGTCACCGGTTCAATTCCCGGTCAGGACACATGCCCAGATTGTGGGCCTGATCCCCAGTGGGGGCCATGCAGGAGGTAGCCAATCGATATTTTCTCTCATTGACGTTTCTCTCTCTCCCCCCACATCCTCTCTCTCTAAAATCAATAAAGAAAAGATATTTTAAAAAAAGAAATAAAATTGGAGCTTTGAGCCATGACACATCAGCTGGGCTCCTGGAAAGGAAAAGAGGGCTGGAGATTAAGTCCCACTAGCAAAGACTCAGTGACTTCTCAATGAAAATCTGTATACTGAAGGCTCCAGTGAGTTTCCTGGGTGGGCAATCCTCTGTGCTCACACTGTCACACATTGATATCAGGAGGTAAGGAATACTGAGGACATGGAATCTTTGTATTAGGAACACTTACAGCCCCACATTCCTCACCTCTTCTAATCTGCATCCTTTTTAAAAAAAATATGTCTTTATTGATTTTTTAGAGAGTGAGGTAGAAACATCGATGTGAGAGAGAAACATCAATCAGCTGCCTGTGCCCTGAATGGGAATAGAACCAGGACCTCTCAGTCCATGAGACCATGCTCTATCCACAGAGCCACACCAGCTAAACTAATCTGTATCCTTTAAAAGATAATAGTGAATATAGTGGGTTTTAGGGAGTTTTCTGAGTCTTTCTAACCAATCATCAAACTTGAGGGTGGTTTGGGGAAATCCCTGAATTTGTAGCTAGTGTCAGAAAAACTTGGCAGACATGGCAGTCTTGAGTTCTGTGTTCTTCACCCTTAGTTTGGCTAATGCTGTGGAAGAAAAATCAGGGTTTTTCAATGGGAGGTGCCCATGATATGAGTCCAACTGGCACCATAACAGCTTCCACAAAGAGAAAGTGGGAAGGGCACTGCAGAGCATGAGTGGATGGTGTTGAGGAGAAGCCTGGGACGATGAGGATTCCAGGAATACAGTGGAACACAGTCTGGTATGCCTGAGGAACAGTTTGGTGATGAATGGCAAAAGACACCTGATCCATATGGAGAAAATTACAATGTTAAAGACAAGGTTTATCAGTAAAAGATCTGATCATAAAAAACCAACAATGCTATCCAAGTGAATATATAAATTCAATACAATTCCCTATCAAGTGCCAACTGAGTTACCACAGAACCTGATGGTCTGGCTGTGGATTTGCATGAAAGACCAGAGTAAGAATAGGAGTATGAGGAGAAGGACACTTACCTCATGAGATACTACTACTAGGAAATTATAGATTTTAAGACCTGGTAGTACTGGCACAGAGAGAAGACAAACAGGCGTTGAAAAGAGAAGAGAGCTCAGGAAATACACTCACAATATACAGGGCTTTGCAGGAGGCAGGGGAGCTGAGTGGTAAAAGCAGAGAATATATAATAAAAGGAGATGGAAAAATTGGTGACATGTGGAAATGACAAAACTGGTTACACTACCTCAGATGAAAGAGTTAAATATCGAATGCCAAGTTTTAAAACTTCTAAAATAAAATAAGAGTATCTTTTAATACTGGGGGGGTACAACCAAGATTTTCATACAAGATAAAAAAAATTATTAATCATACAAGAAATGTCATTAAATTAGACTACACTAAAATATGATCCTGTAGGCAACAAGGTATATTTTAAAGAGAGTGAAAAGACAAAATTAAAAAATAGGAAATTATGTCTGCAGCATCTAGATATAAGTATCTAGAATGTACTTAGAAACCCTGTAAGTCAAAAAGCAAGCAAGGTAATAGAAAAACAGGCATTTACTATGAAAATGGCATTTCAAAGAGGAAACACAAACTGGCCAACAATCACATGAGAAGGTGCTAAAGAAAGTGAGACACAATTGTGTGTCCACTTGATAAGCAAAAAGTAAGGAGTCTCAGAATAGCAAATACCAGTCAAGACATGATCAATGGAAACTCTACTGTTTCCTGGGAGAAGTGTAAACTGGTATAGAGTGTTTAAATTTTTTTAAATTGATTTTAGAGAGGGAGAGGGAACGAGAGATAGAAACATTGATGAGAAAGAACATCAACTGGCCACCTCCTGCATACCTCCAATGGGGACCTGGAATCAGGCCCCCAACCTGGGCATGTGCCCTGATCAGGAATCGAACCAGCAACCTCTCTCAACCACTGCACCACACCGGACAGGCTGGTATAGACTTTTTAGAAAACACTGGCCACTGTTGTGTAAAATTAAAATCTGCATAGCCTATAACCCAAGCATTTACTCTAAGAAACGTCAAAGACACTCAAACCAGGACGAGGTGATCTATACTCATAAGTGGAACAACAAATTGACGTGTCTGTCCGTCTCTCTCTCCCTCTCTAAAAACAAAGACAAACAACAAAAAAAGATGCAAAAAAAAATGAAATGCCCCAGAGAGTAGATGAATACAATGTGAGACAAGCATTATTTGTTATTTTCTTCAACTATAAGGACCTTGAGCATATTTTTTTTTAAAATATGTTTTTATTGATTTGAGAGAAAGAGGAAGGCAGAGGGAGAAACATTTATCCGAGAGAGAAATATCGATCGGATGCCTCCCCTATGCACCTTGATCAAGGACCAAACCTACGACCCAGGCATGTGCCCTGCCTGGGAATCAAACTAGTGACCTTTCAGTGCACAGGACAATGCTCAACCCACTGAGACCCACACCAGCTAGGGCACCTTAAGCATATTTTTCTGTTGAGTAGAGAAAGGATGAAGTTACCAAAAGAAAAAGGATGAAATTACCAAAAGAGAAAAAAAAACAACTACTGCACACAAGTAAAGGATACAAACAAAGGAAGAATTTCCATGAAGAGGTGTGATCTAGAATTGTTCAGGAATTGTCTGTGGTTGGGGGCAAGACCTCTCCCACCAGGAGGAAGAAGCTGCACATGCGAGTGGGAGGGGTGAGGAGCAAGCAATGGACGGAGGCTGACTTTGTCTTTCAACGGGAAACCCTGCTAACACACTGGTGGCCACATGCTGAGACGTCTGTGGCTAGGGAAGTGGTCACTGTTTAGAACACAGTCTGAGCACCTGGGCAGCTCATGCAGGACACAGAGCTGACCCGGAGCACCAGCAGATGGAGACCAGTTAGGAGACTATTAGCATCCCCGAGGGCAAAGATGAAGAGAGTCTGAACTTGACTGTGGGATAGATCTGAAAGAAGTGCTGAATCGATGGGTTCAGGAGACGGATATGATGAAAAATGAACAGGACCAGGATGGCTTGGCGTAGGGATTGAAGGCAGTAGAGGGGTGAGTTATTCTCTAAGGCTACATCTAGTCTCTCACCTGCACAATGGCAGCACCACTTGCTGAAGCTGGGGGTGTGAGGGGAGTGGGCAATGTCACGGGTTCCTTGCAAGGCACTTTGGCTTTGGAAGCCTTTGAGACTTTCAAGTGGAGATGTGAGACTGAGGAGAGGGCAGAAGGCTTGGAACAGACTGAGGGGCTGTCAAAGGGGCTGCAGACACGCGCTCTCAGGCTGGCTGAGCAGCCCAAGGGACTAACAGAGGGTACAGAAATGACTACAGTGGCATGAAGCTTCATACGTGACATCCCAGTGCCCTCTGTAGCTCACATGTGGGACAGAGAAGTTCAGTGTCACCCTGAGATGTTACTAAACAGGAGGTATAGAAACAAGGCAGTGCCTATGTTTCTGATTGACACTCAGAGGATGAGGACAGAGTAAATACAGAGAAAGGAAGATAGAAACATCGATGGACTGCCTCCTGCATGCCCCCTACTGGGGATCAAGCCTGAAACCTGGGCATGTGCCCTGACCGGAAATCAAACTGGCACCTGTCAGTCCATGGGACAGCGCTCAATCCACTGAGCCACAAAGACACAATGGGATCATGATACTTTCACTATGGCAACAGAGCTGGTGATCAGCAAGCCAGGCTTTGAGGCCCAGACAGACCTTAGCTTGTACACCTCTGTCCTCCATGAGGTCAGAGGGCCCACAAGTCAAAGGGGTCCATGACTTTCAAACCACCAGACAGGCCACAATAAGAGTCTTCCCCAGGGATCCATAGACAGTGGTCTCCTGAACGTCTCAAGGGTGCAGGGTCTTCCATTTGCCCACAGCTTGGCTCCTACCTGGACAAGTGATTTGAGAGAGGTCTTTCTTCACCATCCTATGCTCCAGCTGGTAGATCAGCTCAGGTCTGGGGATAGGACACCCTGTTCATGCAGAAAGAAAGAAGACATAAGAAAACCAAAAAGTTATTAATTAAAAATTTATAAACCCGGCCAGTGTGACTCAGTGGTTGAGCCTTGACACATGCATCAAAAGGTCACCAGTTCAATTCCCGATCAGGACACATGTCCAGGTTGTGGGCCCAATCCCCAGTGGGGGGCATGCAGGAGGTGGCCAATTGAAGTTCTCTCTCATCAATGTTTCTGTCCCTCCCTCCCTCTCTTTCTAAATATCAATCAATAAAAAAAAATTATAAGCCCTCACCAGGTAGCTCAGTTGGTGAGAGCATCATCCTGATATGCCAAGGTTGCAGGTTTGATCCCTGGTCAGGGTACATACAAGAATCAACCAATAAATGCATAAATAAATAGAATAACAAACTGATGTTTCTTTCTAATTTATTTTTACTTTTACTTTTGAGAGAGAGAGGGAGAGAGAAGGAAAAATTGATGTGAGAGAGAAACATTAATTGGCTGCCTCCTGCACACAAGCCCACAACCCTGGCATGTGCCCTGACTGGGAAGCAAGCAGGGATCTCAGTTCAGAGGAAGACACTCAATCTACTGAACCATACCGATCGGGAGATGTTTCTTTCCTTCTCTCCCCCCAACCCCATCCCGTTCCTCTCTCTCTCAAATCAGTCAATAAATAAAAATTTATATAACAATTACATATAACGTAAGTATAAAAAACATATATGCTAAAAACTTTATATTAGAGTAACAGGGCACTGATTGGCTTTTCTGCCTCTATAACATAAGTTCTAAATTAACTTTAGAATTTGCTAAAATGTACCAATTGAAAAATTTCATGAACTTAATACTGGGACTCAAATCTAAGTTATAGTTGAGGGGGGTTCCAATAAATTTAAACATTGTACTCCCCAATCTTAAAAGGCAACTAAACAGTCCGGCCAGTGTGGCTCAGTGGTTGAGCGTTGACCCATGCATTAAAGAGGTCGCCATTTCAATTCCCGATCAGGGCACATGCCCAGGTTGTGGGCCAAATCCCCGGTCGGGGACATGCAGGAGGCGGCTAATTGATGTTCTCTCTCATTGATGTTTCTATCTCTCTCTCCCTCTCCCTTCCTCTCTCTGTAAAATTAAAAAAAAATTTTTTTTAATTTAAAAAGCAACTAAATAGGAAAAAAGGTATATGTCACTTTAACTGTAGCCTTGCCTAAATTTCCCAGTTGTAGTACCCATTGCCCCCAAATATCCCATATTGGGTACAGATGCTCTGACAAAATACATTATTAAAATAAAATTTTGGCACCTATAAACTGGAAAAATGAGACCCCACAAACCCCACGATAGTTAATATGGCCCAATGTAAGTTGAAAAGTGCCTTTGGGGAGTAAAACTTATTATATAAAACCTAAATAGTAAAGGGGTGATTATCCTCTCACTGACCCATCTAACAGCCCAGGTGTACCTAAAAATAATAAAAGGCAACACACTGTGGTCTCATTCACCAGGGTCTCTATTATGGAATGAATTGTGCCCCCTAAATTTCATGTTAAGCCCCAACCCCAATGTGATTGTACCTGCAGACAGGGCCTTTGAGGAGGTTAAATGAGGTCACAGGGTGGGGCCCTAGTCTGGTAGGACTGGTGTCCTTATAAGAGGAAAAAGATGGCCTCTTCCAGCCACAAAGGAAAGGCCAGGTGAGGACACAGCAAAAAGGCAACCAGGAAGAGAGTGTCTCCAGAAACAGGTTTGCTGGCACCTTGATCTAGGACTGCCAGTCTCCAGAATTGTATGAACATAAACAAATGTCTGTTGTTTAAGCCACAAAGTAATGGCTGCTCAAGCTGACTAATACAGTCCACACACCCAGTATCCAATATTAGTAAAATTACCAACAGTATCCAATCAGCAGCCAGCAATTATTTGGCATTTAAGATTTTGCTGATATGCCCTCTTCAGTGTCTATTTCAACAACCTCTCAGCAATGTCTGAAGGGAAACAATCATCCTTTTCCAGGTTACCCCTGGGGCAGCTCAACAGCTCTGCTATTGCACACGACCCTGGCAATACTGCACAGACCTTCCTCCTGGAACACAGACAGGACGCTACAATGATGACAACCTTGTCCAAGGTAACTTTGAGCCTAACATCTTTTTTTAATCCTCACCTGAGGACATTTTTTTCCATTTTTTGTTCAGATAGAATGGGAGGGAGAGAGAGGAAGAAAGATAGAGAAACATCGACGTGAAAGGAATACATCGAGCCCTGGCCAGTTTTGCTCAGTCGTTAGAGCGTCAGCCTGTGGTCCAGAGAGACCCAGGTTCAGTTCCTGCTAAGGGCACGTACCTCGGTTGCAGTTTGTCCCTGGCCCTGGTTGGTCGTGCGGGTGGCAGCCACTTGATGTGTCCTTTTCACATCGATGTTTCTCTCTCTCTCTTCCTCTCTCTCTATCTGAACAAAAAAAATGGGAAAATGTCCTCGAATGAGGATAAAAAAACAAAACAAAAACACCCTCATGTCCTGGCCAGTTTGGCTCAGCAGTTAGAGCGTCGGCCTGTGGACTGAAGAGTCCCAGGTTCGGTTCCCACTAAGGACACATACCTCGGTTGCAGTTTGCCCTGGCCACGGTTGGGGTCGTGTGGGTGGCAACCACTCAATGTGTCTCTCTCTCTCTCTTCCTCCCCCTCTCCCTTCCGCTCTATCTGAAGATAAGTGCAAAAAAAAAAAACAAAAAACCCAAAACATATCCTCAGGTAAGGATTAAAAAATATAAGTAAACACACACACACACATACACTGATTTGCCCTGGCTGGTTTGGCTCAGCCGTAGAGCATTGGCGTGTGGGTCTGATTTCCGGTTAAGGGCATGTACCTGGGTTGCAGGTTTGATCCTCGACCCAGATCAGGGTCGATGTTTCTCTCTCTCTGTCTCTCTCCCCCTCTCTCTCTTCCATTCTATCTAACAGGTGAGGATTAACAAACAACAACAAATATGTTAAAAATACTGTTAAACAGTCACTCCCATTAGTGCCCTCACAGCCTCCTCTACTGCAGAGGCACTGACAACCTCTTCTGCCTCCTGGAGTCTGAGCCACTATGACAGCCTAGGTTGTCCAAAGGCTTCTAATGAAAGAAACCATCCCCATCAGCCTCTTACTAGACACCATCAGAACAGAGACCAACTATATACACTAAACTTTCCTGAAAAGAGAGGCTCTCACTTACCCCAAGCCTCTGAGCCTCCACAGCTGGGTGCCCATTATGCTTTGGGTCACAAGGTTGGCAGAGCTCCCCAGGCCTTGAGACACAACGGAACCCAACCTGGGCCCTCTGGTATATTCCACCTACAGGAAGGGTAGCCTTCCCTCTGCTTAGCCCCTTGTCAGATGCCACAGTGCTGAAAGTCACCTCTCCCTCAGAGCCCCTGGCTACCTGGGGAGCCCCTGAGATTAACTTAGTGAACAGCAATGCAAGCTCATGGACTATAAGACATTACCAGCCATCACAGAGATGGAGCTCAGTGAGTTGTACTGCTTTCAATCTTTAGCCAGAATGTCCTAGATTAAAAATAAAAATACCTTTTGTTTCCTTATAAAAAGCCCCTTTCCACCACACCAGAGTTCTCGTTAAGATGATTTTTGGAAAGCCCCTAAGGTGACTGGATACCAGGGGAACCAACCACCAGATGAGATGATTAGAACATCAGCCCCACCCCTCACCTTGATGGAGGGGACAGGGTTGGAGATTGAGTTCAATCCCCAATGGCCAATGAGGAGGCTTCCACAAAAAACCCTAACTGAAGTGGCTTGCTGGTGAGCACACTGAGTCACCCCTATAACTGAAATCCTGTAGGTACAAATCAACAGAGTGGGGATGCTGTGGGAATTAAATGAGTGGACCATGAACAGTGCTGAGGGGAACCTGAGCTCTTCCTAAATGTGAGTTTTCTCACATTTCTTCAAAAAAGGAATCCTGGCCCTGGCTGGTGTGGCTCAGCAGGTTGGAGCATCATCTGGTGAACTGCAAGGTCATGCATGGGTTTGATTCCAGGTCAGGGCACATACCCAGGTTTCGGGTTCAATCCCCAGTTGGGATGCATATGGGAGGAAACTGATCGATAATTTTCTCTTACAACGATGTTTCTCTCTCTTGGGTGAAGATTTTAAAAAAAGGAAGCAAGCAGTGGCAGGCGGGCGCATGGCCAACCGGCGCGATGAGTGGGGCCAAGGCAGCGCTGGGGACAGTGGGACGCAGCAAGTGGACGGGTTGCCCCTGCTGCCCAAGAGCTTGAGTGGGCTGCTGCACTCAGTGCACTGGCACTGCTTCACAAGGAGATGGTCAGCCTCCGACAGCTGGACATGTCCTTGCTCTGCCAGCTGTACAGCCTCTACGAGTCCATTCAGGAATAAAAGGGAGCCTGCCAGGCAGCATCCAGCCCGGACTGCACTTATGCCCTGGAGAATGGCTTCTTCGATGAGGAGGAGGAATATTTCCAGGAGCAGAGCTCCGTCCAGGATGGGAGGGACCCGTCCCTGTCCGCCTCCTCCCTCTCCAGCAGAGGCTGGATTCTGGATTCCATCTAGACTCTAGAGGGTCTCCAGAAGGAGGCGCTCACTCCTGGACACGCAGCCAGCACTTGCTTCTCCTACAAGAAGGCGCCTCTGCTCCTCCTTGGGGGCAGTTCCCAGGCCCGTGGGACCAGTGCGCCAGTTGTGTAGGCAGGGAGCTCTCCACGGACTCCTGGTGGTGGTCTGTTTTGATGGCCGAATTCCTGCTTTGGTGATTTAGAGGTGCTCAGCAGTATCCTTGATACCGTGTACCCAGGCACTCATGCCAGGACTCAGAATGAGAATATGACAAGAGGACCCCCGAGAAGATCCTCATGGGTGTTTCCTGCGAAACATCTTCTAGCAAGTTGCTTCCTGACAGGTGGTAGATGGGCTTGCCTCCAGTTTGCGATGTATGGAACATCTCCCTGCTCCCTTCCTTTAGCAACCTTTTTTATTTTAATCCTTACCCGAGGACATTTTTCTACTTTTTGTTCAGAGAGAGTGGGTGGGGAAAGAGAGGAAGAGAGAGAGAAACATCGATGTGAAAGGGACACATTGAGTGGCTGCCACCCGCACGACCCAACCAGGGCCGAGACGAACTGCAACCAAGGTATATGCCCTTAGCGGGAACCGAACCCGAGACCGCCGGCTGACGCTCTAACCGCTGAGCCAAACTGGCCAGGGCTTGGCAACCTTTTTTTGCTGTTTTATGAGCTTTTCGAGCTTCCAGATTGAGCTTTATTTATTTGTAAGCTGCATTACTGTCTGGATGACTCAGTGAAAGCTTTTTACTAAAAAAGTAAACATTTCGGGTCACACAAAATAAAAACACAAGCAAACAAACAAAAGGAATCCTGCATCATTCTGGGAAATGGGAAACCCAGAGTCACTTTCCTTGATAGCAGGTGACTGTGAAAATTCAGCAATGAAATCAAAACCATGGTAAGTCCCAGGGAGGTCATGCTGCAGCCAGCACAGGGCTGCAAGCCTGAGGCTACTCTGTCTGTTGAAAAGGCAAAAGTAGCATCTGTTTCAGGGTAGAGATGCATTAGGTGTGTAACATTCAGCACTAAACCCAGGCTTTCCATCAAAAACAATAAGGAAATAAGAAGAAACAAGGGCTAGACCTTCCTCCGGGTGCTTGTTGATGCCAGCTAATCAAGTGTCCTCGCACTCTCTGGAACAGGGTTTGCCAACCTGGCAGACTATTTCAGTCAAGAAAATGCTCTGACAAGAGGCGGGGACAAATCTGTCCTGCACATTATGAGGATGTTTCGTGCATTCCTGGCTCCACCCACTGATGTCAGTGGTATGCACACCCCAGCTGTTAACAACCAAAAACATCTCCAGATATTGCTGAGTGTCTCTGGGAAGCACAATCATCCTGAGGTGAGAAACACTGGTTTAGAAGGTCATAAGTAGAATGACAAAAAGTGAGATTAGGAAGATCCCCTATTAGGCCTTAGTCTGGACACAGTACTGAGGTGGTGGGGCCTGTGCTGCTGTATGAAAAGGTTGGAGTGCCCAACACTCTGCAGGCAGACAGAACAGCAAGCCCACATCAAGTGTGCCTTGGGATGAGCTGGAAGCCAGCCCAGCTGGAGCAGAGTGAGCTCAGAAAAGCTTGGGGCGGGGGGGAGCACAGGGGGCCAGACAGAGGACCCTTTATTTGAAAAACTTTCTTTACAAAATACTTAATCTACCGAACTTTTCTAATTTTGCCTTATTTCTTACTCACACAAAACATAATTCCAGTTCTGTAAAAACAGGCATGCCTTATGCTAAGCCCTGGATTTTCAGCCCTCCTTTACCTCGAGCTGAGTGGTCTACAGAAATCATCTTCAGAGGACCACTTAAGCTGGTTTTTCTTTTTTTTTTTTTTTTTTTTTTTTTTTTTTTTAAATCCTCATCCGAGGACATTTTTCCATTTTTTGCACAGACAGAGTGGGAGGGAGAGAGAGGAAGAGAGAGAGAGGGAAACATCGATGTGAAAGGGACACATCGAGTGGCTGCCACCCGCACGACCAACCAGGGCCGGGGACAAACTGCAACCGAGGTACATGCCCTTAGCGGGAACCGAACCCGGGTCTCTCCGGACCGCAGGCGGATGCTCTAACCGCTGAGCCAAACCGGCCAGGGCAAGCTGGTTTTTCTTAACCCTGGCACTCTTGACATGTGGGCTGAACAATTCCTTTTTAAAAACATATATATTTTTTATTGTTTTTAGAGAGAGAAAAAGGGAAAGGAAGCGAGACAGAAACATCAATGAGAGGGAACATCAATTGGCCACTTCCTACATGCCCCCCAACCGGGGATCGGGCCCACAACCTGGACATGTGCCCTGACTGGGAATCGAACCGGTGACCTCTTGATGTATGGGTCAAAGCTCAACCACTGGGCCACACTGGCCAGGCTGGACAATTCTTTGTTGAAGGCACTGTCTCATCCACTGCAGGATGTAGTAGCATCTCTAGACTCTGCCCAACAGATGCCAGTACCACCCATACCTCAGCTGTGACAATCAGAAGTGGCCACAGACACTGCCAAATGTTTCCTGGGGGACACAATTGCCAACTGTTAAGCACCGGGGACTTAGGAAGTAAGAGACCTTCGTTAAGATACAACAGCATAAAGAAAGCCCATAACCAAAATCTGTGTTTAGAACGATACCTAGTGGCAAGGAGGGCAAAGGCCTCCTGGGGACCTGCCCGATTCACCCTCTTTTGGGAGAACATCCTATCACTCACAGCTCTGACAACTGGCCTGTAGGGGACACTTGAGCCAACCAGGCTCATTAAGTCAGATCCCTCTCCAGAATGTGAAATGAGAACCTCAGA
This sequence comes from Molossus molossus, assembly GCF_014108415.1. NCBI lineage: Eukaryota > Metazoa > Chordata > Mammalia > Chiroptera > Molossidae > Molossus > Molossus molossus. Next base: position 1,317,899 of record NW_023425357.1, read on the forward strand.
CAGAGGCCAGTCAGTGCTGGGCACAGAGGTGAGAGCTCCAGGGACGTATGGGTTCAGGTGGCAATTGCTACTTTAAGGAGGCCCCAGAGAGCCCAGCAGCAAAGAAAGAGAAACAATATAAACATGCAAAAAAGTAGAGACAAGGAATATGGGAGCCACAGAGAGCAAGGACTGAGGTGGCCAGTCCTGTCACAAAATCACTGAGGAGAAGCAGCCGTTCTGAAGAGTGTGACATGAACAAATCCAGAGAGAGAAGCCAGGACAAGAGACCCAGGAGCCAGGGCATAATCCTGGTGGTTCTCAGTCCCAATATCAGTCCTTCCAGGGCCCAACTGGACATCCTGTCTTTGGGTTCTACACAATGACCTCGTTTCCTTCCACCACTTTCTAGGAACCAGAGGAAACCTGTTTCTTACTCAAGAGACACATGGAAACTAGGCCAGAAAAGGCAAGTCTAGAAAATGACTGAGGCTGTGGAAAGAAGGAACTAGGGCTCCTGCATAAAGAAAGCCCATAACCAAAACCTGTGTTTAGAACAATACCTAGTGGCAAGGAGGGCAAAGAGACCTTCTCCATCAGCCAGGTCTGGAGCCATATGGTGGAATAAGAAAGTGGCAGATGTCCCCACGGCAGTGGAGAGAACTTACCCAGAGACACCAGGAGCCTGCAGTTTTCCAGCATCACCTCCTGGTACAGCGTCCTCTGGGCAGGGTCCAGCTGTCCCCACTCCTCCTGGGTGAAAGTCACGGCCACATCCTCAAAAGTCACAGACACCTGAACAGTCAAATATAGGTTGTAGAGTTAGTTGGCTGGCCTTGGAGCTGTTGGATGAGAGCCTCAGAAAGAATGATCATCTGTGTCATGGCAAAGCTGCAGACATCAAGGCCCAAAGCACCAAGCATCCCCTGAGGGCAGAGCTCTGTGCTGGGCTCAAGGAGGAGTGAGCAGTACTTTGAACATAATACAATAGTGTAGAAGAGAAGCCTCCTATGCAGTAGCCACTGTAAACTGACATAAAACAATGAAAATGACATGTGGATTGTGAGATGCAGACAAGGGCTCCAGGACGTCGGGGGAAGGTTGAAATAATGACAATGAAACCAATAATGGTATCAACAGATGTACCTGAGCTCCTGCAACTGCATGCCCCAAGCTGAGAACGCTACTTCCTGATTAAAGGGACCAAAAGTCCCCAGTTTGTCTCCTGTGGTTTGCATCCAAACCCTTAAAGCCTGACAGCTGCAAGCTGTGTTACCTTGGAGACATCACTTCGTTTCTCTGAGTCTGTTTCGGGATCAGTAACAATTCCCACTTCCCCAATCACATTTGTGACAGAAGTTATGCAGCACTCAGTGTGCTTTGGGATTTTTATTAACTCTCCCACAGCTCCTGAGGTAAACATGTCATCACTTCTGTGCCGCAGTCAGTGACCCCAGGGCTGAGGAAGTTCCACCGATTCCCCCAGAGTTTTAGGTCTACAGACCAAAGGCAATACTTGAACACAGGTTACTTCCACGGGGTCTAACAGAGTAACCTGAAGCTCCTCCACTATCAATGTGAATACGCAGTAAGGAGGCTGTGAAGCCTTTACACTCATTTTTGCTGTGAAACCCATTTCTGCCACCCTTAAAACTCTACCTGTAAGCAAGGACAGAGGAGCTAAGCCTCAGCACAGACTGCAGGAGAAACACCAGAAGGAGTGAAACCTACCCGGGCTATGTCCAGGCCTGGAGCAGCTCCCCACACATCCCCTGAATCTCCTGACTCCCAGGGGAGATCCCCCAAAGAATCATTAGCCTCTTTCCCTTCCTGAATCCTGACAGCAATGATCCCGGAAGCCAGGACATTTCAGGCCCAAAGAGTGCGAATGGCGAAGCATTAAGTTGGACTCACTAGGGCCTGTTGTGGCTGAGAATGGGTGACACCCAGCTAAAGACCATCCACTGTCAGCCTCCCAGACGTGTCTCGGCAGCTGAGGGAACCAGGGCACCCCTGACCCCGGGGCCTCCTTAAACAACCCATACACCTAGCCTTTGTCCGTGCACTTGTGCTTGGAAATCCCAGTTTCTCTCTGGCCCCAATGCCCAATGTCACCTGCTGGAGGAGGACAGGTGAGCAAGGGTGGATCCCTGGAGGACGCGGTGGGGGTTAGGATTCATAACAGGAGCCCTCGGGGAGATATCATCCATTCTTTCAGCACCTCAGGGACCCTCTGTCAGATACCCAACACCATTCAGGACCGGGGACCAATTAAGTGTCCGCCCAGGTCCATCTGCCAAAACACACGGCACCTGCCAAGTCAAAGCCGGCGGATGTCCCGGCTCCCAGCCCCGTCAGTTCCGAAATCACCGTCCGCTCACCTGCGTGTGGCGGATCGGCGACGCCGCCGCCGCCATCGTGCGCCCCTGGGGTTCGAGCGAGGCCAGGACAGGCGAGCACCCCAGTGTCCTCGTTGCACAGGGCACCGCCCTCGGCGATGGCCCGAGTGAAGGGCGGGCGCACAGGCCCCGGGAAGGCCGCGGCCCAGCCGTTGACCAGAGGACGCACCCGCAGTGGGGAGTCACGGCCGGGGCGCAGGCGCGGAGATGGGCCCTCTCCGCCAACCCTGCTCGGGAAGGAGAGCCGACAAGGAGCCTGAGGCGAAGCCCTGACCGCGCTCTCAACTCCTCAGATGCGTCCGGGACCGAGCCGCAGAGGCAAATGGCGTCGGCTGAGGAAAACCCGGAAGTCCCGCCCACGTACACGGGCTGCCGGAAATACTCCTGCCCTAGGCCGTCATTGGCCAGCGCCACGCTCCAACGCACAATGCACAGCCTTCTGGGTAATGTAGTCCCCCACTCCCGCTTGTCGCCAACGACGCGAGTTGCGCCCTAACCAGAAAGTCATTCTTATAGTAGAAGGCGCACGAACTACCGGAACTGAGGAGAAATCGAGGCTCTGGAGGCAGAGAAGTTCGCCCATTTGGGCAAGTGTGAAAGCGCGGGGCCGGGCCTTGAGCTCGCCTGCTGACTGCCCCACTCCCGTTACCTCCTTCCCAGATTCTGTTCTGGAATGACAAATAAAAAGTAGCTTCGAAACCCTCCGGAGGACGACGCCGGAAGTCCCGCCTCCAAATGTTGCCCACGTTGCGCCCTCGCCTGGGATTTGTTTGGACCAGAACCTCCTTCAGGTGATGCATGAACTTCTGACCCACGCATCTGAGCCCAAATCACCCGAAGAATGAATGGGTTTGCCACCCCCCTGAGATAGGGAGGCCCGAGTGGAGGAGGCCTGGAAGAAAATTCAGGACTCCCGTCTCCAGCGTGGTCGATTTGAAATGTCTGAATCTACAAAGTGCCTGTTAAGTAAGCATGTCAACCCATGACACTGTTGGGGAAGAGTTGGAGCCTGGATATATAAATTTGGGAGTTATCTTAAACTGTTATTTCAAGTCATGACACTAGGTGAGTCCGTCAAGGAAATGAGTGTAGACTGGAGAGGAGAATGGACAGAGCATGAACCCTGGACCAACCCGACTTCGTTAAGTGGTTGATGACAAGAAACCAACAAACTCGTGTTAGGAGTTCTAACATCACCCAGAGGTATATTATGCAATCTTCGAAGTTACCATTGGTTTTTTTGGTTTTTTGGTTTTAATAACTGGAGCGGGAAGAATAAAAAGCAACTCTCATGATTTGAAGATGCATATGGATTGAGAAATGGAATCAGGTGGTGCAGAAAATGCCCTTAAGAGACTTTACTTTTTTAAGATGTGAGAGAAGTATAATGACAGGATGTTAATTAGGTCAAGGAATGAAAAAAAGGGGGGGCGATGAAGAGTATCAATCAGAGTTTTGCAAGAAGTACTAGAATATTTTATAAATATACATGTATGTATACATAAGTGTATATGCATATATATAGACATGTATGTGTAGTATGTATGTAAGAGATTTATTTAAAGGAATCAGCTTATGATTGTGGGCCTGGCAAGTCCAAATCCAGAGAACAGGATGGAAATTCTTCAGCTGGAGCTAATACTGCAGTCTGGAGGCTGAATTTCTCCCTCAGGGTACCCTTATTTTCTTAAGGCCTTTCAACTGATTGGATAAAGCCCACCTATGAAAATAAAATCCTTTGCTTAAAGTCAACTGATTGCAGATGTTAAGCACATCTACAAAATGCCTTCAAAGCAACACCTAGGTTAGTGTTTGATCCAGTAACTGTAGTATAGCCTGGCCAAGTTTGCACATAAAACTACCCATCATACTCCACCCCTTGTCAGTCTTTGAACCATATCTCCAAAAAAAAAGATATACTGTCGTCTAACTAGATTCAATCTGGTATTGATCTATTGTTATAATAGAATAGATCGTATTACATACGATGAATGTAGTATGATCCTCTTGGATCTATTAATCTAATACTAAACTATCTCATACTGGAATGCCATGGATGCACTTGTGACTAACAATAAATTTGATTAGGGCCTTATACCTTTAAGAAAAGAAAAAGATTAAATATTATCAGATAGCCATGCATATTAAGTAAGAAAATCAATCAGAACAATAGACCTTTCAGAGGGTAGGGGCTATTTTTTTCCCCAGTTCTTTGTCTATATTACTCCTCTAAGCATTTACTTCTGCAGGGCTTGGGGCTTGGTGATTAACTACATCTGCTTTCCTTGCAGCTGCAGGGAAACAGGAAATCGTTTCTGTTTCAGAAGAAGTTTAAAGGGCCTATAGCTATCTTTTTTTTTTTTACGAGAGAGAGAGAGAGAAACACTCATTTGTTGTTCCACTTATTTCTTTAAAAAAATTTTTTTTTTAATTTTAAAAATTAAAAAAAAAAATTTTTTTATTGATTTTCTTTTTTAGAAAGAGAGGAAGGAAGAGTGTGAGAGAGAGAGAAACGTCAATGAAATAACATCAATCAGCTGCTTCCTGCACACCCCTTTGTGGGGGTCAAGCCTGAAACCTGGGCATGTACCCTGATTGGGAATCGAACCTGTAATCTCTTGGTACATGGGATGATGCACAATCCACTGAGCCACACCAACCAGGCTGCAATTTCTTTTTTTAAAATGTATTTATTGCTTGATTTTGGAGAGAGAGAGAGAGAGACATCAATTCTACTTTTTTTTTTGTTGATTGCTTTTTGTTAGTCCTCACTGGAGGATATTTTTTCCATTGATTTTTTGAGAGCGTGGAAGGGAGTGGGGAAGGAGAGAAAGAGAAGAGAGAGAGAAAAAAATATCATTGTGAGAGAGACACACCAATTGGTTGCCTCCATTCACACCCGACCAGGGTCAGGGAACAATCCTTCAACTCAGGTACATGTCCTTGACCAGGAATCAAACTCGTGATCCTCCCGTGTGCAAGCCAAGGCTGTAACTACTGAGACATACCAGCCAGGGCTGTTGTTCCACTTCTTTATGACCTGGGATCAGATCAAATCCCCATCCTTTTGGGATGATGCTTTAACCAAATGAGCTACCCAGCAAGGGCCTACAGTTTGTTGTTATGTGAGCCTACTAACGTGACCTCTCGCTTCATCAAGTCTCCAAGGAAGAAAGAAAATCTGCAAGATGGGCCTTTGTAATCTCACGTTAACATAATCACATGTACTCATAACCACATTCATACTATCACCTTTGAGTATTCTGTATGCCTAGAACAAGTTGTAGGTCTGGCCCACACTCGAGAGAAGTCATATAAGAGCTAGAACACCAAGAGGCAGGGATTATGAGGCCCACACTACTCATCTTAGGGTCCATCTTCCACACATTTTAAGAGGTTCAGATTCTTTTTTTTTTTTTTATCTTCACCATTTTTTGTTTAGATAGAGTGGGAGGGAGAGAGAGAGAGAGAAACATCGACGTGAAAGGGACACATTGAGTGGCCGCCACCTGCACAACCAACCAGGGCCGAGGACAAACTGCAACCGAGGTATGCGCCCTTAGCGGGAACTGAACCCCGGTCTCTCTGGACTGCAAGCCGATGCTCTAACCGCTGAGCCAAACCAGCCAGGGCAAGAGGTTCAGATTCTTATAAGAACAGATTCTAGCCCTGGCCAGTTTGGCTCAGTGGTTAGAGCGTCGGCCTGTGGTCCGGAGAGACCCGGGTTCGGTTTCCGCTAAGGGCACGTACTTCGGTTGCAGTTTGTCCCCGGCCCTGGTTGGTCGTGCGGGTGGCAGCCACTCGATGTGTCCCTTCACGTCGATGTTTCTCTCTCTCTCTCTCCCTTCCTCTCTCTCCCTCCCACTCTATCTGTACAAAAAAATGGAAAAATGTCCTCCGGTGAGGATTAAAAAAACAAAAAACAAAACAAAAAAAGAACAGATTCTAGTGCTAGCTTTGGTAGCACAAACACAAAAATTGGAAAAATACAGAGAAGATTATGGCCCCTGCGCAAGGATAACACAAATTTGAGAAGCGTCTCATATTAAAAAAAAAAACAACAACAAACAGATTTTAGCCCTTCTGGCCCAGGCCGGGTAGCTCAGTTGATTAGAAAATTATTCTGATGTGCCAAGTTTGTGGGTTCCATCCTCAGTCAACCAATGAATGCATAAATAAGTACAATAAGAAATTGATAGTTCTCTCTCTCTAAAATCAATAAAAAAAATATACAGACTCTAGTGGGATGAGGAGGGAAGCAGAGAGCAGTTAGGAAGCTATTACAGGAACTCAGAAAGATGTGGCTCAGATCACAATAAGGTGGCGAAAACTTTATATATATATTATATGTGTGTGTGTGTGTATATATATAGAAAGTAATTTTAAAAAAAGTGTTTTCTTTATTGATTTTAGAGAGAGGAAGGGAGAAGGAGAGAAAGAAACATTGATGAGAGAGAACATCGATTGGCCATCTCCTGCATGCCCCCCACTGAGGATTGGGCCTACAACCTGGGCATGTGCCCTGATCGGGAATCGAACTGGCACCTCTTGGTGCACGGGTTGATGCTCAACCACTGAGCCACACCGGCCAGGCATGGTTTTTTTATTGCATGCATTTTCTTGACTCATGTTGTTCCTGACGCATATGAACAGAACACATTGATTTTATGGTTTCTGTTTTTAAAAATATATTTTTAAATGTATTGATTGATTTGAAAGAGAGATAAAACTATTTGTTGTTTCCCTTATTTATCCATTCATTGATTGCTTCTTGTATGTGCCCTGACTGGAGATCGAACCTGCAATGTTGGGGTATCAGGATGATGCTCTAACTAATTGAGGTACCTGGCCTGGGCCTTTCATGGTTTTTGAAAACAAGCTCTTGACTCCCAGGTGAAGGCATTCAGATCAGCTGGAGAAGTTCAAGAATCACCCTTGTGTACTTAAGGGCTTTATAACCGTATTCGAGTTCTTTCCTACTGGTTCTGGTGGATTCCACCAAAAAGAGGGAGAGACCAGCTCAAACCTGAAGTTTGAACGTGTAAACTGACTCATTATATGCTTCCTTTCTCCTGATCTTTTCATAGCAATGTATTCTAGACGAAACCGCACCGTATTCACAGAAGATCAATTGAAAATCCTTTTCAAAGCATTCAAAAAAAATCCTTACCCAGATTTCACTACCAGGCAAAAGCTTGCGTTAGAACTGGACCTTGAACAGTCTATAGTCCAGGTAAGTTACAAGCTCTGTTCCTCCAAGACAAGAAGTGGAAACATAGTGGGGAGGATAATTAATTGAGTATATATTATGTGCCAGTGTGCTAAGGGCCTTGTGTGGAGGACTTTTCTTGTTTTTAAATCCTTACCCCAGGATATTTTCCATTTATCTTCAGATAGAGTGGGAGAGAGGGAAGGAGAGAAGAGAGAGAGAGAAACATTGACTGGTTGCCTCCCACACAACCCCGACCTAGGCCAGGGACCGAGCTGCAACCAAGGTACATGCCTTTTGACTGGAATCGAACCTGAGACTCTCTGGTCCTTGAGCCCACACTCTAACCTCTGAACCAAACTGGTGGGGGCTGGAGTACCTTTTATTATTTATTATTATTTTTTTTATCTTCACCCGAGGACATTTTTCCATTTTTTGTTTAGATAGAGTGGGGAGGGAGAGAAAGAGAGAGAAACATCAACGTGAAAGGGACACATCGAGTGGTTGCTATCCGCACGACCCAACCAGGGCCAGAGACAAACTGCAACCGAGGTACATGCCCTTAGCGGGAACTGAAACCCACCAGGGCTGGAGTACCTTTTTAAAAAATTTTTTAAATTGATTTTAGAGAGAGAGAAAGAGAGAGGGAGAGAGAGATAGAAACATCAATGAGAGAGAACACTGATTGGCTGCGTCCTGCATGCCTCCCACTGGGGATTTGGCCCACAACCTGGGCATGTGCCCTGACCGGCAATTGAACCGGTAACCTCTTGGTGCATGGGTCAAGCTCAACCACTGAGCCACACCGGCCGGGCTGGAGCACCTTTAAAATTTTTTTCATTTTGCCGTGGCCAGTTTGGCTCAGCTCTTAGAGTGTCGGCCCATGGACCAGAGAGTCCCGGTTTCGGTTTCTGCTAAGGGCACATACCTTGGTTGCAGTTTGTCCTCGGCCCCATTTGGAGTGTGGGTGACAACCACTTGTGTCTCTCTCACATTGGTGTTTCTCTCTCTCTCTTCCTACCTCTCTCCCTCCCACTCTGTCTGAAGATAAATGTAAGAATGTCCTCAGGTGGGGATTAAAAAATTTTTTTAAATTTTATTTTATTGAATGTTAGAGGAAGGGAGAGAAAGAAACATGGATCTGTTGTCCCCCTGATTTATGCACTCATTGGTTGATTTTTGTATGAACCCTGACTGGAGAGCAAACCCCCAACCTTGGCATATCGGGACAACACTAACTGACTGAGCTACCTGGCCATGGTTCTTCTTTTTTTAAAAATGTTTTTATTGATTTTTTTAGAGGAAGAGCGAGAGAAAGATCAATGAGAGAAGCATCAATATCGATCAGCTGCCTCCTGCACACTCCTACTGGGATCGAGCCCACAACCCAGGCATATGCTCTGATTGGGAATTGAACCAGTGACCTCTTGGTGCATGGGTCGACACTCAATCACTGAGCCACACCAGCTGGGCTGAGTTGGTTCTTAAATGCATAATAATCACAGCATCTGTTTATTAGCTTAAAAGGGTATTATAGTCCTGGCCAGTCTGGCTCAGCAGTTAGAGCGTCAACACACGGACCAAAGTGTAGCAGGTTCGATTTCAGTCAAGGGCATGTACTTTGGTTGCAGTTTGGTCCCCAGCCCTATTCGGGGTTGTGCGGGAAGCAACCAATCAATGTGTCTCTCTCTCATGGATGTTTCTCTCTCTCTCCCACTCTATCTGAAGATAAATGGGAAAATATCCTCAGGTGAGGATTAAAAAAAAAGGTTATTATAGCAAATAATATCAGAACCCGATTGTGAAGGTGCTAAATACCAAGCCCTGACCTAAGACTTGGTTAAAAGGGGACAGATCTCAATAAGAATCTCGAGGTTAGGCCTGATGAGAATGACTGCCTCCCTGGCTGGTTTGGCTCAGTGGTTGAGCATCAGCCTGTGGACCAGAGAGTCCCAGGTTCGGTTTCCGCTAAGGGCACGTACCACACACACACAAAAAGAATGACTGCCTTTGGAGCAAGGCAGTGATGGGGCTAAGAGGGCATACATCCTTAATTCTCTTTTCCTCACTTAGAATTGGTTTCAGAATCGAAGATCTAAGTACGGAGTCGAGAGAAGGTCAGACTCTGAGGAGGACTTAGAAGCAGGCCCAGACCAAGATCACCCTGTAGAGAGTCCAGGTAAATAGCCTAGTCCAGTCCTGTTCCCCAGCAGAGCCTCTGAGGTATCCAAGTACTTCTCTCCTGTAGTCCATCGAGCCAAGTGCTACTCTGCGCGGGGACAGAATGTTCTGTCTCTCAGGCTCCCCTGGTGGCAAAGGGTTCAACATGGCCCCTGGAAATTCTTCCCTGTGTAGTCCATAGAACTTCTTTGTTTTTGTTTTTTTTTTTATCCTCACCCGAGGATATTTTTCCATTTTTTGTACAGATAGAGTGGGAGGAAGAGAGGGGAAGGGAGAGAGAGAGAGAAACATCGACGTGAAGGGACACATCGAGTGGCTGCCACCCGCACGACCAACCAGGGCCGGGGACAAACTGCAACCGAGGTACGTGCCCTTAGCGGGAACCGAACCCGGGTCTCTCCGGACCGCAGGCTGACGCTCTAACCGCTGAGCCAAACTGGCCAGGGCAATTCACTTTTTTTTTTTTTTTTTTTTATCCTCATTCGAGGACATTTTTCCATTTTTTGTACAGATGGAGTGGGAGGGAGAGAGAGGAAGAGAGAGAGAGGGAAACATCGATGTGAAAGGGACACATCGAGTGGCTGCCACCCGCACGACCAACCAGGGCCGGGGACAAACTGCAACCGAGGTACATGCCCTTAGTGGGAACCGAACCCGGGTCTCTCCGGACCGCAGGCGGACGCTCTAACCGCTGAGCCAAACCGGCCAGGGCTGTTTTTGTTTTGTTTTTATCCTCACCCGAGGACATTTTTCCATTTTTTGTTCAGATAGAGTGGGAGGGAGGGAGAGGAAGAGAGAGAGAGAAACGTCGATGTGAAAGGGACACATTGAGTGGCTGCCACCCGCACGACCAACCAGGGCCAGGGACAAACTGCAACTGAGGTACGTGCCCTTAGCGGGAATCGAACCTGGGTCTCTCTGGACCACAAGCCGACGCTCTAACTGCTGAGCCAAACTGGCCAGGGCTGTTTTTTTTTTTTTTTAATTCTCACTTGAGGATATTTTTCTATTTATCTTCAGATAGAGTGTGGGAAAGGGAGAGAGAGAGAAACGATGATGATGAGCAAGAAACATATATTGGTTGCCTCCCATGCGTGCCCCAACCAAAAACCGAACCCACCACCTTTTTGGTGCACAGGAAGATGCTCAACCAACTGAGCCCCAGTCAGGGTCAGACCTTCTTTCTTTCTTTTTTTTTAAAAAAAGTTTTTTAAAAAATATGTTTTTATTGCCCTGACCAGTTTGGCTCAGCAGTTAGAGCATCAGCCTGCAGTCCAGAGAGACCCGGGTTCGGTTCCCGCTAAGGGCATGTATTTTGGTTGCAGTTTGTCCCCGGCCCTGGTTGGTCATGTGGGTGGCAACCAGTCGATGGGTCCCTTTCGCGTCGATGTTTCTCTCTCTCTCTTCCTCTCTCTCCCTCCCACTCTGAACAAAAAATGGAAAAATGTCCTCAAGTGAGGATTAAAAAAAAAATGTTTTCATTGCCCTGGCCAGTTTGGCTCAGCAGTTGGAGCATCGGCCTGCGGATTAGAGAGTCCTGGGTTCAGTTCCCGCTAGGGGCACGTACCAAAAATAAATTAATTAATTAATTTATGCAGGGAAATGTTTTTATTGATTTTTTAGAGAGAGGACGGTAGAGAGAGATAACATCTATGTGCGAGAGAAACATCCATCGGCTGCCTCCTGCACGCCCCCTACTGGGGATCGAGCCTGCAACTTGGGCATGTGCCCTGACTGGGAGTCAAACTGGGACCTCTCAGTCCACTGAGCCACACCAGTCCGGCTGGACCTTCTTTCTGATACTTTTCCCTGCATGCCTTCTTTCCCCGAAGACCAGCAATTCAACCATAGGTGGTGTCTCCTCACAACCTTCCTGCTAGAAATGGGCTGGGACAAGGTCCTCTCAAGGAGAGGCAACAGGTTCCAAATTAGATGGAGACTGTGAGACATGTTTGGGTTCCTTGTTTGAATCTGTGAACTGATCTCTACTCTTATACCCCCTCTACCCCCGACCTAGGTAGACAATACAGACAGCATCGTATCAGCTACACTTCTTCCCAGTTACACACCCTCATCTCAGCATTTGAGAGCAACCCTTATCCCAATGTGGATACCAGAGAGCAACTTGCTAAGGAAGTTGGGGTTTCGGAATTAAGAATCCAAGTAAGTGATCAGGCATTTGATTGTTCCATGTTGTAGGGATGGAGATGTTTTTTTTTTTTTAATATACTCTCCCGAGGACATTTTTTTGCATTTATCTTCAGATAGAGTGGGAGGGAGAGAGGGGAGAAGAGAGAGAGAGAAACATCGATATAAGAGAGACACATTGACTGGTTGCCACCAACACAACCCCAACCAGGGCCGGGGACAAACCGCAACCGAGATACGTGCCCTTAGCGGGAACCAAACCCGGGACTCTCTGGTCCGCGGGCCAACGCTCCAACTGCTGAGCCAAACCGGCCAGGGCTGCCCTCAGTTGCTTTAATGAATTATCCTTGTTTTATCCACACAGATTTGGTTTAAAAATCAAAGATCTAAGTTCTGCATCGGTAGGAAAAAGGAACCTGAGGAGCCTTTAGAACTGAAACGAGACTAGGAACAAGACCTCTGACACGAGGGAGTTCGAGGTAATCCAGCCTGTTGTTCCCACTTTGGCTCCCGAGTGCCCAGTCCTTCCGCATGGTAGTGCCAACTCCAGCTTTCTCCTGGAGGTGAGACTCCCACTCAAATGCCTTGTCAGGCTCCATGGACTTGGGATCCATCACAGTCCCTGAAGACTCTTTCCAAGTCTGGGCCCTCCCAAGGAATTCCACTGCCTACTTTAAAATTTTTTTTCTTTAAATATTTTTAATTTGGTTTTTTGTTGTTGTTGTTTTGTGTGTGTGTGTGTGTGTGTGTGTGTTTTAGAGAGAGGAAGGGTGAGGAGATAGAAACATTGATGTGAGAGAGAAACCTTGATTAGCTGCCTCTTGCACACACCCTATTGGTGATCGAGCGAGCAACGTGGGCACGTGCCCTGATGGGGAATCTAGCTGGTGCCGTCTTGGCGCATGGGATGACACTCAACCAACTGAGCCACACTGGCTCCTTATGCCCACTTTAAACAGTTTTTTATTGATTGATTTTGAGAGAGAGAGAAAGAAAAACATCGATTCGTTCCACTTATTAATGCACTCATTGGTTGATTCTTAAAAATGTTCTTGCCCTGACCAGTTTGGCTCAGTGGTTGAGCTTTGGCCTATGGACCAGAGAGTCCTGGGTTCGGTTCCTGCTAGGGACACGTACCACGAAAATAAATCAATAAAAATAAAAATAAATGTTCTTTATTGACTTTGGAGAGTGAGCGAGGGAGAGGGAGAGGGAGAGAGAGAAACATGGGTCTACTGCCTCCTGCTCGCCCCCTTCTGGGCTCAAGCCTGCAGCCTGGGCATGTGCCCTGACCAGCGATGGAACCTGCGATCTTGGCTTATTGGGATAATACTCTAACCCACTAAGCTGCTCTGCCAGGGCTCACTGCCCACTTTTCCAGCCGGAGTCCAGGAACCCCATTAAAATGTGAATTTTTTTTTGTTCCCTGATATCTTCCCCGTACTTGGTACCTAGTAAACAATCGATACACTTTTGTGGAAGGTACAATTGAAGTAAAGGAGAAGTGAATCCTCAGGTGTGTTTTGCAGAGGCAGTAGGGTCTGCTTTGGACTGGAAAGGCGGGAAAGGGTCGGCTTCCATTTTGTACATATAACCTGGCTTCTTCGATTCTTTTTTTGTTTCTCCTTATCTTTCCTCCTCAGGTACAGAAATTACACCCAACGGCATCAATCTCATTAGCAACTGTCTTTTTTTCTGTGAAGCCAGAAGAGGGTGGACCAAGAAACAAATCTGTGTATTCGATGTCATCGGCCTGGGCTCTGACGTTCTCTCACTCCTGGGAACACGCCTCTATCATACCTTCAGCTTCTCCAGAAGCTGAGCCGTCCGGAGACAAACGGGACTTCAGGAGGCAGACAGATGCAAGGCACCACGCCAGCCCCGCGTGGCTCCACAGTTCAGCAGATGTCAAGGACATTTACATAATTTACATAATTTTTAAATCGTTATAGCATTGGCAGATTCAGGCAAAAATCATCAATGGATGTGAGATATTAGTGATTTCTTTTTAAAAGTTTTTTAAGCCCTGGCTGGTTTGGCTCAGCGGTTGGAGCGTCAGCCCACGGACTGGAGAGTCCCGGGTTCGGTTCCCACTAAGGGCATGTATCTCGGTTGCAGTTTGTCCCTGGCCCCTGTTGGGGGTGTGTGGGTGGCAACCACTCAATGTGTCTCTCTCACATTGATGTTTCTCTCTCTTTCTCTTCCTCCCTCTCTCCTTCCTTCTCTGTTTGAAGATAAATGCAAAAATGTCCTCGGGTGAGGATAAAGAAAAAGTTTTTTTTTTTTATCCTCACCCGAGGACATTTTTTCCATTTTTTGTACAGACAGAGTGGGAGGGAGAGAGGGGAAGAGAGAGAGAGAGAAACATCGATGTGAAAGGGATACATCGAGTGGCTGCCACCCGCACGACCAACCAGGGCCGGGGACAAATTGCAACCAAGGTCCATGCCCTTAGCGGGAACCGAACCCGGGCCTCTCCGGACCGCAGGCGGGCACTCTAACCGCTGAGCCAAACCGGCCAGGGCGAGGATAAAGAAAAAGTTTTTTAAAAGTATATTTTTACTGATTTTTTTTTTTTTTAATCCTCACCCGAGGACATTCTTCCATTTTTTGTTCAGATAGAGTAGGAGGGAGAGAGAGGAAGAGAGAGAGAGAGAAACATCGACGTGAAGGGACACATTGAGTGGCTGCCACCCGCACGACCAACCAGGGCCGAGGACAAACCACAACTGAGGTACGTGCTCTTAGCGGGAACCGAACCCGGGTCTCTCTGTACTGCAGGCTGACACTCCAACCGCTGAGCCAAACCGGCCAGGGCTCTTTTTACTGATTTTTATTGAGTGAGGAAGGGAGAGGGAGAGAGAGAGAAACAATGATGCGAGAGTGAAATATCGATCAGCCACCTCCGCACGCCTCCCACTGGGGATCAAGCCCGAATCCCAGGCACATGCCCTGACCGGGATTCAAACCAGCAACCTTTCAGTGTATGTGATGACACCCAGCCAACGGAGCCACACCTGCCAGAGCTTTTTTTTTTTTTTTTTTTTTTCCATTTTTTGTACAGACAGAGTGGGAGGGAGAGAGAGGAAGAGAGAGAGAGGGAAACATCGATGTGAAAGGGCCACATCGAGTGGCTGCCACCCGCACGACCAACCAGGGCCGGGGACAAACTGCAACCGAGGTACGTGCCCTTAGCGGGAACCGAACCCGGGTCTCTCCGGACCGCAGGCGGACGCTCTAACCGCTGAGCCAAACCGGCCAGGGCTGCCAGAGCTTTTTAATGAAAAAAAAAAATTAATTGTAGAGAGGAAGGGAGAAGGGGGCAGGGGGGAGAAACATCAATCTGCAGCGTCCTGTATGTGTCCGGACAACCTGGGTTTGTGTCCTGACCGGGAATCAAGCCTGCTGCCTTTTGTTGTACAGGATGAAGCTGTAACCAACCCACACCAACCAGGGCTGATGTTGTGATTTTTAAGAAATATGTATTTGCTCTTCATCGATGAAGCGCCTAAAGCCTTTGCAGTTTCCTGTGATGAGAGCTCTAAATTGTTCCCTTGTTATGTAAGTGAATGACTCCCCCCCTTTTTATTGTAGTTATTGGGGTGACACTGGTTAATAAAATCATACAGGTTTCGGGTGCACAATCCTACAACACATCACCTGTACGGTGCATTGTATGTTCATTACCCAAAGTCAAGTCTCTGTCTATTATCCATCCCCCCCAAGGCCCTCCTCCCCCTCCTGGCAATACCACACAGTTTGTGTCCATGAATTTTTTTCTCCCCCACCCATTTTTTTTGCTCTTCACATCCCATCCAGCCCTCCTCCAGTTGCCCTATATTTTATACATTATGAGACTTTTCTTATCTCTTTGTACCCACAACACCCTCTCAGCATTCATGTACCTACTCATATGCCCCATGGACACCATGTATTTTGCAGGTGGTGTAAGCCTTGGCCACAAGGCTATGTTGCACCTTTAAGAAGACACAGACAGCCCTGGCCGGTTTGGCTCAGCGGTGAGAGCATCGGCCTGCGATCCAGAGAAGACACAGACTAATTCATATGAACTCATCCATGGCACCATCCCCTTACTCTTATTTGGCATCTCAAAAATGAGCTCAGAGGGGCTGAAACAATAAAAGGAACCCACGCATGCCTGTGATACAGATGTCCAGAGGGCCGCTGATATGTGGGATTCAGTAAGGTTCTAGCAGCTTAAACACTGTCGACAAGAACCCAGTTTTCTGCCTCTGTCCACCCTAATTCCACTGTGTGGATGCACTCCTCAGTGCCCACCTGGTGGTCTCCCAGTTTCTTCGGGACAAAACACCACACCACACTATATTATGCAGGGGACGAGAGCAAGCACGTTTTCCCCAGAAACCCTAGCAAACGTCTTCTGAGGTCTGGGTTCTGCCTGGCCTATTACAGTCCTGGGCCAATGACTGCGGTTGAGCTGGAGGCGGGGAGCCCTGACTAGTTAGACTCAGGCGGGTCCCTTCTCAGAGTTGAGCATAAGGTCGGTTCTACCAAAAAATCGTGACTGAAATGGAGGGGGCGGGTCCTCAAGGAAATTCACATTGAGCTGGTGGGCATACATCAGTGGGGACAACAAATCAAAGTTTCTCTCCCTCTTTCTAAAACACCAGTGACACATTTCAAAGGGGGGTGGGGCGTGAGGAAAATTTGGGGGGTGGACAAGTGCACTATCTTGATTGTGCTGATGGTTTCCGGGGACCGTATACATATATCCCCAAAGCAGGAAAATAATCAAATCACATTAAAAAATGCCTCAGGTAGGATAAAAGCACCAATTAAAGAACGAGAAGAACGTGTGACTTGTGGGAAATTCGATTTAACAGGGAAGAACCCCTGGTGAGAAGGGTGAACAATTGAAATCGGTTTACAAAGACCCTTTTGTTAGTTGGCTTCTACCACCATCTAGTGGCCACACATGGGAACTGCCACAAAAATTCACAAAAGACTCCAAAGACACATTTGTAGGCCACAAAATTTCACAGACACGCAGGCTCGCGCCGTCAACGCGAGATAATACGACGCTCAAAGGAGGCACTTGTACCCGGGAATGCAGAGTTACTGTTTTCTCATAAACTGCACAGACATTAAAGGTAGGAAAATGCAAATATCCCAAGGGGCTCTGAACTTACCCACATGTTGATGACTTCAATGCTTCCTTGCACAATGAAATAAATATATATATTTTTAAAAAGCCCTGGCTGGTTAGCTCAGTTGGTAAGATCGAAATGCTGATATCCCATGGTTTCAGGTTCGATCCCCAGTCAGGGCGATGCCTAAATAAGTAGAACAAAATTGCAACAAATTGATCTCTCTTTCTCTCTCCCCCTCCCCTTCCTCTCTCTAAGAACCAATAAATAATAAAAGAGTAGCCCTGGCCAGTTTGGCTCAGCGGTTAGAGTGTCGGCCTGCGGTCCGGAGAGACCCGGGTTCGGTTCCCGCTAAGGGCATGTACTTCGGTTGCAGTTTGTCCCCGGCCCTGGTTGGTCGTGCGGGTGTCAGCCACTCGATGTGTCCCTTCACGTCGATGTTTCTCACTCTCTCTCCCTTCCTCTCTCTCCCTCCCACTCTATCTGTACAAAAAATGGAAAAATATCCTCAGGTGAGGATAATAAAATAATAATAATAATAATAATAAAAGAGTAAAAATTAAAAAGAGCAAGGACAAAAAAGGAATAAGAAAACAAAAGAAATGTGTGTTATTCAGCAGGGGCTTCTCAAGATGAGGTTCCTGGACCTCCTGAACCAGAAACTGGAGGAGGACCCAGCATCTGTTTACACCCCCACCTCTCCCCCACCCTTCCCGGGAGATTCCGATGCAGCTCAAATGTGAGATCCCTTGGTTTAGAGCAGTGTGGTTCTATACCAGGGGCAATGCTGCCCCCTAGTGGGCATTTGGGGCATGTACCGAGGCATTTTTTGGTTGTCACAAATAACATGGGTGGGTCAGTGCTAGCGCATCTAGTGGGACGAGGCCAGGACACAGGACATCCTCCCAAGACAAAGAATGACCCAGCTCCCAATGCCAGTAGTGCCCAGGTTGAGAGACCCCATACTGTACTATGGAACTTACCTTCACGCTTCACCCCATTCTTACCCAAACTGCCTGCCAACTTGACCCATCCGTAGGACCCTCATCCATATGCCTGATCCTCAAAATATTTAACAACCCCTAGGGCACTAAGGCAATCCTAGTGAGATCCCCACCCTTTACACAGACCCGCTGGCCAGTGCCTTCCAACGGCCCATCAGCCCTGCCTGTGGGCATTTGCCTTTGTAACCTTTGCTTAATCATAAGCATATCTTAGATTTAGAATTTTTTAATTATTTAAAAAAATTTTTTATCCTCACCTGAGGACATTTTTCCATTTTGGGTCTATTTTGATGGACAGATTATTTTGTTAATGATATTCCATAAATAAGTGAGATCATGTGATATTTGTGTTTCTCTGATTGGCTTATTTCACTCAGCATAAAACTCTCCAGGTCTCTCCAGTTGTCTCAAAGGGTAAGAGATCTTTCTTTCTTACAGCTGCATAGTACTCCATTGTGTAGATGTACCACAGGTTTTTTATTCACTCATCTGCTGGTGGGCACTTGGGGTGTTTCCAGATCTTAGCTATTGTAAATAGCACTTCTATCAACATAGAGGTTCATATATTCTTTCTCACTGGTGTTTCAGGCTTCTTAGGATATATTCCCAGAAGTGGGATCACCAGGTCAAATGGCAGTACCATTTTTAATTTTTTGAGGAAGCACCATATTGTTTTCCATAGTGGCTGCACCGGTCTGCATTCCCACCAGCAGTGTACTAGAGTCCCCTTTTCTCCACACCCTCGCCAACACTTGTTGTTTGAAGATTTGTTGATGGCGGCCATTCTGGCAGGTGTGAGGTGATACCTCATAGTAGTTTTAATTTGCATCTCTCTGATGATTACTGATGTTGAGCATTTTTTCATGTTCGTTCATGTCTTCTGGCCATTTGTATGTCCTGTTTGGGGAAGTGTCTGTTCAGGTCCTCCACCCATTTAAAAAAAATTTTTTTTTAAATTGATTTCTTTAGAGAGAGAGGAAGAGAGGTAGAAACATTGATGTGAGAAACATCAATCTGCTGCCTCCTGCATGCCCCCTACCGGGGATTGAACCCTCGACTCAGGCATGTGCCCTGACCAGGAATTGAATGGGGACCTCTCAGTCCATTGGACGACACTCAATCCACTGAGCCACACCGGCTGAGCTCCTCTGCCCATTCTTTAATTGGATTGCCTTCTTTTTGTTGAGTTGTATAGTACTCTGTATATTTTGGATATTAACCCCTTATCTGATGTATCATTGGCAAATATGTTCTTCCAGAGAGTGGGTTCTCTTTTCATTGTGATGCTGGTTTCTTTTGCCATGCAGAAGTAACTCCCAACCTTGACATATCGGGACAACGCTCTAACCAACTGAGCTACCCGGCCAGGGTCTATGCATGTATTTTATTTTATTTTATTATTATTATTATTTATTTTATTTTTTTTATCATCCTCACCCGAGGACATTTTTCCACTTTTTGTTCAGGTAGAGTGGGATTGAGAGAGAGGAACAGAGAGAGAGAGAAACATCGATGTGAAAGGGACACATCGAGTGGCTGCCACCTGCACAGCCAACCAGGGCCGGGGACAAACTGCAACCGAGGTACGTGCCCTTAGCGGGAACCGAACCCGGGTCTCTCCGGACCACAGGTGGACGCTCTAACCGCTGAGCCAAACCGGCCAGGGCCTTTTCCCCTTTTTTACACAGTGGTGGCAACTGTTCACATGACTATACACTTCACTACACATTTTGCTCTTTTGGTCCCTACACCTTAGACTTTTACAGCATGAAATAGAATCCCATTGAAGGAATGCATCAGAATGTATCTAGCCAGTCCCCTCTTGAACAATATAGAGTTTATTTTCAATATTTTATTATTACAAGCTATGGTACAATAAAAACCAGAGTTGGTCAAAATTTAAGTTTGCGTATGACCCAGCAGTAATGAATGTGGTGCAATGTTCCTGGCTGATTATGACTGCCCCATATTCTGTGTGCCCATATCTATCTGCAAGGCCCTGGTTGTGTAACTCAGTTGGTTAGAGCATCATCCTCATATGCCAAGGTTGTGGGTTCAATCCCCAGTCAGGGCACATAAAAGAACCAACCAAAGCCCAGCTGGTGTGGCTCAGTGGTTGAGCATCGACCCATGCACCAAGAGGTCGCTGGTTGATTCCTGGTCAGGGCACATGCCCAGGTTGTGGGCCAAACCCCCAGTGGGGAGCTTGCAGGAGGTGGCTAGTTGATGTTCTCGCTCATCAATGTTTCTATCTCTCTCTCTTCTTCTCCCTTCCTCTCTCTCTCTAATATCAATAAAGAAAATAAATAAAATCAATAAAGAAAAAAAATATTTTTAGTTTATTCTCTGTACACCTCTGCACAAAATCTCCCCTCTAACCAACCCCCATCTACTTAGAATTATGATATTTGAGAGCCAGGATGGCCACGCTTTCGAAAAAACAAAACCCAACCTGGGAAAGGCCCATCGTCGTCGGAGGAAAACACTGGCAGCTTATAGAGTTTCGTGGGAAAAAGCAAACAACCATTTGGTCGAGCAGATGGTGAAGGCTTTGTCCCCATGCCATCTGCTCCTTGAGAACGTCCCCAGCCGCCCCAGGTCCCGCCGGGCAGCGCCCGTCCCGAGGTTCTGAATTGTGCCGAGCAAGGGCCGCCTCTCCAAACCAACAGCAATCCGGTTCTGCGTGCACCGCCGAACCCATCCTCCTTGCACACTCTTCTTCCCTGATCCAGAAAACAATGCGATTTGGGTCAAGCATCATGGCCGATTGTTCGGTTTCATTCAAGTGATTATCTGTCTCTTGGGGTGCTTGGGTGCGAATGGCTACCAGGAGACAGATGCTCCATGTCTTTGGAAAGGAGCATAATTGGAAGCCCTCCCATTGTGCTTCTCGGGCAGAAAGATACTTGAAGCTTTGCAGCCTGGTTTTCATTCCTTTGTCAGAGGTTTCTCGCAATTATAGTCAAGTGTCTGCAATATCCCGGGCACTCCGTCAGCTTGCGTGGGGAGAAGAATGAGGCGCGGCTGAATGGTGAGAACAGAGAATGGAAGGATCCCTACATCTGCAGCAGCTGCCCAACGGGCCCTGCGGTTTCTTTAAGAGCCAGCAGGAGTTTGCATTGACAATTTTCTTTTCTTTCTTTTTTTCGCCCCCAAACCCTTCTGCAAAAACCCCTTCCAGGAAGACCTTGTAACAAAGAGGACAGGCTTGAGGGAGTGATGAGTGGGGGTGGGGAGGGACTAGGGGCCGCCACCTTCTCCCAGTCACATCATCTCCTCTGCAGGCTATTCTGATGTGGCCGTCCCTCCTCCTCCTCAAGGGTACTCAACTGACAGCGACAGAGACTGTCGCCATGGAAACTACAGCTGCAGTGGGGGGACAGGAAAATGCAGAGTGAGACTCTGACAGAGAGAGAGAGGACTTTTTTAGGCCCTCAAGTCTCACAATGTGTGGATGCAAAATTCTAGTCTTGGTCCAGAGCAGGTGGTCCCTAAATGTCTGTATTTTTGTTGTTGTTGTTGTTAATCCTCACCCAAGGATATTTTGTCCACTGATTTTGTTTTTTGGTTTTTTTTTGGTAGAGAGAGTGGAAGGGGTTGCGGGGAGAGACAGCAAACGAGAGGACAGACATGGATGTGAGAGAGACCCAGGCAGACTGGTTGCCTCCCCAACACACCCCGACCAGGTGGGGCATTGAACCTGAAACCCAGGAGCTGCCCTTGACTGGGAATGAATCCTCGACCCTTCGGTGCATGGACCCACACTCTAATCACCGAACCCCACCAGCCAGGGCTGCATTAGTTATTTGTGAATAAATGAAAATACAGGGTCTTTGGTCATTGGTTTCACCTTTCTGAAACCTACGTTTACGCTAGTAGGGCTGCTGAGACATGAATGACTCCCTGGCTATCCAGGCCTCTCTGCCCAGGTGCCCCTGGTTCGGAATCACCTGGGCAGGTGGAGGCTTGTTGAAATGCAGATTCCTGGGCTGCTCCAGCCTTCCTGAGCAAGATACCTTGTCCGAAGTGGCCGTCTTCCTGGACAATCCATCCCGGCGCCGGGCCCCGCCGCCTGGTCTGGGAACCGCCGCAGCCACCGTATGTGCGCAGATGCTGTCCCTCAGCCTTCAGCTCATTCCTCTCCGGCCACACCGGCCTGTCCAGCTCCTACTGTGCTCCGGGCAAGTGACACCTGACCCCGTGGTCTGGCAGACGCTATTCCCTCCGGGTCCAGCGCAAAGGTCTCTGGACTCAGTTTCCCCACTGAGCGGCCACCGTGGCCCATAAACCGCCAAAGACGCGCCACGATGACCCCACTTCCACTGGGGTTTCACGTGGAAGGATTTCGTGCCTCAGGACCATCGAGGCATGGCGGGAGAAGGCTCTCCCTCCCGTCTACAGCCCAAGATCTGACCCCCCCCCCCAAAAGGGACCAGCTACTCTGTCACCTTGACGCTCCCCCAGGACAGGGGGTGGCCTGGGGCTCAGCGGGGGGCTGGCCTCGGTCACCTGGCAGGAGGGATGGCACAAAGAACAGGAGTCCAGGTCCTGATGGTCCCAGAGGATGAGGCTCTACTGGCCCCTGAACACCTGCTCCTGTCCCACTGGGGAAACTGAGTCTGGAGAGGGGACGGCCTCGCCCAGGGCCCAGCAGGCTCTGACCACCAATCCCAGTTGCCAGGACTTCCTAGTTCACTTCCTGGCGGGCGCCTGGCTGGCCCCCACTGACCCCGGGGGACTCTGACGACACCCAAGGATCCCCATGCAGGGGTAGGCTGGGCATGCCACACACTCACCTTGGAGCCTGGGGCCCAGGAACGTGGACAAAGAGAGGCTGCGTGGGACTTCCTGGAGGCGGTGTCTTCCCGCAGGTCTGGCTGGAGTGGGAGGGGCCAGACCTGAGCCTCTACTCCTGCGTTCCCAAGGAGACGCCCTGCCCCTCCCACGGCCACTGGCAGGGGCACCTTACGCTGAGGGGTTCATTATGAGGTCACTGAGCTCCTTGTCCTGCCCGTGGATAAGGTGGTCACTGCTCAATGGCTGGGGCCCCTCCCCTAAGTACCAGCCCCAGGAGGCTGAGTGCCCAGTTGCTCATCTTTGTTTTATTATTATTGTTATTATTATTATTATTTAATCCTCATCCCAGGATATTTTTAAAAATTGATTTTAGGCCTGGCTGTGGTTGAGCATGACTCATGCAACAAGAGGCCGCCGGTTCGATTCCTGGGCAGGGCACATGCCCAGGTTGTGGGCCAAATCCCCAGTGGGGGGCATGCAGGAGGCGGCCTATCGATGTTCTCTCTCATCGATGTTTCTCTCTCTCTCCCTCTGCCTTTCTCTCTCTCTCAAATCAATGAAGAAAAAATCATTTTAAAAATTGATTTTAGCCCTGGCCGGTTTGGCTCAGCGGTTAGAGCATCCACCTGCGGTCCGGAGAGACCCGGGTTCGGTTCCCGCTAAGGGCATGTACCTCGGTTGCAGTTTGTCCCCGGCCCTGGTTGGTTGTGCGGGTGGCAGCCACTCGATGTGTCCCTTTCACGTCGATGTTTCTCTCTCCCTCTCTCTGTTCCTCTCTCTCCCTCCCACTCTATCTGTGCAAAAAATGGAAAAATGTCCTCGGGTGAGGATTAAAAAAAAAAAAATTAAAAAAAAATTGATTTTAGAGAGAGAAGAAGGGGGAGAGAGAAGCATGGATTGGTTGCCTCCCATACGCACACCAACCAGGATCCAACCCGCAACCTTCTGGTGTGCAGGACGACGCTCCGACCAACTGAGCCACCAGGCAGGGGAGAATCTCCATTTTAAAGCTGAGGAAACTGAGGCACCAAGAGATGGGGAAGCTGAGAGTCAAAGTTAGACAGTTGGCTTCAATCCGTGCTTTTAACCACCATGCTACGCTGTCTTCACAGTCAGCGGGACATAGAAAGTTGCAGAAAAATGGATGCAAAAATTACTATTCTGTTAAAAAAAGGGGGGGGGGGGCGGGGCTGACAATGCCATATCCTTAGAACGGAAGTAATTGGTGTAACAGATGTAACTTCCAGGAAGGGGACAAGGAAGGTCGAATTTTCACTGCACAGTATGTCCCAGAAGATGACTGCGTTCTCAGAATTAAACGCAATCGCCATTTAAAAAGGAAACAAAGACACTTATCCTTTGAGACGACATGGAGGGACCTGGAGAGTATTATCCTAAGTGAAACAAGCCAAACAGAGAAAGACAAGTATCATATGATCTCACTTATTTGTGGAATATAATGAACATAACAGTCTGAAGAACAGGGTAGTCCCAGAGACATGGAAGTGGGGTGCAGACTGACAATCCCCAGAAGAGGGGGTGGGGGGAGATAAACCACAGAACTTATATGCATGTGTGCATGAACAATGGACGTGGACAACAAAGCTGGGGACAGGGTGGGGAGGGAGGGGAAGGGGGAAATCAGTGGGGGAAAAGAAGAAACATCTGTAACAAAAATAAATGAATAAATAAATAAATTTAATTTAATTTAATTTAAAATAAAAAGGAAACAAAGAACGCAAACATCGGTAGTTGAAAGCTGGAAAGGCATCCACCCGGAGGAAGTAAACTCCAGTGGGGTGTGGATCTTCGCGATCCTTGGCGCTCAGGGTGTCCTGGCTTGGGTCTTGCCCTCAGACCCTAGGGAGGACCGGCCCGCGTGACTATGAACTTGGAGTGGGGTGTCCAACGAGGAGAAGCTGAGCCTGTGCCAGAAGTACTACCTGGGTTGCTTTGCTTTTCCTGCCTTTTCTCTGGTTGGTCAACATCTTCTGGTTCTTCTGAGAGGCCTTCCTTGTCCCGGCATCTACAGAGCAGAACCAAATCAAAGGCTATGTCTGGCGCTCAGCTGTGGGCTTCCTCTTCTGAATGATTATAACCACCGCCTGGATCACCATCTTCTTCTTTTTTTTTTTTTTTTATCCTCACCCGAGGACACTTTTCCATTTTTTGTACAGATAGAGCGGGAGGGAGAGAGAGGAAGGGAGAGAGAGTGAGAAACATCGACGTGAAGGGACACATCGAGTGGCTGCCACCCGCACAACCAACCAGGGCCGGGGACAAACTGCAACTGAAGTACGTGCCCTTAGCGGGAACCGAACCCGGGTCTCTCCGGACCGCAGGCTGACGCTCTAACCACTGAGCCAAACTGGCCAGGGCTGGATCACCATCTTCCAGATCCGCCCCGTGGGGTGCCCTTGCGGACGACCTCTCCTTCGCCATACCCCTGGGTCCCCCAGGCCTGGGACCTGATCATTCTCCCAAGAAGGGCTCCTCTGCTCTGAGCCCACACTCTCAAGCCCCTAATACTTATTCCCATCTCCTGTGTTCTCTGTTGACATCCCCCAAAGTGATCCTAATTCTCTCTGCTGACTTCCTGAGATCTTCTGGACATTGAAACAAAACAATTATTACTATTCAGAAACATTCCCTGAATTCTTACTTTGCCGCAGGGTTAGTGCTTCCCACATTATGTGCTTTTTTTTTTTTCACTGAATGTATATACTACTCATAACCCTCTGAAGTAGGAACTGTCCCACGCCGGAAACCTGTTGTACAGATGAGGAAACAAGAAAGGAATAACGTGTCTGTTACTCGGGCTGCGATCCTGTGCTGGTGGTATGTGAGTTTGAAAACATTACTTTCCCATCTGGCCTAAGTATTCTCACCTGAAGTGTGACCTGGACTTTATCTGGGTCAAGACATGTAAAATGAAGTTTCCCATTTTCGGAAGGCCATGTCTGCTTTATTAGAGAAGGCGTCCTTAACCAAACTAACTTTTCAATGTGTTACTTGTTTATTGTTTCTCCCCGTCCTCTAAAATATTAATTCTATTAGGACACGTATACAAATAAATAAAAAGGAAAAAAAGATCAAAATGAAAGCACGTGTTGGTGGCTTTGTCTTCTCGGGACTGATCGGTGCCTGCCACTGGGTTACGTGTTTATTTCCGTGGGCTTGTGCCACTGCAGCTGAGAGGGGAGAAGCCCGGTTTAAGGGGAGCACCGCAGGCTTTTCTTCCTCCCTGTGGTCTCCTTGGGACACAGCCTGGAGTTTAAAATAGGTAGACAGTCAGTGGATCAGTATAATGATCCACAGTCACTGTCGATTTAATCAAATAACTATTTGTGGAATAAACACATGGTTTAATGAATGAGTGGGTGAATTGGGGAGCAGCTAGGGTTTATATCACTGGCTCTTTGGGGGTGATCTGGGCTTTCTGCAGAGGCAGCAGAGACCCCCACCAAGGCCTCTCCCCTCCCCCCGTTCTGCAAAGACCCTGTCCAAGGATGCATTTTAACTGCATAAGAGCCCAGAGCGGACTGCTAAGGGTCACCCAAGCCCCACTCTGTCCCATCCCCCCACCAGGCTACTTGGGTGGTTTTCAGCTTCAAGAGCTGTCATCTGGCGATATCCATTGCTATGGAAACTGCAGCCAGCTAGGGGACAGGAGGGGACTGTCACAGGAGCAGGGAAGGACACGAGAGCCTGGAACTTTCCAGGACTGTGTGTATGTGTGGGTTCGAATTCCCAGCCCGGACTCCAACAGGGGCTCCTTAGCTGTCTGTGGAGGGGACGGCTGGAAAGGGGGCTTTGGCAAGAGGCTCCCCCCACCCTCACTTTGAACCCCTCCCCACATGCAGACAAGCATTCGACTTCAAGGGGCTCTGGTGACAAGCAACTCAGCTGGCTGTCTAACAGTCAGCCCCACCCTGGCTGGTCCCGGCTGCTCAAGGTGGGGCCGCCTCCTGCAGGGTCACCGGCGAAGGTGAAGTTTGCTAAACATGCTAATTCGTGGGACCTACATTAGAAAAAAATAATTTCGGGAATCTGCCACTGTCTTCACCCCAATCTTTTTTTTTTTTGGTCTGTGCCCTTAGTGGGAACCGAACCTGGGACTCTCTGGTCCGCAGGCCGATGCTCCAACTGCTGAGCCAAACCAGCCAGGGCATTCACCCCAATCTTGTCCTGGTCTTATTGTCCCCAGGTAACCCGTGTCTGCGATCTTATTTTTTATCTGCTTGCATATTGTCCCTCTCTCCTGTTCAGTGTAAGCGACTGTCCGCGAACAGAGCTGTGTCTCTCTCAGTTATCTCTGAACTCACAGTGTCTTCTATAGTGCTTGACACAGAGTCGGCCTACAGTACAGATAACCTGGCTGGAATGATTGAATGAATGAATGGATGATGGATGAATTAATGGATGGACGGGTAAATGGATGGATGGATGGGTGGATGGCAGGTGTATGGATGGATGGATGGGTGGATGGGTGAAATTAATTTGAAGACTCTGTCTCATTGAACCCCAAACATTCGAAATATTATCCTGTAATCAACATGTAGTTGAAATAAAGCATTGTTAATGAGACATTTTACATTCTTTCCCCCCACACAATGCCTTTGAAACCCAGTGTGTGTTTTATACTCAGTAGAACAAGTCAATTCATACCGCATCTGAAGGGCTCAACAGCCAGGTGGCTGGTGCCATATGAGAAGCTCAGGAAAAACCATGTAACATGCTGAAAAAAAAAAGGCCAGCAGAGGGCGTTGTGAGAATACCATGGACTTCCTTCCTTCCTTCCTTTCTTTTTTTATCCTCACCAGAGAACATTTTTCCATTCTTTGTTCAGATAGAGCGGGAGGGAAAGAGAGGAAGAGAGAGAGAGAGAGAAACATCGACGTGAAAGGGACACATCGAGTAGTCACCACCCGCACGACCCAACCAGGGCCGGGGACAAACTGCAACTGAGGTACATGCCCTTAGCGGGAACCAAACCCGGGTCTCTCCGGACCACAGGCCGACGCTCTAACTGCTGAGCCAAACCGGCCAGGGCTCTTTCTTTCTTTCTTTAAAAAAAATAGGTTTTGCCCTGGCCAGTTTGGCTCAGCGGTTAGAGCGTCGGCCTGTGGTCCGGAGAGACCCGGGTTCGGTTCCCACTAAGGGCATGTACTTCGGTTGCAGTTTGTCCCTGGCCCTGGTTGGTCGTGCGGGTGGCAGCCACTCGATGTGTCCCTTTCACGTCGATGTTTCTCTCTCTCTCTCCCTTACTCTCTCTCTCTCCCACTCTATCTGTACAAAAAATGGAAAAATATCCTCGAGTGAGGATAAAAAAAAAAATAATAAAATAAATAGGTTTTTATCTTTTATTTTTAAAACATTTCTATTTATTTATTTATTTATCCTCACCCGAGGACATTTTTCCTTTTTTTTTTTTTTTTTTTTTGTTCAGATAGAGTGGGAGGGAGAGAGAGGACGAAAGAGAGAGAGAAACATCGACGTGAAAGGGACACATCGAGTGGCTGCCACCCGCACGACCAACCAGGGCCGGTGACAAACTGCAACCGAAGTACGTGCCCTTAGCGGGAACCGAACCCAGGTCTCTCTGGACCGCAGGCCGACGCTCTAACCGCTGAGCCAAACCGGCCAGGGCAAACATTTCCATTTATTTAACTTGATGTAAAGAGCTTAGTACTTGGAGTCAGAGAAACCTGGGTTCAGATCTTTTTTTTTTTTAAGATTTTTTATTTTATTTTTTTTAGTCCTTACCCGAGGACACTTTTTTGATATTTTGTTCAGATAGAGTGGGAGGGAGAGAGAGAGAGAGAAACATCGACGTGAAAGGGACACATCGAGTGGCTGCCACCCACACGACCCAACCAGGGCCGCGGACAAACTGCAACCAAGGTACATGCCCTTAGCGGGAACCGAACCCGGGTCTCTCCCGACCACAGGCCGACGCTCTAACCGCTGAGCCAAACCGGCCAGGGCTTTTAAGATTTTTTAGAGAGAGGAATGGAGAGAGATAGAAAGAGGGAAACAGAGAGAGAAGCTAGCCAGCCAATGCTGACATGTCATGCTTTGGGTATTCTTTTTAAATATTTTTTTTCAGCGACAGTTGACATTCAATATTAGTTTCAGGGGTACAGCACAGTGATGAGACATTTTTGTAACTGACAAAGTGGTCACCCGGATACTTCCAGCACCCACTTTGGCACCATATATTGTCATTACGATATCACCGGCAATATTTCCTGTGTTGTACTTTACATGTCCGTGGGTATTTCATACATTTAAAAACATCCATCTGGGGTGATGTCAACAATGTCTGAGTACTTCGGCACCTGGTGGGGTAATGCCGGGTACCCCCCAAGATGACTGGGTGTTCTGTGCTGACTCTTGGTCCACCAAGCAATGTCCCTTAGCCAACACCACCTGCTCAGGGCTGTGCAGTGAAGGGTTAACCCTGCCCACAGAAAGGTTAGTCTCTTTGTCCCTGGCTCCTGGGAGTAACATCTAAGCCCCTGGAATGTTCTTGCTGATGAGTTTCTTAGCACCAAGAGGGAGAAAGGCTGGTTTCTGAACTTTGACTGCCATTGATGTAAGACACAGCCTGATTTTAGTAATGCAAAAGTGTGGGGTAGCTCACACACTGGCTGGGTAGTCCAGCTGATTAGAGCATCGTCTTTAAAAAGAAATTTTTTTCCCTTTATTGATTTTAGAGAGAGAGGAAGGGAGAGAGAGAAACATCCATGAGAGAGAATATGATTGGCCGCCTCCTGCATGCCCCCCACTGGGGATTGGGCCCACAGCCCGGGCATGTGTCCTGACCGAGAATCAAACCAGCGACCTCTTGGCACATGGGTCCACGCTCAACCACTGAGCCACACCTGCTGGCCTAGAGCATCATCTTAATACACCAAGGTTGTAGGTTCCATCCCTGGTCAGGGAACACACAAGAAGCAACCAATGAATGCGTAAATAAATAGAACAACAAAGTGATGTTTCTCTTTCTGTCTCTCAAATTGATTAAAAAAAAAAAAAAGACCAAAGAAGGCAAAATGAAGTGTGCCGGGTGTTATAATCCAGAGGAGCCCTGATTGTCAGGGAGGCACAGACAGGGAAACGTCCAGTCTGTGAGTTAGGGACACTCTGCCACCACAGTGACATCCGAGATAAGCCCGAAGGACGGAGCATCACAGTTTGACTCGAAGGCTGGTGGTGGAATCCGTGGGACCAGAGGAGGAGGTTGCAACGCCATGTCCTGAGTGGGGTGGCTGTTAGGGTTGTGGAGACTGACTTCTTCAGGGACCTGAACGGAGGTCATGGAGCAGGTCAGAGAGGTTTCTGGGACCAGACCATCCATGTATTTGTGGACCCTGGTAAGGAGCCTGAGTGTGAGTGACTCCAACTGTGGCCTGGAGCCATGGAAGGATTTTCTTGAGGGGGGTGGGGAGGAGCAGAAGAGAGAGAGAGATGAGAGTATATATGTTTAAAATAAATTTTTTTTTCTTTATTAATTTTAGAGAGAGAGGAAGGCAGAGGGAGAGAGAAACATCCATGGGCCGCCTCCTGCAGGCTCCCCACTGGGGATCAAGCCCGTAACCTGGGCATGTGCCCTGACTGGAAATTGAACCGGGAGCTCTCAGTGCTTGAATCTACGCTCAACCAACTGAGCCACCCCAGCCTGGGCCATTGGCTGCTTCTTTTCATCCGTTCATTCAATCAATCCTCACCTGAGGACATTTTTGCATTGATCTTCAGATAAAACGGGAGGAAGAGAGAGAGAAACATCCACGTGAGAGAGAGGCATCGACTGGTTGCCACCCACACGACCCCAACCGGGCCGGGGCAGGAACTGCAACCGAGGTACGTGCCCTTAGCGGGAACCGAACCCGGGACTCTCTGGTCTGCCGGCCGATGCTCTAACCACTGAGCCAAACCCGCCAGGACCATTGGCTGCATCTTGCATGTGCTTTGGTGATGGAAGCTGCAGTCTTGTCATATTGGGACGATGCTCTAACCAACTGAGCTGCCGGGCCAGCGTCTCCAAACCACCTGCTCTCTGTCGAGTGTGCAGCCCGCCTGCCCTCTGCTCGTCCCTGCTGCTGCTGGGAGGCAGGCCCTGGACACTGTCCACACCGTGAGGCCCTGAGAACGCACAGCACCAGGGTGTTTTCCGTCTTCTCCAGCCCACAAGTTCTCTAAGGTAAAGCCTGGAGTTCATGCTTCCCAGGGGTGGACATACCTGAGCCATTTGTCACAGGATCGGCTTTCCTTACAGCTAATCCCCCAACAGCTGCTGGGCCCTGGGCACCCGGAGCTGCCTCTGAGCTGGGACGTGCCCACCGCCGGCCTGATCCCAGCAGCTGCTGCCGCACTGGGTCTGGGGGGGGTCTGGGGCTCTGTCGTCTGATGGGAAAGGTGCTCCGTGCAAAGGCGGGGAGACCTTTGCATTGTCACAGACCCCGCTGCCGTGTGTCCTGTGGCAAACGAGTACCCACCCCGGTGGTTTTGCAACACACACCCAGGTTTTCCTACAGCCGGGGACACGGCTCGGCTTCTTTTTCTAAACGGAGAATGCGGGACCGTCCTTCCTGCGGGACAGAGAAGACCGGAGTCCTAACAAAATCGAGCCCAGACTCTGGCGGTGGCCAGCGTGGTTCGCGGGGCCTCTAGGAGCAGATTTTGACCTTCTGTGTGTCCTTCCAGGCCCTCCCCGGTCCTTGGCCACAGTGGTCATTCACCTGAAGGTCCCGCCCGCATCCAAACCCTTCCGTGCCGGCCAGAGACACCCGTGGGGAATTCACAGCGCTGACTCGGCTCTCTGACCTTTCCTGGCCTCAGGGCTGAGACGGTCCCACTTCCCCGGTGATGTGAGCGGCAGGAGGCCTGGTGCTGAGCACAGAGCTGAGCGGTGGGCCTGCAGGTGTGAGAGCGACTGTGTGTGAGTGCGTGACTGTGTGAGTGTATGTGTGTGAGTGCGTGACTGTGAGTATATGTGTGAGAGTGAGTGACTGTGTGAGTGTATGTGTGAGAGTGCGTGACTGTGTATGTGTGAGAGTGAGTGTATGTGTGAGAGTGAGTGACTGTGTGAGTGCGTGACTGTGTGCGTGTATGTGTGAGAGTGCGTGACTGTGTGTGTGTATGTGTGAGAGTGCGTGACTGTATGTGTGTATGTGTGAGAGTGCGTGACTGTGTGTGAGTGCGACTGTGTGTCTGACTGTGTGTGTCTGTGAGTGCAACTGTGTGTGTAAATGCATAACTGTGTGTGTGAGTGCATGTGTCTGTGTGTGAATGCGTGACTGTGTGTCTGTGTGAGTGCGTGACTGTGTGTCTGTGTGTGAGTGCGACTGTGTGTGAATGACTGTGTGTGAGTGCGTGACTGTGTGTGTCTGTGTGAGTGCAACTATGTGTGTGAGTGCGTGACTGTGTGTCTGTGTGTGAGTGCGTGACTGAGTGCGTGACTGTGTGTCTGTGTGTGAGTGCATGCATGACTGTGTGTGTGTCTGTGCGTGACTGTGTGTGTGACTGTGTGAGAGTGCGTGACTGTGTGTATGTGTGAGAGTGCGTGACTGTGTGAGCGTGTGGCTGTGTGTGAGTGCAACTGTGTGTGTGAGTGCATGACTGTGTGACTGTGTGTAAGTGCGACTGTGTGTGTGTGACTGTGTGAGAGTGCGTGACTGTGTGTGTGTGTGAGTGCGTGACTGTGTGAGAGTGCGTGACTGTGTGTGCATGTGTGAGTGCATGACTGTGTGTATGTGTCTGAGTGAGTGGCTGTGTGTGTGTGACTGTGTGTGAGCGTAACTATGTGTATGTGTGTGAGTGCGTGACTGTGTGAGTGCATGACTGTGACTGTGTGACTGTGTATGTTTTTGTGTGTGACTGTGTGTGAGTACATGTGTCTGTGTGTGTGTGTCTTTGTGTGTATGTGTGAGTGTGTGTCGGTGTGTCTGTGAGCGTCTGTGTGTGGTTGCCGGGGGTGGGGAGGCAGGAATGGATGAATGGACGGCGCACGGAGGATCTTCAGGGCAGTGAAACTACTCTGTGTGACATAAGGATTCACATCTGTCATTACACGTTTGTCCAAACCCGTCGAACGCACGCCGAGGGCGCACCCTAATGTGAGCTGTGGACTTTGGGTGACAATGACATGTCAATGTAGGTTCCCCCCCTTTAACAAATACCCCATCCAGTGGGGATGCTGATAATGGGGAGGCTGTGCGTGTGAGGAGACTGGAGGTCTGTGGGAAATCTCTGTACCCTCTTTTCAATTTCGCTGTGAACCTACAACTGCTCAAAAGAAAAATTAAGTCTGTATTTAAAAAAAATAGAAAACAGCGAGAACAAAAGGGTGTAAGTGTGGCTACCCATGTGGTTCTGTCAGAGGAGGTCTGGCAATACCTGGTGACGTTTTCCATGGTCACAACACGGGGTGGGGGGACATGCTGTCAGCATCCGCTGGGTAGAGACCAAGGATGCCACTGAACTTCGGGGAGCTCACAAAAACCTCGCCACAAACAATTATCCAGCCCGCTCGCCCCCAGCCAGGCCGAGACCCCGGCCAGAGGCTCCCACCCGCCAGGCTCCTGAGCAAAAAGCCCTCCTTTGTTGAGAAGTAGTTAGCAAGGGTGATGGAGGTACAAGGCAGACCGGCCCCTCAGAGAAACTCCCTCTGGAATGAAATGAAAGGATTGGACAGGGGAGTAACATTTTGTTTGTTTACTTATTATTTTATAAATAGTTAAAAATTTTTTTCCTTTATTGATTTTAGAGAGAGAGGAAGGGAGAGGGAGAGAAATAGAAACATCGATGAGAGAGAACAGAGATTGGCCGCCTCCTGCACGCCCCCCACCGGGGATCAGTCCTACAACCTGGGCATGTGCCCTGACCAGGATCGAACGGGCGATTTCTTGGTGCATGGGTTGATGTTCAACTGCTGAGCCACAACAGCTGGGCGGGAGTAACATTTTAAATTATTTATTATTATTTACTATTGTGCTTGTTTTGGCAGCCCAATTATTCATTATCTTTTTACTTTTTAAATTTTGCAATTGATTTTTTTCTTTTTTGAGAGAGAGAAAGAGAGTGGGGGAGAGAGAGAGAGACTGACTTGTTGTTCCACTTATTTATGCATTCATCGGTTGATTCTTTTTTTTTTCTTTAATCCTCACCCGAGGACATTTTTCCACTTTTCACTCAGACAGAGCGGGAAGGAGAGAGAGGAAGAGAGAGAAACATCGATGTGAAAGGGGCACATCGAGTGGCCGCCACCCACACGACCCAACCAGGGCCGGGGACAAACTGCAGCCAAGGTACATGCCCTTAGCGGGAACCGAACCCGGGTCTCTGTGGACCGCAGGCTGACGCTCTAACCGCTGAGCCAAACCGGCCAGGACCATCGGTTGATTCTTGTATGTGCCCTGACCGGGTATCAAACCCACAACCTTGGTGTGTCAGGTTGATACTCTAACCAGCCGAGTTGCCTGGCCAGGGCAAGTGATTCTGGAATGTAAAAAATTTCTTTGGCCCTGGCCAGTTTGGCTCAGCGGTTAAAGCGTCGGCCTGCGGTCCGGAGAGACCTGGGTTCGGTACCCGCTAAGGGCACGTACTTTGGTTGCAGTTTGTCCCTGGCCCTGGTTGGTCGTGCGGGTGGCAGCCACTGGATGTGTCCCTTCACGTCGATGTTTCTCTCTCTCTCTCTCCCTCCCACTCTATCTGTACAAAAAATGGAAAAATGTCCTCGGGTGAGGATAAAAAAAAAAAAAAAATTTCTTTGGATTGTGTTCCAGAGAAGTTTGTCACTGACCTGTGTTCCTGAACTATGGAACATGCAAAATGGGCAAAGGAATAGTTTCTCTTGATAAACAATCACTACATTTTATTATGTTTTTTGAGTTTTAAAAAATATTGAATTTATTGGGGTGACAGTGGTTATTAAAATTATATGGGTTTTAAGTGTACAATATTACTAAATTTTAATAAATTAAGAATAAAGGGGACACTGGATTTTCTAACGTGGAAGGGGAGGGAGGGAAACAGGAATCACGGACGACCATGGGCGTAGGGCCGGCAGCTCTAGTGACGGGAGCTGCGTCAGCGGAGATGAGCACTGGGCGTAGGTGTGATATTCACTGGGGCCCTCATGGTGTCTGGAAGCTGGTCAGCATCATTGAAATGCTTACTGAACAAATTCCACCCTTACATGCATTAGGACATGGGAGTCTTGCTCTGTGTGTGTGTGACATTGGAAAATATCTTGTATGTCACATGAATAAAAGATGGGGGATGACGACTTCAGGAAACACGGTTATTCTATGTGTGTCAGCAGCTAGTGCCCCTGCTTTAGGGGTGGATCAGGGCATTTAGTTACAAGAACCTTGAGGGGAAGGGACTATCCTATCTTCACTTCACAACTGAATAGGTATATACAAGAATCAACA
Source organism: Molossus molossus (assembly GCF_014108415.1). Taxonomy (NCBI): domain Eukaryota; kingdom Metazoa; phylum Chordata; class Mammalia; order Chiroptera; family Molossidae; genus Molossus; species Molossus molossus. The sequence continues at coordinate 1,353,185 of NW_023425357.1, forward strand.
ATGAATGCATAAATAAGTGGAACAACAGCCCAGCCGGTGTGGCTCAGTGGCTGTGCGTGGACCCATGTACCAAGAGGTCGTCAGTTCGGTTCCTGGTTGGGACACATGCCCAGGTTGTGGGCCAGATCCCCAGTGGGGGGCATGCAGGAGGCGGCCAATCAATGTTCTCTCTCATCGATGTTTCTCTCTCTCTCTCCCTTCCTCACTCTCTAAAATCAAATAAGTAGAACAACAAATCGATGTTTCTCTCTTTCTCTCTCCCTTCCTCTCTCTCATCAATTAAAGAAAGTGTTCCCCCCTCAATTTCTAGCCCTTTGGGTCATGTTTAACAAGACCTCTCACACCCTTTGATTGTAGAAACACTCACCCATGTTTACCCGTGGTGAGCATTTTAGTTTTCAACGGCTGCATGCAATAATCACAAACTTAGTGACTTAAAACAGCAACCGTGCCCGTGGGCCAGGGATGCAGGCGTGGCTGGGCCACGTCCTCTCTCCAGGGTCGCATTAGGCTGCCGGTCAAGTTGCAGCTGGGCTGTGTTAACTGGAGGTGGGACTGAGAAAGGGTCTGCTTCCAAGATCACTGCTCTTTGGCAGAATGTGTTTCCTGTGGGTGTAGAAGCGACGACTCAGCTGCTTGCTCACTGGCCACTGGACGCCACACTCACCCTCTAGATGCTCCCCGTGGTTACAATGGAGCTGTCCCAACAGGGCCAGTGTACGATTCAGCAAAAAGAGTCTAGAATGCCCGGCTGGTGTTGCTCAGTGGTTGAGTGTTGACCCGTGCACCAAGAGGTCGCCAGTTCAATTCCCGGCCAGGGCACATGCCCAGGTTGTGGGTCATATCCCCAGTGGGGGGCATGCAGGAGGTGGCCAATCAATGTTCTCTCTCATTGATGTTTCTATCTCTCTCTCCCTCTAAAATTAAAAAAAAAAAAAGGGTCTAGAGCAAGTCTGCTGGCACGGTACTCGTATAAGCTCTGGCCAGTGTAGCTCCGCTGGTTGAAAGTCATCCTGTGTACCACAAGGTTGCTCTTTGATTCCCAGTTAGTGCTCATGCCTGGGTTTCGGGCTTGATCCCCAGGAGGGGGTGTGCAGGAGGCAGCTGATTGATGTTTCTCTCTCACATGGATGTTTCTTTCTCTCTCTTTCTCCTCCTGTCCCTTCTTTCTAAAGTCAATAGAAATATATGTATATATATTTAAACAAAAGACACTTGTGTAGGATGCCACACATCATGGGGGCGACACCTCGTCACCTTGACTATATTCAGCACGCGAGAAGGAAGTCACACTGCTTCCCTCAGTCCGCACTGGAGGGAAGGGCTGTGGCGCCAGGCGGTGGGGCCGGTGTTCAGGAGATGAAGCCAGAACCCTCCCTGTCACCCCGGACGCTGCGCTTCCACACCCTGCAGAAGGCGTTTCTCCTGTCCAGAGTGGAAGGGAACAGATGGAAGACGCAGTCTCACATAAGCTTGTGGTGTCCAAGGAGGTGCAGACGGAACCTCGAGACTCAGCCCACTGCTGGTCCAAAGCTCGGCCCAAAGCTGCCCCACAGAATCTCCCCAGGGCAAGGAGCCGAGGTCCAGGAAATAGGTGCGTCGCCACCCAACTCAGGAAGAGTAGCGTCTTCGGAACAACTCACCATGACCTGCGAGGCAACGCTGTCCATCCTGAAATCTCAAAACATTAAATCACAGCTGTCTGCTTTGCAGACGACTGATTCCTGTCCCGCGTGCACACAGCTGGCTCTCGTGGGAGAACATGCTGCGTTTCAATGTTGTGATGTACGCCTCCTCTCTGATATGCTTGCTGAAGGAAATCCCATACGACAGAATGCATTAGCTCAACCTCAAATCCAGTGACATTTCGCACTGGGTCACTTTGTCGCAGGCCTGACTTGTGCGCGAAGGAGATGGTAGAAGGCAGGAGGACGGCAGACAGGAAGGTGGAAGTGGATTCGGACAGAGGGAGGGTAGAGGTGGAAATGGTCAAGGGTCAGCGCTGGCCAGTGTGACTCAGTGGTTAGAGCACTGGCCCTTGCACTGGAGGGTCACGAGTTCGATTCCCAGTCAAGGGCATGTATCTGGGATGCAGGTTCGATCCCTGGTCCCAGTTGGGGCATGTTCCGGGTCAACCAATGGATGTGTCTCTCTCACACTGATGTTTCTCTCTTTCTCTCTCTCTGTCTCTGTCTCTCTCTCCCTCCCCTCATCCCTTCCTTCCTTCCACGAACTCTAAAAGCCAACGGAAAAATATCTTCAGGTGAGGATTAACAAAAACAAAATAAAACAAAACCAAAACAGAAATGGCCAAGAGGCAGAAGCCCGTCTCTCCTGCTGCCGGAGAAGCAGCTGAGGGTCTGATCATGGCCCAGGGACCCCTGAGCCACCCCGCAGCAGTTGCCTTGAGTGAGCTCACATGCAGCAGGAGGCCCCATCGGAGACTCAGCCTCCAACCAGGCGAGAGCACGGTCCTCTTTGAAACCACAAACCCCATTTTGTGGATGCAGGGGTGCCCATTTCTAAACCACATTCATGTTTTAGTACCAGTGGTCAGGGTGGTTGCCCTCTTGGATCCTCTCCATATCGGGGTCCTGGTGGTTGGGTGGGTGCTTCTTCTGAAACCTGTCCATCACTGGCAGATACAAAACGAGGAACTGAGTCTCCAAAATGCATATGGTGACACCCCAGGTGCTCCTTGGATCCACAGGGACAGTCCACTGTATTCGTGTGCACACATGAGTACATACCTCCCAACGCAGAAAGTGCTCCAGACTGGGAGGCCTGAGGCCCATGCTTGGGCAGCCCTGACTCAGTGACAGAAGGGTCTCTGGTTTCTACCCCTTGACCATTTCCACCTCTCCCCTCCTTTCTGCCGCTCCCCTGGGCCCAGTCTCCACCAGCTCCTGATGGGTCTCCCTGCCTCCGGTCCCCTCCTTCCCCTTCTCCAGGTCCCCGTGGCTCCCCCTGCAGCTGCAGTTTCCACGGCAACAGCCAGACCCTGAGCTGGCAACCGGCAGAAGAGGGCGCTGTGTGTTTTGTGTGTGTTGAGAGGTGTCCTTGGGACCATCTTTGCAGAACGGGCTGGGTGGGGTGGGGAATAGCGGCAGCGGTGGCCTCCACCCACGCGAAGAGAAAGGATGAATCCATTCTCAGCAGCAGTGAGGTAGCAGTTGATGGTCTCAGATTCACCTGCTTGGTAATATTGCTGTTGTGCGCGAATGCAGATACTTAGCTGTATCCATACACCTGTGGGCGTGTACTCACTGACATATGCTCTACCTCAGCCTGGGAGAGTCAGACGGGGAAATAACACCCAGCTTCTCACCTCTGGTAGGTCATTCGCTCATTCCTTCACCCCCAAATTATGGGTACGGTCTGCAGATATTTATTTATTTCAAATAAATTTTTATGGATTTTAGAGAAAGAGAAAAGGAGAGGGAGAGACAGAGACAGTGATCTGCTGCCTCCTGCACACCCCCTACTGAGGGATCCAGCCAAAACCCGGCATGTGCCCTGACCATGAATTGCACCGGTGACCTCTCGTTACATGGGACAATGCTCAATCCACTGAGCCACACCCACGAGACTTATTTTTAAATTAAAATTTTTAGCACCATTTATCCCCTCTATGCCCTCTTCTACCTCACCCACCCTATAAATATTCATTGAAGTCCCACTCTGAGTCAGCACTGAAAAATTCTGCCACTATGGATCATTTATCTATGTAAGGATATCACTCAGTAAATACAACTTAAATCACAGACGGTGACAAGTTCATAAAGAGGAAGCATGGTGAGGAGATGGAGAATGGAGGGGGTTCTTTGAGATCAGCTGGTCAAGGAGGTCTTCCTAGAGGTGGTGATGTTTGAGCAGACCTGAAGGGAGGGTACAAGCCTTCAGATTATTAGGGAAATAGTCATTCTGGGCAGAGAGAATAGCAATTGGACACATATGGAAGTGGAACATGTGGGTCATGCTTGGAGAACTGTGAGGAGGCCAGGGTTATCGGATGGGGTTTGAGCAAGGAGGAGAGTGGATGGAGGTGAATTCAGAGAGGGACCTGGGAAGAGGTTGTACAGTGCCTTTAAGCATAGATTTAGTGAATAAACACATAATTAAATTTGTCATTAAGAAGTCCACAGTTTTTTTTCTTAGAGATATATTTCCTTTCTTGGCTGGAAGGAAGGAAGGAAGGATGGATGAATGGATGGATGGAAGGATGGACGGATAGATGGATAGATGGAAGGATGGATGGACGGATGGATGGATGGAGAGATAATGTTTAATGGGGACAGAGTTTCAGATTTACAAGATAACGTTCTGGAGATGGTGGTAATGACTGCACAACAATGTGGAGGTATTTATTACCACTGAACTATACACTTAAAAATGGTTAAGAAAGCCCTGGCCAACGTGGCTCAGTTGGTCGGGTGTTGTCCTGTGCACTGAAAGGTTGCTGATTCAATTCCTGGTCAGGGCACATGCCTAGCTTTGTGCTGATAGATGTTTCTCTCTCTCTCCTTCTCCCTTTCTCTCTCTCTCAAATCAATTTTAAAAATCGTTCAAAAAATGGTTAAGAGGGGGTAAACTTTATATTTTGTGTTGTTTTACCACAATAAAAAAAACTGGGCTCTGACTGAGTGTTGGCTCATGGACTGAAGAGTTGTGAGTTTGATTCCAGTCAAGGGCATGTAACTCTGTTGTGGTTCAGTCCCCACCCCTGGTTCGGGTTGTGGGGGAGGCAACCGATCCATGTGTCTCTCTCATATCAGTACTTCTCTCTCTCTCTCTCTCTCCCCTCTCCCTCCTTCCCCCCCCCACTCTATCTGAAGATAGATGGAAAAATATCCTTGGGTGAGGATTAAAAAAAAATTGGAAAAAAAATTGAGGGACTTGGGGAGTGGGAGCTGGAATTATCCAGGTTTGGTAATTTGCCTAAGGAGTATAGGGGTGGGAGAGATGACAGACAGACAGACAAACAGATAGATAGATAGATAGAAAGACACACAAGGATACAGATGTCTCAGTAGAGAAATAGAGGAGGTCCCAGCATGGAACCCACTGTTTCACTGCAGAGCCTGGAAAATTCCTCTCTCTGCGGCTCTCTGCACCATTTTTAGCCCCTCGCCTCCAGGTTTCCATGGCAACAGCCAGAGCTCCTGCATCCTTCAGGAAAAGGTGGGAGCCCCTGTGAGGGGGACCAAGTGGGGAGAGGGATGGAGAGACTTTGCATCAGAGGTTTATGTGCGTATCTTGCAAACACTGAAGTGCGTCATCGGCAGGCCCCCGCAGCGGGGGAGGCGGCTGTCAGGAGCCTCTGTGGACGTGGGTAGACATCCTGAGCATCTTGTGAGCACCAGTGTTGTATGTTCTCAGAATACTGATTGATCAGGAATATTGAATATTGATCAGGGCCTACCCTGTGTACTGTGCTCTGGACACCAAGAATAAGATAATGAACCAAGACACCCTGGCTGGGTAGCTCAGTTGGTTACAGTATCATCCCAATATGCCAAAGTTGTGGGTTCTATCCCGGGTCAGGGCACATACAAGGATCAGCCAATGAATGCATAAATAAGTGGATCAAAGCAATGTTGCTCTCTCTCTAGAAAACAAACAAAAAAACCCCAATAAAATGAAATAATAGCCCTGGCCGGTTTGGCTCAGCGGTTAGAGTGTCAGCCTGCGGTCCAGAGAGACCCGGGTTCGGTTCCTGCTAAGGGCATGAACCTCGGTTGCAGTTTGTCCCCAGCCCTGGTTGGTCGTGCGGGTGGCAGCCACTTGATGTGTCCCTTTCACGTCGATGTTTCTCTCTCTCTCTGTCCCTCCCACTCTATCTGAACAAAAAATGGAAAAATGTCCTCGGGTGAGGATAAAAATAATAAAATGAAATAATAATAATAACATAACAGTAATAAGCAAAGAGGCCCATGTCTGCCCTCCTGTAGCTGAGACAGCTTTCTATACCCTCGCTTATGCATTCGTCCATCCTTTCCTTCAAACAGTTTTTACCAAGAGTGTACTCCTGTAGCAGACCCTGAACTTAGTGAGGTGATCCATCAGAGAGCCAACAGTCGAAGTCTGGTCCCCTAGAGCTCATATTCGGGTGGGGGGTGAGGGGTCTCATGTTGAACGTAAAGTAGGGTTTCAGCTGGTAAGTGCTAAGTAGAAAATAAGTCAGGATTGAAAAGCATAGAGAGCACATTCAGACTGCGTGGTCAAGGAGGGCTTCTTGGAGGTGGTGATATGTAAACCCGAATGGAGGGGGAATCAAGTCAGGGAATTATCAAGGAGAACAATCCAGACAGAGGATCTGACACCATGAACGGCCCCGGGCTGGATGGTTGCCCGGTTTTGGGACCAGCACCGGGACCATGTGGCAGGAGTGGAGACAGTGAGGGAGAAAATGGGTGGAGATTTGGTCAGAAAGGGAGAGAGGAGCCTGATCCTTCAAGATGGTTGACAGTGCAGTGCAGAAATAGCCCACTTATTTTTTTGTTTTTGTAAAATTCAGTGTTATTGGAACACGGGCACACTGACGGCTGCCTTTGTGCATGAAGGACAAGCTGAGAAGTGATGGAGACGATTCAAGGAGTTGAGGCTCCCACCCCGCTGCTGCCTTCCCCAGCCTAGTGTCCGTGATGATCAGTTGTGCATAATTTGTTTTGTTTTTAAGTATATGTCATTTAATGGGTTACCGAAGGAGGTGTTTAAACTTCCAAGATTCCCGGAAGTTTACCTATCAGCTAGCTCCAGTTCTCCAGCAGACCAGCCGTCTGTGGTTACATGTGCATTCGGCCAATGAGCCCAGAACGGGGAGAATCTAGCCCCCGTCCTTTGTCACGCGGATCGCAGATCTTAGGGAACAGTATTTGGTCACAAAGGACCTCAGTTCGCACAGAGCAGAATTCACACGACCTGAGACACTGTCCCCTGCTCTGGGCTAGGTGCCTGGGAGGGCTGCCTTAGAATGTCAGGCCTGCATCCCCCTCGCTGCAGAGGGAGCTGAGCAGCTGGGAGAGGGTCAGAGGTCGGATGGAGGGTGGGGGTGGGAGGGGAAGGGAGGACCGTCTCCAGGTTTGGGCCCTTCTGAAAATATGAGTGCATGTTCCAGTAAACTGGATGTACTGAGAACTTTCTGACACGACATCGTAATAAGTGTCTGTCAGGATTCCAAGCATAATCACACACAGAAATGCATTTTGTTGTTCTGACAACCTGTAAGATGAGACGCCACCTGCCACCGCTGAGTGGAGGTGGAAATAAGCTCCGGGAGGGGAGGGGAGGTCAGGTGGGAGGCGGTAGCAGAGGAGGGGCAGCTACAGGAGGGTTCTGACTGCCTGTCACCTGGATTCTTCTTTTCTTTCCTCTGACGTGTAAAAAGCTGTACGTGCTTAATGTGTACAATTTGGTGATCTTGGGGATAAGTGAAACCACCACTACCATAGACTTGTTCGTCATCTCCCAAGGTTACCTCCCACCCTCTATTGTTGTTGTTGTTGTTATCATTATTTTTATATCTTCACCCGAGGACATTTTTCCATATTTTGTTCAGATAGAGTGGGAGGGAGAGAGGGAGAGAGAGAAACATCAACGTGAAAGGGACACATCGAGACCTGGCCAGTTTGTTCAGTGATTAGAGCATCGGCCTGAGGTCCAGAGAGACCCAGGTTCGGTTCCCGCTAAGGGCATGTACCTCCATTGCAGTTTGTCCCCGGCCCTGGTTGGGTCGTGTGGGTGGCAACCACTGGATGTGTCCCTTTCACGTCGATGTTTCTATCTCTCTCCTTCCCACTCTATCTGAATAAAAAATGGAAAAATGTCCTCGGGTGAGGATGAAAAAAAAAAAGAAAGGGACACATCCAGTGGTTGCCACCCACACGACCCAACCGGGGCTAGGGACAAACTGCACCGAGGTATGTGCCCTTAGTGGGAACCGAACCCGGGTCTCTCTGGACCGTAGGCCAATGCTCTAACCACTGAGCAAAACCGGCCAGGGTTGTTATTATTACTAGTGGGGAGACAGTAAGAGTACCTCACATTAAAATCTATCCTCTGGCCCAGCTGGTGTGGTTCAGTGGGTTGAGCATTGCCCAAGCAACACAAGGTCGCAGGTTCAACTCCTAGTCAGGGCACATGCCAGGGTTTCAGGCTCGATCCCCAGTAGCGGGCGTGCAAGAGGCTGCCAATCAATGTTTCTGTCTCACCATTGTATCTCTCCCTCCCTCTCCCTCCCTCTCTCTAAAATTAATAAAAACATTAAAAAATAAAAGATTGCCCTGGCCGGTTTGGCTCAGCGGTTAGAGCGTCAGCCCGTGGTCCAGAGAGTCCCGGGTTCGGTTCCCACTAGGGGCATGTACTTCTGTTGCAATTTGTCCCCGGCCCCGGTTGGAGTCTTGTGGGTGGCAGCCAGTCGATGTGTCTCTCTCACGTCGATGTTTCCCTCTCTCTCTGTTTCTCCTTCTCTCCCTCTCGCTCTATCTGAAGATGAATGCAAAAGTGTCCTTGGGTGAGGATAAAAAAATAAAAATAAAGATCCACCCTCTGGGAAGACAACTGTATACCACTGAGTGTATGTGGGCAGTTCTCGGCAGGATGCTACAGAGCAGATCTCTTGTCTTCATCCAGACTCCAACCCCTGGCTTAGTTTCCAGAATCTTCCATCCAGCGTCCCAGGACACACCCCTGGCTGCTGTGAGAAGGACACACACAGCCCCACGTCTGAAACAGCTGCCTGGCTCCCAGTCGACGCTGCATCTGCTGAGTCCCGAGGCAGCCAAGTCCTCCTTTCGCCAACAAACTCCACTGAGCAGGGAAGGCTCCAGAACACCCCGTGTCAGAGTTCATTGTCTCAGGCCTGGTGCACTCGGGACCGTAAACACCTTGAAAGATGCCTATTTCTTTTTTCAACAAGCTCTTATTATTAAGCACCTCCTGTGTACCGGGCCGAGGGCTGGAATCACAGATTCTGGAAAATTCCACCTTCAGGGGCTCCCTCTGTTCATTCCTCAGTTCCCTCCCTCCCCCTCCTCCTCCTGCTGTGGTTTCCTTGGTGACAGTCCTGGCTGGGGTGCAGGAACGGAAGAGCCTCCGCCAGGGGCCACAGACCCCTTCCCAGCTCACCCTTGAACTCACATTTGCAGGCATTCTGAACATTTATTAGATGCATTAGTAAAAAATATGTCTTTTAAAAATAAGGATTGGCCGTGGCCGGTTTGGCTCAGCGGTTAGAGCGTCGGCCTGCGGTCCGGAGAGACCCGGGTTCGGTTCCCGCTAAGGGCATGTACCTCGGTTGCAGTTTGTCCCCAGCCCTGGTTGGGTCATGTGGGTGGCGACCACTCGATGTGTCCCTTTCACGTCAATGTTTCTCTTTCTCTCTCTTCCTCTCTCTCCCTCCCACTCTATCTGAACAAACAAATGGAAAAATGTCCTCAGGTGAGGATAAAAAAAAATAAAAATAAGGATCGGTCCTGGCTGGTTTGGCTCAGCGGTTAGAGCATCAGCCCTCAGACCAAAGAATTGGGAGTTCGATTATGGTCAAGGGCACATACCTCAGTTGCAGTTTATCCCAGCCCTGGCTGGGGTCGTGTAGGAGGCAGCCACTCAATGTGTCCCTCTCACATTCTCACATTGATGTTTCTCTCTCTCTCTCTCTCTCTCTCTCTCTCTCTCTCTCTCCCCCTCCCTCCCTCCCTCCCTCTTTCCCACTCTATCTGAAGATAAATAGAAAAATATCCTCAGGTGAGGATTACAAAAATAAATAAAAATAAGGATCGTTACAGCATAGAAAATATAGTCAATAATATTGTAATACTGGTCTCCTTCCAAAATTCACAGGTGGAAGCTCTAACCCCTAGGGCATCAGAACAGAGCTGTATTTTGAGATGGGGCCTTCGAAGAGGTGATTAAATTAAAATGAGGTCATGGGGTGGGCCCTGGTACAGTACGACTGGTGTCCTTATGAGAAGAGGCGCTAAGGTCGCAGATACACACACAGAGAGGACCCTGTGAGGACACAGGAAGGAGACAGTCGTCTACAGGCCAAGGAGAGGCCTCAGGAGGAACAGCCCTGCTGACACCTTGACCTTGGAGTTCTGGCCCCCAGATCCACGACAGAATAGATTTCTGCTGTTTAAACCACCCAGTCCACTGCAGTTGGTTATGGCGGCCCTATAAAATTAAACTAATACAAAATAATATTCAATGTAAACTGTAACTGAAAAATATAAGAAATTTTTTTAAATGAAATTACTCGTTTACTTTACTTGTATCAGAGTCTTATGGGAAAGATCTATTTTTTATTTAACTTTTATTTTTTTAAGTTACAGTTGACATTCATTATTATTTTGTACTACTTTCAGGTATACAGCATAGTGATGAGATATTTATATGACTTACAGTGATCCCCCCATAATCCCAGTACCCACCTGGCCCCGTACATAGTTATTACAATAGTATTAACCATGTTCCCTGTGCTGTACTTTACATCCTTGTGACTGACGTTCTGTAACTGCCAATCGGTACTTCTCAATCCCTTCCCCTTTGTCACTCAGTCCCCCAGCCCCACTCCCGCCCTGGCAACTGTCAGCCTGTTCTCTGTGTCTATGAGTCTGTTTCAATTTTGTTTGTTTACACTGTTCTCTTTTAAAATTCATTTTATTGATTGATTGTGGAGAGAGAGAGAGAGTGAGCGAGCAACATTCATTTGTTGTTCCACTCATCTGTGCATCCGTGGGTTGAGTTTTACATCTGCCCTGACGGGGATGGACTCACAACCTTAGCCTATGGGGATGAGGCTCTAAGCTCTCTAGCCAGGGCTCATTTTATTGTTCTTTACATTCCACATGCTGTACACCTAGAACTAAAACAAAGTAACACTGAATATAAACTGTCATGTAAAACAACGACATTCCTCATGTACTCATCGGCCTCCTGTGCACTGGCCTCATCAACAGGAGTGCAAACCCCAGGAGCTCAAGCTTTCCCCGTCGTTCACCCCTGGACTCCAGTGCTCCCCCAGCACGGCCAGCACGTCAGTGAACGAATGAGTGAATGGATGAAGGGGGAGCTTCCCGGGGCTCTCGCTCCTGGCTGAGACAGGCAGGCGGGGTGGGGGAGTGTCTCTGAATTCCCAGGAGATTCAGAGGAATCACCCGAGTCAGAGAAGACGCAGAGCAGTGCCCCCTGCCCCCACTTCCCAGGGCGTACTCACCTGGGAAGGACAGGTGTGGGCAGAGGGTCCGTCCTTGCCACTCAGAATGCACCGTGCCAACTCTGGGTGCCCTGGGGGTACCCCACCACCTTCCTCAGACCACAGAGCAGCAGGAAACATTTCTCCCCTCTGCTGGGAGGGTGCAAGGTGGTTTCTGGTGAACGGGATGTGTCTAGCCCAAACCTCTCTGGGTTCTGGAAGGCCTGAGCACCTCAGTAGGATGAAAGGGACTTCGCAGAGGAGAGAGGGGGCAGGGGGAAGGGGTGAACTGGGCTTGGGGGGGCTGTGGCCTGTGCAAGAAGAGGACACCGATGCTTATAAATTGAGGGTGTCGCATTTTCAGTCAGAAAAAAAAATTGACCTTGTTTTTTAAGATTTTTTTTTTTTTTTTTTAATCTTGCTTTGCTTATAAAGACACATCTTGGGGACACACCAACCTCCAGTGTCGCTCAGCGTATCGGTTCCTATTCATCTTAATGCTTTCAGCTAAAAACAAGCAAACACATTTCCTGAGCGTTCCCAGCTGGGAGACGTCGGCTTCCGCCATTTCGTTTCCAGAGGTGCTGCTGTAGTTAATACCCTTTAAGCTTGAACTTGTAAACTTGGAAATACTGCGCTGCGTTTATGGAAAAACAGAACTAAACCCGTCTTATCTTTGCCTTCTGCAGCTAACGTATGAAACGGGACATGTGTCGTCCTGTTCGGAGGCTAAAGGCCCCTGTTCAGATAGCTTAGGGCTTGGAGGAGGTTTGCTGGCTCTGCTTAGGACAGCTCCTGTTTTCGGTAAAATACATCAGTCTCTGTGTTTTGAAAATACTATGTTACGTATTTTGTGTTTATCCAAATAGAATGCTAGTTTCTTGTATAAATGTGCTAAATGTCTGTATACTGTATTTAAAAATTATAAAAGCAAAAATAGAATACAAGTTTTCAGACCCCCCCCCCCGCCAATTACTCAGTGTCAATTCATAGCAGATATTCTTTGGTTCATTTTGTTTTGTTTTAATGGGCTCATTGCAAAGTGTATTCATTGGCATTGGCGGGGAAATGTAAAGAAATGTCTTTATGCTTAAAAAATAAGTCAATGCGATGAATAAAACAGCCCTCTGTTCTCAGAAAGTATCTGTAAATTAATTCATTATAAAATTATCTAATTATCATAATTGGGTTACCATTTAGGGTGAACCTTCTTTTAAAAAAACGTTATCTGTTCTTATGTCATTACTCTACAAAAACTGTTGCTTGATCTACTTACACCTTCTCTTGTAGTAAAAGCTTTCATTCGGAAATTGTATTTCCAACAGATACTCTAAAGGCATTTACAATAAGTTGTGCCTGCAGCAAAAACTGCACAAGTTAATTCATCTGTTTTTGTTTTGTTTCGTTTGTGGCCCTCAATTTTCAGATGCAAATTATTTTAGGTTTGGTGGTAAAAGAAAATCATTGTCTACTAAATTATGGCAAAATGGTTAAAATCTGAAAAGAGAAGTTTTAGAATTAATGAAAGGACATCCCTCTGTGATTTTGGGCACTGGTCTTTTGGCCAAATACTTGCATACATTTTGATACTGTGAAATTCTGCGTTTATACATGTGTTTATCATAGCATAGAAATAAATTATGCAAACAAACAAATGATGGGCAGCGCTGGTGTGGCTCAGTTGTTTGCAGGGTTGCCCTGTGCACTGAAGGGTCTCTAGTTCCATCCCAGGTTGAGGCACCATCTGGGCTTGTATGGCAACCAATTGATGTTTCTCTCTCTCTCTCTCTTCCTCAAATTAAAAAAAAAAATTGTAGCCCTGGCCGGTTTGGCTCAGCGGTTAGAGCGTCGGCCTGCGGTCTGGAGAGACCCGGGTTCGGTTCCCACTAAGGGCGCGTGCCTCGGTTGCAGTTTGTCCCCGGCCTGGGTTGGGTCGTGCGGGTGGCAGCCCCTCGATGTGTCCCTTTCACGTCGATGTTTCTCTCTTCCTCTCTCTCCCTCCCACTCTATCTGAACAAAAAATGGAAAAATGTCCTCGGGCGAGGATTAAAAAAAAAAAAATTGTTGATTGTTTACCTGAACTTGAAACTTAACTGGCATTCTGTACTCTTATTTTTGCTGCCTTCTCCCTGTATTCTCACATGACAGAGAGAGAGAGAGAGAGAGAGAGAGATCATCTCTGTGTGTGTGTCTTTTTTTAAATCTGGCAACCTTCAATAATAGTAACAACAACAACAATAAGCTCAAATGGTTATTAAATGCTTACTTAATACCAGACCACCTAATGATCTATCTGGGACATGTTCACATTATAATTTACGCTTAAAAAAAAAAAGGAGAAAGACAAGAAGCCACGCACTATAAAAACATTCTGACCCCAGTTTTCAAAAGCAAAATTCACTCCTTCTTCATTCAATTATTCTTCAACAATCTATGGATGTCCCAGTAAGCGTCAGGTGCTGCAGTGAGCTTGGGAATGAACAAACAGGCAAAACATAGCACCCCAAATCACAGAGTGACAGCCTGGATGAGAAAAAAAGGAAAGAGAATGCAAAGAAAAAGAAGGACGCATTTCATTTATTTTAAGGCATATTGTTAAGATTTTAACCTTTTTGCCCTAATGTAGGAGACAGCATGTTTCTTTTTCAACAGTGCCTGAAATAATTTGCCTCTTGCAATCCATAGTCTCGAAACAACAGCAACAACCGCAAATGAACAAGATTATTTTCTGTAAACATTTGGTTAATTCAAATAGCTATCTTACTGTCAGGCAAGAAAAGACATGGCATTTCAGATCAGATTTTTTTTTCATGGTAAAAGCAGGCAGAGATAAAGACGACACAAAAAGACCTGCTTCCAGCAGGGTAGTCAGAGAGCAGCCTCCTTGAGGACATGACTGAATGGGAAGAAAGCTAGAGAAACACTGGTGAAAAATATAATCCTAGGAAATAATTTGCAAAACAGATGGCTGACCTTGAAAGAGTCTGCCATTTGCAAATGGATGGGTCTCTGGGACCCTGACCACATTGTGCCGTATCCATGGCAACCATTCTCTTCCTCTGTTACATGGCAACACGTAGAACTCCACTTGGCTTTGGCGGGGGAGGCCGGGGGACGGCATGAAAGAGTTGTGAGCTGAGGTTCTGGGCAGCCTCAACAACAGAAATTTGTTTCTCACTGTTCTGGAGGCTGGGAAGTTCCAGATCAGGAGCCCACACAGAGGGGTCCTGGTGATAATTCTGTTTTGCAGCCTTCTTCCTGTATCCTCACATGGCAGAGAGAGCGATCATCTCTGTCTCTCTCTCTCTTTTTTTATCCTCACCCGAGGATATTTTTCCATTTTTTGTTCAGATAGGGTGGGAGGGAGAGAGGAAGAGAGAGAGAAAGTGAAACATCGACGTGAAAGGGACACATCAAGTGGCTGCCACCGGCACGACCAACCTGGGCCGGGGACAAACTGCAACTGAGGCATGCGCCCTTAGTGAGAACCAAACCCAGGACTCTCTGGTCCGCAAGCCGATGCTCTAACCACTGAGCAAAACTGGCCAGGGCTGTGTCTTTTTTAAACAATTTGAATTTATTGGGGTGACATTGATTAATAAAATTATACAGGTTTCAGGAGCACAATTCTACCACACATCATCTGTACACTGTATTGTGCATTCCAAGCCCAGTCTCCTTTTATCACCATTTATCCCCCTTTATCTTCTTCTACCTCCCCAACACCCCTCCGCCAATCACCATACCTTTGTCTGTGTCCAGGAGTCTGCCTTTTTTTCCCATTGGCTTCATGTCTCTTCTTTTTAAAAAATGTTTTTATTTTTTCGAGAGAGAGGAAGGGAGAGGGAGAGAGAGAAACATCAATGTGAGAGAGACAGATCGACTGCCTGCCTCTCCTACGACCCAACCAGGTTAGGGAATAGAAATTGCAACCCAGGTATGTGCCCTTGACCGGGAATCAAACCCAAGACCTTCTTCAGTCCACAGGCCGAGGCTCTAATCACTGAGCCCAACCAGCCAGGCTGCATGTCTCTTTATAAGGGCACTGATCCCACCATGAGGGCTCCACCCTCCTGACCTAGTCACCTCCAAAGTCCTCCTCTCCAAATACTATCCCACTGGGGGCTGGGCTTCCACACAGGGGTTTGAGGGGGGTGAACATTGTATGCATAGCAAGCCCTTAGCCTGGAGTCAGTGCTAGATGAACATTAACACTCGAGGGTTATGGTTTTGAATGTCACTAAGAGGACATGTGAAATCAGAGAAGACCTGATGAAGGCAGCTGTCACTGACTCAATGCTCAGCTCATTGCCATCTGCCCAGCAAAGGGGCTTAGAACGTCCTCAGAGATAAAAACGCACAGTGGGGCTTGGACAGCGGACTCTCAACCATGTGCCTCGAGGCTCAGCTCACTCATTCATTCTTCCAGTAAATATTTAATGCATATTAAGAAAGGCCGACTGGGTGCAAGATCAGGAGAAGTCAAAGACTGGAAAATTCCAGTTTCCTGGGCTCTCTGAGCCCCTTCCTCAGCTTCTTCTTTCTTCCCGAAGGTTGCAGTTTCCATGGTGATGGTCTGAGCCTCCCTGTTGCTAAGGGAAGACCAGCCACGTGGTCACGTGGTTTATCTAATCTCACTGAGAGATGGCAGTGGGCACGAGACAGGCGGGGAGGGCGAAATTCAGAAGGGGATCAAGTCTGCAACAACCCCAGCAGTGGTCCATGCACACCTTTGGGTGCCTTTAAATGGGGGTTCACAAAAGCACAAAAACACGCAGGTGAGGGTCTCTTCAGTCAGAAATCACGCGTCTCCTGCAGCCTCTAGTGATAACAGCTTTACCCTCCCTCAAAATTCATCAGGTTGTTCAATAAATATTGACCGAGCCCTCTAGTTGCCAAACCCTAGCCTCTGGGCAGAGAACAAACGCCAGGCCAATCAGCACAGCCCCTGTTGCCTGTGCTTTGTCCCAATGGGAGACACCTTCCTTCCTTCAGAAAGCTCGGTCCTTCATGTAATGAGGTGTCAGGTATTTTCTAGGAGGCAGGCATCAGGCTAGATCTTGGGGATCACAAATTGTAAGCCCTTGCACTTGTAAAAGACAAGTGCAGGGGAGACAGAAGATGAACAAAAGGATTAATATAACACTCCATACATTGACCTTAACCATCGTAAGTGTTCAGTTCAAGGGCCTTAAGCACATTCATGCTGCTGTGCAACCACCATCACCACCCATCCACAGAGCTCGTCTCATCTTGCAAAACGGAAACTGTCCCCATTAAACAATAACATGCCCCCCAGCCCCTGGCACCCACCTTTCTCCATCTGTCTCTACTCCTCTAATACATTTTTATTTATCCTCGCCCGAGGACATTTTTGCATTTATTGTCAGATAGAGTGGGAGGGAGAGAGGGAGGAAAAGAGAGAGAGAGAAACATCAATGTGAGAGAGACACGTAGAGTGGTCACCACCCACACAACCCCAACCCGGGCCGGGGACAAACTACAACTGATGTACGTGCCCTTAGTGGGAACCGAACCGGGGTCCGCAGGCCAATACTCTAACCACTGAGCCAAACTGGCTGGGGCTGAATTTGACTCCTCTAAATACCTCATATAAGTGGAATCATGAAGTGTTTGTCTTTATCTCACTTAGCATGTCCCCGAGGTTCACGCATACTGTGTAGATGTTAGGATTTCCCTTCTTTCTAAAGGCTGAATGATATTCCCTTGCATGGGTGGGCCACATCGTGTGTGCCCATTCATCTGTTGATGAACACTTGGGTTATAACGAATGATGGTACTGTGAATAACAAATTATGCTGCTATGAACACAGGCATACAAATACCTCTTGGAGTCCCTGCCTTTATTTCTTTTGGGTGTATTCCCAGCACTGGAACTGTTGGGTCATAAGGTGATTCTCTGTTGTATCTTTTGTGGAACCACCATACCGTCTTCCACAGCAGCTGTGCCGTTTTACATTTACATCGGCAGTGCACAAGGGAAGAACCCACCTTTTTCATTCATTCACAAATAATGAATGAGAAACTTGAGGATTCTAGGCTGGAATTTTAAACATATTCTCAGTCTTATACAAGACTCCAGAGGATTCTATTCTGCGAGGTTCCGGGCTGCTGATTTTCAGCCACCTCCACTTCTTCACGCTAGCAAGTTTCCATGGCAACAGACTGAGTTTGCTGGGTTGCTACGAAACCAGAGAGCCCTGAGGAGGGACAAGCTGGTGCACCCAGCCTTTGTGAGATGGAGAGGCCTGGGGAGGCTCTCAGCATGCAGTCCACACCCCAACTCTGGCTCATGCACATCTTGTGCTTGACTTACCACTGGATCTTTGTTCAAGGGCAAAAAGTTGGCTCTGAGTCTCAGAGTCTAAAAAGCACATGTTTTCACATCAGCAGTGGCCAGTGACAGAGAGATTTAGGATTCTCACCATATTTTTGTCTGTTCTTTCATTATTCACCCAACACCTATTTACTGAGTGCCTACTTGGGTAAACCAATGTGCCAGACCCTGGGAATACAATGGTAAAAACAACCCCCACAAATATGATGTTGAAGGGTAGCTGAATACACCACCACAAAATATGACCATAGGAGTTCAGGACATGCCACTCCAAAATATGCTGGTTGAGTTCTATTGATTATTGATTATTTTGAGTTCTAGGCACCTGAAAAACAGCAAATGTAGAGAGGCTTTCTATGAACTCCCCTGATCTGCCTAAACACAGATCCCCCCGGAAGGAACGCAATTGTCACAGATCTCCTCCTGGGGAGTTTCATCAACCAGCAAAGATTGGCTTTTATTCCAGAAGAGATTAGAAGTCTACACCACACCCAGACAATCTGTCACAAGCTATCATACCTCCTACCTATTCTTCTAAGGGTCCAGCCATCTTTCCTAAAAATCATTTTCTGTCTCCTAAGCACCCCGCATCCCCCACCATCCTCTTTAAGGTGGCATTTAAGCCTGAGTTCTAGGCCACCGCTCTGAGTTACTCACTTTTTCCTGGATCTCTCCTACATACACATGAGAACTCAGAAGAGTAGAGGGAAATTTTCTTTTTCTCTCCTACAGTGTTTTTCTTGTGGAGATTAGCATCTGCTTAGAGATGTTTCTGTTCAATAATTTTATGTGGTTCTGAATTTTAAGGGTTCCGAAAGCATGAGAGCACAAGAGAGCCAACTCCTTTGTTCATGGGATTAACTATCCCAGATTTCCACACACTTGCAGTAGCCATGCTCATTCTGGCCAACCATCTGTCTCCAGGTGTGACTGACAGGAAGCACCTCTGTTAGTCTCCCACCCCCAACTTTACTGGGCATGTGGCTACCTTCCCTTTGTCTCACCCCCGGGCAGTGTCAAGCTGTAGCTTCCTGGTGAAGCTGCCCCAGTGACCTGCCTATAATGGCTGGCTTCCCCCTTTGCTCCTTTCCTGTTATTAATAAATAGGTTAATTACAACAGTATCACTTGTAGGTAAGTTGTTATTATCTTTAGAAATTAGCAGGGGTAGGGGAGTCTCTCCCCGAGTTTGTAAACTCCACCAAATCCTGTGAGAGATGTCAAAACATCATAAGATATAGAAAACAGAAAACGTAAATAATACAGATGGGAGGAAGGGCAAGAAGAGGTGTGGTTAAGTGGATGGATAGATGGATGGATGAATTCAAACACTGACTATATCCATGTCTGCCCCTGAACGAGAAGAAAAATTTTCCAAGTACAAAGTAGAAATGAGGTCTGTAACACTTATCCCTTGCCCACACGGTGCCTACTTGAGTCACAGTTATTCCTTCCTTCATTCACCAACATTTATTAAGCCCTTACTATATGCTGGACCATGAGGATTAGATCGTACACAACCTTAGCCAAACCATGGGACATTCCAGTCTCTGAGGCTCTCTGCCTCCCTCCTCAGTCTCCTTGACTCCCCAGCGCCAGCTGTGGTTTCCATAGCAATAGCTTCAGCGGATCATGTTCGAGGAGAGGATGCTTGATGATCAACTTCCAGCCAAGGTCCTCAGGGGTGGGAGAATGATCATAAACTCTGGAGGCTGCTGGCTGGACAGCAGTGGTTCAAGTAAATTTTTCATGCACATTAATATGCGAAAGGAAAAATAAAAGGAAAGGGATGCTGCAGAATGACGCAGGGAGGGGGGAACGTCCATGCTAGCCTTGAAGACTGTTTTTTAGGAACCACTAATCTAACTGAAGCCCCAGGGATATGAACATTATCTGTTCTCATTATTCACTCATTAAGTCAGTCAACAAGCACCAACTGGGTCCCATGGTGTGTCCTAGGGAAGGAAAATAAAAGCAGGCAACATCTTGACTCCTGTAGGTGTTAGGCAATCAAAAGAAGCATTTGTTCCTTTATGCCAAAAAATTCATTTATTCTTTCAATATATATTTGGGAGGGGCATATTTATCTATTTATTTTATTGTTAATCTTCACCTGAGGATATTTTCTTCCATTTTTATTTTTAGAGAGAGTGAAAGGGAGGGAGGGGGGGGAGAGAGAGAGAAACATTGATGTGAGAGAGACACATCAATTGGTTGCCTCCTGCATGAGCTCTGACTAGGGCCAGGGACCCAAACCTGCAACAGAGGCACGTGCCCTTCACGGGGAATCGAACCTGAGACCCTTTGGTCCACAGGCTGACGCTCTAACCACTGAGGCATGCTGGCCAGGGCTGGGGGACACAATTTAGATCCCCTTGAGGGGATCAGGAAAACTCAAGCCCTGAATGTTGGAGCAGTCCCTAATCTAGTGCCCACAGGTTCAAGGCAGAAGCAAATGCAAATTCTACTGCACAAAACGGCAACTTCATCCTGGGCTTCAAAGAATTTTTTTTTTTTAATTTTTTTTTATCCTCACTAGAGGACATTTTTCCATCTTTTGTTCAGATAGAGTGGGGGAAGGAGGGAGAGAGAGAGAGAGAGAGAGAGAGAGAGACAGAGAGAGACAGAGACAGAGACAGAGAGAGAGAAACATCAACATGAAAGGGACACATCGAGTGGCTGCCACCTGCACAACCCACCAGGGCCTGGGACGAACTGCAACCGAGGTAAATGCCCTTAGCGGGAACTGAACCCAGGTCTCTCTGGACTGCAGGCTGACGCTCTAACCGCTGAGCCAAACCGGCCAGGGCGGATTTTTCTTTTTCTAAAAAAAATTTTTATTGATTGATTTGAGAGAGACAAGAGAGAGAAAGAAACATGGATCTGTTGTTCCACTGATTTATACATTTATTGGTTGATTCTTGTATGTGTTCTAACAGGGGATTGAGCCTGCAACCTTGATGTATTGGGACAACGCTCTAACTAACTGAACCACCCAGCCAGGGCTTTGCAAATGATTTTTCAAAAGCAATGGTTATCACATGAAGTCAGCAGCCACACAGAGGGCTATGGAGCAGAAGATGACAGGGACCTCTAGTTGCTAAGAGTGAGCAAAAAAGCAGGGACCTCAGTCTAAGACCCAGAGAACTGAGTTTTGCCAAGATCTGCAGGAGCTGGAAAAGGACCCAGAGGTCTAGAAAGGAAAGCAGCCTGCTGATATCTTGATGATACCTTGGTGACACCCACAAGACTAAGGTTTTAAGGGTCATTTCAAGTTGCTCACTTTGTGATCATTTGTGACACTGCCACAGAACACATCACTTGAGTGAATGGATGAACAATTCCTTTAAAAAGGGGTGCTTTTTGGTCCACAGCTAGGGTCACTGTTAGATCAGCTAATTGAAACAGGTTGCCAAAAACTGTACTTGACTTGAATCTCAGTGGCACAGAACCTGTGTTTAGAAGTCAATGTGCTGAGGAGGAGAGTTGCCACGATTTTATTCCTTTTGAAAGGACGTTTCTTTGGCCCTGGCCCAGTAGCTCAGTTGGTTAGGGTATTGTCCTGATAACACCAAGGTTGCAGGTTCAATCCCCAGTCAGGGCACATACAAGAACCAACCAATGGCCCTAATCAGAGTGGCTCAGTTGGTTGGAGCATTGTCGTGTACATCAAAAGGTTGTGGGTTTGATTCCCAGTTGGGGCACATACTTAGGTTTTGGGTTTGATCTCCTGTGAGGGGTGTGTACAGAAGGTGCCTGATGGATGTCTCTCTCCCAAGTCAATGCTTTCTCTCTACCTCTCAAATTAATAAAAACATATCCTCAGGTGAGGATTACAAAAAAGAATCAACCAAACAATGCCTATATAAGTGGAAAGACAGCCCTGGCCGGTTTGGCTCAGCGGTTAGACCATCCGCCTGCGGTCCGGAGAGACCCGGGTTCAGTTCCCGCTAAGGGCATGTACCTCGGTTGCAGTTTGTCCCCGGCCCTGGTTGGTCGTGCGGGTGGCAGCCACTCGATGTGTCCCTTTCACATCGATGTTTCCCTCTCTCTCTCTCTTCCTCTCTCTCCCTCCCACTCTATCTCTGCAAAAAAATGGAAAAATGTCCTTGGGTGAGGATTAAAAAAAACAACAAACAAGTGGAAAGACAAAATGATGCTTTTATTTCTCTCTCTCTCTCTAAAATCAATCAATAAAGAAAATCATTAAAAAGAAGAGAAGCCCTGGCCGGTTTGGCTCAGCGGTTAGAGCGTCAGCCTTCGGTTCAGAGAGACCCAGGTTCGGTTCCCGCTAAGGGCACGTACCTTGGTTGCAGTTTGTCCCCGGCCCTGGTTGGTCGTGCGGGTGGCAGCCATTCGATGTGTCCCTTTCACGTCGATGTTTCTCTCTCCCCCTCTCTCTTCCTCTCTCTCCCTCCCACTCTATCTGTACAAAAAATGGAAAAATGTCCTTGGGTGAGGATTAAAAAAAAAAAAAAGAAGAAGACAAGAGTTTTCTTCAAAGAAAATTAGCTGGAGAGATTCTACCTTCAATGAAACCCTATTTCACAAACTTCACAGGCAAGGGGCCGTCTGTGAAAACCTGCCTCCTTCCGGATCTGGCCTTGGGCTGAATAACATGTGTGCTTTAACCTCGGGGAGCCCTTCCGTCGGAGGAAGGAAGGGCAATCGTTTTATTGGGGACAAAGACCCTTATTTTAAGTCATTCATTTACTGCAAAGCAAACATACCATATTGGGAATAAAGACCGTTATTTGAAGTCGTTCATTTATCGCAAAGCAAACACCGAAAGAGTTCAGAGCCTGGAAAATTCCAGCCTCAGGGTCTCTCTCTCTCTCTCTCTCTCTCTCTCTCTCTCTCTCTCTGCTCCTTCCCAGCCCCCTCCCCATTCACAGTGCTAACTGTAGTTTCCATGGCAACAGCTAGGCCTACTTCTGAGGGAAAAAAAAACCCTCCCTGGTAAAGGTCTTGAGAGAAAATAGAGCTACTGATGTCTAACTGATCAGGATAGTGAATGAGGAAAACGCCCTGAAGTTGTACACATCTCAATAGTAGCTCGCGCACATTAAAAATAAAAATTTATTGTAGGAAAATATAGATATCATAAAATTCACTGTTTTAACCCTTGGAAAGTATACAGTTTGTGTACACTTATTGCTAGATCATTAAGTATATTCACATTGTTGTGTAATCGTTACCGCCATCCATCTCCAGAACTGCTCCGTCTTCGCCAACTGAAACTCTGTCCCCACTAAACACTAAGTCCCCGTTCTGCCTGCCCTCATTCCCCGGCATCCACCATTCTATTTCACAGATCTATAAATCTGATGATTCTAGGGGATTCAGATAAGTGGAATCATACAATATCTGTCCTTTTGTGACTGACTTATTTCACTTAGTTTAATGTCCTCAAGCTTCATTCATTTTTTTTTTTAAATCCTCACCCGAAGACATTTTTCCATTGATTTTCAGATAGAGTTGGAGGGAGGGTGGAAGGGGAGGGACAGAGAGAAAGAGAGAAACATCAAAGTGAGAGAGACACATCAACCAGTTGCCTCCCAACCAGGGCCAGGGATGGAACCGTAACCAAGGTACATGCCCTGTACCAGAATCGAACCCATGACTCTTTGGTCCATGGGCCTAACCTCTGAGCCAAACCAGCCAGGGCAAGCTTCATCCATGTTGTAGCAGGTGTCAGAATTTCCTTCCTTTTTTTTAAAGGCTGAATAATATTTTATTTTTTATCCTCACCCGAGGACACCCTTGCATTTATCTTCAGATAGAGCAGGAGGGAGAGAAGAAGGAAGAGAGAGGGAAACATCTATGTGAGAGAGACACATCGACTGGCTGCCACCCACACAACCCCAGCTGGGGCTGGGGACAAACTGCAACCAAGGTACATGCACTTAGTGGGGAACCGAACCCGGGCCTCTCTGGTCCACGGACTGACGCTCTAACCGCTGAGCCAAACTGGCCAAGGCAAAAGCTGAATAATATTTTATTGTATGGATATACAGTATTTTGCTCATCTATCCAAGGACATTCGGGTTGCTTCCATGTTTTAGCTGGTAGGAACAGGGGTGCACAAATATCTCTTTGAGACCCCGCTTTCAATTTGGGGGTCACATGTGAAGTGATATTGCTGGGTCATAGCCTAGTATTATGTTTAATGTTCTGAGGGGCCCCTGTACTGTTTTCCACAGCAGACGCACCGTCTTACACTCCCACTAGCAACCTTGCATCTTTCAGGCCTGTTAAGTTACTTCCTTTGATGGGGGTCTCTGTAGATGGGCAAGAAGGATGCCGGTGGACTTCTGCTGAGTCCATGTCATCACAAGTTGTTGGCCGCGCCATTGGTCCAGTGCCTGTGGCATAAACATCACCTGTCTGGCCTGGCCAGGTGGCTCAGTTGGTTAGAGTGTTGTCCCGATACACCAAGGTTGCAAGTTCGATCCTGGTCAGGGCGCATGCAAAAATCGACCAGTGAATGCGTGAATAAGTAGAACATCGATTGATGAGAAAATCAACCCTCATGACCAAAAACATTTCACGCCTCGCGTTTGAAAACATCTCGACGAACAAACATGCTTCATATTTCACTCCCTTGAATCAGCCCATCCTTCACTCTCTCAAAACTTCAATGTCACGCTCTCGTTTGGTGTCATGCAAAAGAAACACTGTGGCTTCCCTTGTTTCCTAACAGGTGGCTGGCCTCTTTGCAAACGTGCGTTTTCAGTTTATAATTTCCAAGTGGGGGACCTATGAGTTCAAGGCCCTCTCTGCCCTGTGGATAGCACAGCAGTTCCTGAAACTGTGTGTGTGTGTGTGCGCGCGTGCACGCACGCAGGAAGACCTGGGAAGCCCAGACACAGAAGAAAGCCTCTCATTCGGAAGTGTTAAGGGAGTGGGGTGTGGGGTTTTCAGCCTCTCAGCCCTTCCTTCCTGCACAGAACGTTTTATAAACAGCAAAGTCCTGTTTTTAAGATTTGAGTCCATGGCCTTGTTCACAACACTCTAACAAGACAGCAACAGTATGTGTTCAGAAAATTCCTGGTAAACAGAATCCCCACGATAAATAACAAACAAAACAGAAACAGACTCACGGACATAGAGGACAGAGGGGAGAGGGTCGGGGGAATGAGTGGAAAAGCTGAAGGGATTGAGAAGTACAGATTGGTAGTTACAGAACAGTCACGAGCATGTAAAGTGCAGCCTAGGGAACAGCGTCAATCATACTGCAGTGTGTATAGGTGCCCCGTGGTACTAGACTTATTAGGGTGATCAGTTTGTAAATTATATAAATGTCTGACTACTATGCTGTGTACTGAAACTAATAGAAAATAATATTGAATGTCAACTGTAAAGGAAGAAAACTCAGTCATCAAGATAAATAATATATTTTAAAAAAATCAATAATGTGATATTTTAAAAATATCAAAATGGATGCAGAAAAAGGACAAAATACCAAAAATGTAAAGTCCAGTGTGTGCTGAGCTATATGGAAACCTGAGACAAAGGAAGAAGGTGAGCCCCTATGTATGTGTTTTTATGTAATTTTTTTTTTTTTTTATCCTCACCTGAGGACATTTTTTCCATTTTTTGTTCAGATAGAGTGGGAGGGAGGGAGAGAGAGAGAAACATCGACGTGAAAGGGACACATCGAGTGGCTGCCACCGGCATGACCCAACCAGGGCCGGGGACAAACCCCCAACCAAGGTACGTGCCCTTAGCGGGAACTGTACCTGGGTCTCTCAGGACCGCAGGCCGTCGCTCTAACTGCTGAGCCAAAGCGGCCAGGGCTGTTTTTATGTAATTTTTTTAAATTGATTTTTTACAGAGAGAAGGGAGAGAGAGAAAGAAACATCATGTGAGAGAGATACACCAATCAGCTGCCTCCTGCACGCCCCCTACTGGGGATTGAGCCCACAACTGGTGCATGTGCCCTGTCCAGGAACGAAACCTGCACCTCTCAGACTGTGGGAATATGCTCAAGTCACTGAGCCACTCTGGCCAGGCTGTTTTTATGTAATCATTAATGGTTAACTGTTTCCAGGAAAAAATATTAAAGTCTACTAGGTTTGGCTCAGCAGTTAGAGCATCGGCCTGCAGAACAAAGAGTTGTGGGTTCGATTCCGGTTAAGGGCACATACCTTGGTGTGGTCTGGTTCTAGGTCCTGGTCAGGGTCCTGTGGGAGGCAACTAATCAATGTGTCTTTTTCACATCAATGTTTCTCTCTCTCTCCCCCTCCCATTTTATCTGAAGATAGATGAAAAAGTATCCTTGGGTGAGGATTTAAAAAACAAAAAACAAAATTCACATTGTCTTATGTTTAAATATTTTAGTTATACAAAAGAAAAAACACCCCACCAGCCAGTGGGGCTCAGTGGATTGAGCGTCGTCCTATGCACCAAGAGGTCACTGGTTCGATGCCCAGTTTTCAGGCTTGACCAATGTTTCCATCTCTTTCTCTTCTTTTTTTTTTTCTAAAAAAAAAAGAAAGAAAGAAAAAGAAAAAACAAAAAGAAAAAAATCAAGAAAAACATATTTTAAAAAGAAAACAAAAAACGGAATTTATTACAATTTCACTTTCCTGGCTTTCAGAGGCAAACTCATCAGTAATATTTTCAAAAACCTATTTCTGGAAAAAAGCTAAGCTTTAGAAAATGCACAAAAGTGTGACTAGAGGACTATCTGTTTTTGCTTCTGACTCAGGGTCCAATATGGCACAGGACTATCAGACTCTGTCATTCTTTAAAATTTTAGTATTTTGTTCATCTTGGGTTTCTTGGTTTGTTTGTTTTTTTGCATTAATTTTTCTTTTCTTTTTTTCCTATGGTGCATTTAAATATTGTTTATCTCGACGACTGAGTGTTCTTGTGCTGTTATGTGTTGCGTTTACTGGGTGGCCATCTTTCCTTTGTTCATTTAATCCTCTGGGGGTTCCATCCAGGTATGTGGTCTTGTGCTGTTATGTGTTGCGTTTACTGGGTGGCCATCTTTCCTTTGTTCATTTAATCCTCTGGGGGTTCCATCCAGGTATGTGGAACTCTGTGATTAGAATGTGAAATGACCCCCCTCCCCTTCTCCTCTGCACCTTCGGAACCTCAGATGTCAAGTGGAAAGGTAACCTCATCCACTGGGAATTCAACAGAAAGGCCTTAGTGCTGTGCCTGGGATGTAGTAAGTACAGTAAATGTAAGTTATTGTACTTATTTTTAAATTAGATTTTACTGATTTTTGAGAGAGGGGAAAAAAGAGGGTAGGAGAGGGGAGGGGAGGAGATCGATGTGCTGTCCCACCTACCTGTGCATTTATTGATTGCTTCCTGTTCGCACCCTGACTGGAGATAGAACCTGCAGCCTTGACATATGGAGATAACTCTCTAACCAACCGAGCCACCTTGCCAGGGCCATGTCAGCTATTTATAACGATTGTAATTGTGATGATGGTGACAGTGGCACATCAGCCATCACTGACCCCATCCAAACGTGAGTCCCTGTAAAAACACAAGGACCTTCACCTCACAAATAGCTCCACCAAGCCAAGTACGTCCATGTCTGCCTCTCTCCTTGGCTTTCACTCATCCAGGCTCCCTCTCATGTGAGTGGCCCAGACCCTGCCCAGTGGCACCACAGCCCAGAGAAACCACTGAGTAAATGTTTGTCCTTCTGGAAGTTTACTTTTGTGGGACTATCTCTTCACCTGTCTCCCAGCGGCCCTTGAGCTGTAAGAAAGCAGTGGTCACTCCTGCTTCCGTGCCCTGGTGATCTCCCGGTCCCGGAGAAAGCCTGGCACAGACTAAATGCTCAGTTACTACTGACAACAACAATGGGAATCAGTTTAATAGCTAAATTATAACTCTCAAGGTTCTTACCCTCTTACAAGGCCCTTCTTGACCCCACCACCTTCTCTTATCCTTCTGAATACCTCTTCAGCCACTTGGGTCTCCTGTGCTTCTGTGAATGCACTCAGCATGTTTCTACCCCAGAGCCTTTGCATATGCTGTGCCCGCTCCCCAGAATGGTCTTTCCCCATAACTTCATTTGCCTCTCTTAGTTATCACAACCCCAGAGGTCTTCTCTGACCACCCATCCCTTTCACCCTGGTCACTTTCTCTCCCACACTCCCCTTTATTTTTTTATTTTTCTTTAGTGATTTTAGAGAGAGAGGAATGGAGAGGGACAGAGAGATAGAAACATCAATGAGAGAGAACATCGACTGGCCACCTCTTACATGTCCCCCACTGGGGATCGGGCTCACAACCTGGGCATGTGCCCTGACCAGGAATTGAACTAGCGACCTCTTGGTGCATGGGTCAAAGCTCAACCACTGAGCCACACTAGCTGGCCCCTTTATTCTTAAATCTCACAGACATCGTATTTTGTTTATGGGCTGTCTTCCCCCCTAAGGTATAAGAGCCAGGAGGGTTTTTTTTTTTTCAATCCTCACCCCAGGACATTTTTTGATATTTTGTTCAGATAGAGTGGGAGAGAGAGAGAAACATCAACGTGAAAGGGACACATCGAGTGCTGCCTTCCGCATGACCCAACCAGGGCCAGGGACAAACTGCAACCGAGGTACATGCCCTTAGCAGGAACCAGACCCAGGTCTCTCTGGACCGCAGGCCGACACTCTAACCGCTGAGCCAAACCGGCCAGGGCTGCATCCCCAGGTTTCTCAGCCCTGGCACTCCTGACATTAGAAGCTGGATAATTCTTTGTGGTGTGTGTGTGTGTGGGGGGGTCACTGTCCTGTGCACTGTAGGATGTTTAGCAGCATCCCAAGCCGCTACACACTAGATGCTAATGGCATCTGCCCCCTTTAGTTGTGACAACCAAAATTATTTCCAAATGCCTCCTTGGGGAGCAAAATTGCCCCCCCCGCCAAGCCATTGAAAAGCACTGCTCTACCCTCATATCCTAGAATAGGGTCAAATCAATAGTTCATGAATGAGTAACAAATGAATGAGGGAATGAATGAATGATCACATTGAACAATCCCTGCCCACAGTGCTTTTGGGAGGTGTGCCGTGTCTAACAGAGCAGGACTGATTAAGTAACTTTCTATGACTATCCAAGGAAGCAATTCAGTTGCAGAAAAGAACAGGTCAGCGGGGCCTCTTGGTGGCCACCCTGCTGGCCTGAGCCCTCCCCTGTACCCGCTGATTTTGTTGTCCACACTGTAGGTGGTTCTCCCCAAGACCTCTCACCTGGTGTGCAGGACAAAGGCCGGCTCAACCTGTTGCCATGGAAACTGCAGTTGGCGGGAGAGGGGAGAAGGCTGCAGAATTGCAGAGAGAGAGAGAGAGAGGAGCTCGGGCCAGGAAAGTAAGAGGTAAATGTATGTGTCTTCAAAGGTTCAAAAACGCCCCCACACACATGCCGCCCAATATAAGTTTGTGGAGAGAACAGAATCCGTTTGCCACACACCCCCCCAGCAGTGCACAAGGGTTTGATTTCTCCCCCCCACCCCAGGACTCGTTATTTGTTGCTGTTTGGTCCTACTGGATGTGAGGGGGCATCTCCTTGTTGCTCTGTGGTCAGATTTATGTCTCTTTTTGTTTATGCTCATGTGCTCCTGTGACCTGTTAACCAGCCCTTCCCTGTCTGGGATGATGAGCATTCACACACACACAACCTCTCCTCTGCCAAACGGTGCTGTTCCTCAGGGTCCTGGCCCAAGGACTTGCAGAGGACAGGAGCCAGAATTCAACCGAAAGGACAGGGAGATGCGTTTCTCCTGAATCGCCTGGCCCCTTGGACAAACTCTAAGATGTCAACATCAGCCCGAGTGCCAGATCAATCGGTCCACCATGGAATTTCTCCAGGCGAATGAGCTCAAAGCCAGCCTGTGGTGTCTAAACGCCACAGACATTGCTTCTGACTGGGGAAGGGACCAGTTTTCTCGGAAACAGTAGAATGGAGCCCACATACTGGACGTGTTCATTCCCAAACCACTGACATACTGGAGACCAGCCCTTCCAGCCAGTTGCAAAGGAATTTCTCTCTACTTTTCTGGGATTGACTTCTGGACTTGAACATTCTAATGGTCGACTGACTTTTACTGGGGCCTCGCGGGCTTCCGCAAGCATTTAGAGCCCATTCCGAACTTCTATACCGCCTTGAATTCAAGTAAAATACCAACGAGAATGGGATAATGGGAAATAGATATGTAGTACTTGAGAAAAATCGTTATGATTTCCTAACCCTACTTTCTGTGTATGTGTAAATTCATCCACACAGATATTGAAAAAGAATTCTCTCTCTACCTACTCCACCTTTCTCACTCTTGCTATGTGCAAGGATCATCCCCCTTCTTTTCCCCCCAGGTACATTTATTTTTAAATTACAGTTGAAATTCAACATTATATCACTTTCAGGTGTACAACATAGAGACTAGACAATTCTATATTTTACAAAGTGATCCCCCGGTAAGGCTAGCCCCCACCGGGCCCCACACGTAGTTATTATGGGCTATACATAACATACAGTATTATTGACTACATTCCCTGTGCTGTACAGTACATCCCGATGACTGTTTTGTAACCGCCAATCTGTATTTCTCCACCCTTTCACCTTTTCCACCCATTCCCCCCACTCCTTCCCATCTGGTGACCATCAGTCTGTTCTCTGCACCTATGAGTAGGCTTCTGTTTTGCTTGTTCGTTTATTTTTAACATCCAGTGTTTTCCTTCTCTGACCTTCCTGCACTGCTGACCTCACCTCTCACCTTCTGTTAGCTCTTGCTGGTCAGGGGCTGCCGGACCCCCTTCAATGTCTCAACAAGGCCCATGTGCAGGCTTTAGCTGACTCAACAGTCCAGTGTCGGTTGCATCCATGTCCCCTGGCCTGTCACCTTGAATTGGCGAGCCCTTGATCTCTGTTTGTCCAGTGATTACACACACGAGTCAGATGCATCGATGCCTCCGACATTAGGTTCTCAGGTCAGAAAACCCTGTTGTTGTTGGTTTTTTCCCTCACCTTTGCAACTCTGGCTTCATGAAAAGCATCAGCCCAATGGGGCTTGATCAATGTATGGAGTAAATCAATGGGTGTTGAAAAGCTCACACCAATATTCATGGTTCTCGTGGCCATTTGAGCTCAGAGAGAGCCTGCAGAGATCCAAGGAGCCAGATTCGTTTTGCAAGTGAACAAGCACAAAAAATGGGAAGGGAGGGGACCAGGGGCTGCAGGTGAGAGCCCACCCCAGCCCTCTCCTTCCCCTGCCCCCACCCAGGCTTGGGCTTTATCTGGGGCACTCACTCAGCTCCTCAAGAGCTGTCCCCAGATGTGGGAGGCAGGCTCTGGCCATTGCCATGACAACCATAGTCTGCTCATGGGAGGAGAGGGGAGGGGGCCAGAGAACGAAGGTCTGCAGAGACTGGAAATTTCCAGTTCTTAAGTTAGACTGTGCTGGGGTCAAAACACCTGGTTAGCACAAGGCAGGGGCTTCCTGAGAGCCTGTGGAGACAAGGGCTGTCTCTGCCGTGGTCCCCAAGTCTATATGAACCCAGAGAATGGCCCCTTCACTGCTGTGTCTTCCAGGGAGAACCACACACAGGAGGCCCAGCTAATGAGATGAATTAAAAACCACTGAACAGCCCTGGCCGGTTTGGCTCAGCGGTTGGAGCGTCCGCCTGCGGTCTGGAGAGACCCGGGTTCGGTTCCCGCTAAGGGCACGTACCTCGGTTGCAGTTTGTCCCCGGCCCTGGTTGGTCGTGCGGGTGGCAGCCACTCGATGTGTCCCTTTCACATCGATGTTTCCCTCTCTCTCTCTTCCTCTCTCTCCCTCCCACTCTATCTGTACAAAAAATGGAAAAATGTCCTCGGGTGAGGATTAAAAAAAAAAAAAAAAAAAACCACTGAACAGGGAGCTGAGAGAAAGGGGGTGTGTGGGGTGCTTATTTCAACTACTCTTTCTGCAACTTGTGCCCAATCTCTCTCTCTCTCTGTCTGCTTTAAACTGCTCATTTCCACTGTAGAAACAGGTGTCAATTAATTTGTCGCTTCTCTTATTGGTGGGCATTTAAGTTGTGTCTATTTTTTAAAGAGTTCTTTTTTTAAAAAAATTTGATTTTAGAGAGAGAGAGAGACATCGATTTGTTGTTCCACTTACTTATGCATTGGTTGGTTGCTTCTTGTCTGTACCCTGATCATGGATCGAACCCACAACCTTGGTGTATTGGGACAATGCTCTAACCAACTGAACTACTGGCCAGGGGTGTCTTATCTTTTCTTCTCGCTATCGCAAGAAATACCATCGTCTCCAGTGCCCGGAGCAGAGGCCAGGATGTGGTTTCTGCTCAGTAACTATTTGTCAGATGAATATCACAATGAACACACTTGAACTTCTCTCCTTGCCATGTGTGAAGGCTTCTTCTGGGACACACGTCTCAGCCTGGCTTTTCTGAGTGGCAGGGCGATTAACACCCACCGTCAGCTGTCCTTGCTATTGTCAAGCGGCTTTACCAAAATGACCCGAGGTGCACATTCTATCTGTGCACTCAGAAATGGACGCACAACCAGAATAAACACACTCTCTGTTTTTCATCTCAAAACAGAGGCAGGCTCTGGCCGTTGTGTCCTATGTCCCCAATGAAATGTCTGTCCCGTAGCAGGAATTCAACAGAGGTTTCTAGAAGGCGAATAAATGGACAAGGACAAGGGCTGTATTTGCTCAAATCTGGATAATGACGGCCATACACGTTTCTCATCCAGCTCCTGTTTATTTAGTGCGAAACGGTAAGACTAGTCTGCAAAACACAGTTTCTTTACCAAGCAAAGAATTTATATGTTTGTTTTGTAAAACCCTGCAGCCCATGGCCCCTCATGTCCCCGGGTTACACACACATTCTATACATTTTTCAACTGACCGCTCCGCAGTGGGACTGCCTTGACCTCTGTGTGGGTGTGTGTACTTTCGGGAATGTCTGAGGAGGGCAGAGTCCCAGAGGTGGATTTGCTGGGTCAAAGGGCAATCACGTACTCAACTTTAATGTCCACTGAAAAAAAGAACTTGCCGGAAAGATTACAGCAATTTATCGTCTTTCCATTCGCCTGGAAAGGCATCTATTTTCCACACAATTGCTCGTGTGTTTTTTCATCCTTGTCTGTTCGATAATGGGGAAAAACGACTTGCCAGCTTTTTTTCTTCATATCCTTTTTTTCCCCTGCTTCAAAGAGGCTGGGACATATTTTTTTGTATTATTTGAACATTTTCATTTATCTTTCTGTCCATGTATGTATTTCTGTTGTTGTTAATCCTCACCCAAAGATATTTTCTCCACTGATTTTTTTCTTTTTTTTTAGAGACAATGGAAGGGAGGGAGGGGGGAGAGAGAGAAAAAGAGAGAGAAAAATATTGATGTGAGACACACACATCGATTGGTTGCTTCCTGAATGTGCTGGGGATCGAACCTGCAAACCAGGTAAGTGCTCTTGACTGGGAATCAAACCCATGACCCTTTGGTGCATGGGCCAATGCTCTAACCACTGAGAATACCAGCCAGAGCCATGCATATCTTTTGAGGTTTCTTTCTCCACACCATGTTTTTAATTATTTCTTGTAAATGCAATGGACATATAAGAAAGATCATTTCTAGCCCTGGCCAGGTGGCTCAGTTGGTTGGAGTGTCGTCCTGATACAGTAAGGTTCCAGGTTTGATCCCAGTCAGGCACATACAAGAATCATCCAATGAATGCATACATGAGTGGAACAACAAATTGATGTTTCCCTTTCTCTCTCCCCTTTTCTCTCTTTCTCAATTAAAAAAAAAAAAGTTAAAACTATATCCTTTATGTGATTCTCACTGGGTTGCAAGTGGTTTTACCCATTTTGTCACTTTACTCCGGTTTACTCCCCCCCTCCCCCCCCGCCCCTTGCCTACTTTTCCAGTGCTTGTGGAGTCAGACTAATTCATCTTTTCTTTGTGTGTTGTAAGTTCTAGAGTTGTGTTTACTAAGCCCTTCTCCTTCCCATTGATAAAAAAAACCCACCCAAGCATTCTGGTGGTGAGCAGGAAATCGAAGGCCACCAGCTCTCTCCCTGCCTAATGCTGCCCTCCTACCTCCTACTCAGATTCCAGGGCTTTCAACATCCAACCAACGGTCCCTCCATCCAGGAAAGGAAACTAAACAGAATTCATTCATTAGTTCATTTATTCACATTCTAAAAATGTTTGAAAATCTGACTACTGCCAGGCATTCTTCTAGTCAGGGATTTTAAGCTTCCTTCCTTCCTCCTTCCTTCTCTTTTTTTTATAATTTTATTTATTTATTTTTGTTACAGATGTTTCTCCTTTTTCCCCCACTGACACCCTCCTCCCCCTCCCTCCCCGCCCTGTCCCCAGCTTTGTTGTCCATGTCCATTGGTCATGCACACATGCATATATGTTCTGTGGTTTATCCCCCCCCCCTTCTGGGGATTGTCAGTCTGTACCCTACTTCCTCATCTCTGGGACTACACTGTTCTTCAGATTGCCTTTCTTGTCTTTCAGATGTGTCTCCTATGCCCACCCAGCACGACTCCAGTCATGCACTGTTCCTTCCATAAACATCCTAAATCTAAAAACATCTTGCTTAAAGGAATTAATGTCGCTCCCATCTTAACTCTGAGAGCAAAGAACATGGCTTTTCCGTTTTTGTTTTTTTTCTTGTATCGCCAGCTCCCAGTAGTCCATTCATATTTGTTGAATAAATGAGTAAATAAGTGAACAAGTAGAAGAAACCATAATGCTAATGTCACTGGTGCTCCAAAGGCGTGTGTGATTTTATTGCCAGGCTCACCAGGTCCGGGGAGGCCCTCACAGTCCGTTTTGTGACCTTTTGCAAACTTCCCACTTAAGGATCTGTTTTAAGGGGCACACATCAGGGCTGGAAGACTGAGCTTCCCCCATCCCCCAGCTGCCCTTTTCCTTCAAGAGTAATTACCTGTTCCAAAGAAGGAGGCAGGCTCAGGCTCAGTTTCCATAGAAACTGCAGCTTGAGCAAAGAAGGAGGGGGCTGGGGATGGCTCCACAAAGACTGGAATTTTCCAGACCCTGATATCAGCGTGTGTGTGTGTGTGTGTGTGTGTGTGTACACACACATTCAAAATGCCAGGTGAATACACCTTAGGTTCATAATAAAAACTTGTGGAAAGAATGAATGATCATGCCCCTCCAGCTTACCACCCCTGTCTACAGATGCCAGGGGAAATGATTCTTCTCTCTGTAGGGATGAAATGTGTGTGTCCACATTTATTTGCAGCCACAAATGCACTCACCCAGGGCTCCTTGTTAATTAGATTGTGATAGCAATTGAGAAACTCACACCATGGGGTAAACTCACAGGGGAAGAAGCTGTAAGGGCAGGTGAGGCTGGCTGGGGGAGGGGGTCCTGCCGGTGCTGCTTGCTCTCAGGAGACCTATCTGTATGGTACACACAACTATCATGCTTTTCTTTCTAAAACATTTTTATTTACTGATTTTGAGAGAGAGAGAGATCAATTTGTTTTCCCACTTCTTTTTTTTTTATCCTCACCCGAGAACATTTTTCCATTTTTTGTTCAGATAGAATGGGAGGGAGAGAGAGAAACATCGACACGAAAGGGACACACAGAGTAGTTGCCATCCGCACGACCCAACCAGGGCCGGGGACAAACTGCAACCGAGGTCCATGCTCTTAACGGGAACCGAACCCGGTCTCTCTGGACCACAGGCCGATGCTCTAACCGCTGAACCAAACCGGCCGGGGCTGTTCCACTTCTTTATGCATTCATTGGTTAATTCCTGTACATGCCCTGACTGGGGAATCGAACCCACAACCTTGGCATATCAGGACGACGCTCTAACCAACTGAGCCAACCCAGCCAAGCCTATTCTTTTTCTCTTAAAATGTATTTCCCAATGACAGTTGGCATTCGATGTTATATTCGTTTCAGGTGTACGACACAGGGCTTCGACCATTACACACCTCACGAAGTGATTACCCCTGCACCCAGCCGGCACCACACACAACTTATTCTTTCACCTGCTACGGCGCATTTCTCCGTGTGACTGTACTACAATGTGTCCATCCCTTCTTCTGCCAATAGACATTTTTTTTTCCTATTGCCTTCGATTTTTTTTTTTTTATCCTCACCCGAGGATATTTTTCCATTTTTTGTAAAGATAGAGTGGGAGGGAGAGAGAGGAAGGGAGAGAGAGAGAGAAACATCGATGTGAAAGGGACACATCGAGTGGCTGCCACCCGCACGACCAACCAGGGCCAGGGACAAACTGCAACCGAAGTACGTGCCCTTAGCGGGAACCGAACCCGGGTCTCTCCGGACCGCAGGCCGACGCTCTAACCGCTGAGCCAAACTGGCCAGGGCCTATTGCCTTCGATTTTTAAACTTATGGGGGGGTGACACTGGTTAATAAGATGATATGTTTCAAGTGTGCGATTCTATAACACATCACATGATGACCGTCGGGGTCAATGACGGACCCCGCCTCCCACGGTGGCTCCTGAGATTATAACGGAGCTGGAGAATTCCCATCACCTAGCGCCCTGGGAGCCCTGGCTGCGAGGTCCCAGCAGCGCGCATCGTCATTCTGCGCCGGCTCAGTCCATGGGCACTAACACTACGGGACAGAGACACCTGTGGGCCTCACCGGGCCCAGGTGAGCTCGCACAGCTGTCTCCCTTTTCCAAACCGACCGGACAACTGGACCCGCCAAGGTGCTTCTTATCATGATTGCAAGACGCCCTTCGGCGACAACCGCTGCGACATTTTGAAGAAAAAAAAAGTTTATTACTTACTGACATGGAAGCGTAGGCGGCACGAGGCCACTCAGTGAGGACGCCGGGAGGGAGAGACAGGGCGCGCTCAGGGCGCACGCACGCACACGACGCACGCACACGACGCACGCACACGACGCACGCACACGACGCACGCACACGACGCACGCACACGACGCACGCACACGACGCACGCACACGACGCACGCACACGACGCACGCACACGACGCACGCACACGACGCACGCACACGACGCACGCACACGACGCACGCACACGACGCACGCACACGACGCACGCACACGACGCACGCACACGACGCACGCACACGACGCACGCACACGACGCACGCACACGACACCACTGTTCAGTGAGAATCAGGGTGGCACGAAATGTATATACACATATACATTTATTATTATTATTTTTTAATCCTCACCAGAGGATATTTTTTCCATTTATCTTTAGCATGGAAGGGAGAGGGGAGGAGAGAGAAACATGGATGTGAGAGAGGCACATGGACTGGTTGCCTCCTGCATGACCCCCACCAGGGCTGGGAATGAACTGCACCCAAGGCACGTGCCCTGGGCCCAAATCAAATCTGCACTTCTGGTCCACGGGCCAAGGTGCTAACCACTGAGCCAAACCTGCCAGGGCGCAGCAGGAAATATTTGTAATTTTTGCTCCTTCTTTCTTTTTTTAAGAATGTCGTAAAAATTATTGTTATTGATTTTAGAGAAGAAGGGAGGGGGGAGAGAGAGAGACATCAATCTGTTGCCTCCTCTAAGCACCCTGACTGGGGACCAAACAGACATTGAAGTTGGTTACTACTCCCCCACTTTCTTTACTACAGAGAATATGAACAGTCCCCATCCCTAACACTTAGATGGCACTGAATAAAATATTGCGGCGAATAATCATTGAAACAGCTTTTTTTTTTTTTTTGTGGTCCGTGTCCCTAGCGGAAACTGAACCCGGGACTCTCTGGTCCACAGGTCAATGCTCAACCGCTGAGCCAAACTGGTCAGGGCTGAAACAGCATTTTTAAAAAATGATTTTAGAGAGGGAGGAAGAAGGGGAGAAAGAGACATGAATGTGAGAGAGAAACATTGATTGATTGCCTCCTGTTCGCTACCAGGGATCAAACCCGCAACCTAGGTATGTGCCCTGCACAGGAATCAAACCTGCAACCTTGTGGTGTACAGATGGCGATCCAACTGAGCCACACCTGTCAGGGCACAACATTATTTTTGTACCTGAGTCATATAACCAGGAGGGAAAGTTGTCATTTTAGCTCAGTTACTTTTTCTGGGGCGAAGGGGCTATCCCAGGCAGTGTACAATTTTTTTTTTTTTTCGCATTTCTTTTTTCCCCCCCAATTACAGTTGAAATTCTCTATTATATTAGTTTCAGATGTACAGTATAGTGGTTAGACATTTACATAGGTGAGATGTTCAGCAGTGTCTCTGGCCTCTACCTACCAAATGTCCTAGCATCCACCCCAGCCCCCGTTGTGACAATCAAAAATCTCTCTAAACGTATGGATACACATCCCCTTGGTTGGGAGAGGCAAGAAATCATCCCTCCTGGAGAACCACAGATAACAGAAAACACACAACCTTCAGTTTTTCTAGACACTGGCAAATAGCTCTACTGTCTCTTTCCTTTCCATCTGTTCCCTGCAGGACCTACCCATGTTTGTTCCGCTAGAACACGTTGACGTGTTGTTTTTCAGTTTTAGTGAAAAACCAGTTCCCAGATGGAACATTGCTCCAAACTTAATGCTAACAGATGGATCAGAAATGTCACCCCCACCCACACTTTCCCACCAGCTTGCAAATGAACCTGTTTCCCCACTCTGACCCCTACCCATTTCACGTGTTTGTTCGAGTGGTGGAAAATGACATCTTATTTTTCTTCTTCTTCTTTTTTTTAATCCTCACCTGAGGATATTTTTCCATTTATCATCAGATAGAGTGGGAGGGAGGGAGGGAGAGAGAGGGAGAGAGATAAACATCAATGTGAGACAAACACATCAACTGGCTGCCTCCCGCACAACCTGACCAAAGCCAGAGACCGAACTGCAACCAAGGTACATGCCCTTGACCGGAATCAAACCTGTGACTCATTGGTCCACGGGCTGACACTCTAACCGCTGAGCCAAAGTGGCCAGGGCTCATTTTTCTTTTTATATCAAGTCTATCAGCCTACAGGTGGAATAGCTTTTTAAAAACATTTTCTTTATTGATGTTATAGAGAGAGGAAGGGAGAGATAGAGACATTTCATTGGTGAGAGAGAACATCGATTGGCTGCCTCCTGCATGCCCCCCACTGGGGATTTGGCCCACAACCTGGGCATGTGCCCTGACCGGGAATCGAACCAACGACCTCTTGGTGCACGGGTCAACCACTGAGCCACACCAGCCGGGCAAGGAATAGCTTTTCATATTTCTTTATCGTTTGCATTTTCTCTTTTATAATTAGCTTCTTCCTAACCTTCAAGCAATCTTTTATTCTACAGCTTTGGTCTTTTTGGACCTGTTTGCACTCTTTGTGTGTTAATCCCATAATTCTTTATTATGGTGCATTTGTTTAATTTTTTTGTGGGATGTCTTATTACCTATATGTTCAATATACATGGAGTCAGATGTATCCATTTTCTCTGCATGTTGCTTGTTGCCAGGTGCTTTAATGAGATGTTTCAAGAGCATGACTATTACAATAGTCACTTTTTTTTTTTTTTTTTGCTTTCTGTATAGCAGACAGTGCAGGGGCTTTGGTGGCTACAGACAAGTTGGGACCCAACATGAATAGAAAAGAGGTCCAGCCTTGGCCAGTGTGGCTCAGTTGGTTGAGCATCATCCCTTATGCCAAAAGGTCACCCCTTTCATTTCCAGTCAGGGTACATGCCCAGGTTTTTGTTCGGTCCCCAGTTGGGGTGTTTCCAGGAGGCAGCCGGTCTATGTCTCTCTCTCCCCCTCCCTCCCTCTCTCTCTAAAATCGATAATAATAATTAAAGAAATATTTTAAAAACAAGGTGTCTAAGGGGGGGAAGGAGAAACATTTGCAACAAAAATAAATTAGTAAAAATTAAAAAAGAGAGAGAGAGAAAGAGCAGAAATTACAAATACTTCCTGCTGCCCTGATTCTCATTGAAAAGTGGTTCCAGGTGTGCTTGCGTGTGCCCTGAGCACGCCCTCTGTCTCCCGGCATCCTCGCTGTGTGCCCTGGTGCTTCCTACACTTCTAAGTCTGTAAGTAATAAACCTTTTCCTTCAAAATTCCCTAACGGTATCACCGAAGGGCATCTTGCAATCATGATAAGAAGCACCATGGTGGGTCCAGCTGTCCCTCGGTTTGGAAAGGGGAGACATCTGTGCGAGCTCACCTGTGCCAGGTGAGGGCCCCAGGTGTTTATGCCGTGGTGTTAGTGCCGATAGACTGAGACAGCGCAAAATGATGATGCGTTGTGCAAGGACCTCACAACCACGGCTGCCACATCTCTAGGTGATGGGAATTCTTCAGCTCCGTTATAATCTCAGGAGCCACTGTGGGAAGCGGGGGTCCATCATTGACCCCGACGGTCATAATGTGGCGACCGCGGGACTGTGTATCTGGTGTTGGTTCTCTAAATGGACTTTGTTCTGACTACGATTTTCTGTTCCCACTTAAAATGTTGGCTTCCATCCTCTCTGAACCATGTTCCTGCCACAACGCACATGTCCGCTTTAGTCTTTCCGTTAGTCCAATTCAATGAACTGATTTTTTAATTTTGCACTTATTTATTTATTTTTAAAAATCTTCATCCAAGGATCGTTTTTCAAATATCTTCAGATAGAGTGGGAGAGGGAGAGGTAAAGAGAGAGAGAACCATTGATGTGAGAAAGACCCATCGATTGGTTCCTTCCCGCACGAGCTCAACCAGAGCCAGGGACCAAATTGCAACAGGTACGTGCCCTTGGCCGGAATCGAACTGGCGACTCTTTGATCCACCAGCGGATGCTCTAACCACTAAGCCAAACCAACCACGGCTATTTACATTTATTTTTCAGTTAAAGTTGACATATAATATTATATTAGTTTCAGATGTACAACACAGTGATTAGACACTTATATACCTTTAGAAGTGATTCTCCCTTGATTAGTCTGATTCCCCCTACCTGGCCCTATCCATAGTTATTACAATATTATTGACAATATTTCCTGTGCTTTAGTTTACATTCCTGTGGCGGTTTTGTAACTGCCAACCTGCACTTCTTAATCCCTTTCACCTTTTTCATTCAGTCCCCCAACCCTACTCCCATCTGGGGTCCATCAGTTTGTTCTCTGTATCTATGAGTTTGTTTCCGTTTTGTTTGTTCACTTACTTTGTTTTTCAGAGTCCACACATAAGTGAAATCATGTGGCATTTGTCTTTGTCTGTCTGACTTATCCCACTTAGCGTAATACCCTTTAGGTCCATCCATGTTGTTGCAAATGGTAAAATTTTATTCTTTTTCATAGGTGAATAATATTCCTGTGTGTGTGTGTGTGTGTGTGTGTGTGTGTGTGTGTGTGTGTGTTCTTCATTCAACCATTTGTCTATTGATGGACATTTAGGTTACTTCCATAGCTTGGCTATTGTAAATAATGCTGCAATGGATTAATTCTTTTTTTTTTTTTCTTTATTGGTTTTAGAGAGAGAGGAAGAAAGAGGGAGAGAGAGATAGAAACATTGATGATAGAGAATATCAATTGGCCGCCTCCTGCATGCCCCCCACTGGGGATTTGGCTCACAACCTGGGCCTGTGCCCTGACTGGGAATCAAACCGGCGACCTCTTGGTGCATGGGTCAACGCTCAGCCACTGAGCCAGACCAGCCTGGCAATGGATTGATTCTTTTTTTTTTTTTGGTACGTGTCCCTAGCG
The DNA here is from genome assembly GCF_014108415.1 of Molossus molossus. Taxonomy (NCBI): domain Eukaryota; kingdom Metazoa; phylum Chordata; class Mammalia; order Chiroptera; family Molossidae; genus Molossus; species Molossus molossus. The sequence goes on from NW_023425357.1 coordinate 1,394,405, forward strand.
GGAACCGAACCCAGGACTCCCTGATCCGCAGGCCAATGCTTCAACCGCTGAGCCAAACCGGCCAGGGCTGGATTGATTCTTAATGCAGCACAAATGCACAAAGATGCAGATAGAAGGGGATTATTACAGCATGTTTGTGAGATCAAATGATCCTAAACTAGAGTCTAAAATACACGTATGGTCCATAAAATGAGAATTTAGCAGTGTTGTAATTAGGAGAAATTTACAAATTTCTTTCCTTTTGCAAATGCAATAAAAATTCTCGAGAAATGTTTGACATCATGGGACATCCTCATGAGTTAAAAAAAGAAAACAAAAACTGGGTGATAAACTGCAAAAATATAGATAGCCTCAATTTCAAGTAAACATGTATAAGCCGATCTGTGCCCTGAAAATAACAAAATAGAAACTCAACCCACAAATAGGCAGGGATTATGGCTGAGCCTCCTGACTTGGAATTAAGTTCAGGAATACAAGCAAGTCATGAGCACCTTGCATCCCCATTGACCCAGGAATTTCACTTTCACCAGTTCTTTCTAGGGAATTAATGAGGCCCAGAGACAGAGCTGACTGGAGGCTGGGCATTCTGGTTTTTTTTTGTTTTTTTTTCCTATGAAGAGTGAAATGTTAGAAAAACATTTTCCATTCATAGAGGCAGACCAAGGCTATTTTCTCTTCCTAGAGGATTTCTGCCCTGCTAAGTGGAACCCATTATACTTTCAAATCTTCTCCTTTCTCACAGAGGGAGGCTACTAACCTAGTTTACTAATGCAGAAATGCTGTATGTTTTAGGATTGGTCAGAATTCTATGGGAGAAGCAGAACCCGTACTGTGTGGGCAGACCTGTGTCCCTCCAAAATTCATATGTTGGGGTCCTAACCCCCAGGACCTCAGAAGGTGACTGTATTTGGAGACAGATCCTTTAAAGGGAGACTTAAGGTAAAATGAGTTCATACGGGTGGGTCCTCATCCAACATAACTGGTGTCCTTATAAGAGAAAATTTAGACACACAGAGGGGGATGACCATGTGAGGACACGGAGAACATGGCCATCTGCAAGGTGAGGAGAGAGGTCTCAGGAGAAACCAATCCTGTTCACACCTTGCTCTCGTACTTCTAGAACTGTGAGAAAATAAATTTCTGTTGTTTAAGTCACTGAGCCCATGACTTAGACTTTAATGGCAACCCAGGCAAACTAATGTAAATATAAATCTAGATCTATGTATATATGTATATATGTTTAGGTTTTTTGTTTGTTTGTGTGTTTGTTTTTTATCCTCACCCGAGGACATTTTTCCATTTCTTGTTCAGATAGAGTGGGAAGGAGAGAGAGGAAGAGAGAGAGAGAGAGAGAGAGAGAGAGAGAGAGACATCAACATGAAAAGGACACATAGATTGGCTGCCACCCGCACGACACAACCAGATCCGGGGACAAACTGCAACTGAGGTTCGCGCCGTTAGCGGGAACCGAACCCGGGTCTCTCTGGACTGCAGGCTGACACTCCAACCACTGAGCCCAAACAGCCAGGGCTGTTTAGGTTTTTTTTTTTTTAAGGAACTCATTTTAAGGAATTGGCTCCCATGATTGTTGCTTTGGCAAATCTGCAGTCTGTGGGGTGGCCGGCCAGAAGGAAACTCAGGCAGGAGTGGGTGCTGTAGTCTTGAGGCAGAATTGCTTCTTCTTGAGGGAAATCTCAGTGTTTGCTCTTCAGGCCTTCAACTATTGGATGAGGCCCACCCACAGACTCAAGGGAAATCTCCTTACTGATTATAGATGCTCACCACCGCATCTACAGCATACCCTCAGAACAACACCTGCATTAAGTCTGACTGAATAACTGGGGACCAGAGCCTGGCCTAGTGGGCACATAAAACTAACCATCAGAGGTCCTGAGTCTTGGCTCTCCACCTGCCACATCCCATCAGTTACCAGGGCCTCCTGTGTATCACCTGGGTCAAACCTGTCTCCCATCTTCCCTCTGCCCTTCCCTCTGGGCCTCCATCCTCTCTCTCCAGTGACCCAGCAAAAAAAAACATGTCTTTGTTGGTCTTCTCCATTCACAAATCCTGGCTTTACATCCACATTGGTGTCAATGTGGACTTTCTTAAAAGAAAAGGCACCCAGCCCTGGTTGTTTAGTTCAGTGGGTTGGAGTGTGTCTTGATACACCAAGATTATGGGTTTGATCCCCAGGAAGGGCACATACAAAAATCAACCAATGAATGTATAAATAAATGGATCGATTTTTTCTCTATGTCTCTCTCGCCCTCTCTCCCCCTTCCTCTCTCTCTAAAATCAATTTATAAAAAAAGAAAAGACTCCATCTCCAAGTAAGGTTAACTTCTGGGGCACTTACTAGGAGTTAGGACTTCAACAGATGAATTTGGGAGGGAGACAATTCAACTCATAACAGGAAGCAACGAATTATTTGCTGTGAGGCTGTGTTTCCACAAGGTTATTAACCATTATGTAAAACAGGTATAATATAAATATTATGCATAATGTGCAGAAAGGCACACAAACCCTGTAAAGATAAGTATCTGTGTGTGTGGACTTAATGTAAACGTACACAGTAAGGGAAAGCAATAAAAGTAAGTTCTTATTGATTTGACTTTTATTTATTTTATTTATTTATTTTTAATCCTCACCCAAGGACATTTTTCCATATTTTGTTCAGATAGAGTGGGAGGGGGGGAGAGAGACAGAGAGAGAAACATCGACATAAAAGGGACACATCGAGTGACTGCCACCCGCACCGCCGAACCAGGGCCGGGGACAAACTGCAACCGAGGTACGTGCCCTTAGGGAAAACTGAACCCGGGTCTCTCTGGACCACAGGCTGACGCTCTAACCACTGAGCCAAACCAGCCAGGGCTGATTTGACTTTTAAAAAATGTACTGGGGTGACATTGGTTAAAAAGATCATATGGGTTTCAAGTGTACAAGTCTATGATACGTCATCTGTATATTGCACTGTGTGTTTTGATTCAGTTTGGTTTTGAACTAATGATAGAAATTTAGTTCCATAGTGTATTCAGGATTGGGATCAAAGGTGAACACCAGAGCACTAAGAAATAAGAAAAGGGAAGGATTTCCACTCCCCCTCCACCCCTAAAAAATAAATCCCACTGCCCCAAAACGATTCCCAACAGGACCAGGGCATGTAACCTGAAAACCACAAGCAGAATGAAGTCTTCTTATGGTTTGGAGATGGAGGTCAGCAAGGCATTGCCGGGTGTGTGCTGCTTTGGAGAAGTCTGTTCCTTCCTGGGTTTAGATGGCGGCATCTCCATCGCTTGGATCCCAGCCGGGCAATCCATGGCGGGGCATTGAACTGCAGGGTTGTCTGTCAGCTGACATTCTGTTTGTTCTCAGGGATATGGCTATCTCGTCAGAAATGTCATTCCCTTCTGACCCACTTTTCTCGTAGGTTTGGCCCAAATCCCTCCGGAGCACTGGGAACTGGAGCCTCCCTGTACGTCCAGAGGGTACATCAAGGGGGGAGGGCAGTGTCTGGGCTAGACAAGGGCCAACGGTGTCCTTTTCTCTCTCGTCGAAAGACACATGGGCCCTGGCCGGTTTGGCTCAGCGGTTAGAGCGTCAGCCTGTGGTCCGGAGAGACCTGGGTTCGGTTCCCGCTAAGGGCATGTACTTCGGTTGCAGTTTGTCCCCGGCCCTGGTTGGTCGTGCGGGTGGCAGCCACTCGATGTGTCCCTTTCACGTCGATGTTTCTCTCTCTCTCTCTCTTCCTCTCTCTCCCTCCCACTCTATCTGTACAAAAATTGGAAAAATGTCCTTGAGTAAGGATAAAAAAAGAAAGACACATGGGCACGTTTTTATACTGTTGGGGTGGCCAAGGCAATACGAACAAGAATGCTGAAATTAAAATGCAGAAACAAAAATACTGATCCAGGTGACTCTGTAACAGTTGCTCCTTTACACACGGAGTGGAGGAAAAGGTGAACGATAGACGGAAAAATAGGGGGACATGGTTGCCCCGCGTGTGGCCGTTCAGAGGCGTTCTACGCTGATTCGCAGTTTGTCATGACAGGTCCATGCGAAGAGGTGGAAAGTCCAAGTGGAAAAATTGGCACGTGCCGGACCACCTGCGAGAAAGTCAAATGCGAAGAAAGATGAAAGATGGTCCCTCTCACAGTAATTTTAAAAGGGTACGGAAAACCCAAGGGAGTGGTCATTTTATCTTTATGCAGTTGGCAAGCATGAAAAGAAAAAAGGGCCCTGGCCGGTTTGGCTCAGCGGTTAGAGCGTCGGCCTGCGGTCCAGAGAGACCCGGGTTCGGTTCCCGCTAAGGGCACGTACCTCGGTTGCAGTTTGTCCCCGGCTCTGGTTGGGTCGTGCGGGTGGCAGCCACTCGATGTGTCCCTTCACATCGATGTTTCTCTCTCTCCCACTCTATCTGAACAAAAAATGGAAAAATGTCCTCGGGTGAGGATTAAAAGAAAAAAGAAAAATGTCCTCGGCGAGGATAAAAAAAAAGGATAAGATTTTGGGTCGCAAACACCTGGGAAAAATCTTGAAATGGTGACAGAAAGGTTGGGTGTTGATAGCGGCATTATGCACAACAGTCCGGAAACCACTCAGATGTCCATCAACTTATGAATGACAAATAACATGTGGCCTATCCATACAGTGGGATGGTATTTAGCCACAAAGAGTAATGAAGTATTGATACTTGTTACAACAGGGATGCACTAGCAAACATTAAGTGAAAGAGACTTCACAAGAAGCCATGGGAGGACGTAGGGAATATTGTCAATAATATTGTAATAACTATGTATAGTGCCAGACTTATTAGGGGGATCCCTTTGTAAATGATACACATGTCTAACCACTCTGCTGTACATCTGAAATTAACATACAATGATACTGAATGTCAACTGTAATAAAAAATTATTTTTTGGAAAGAATCACATTTAGGATTGCCAAAAATAAAGTAGTCATATAGTGTATGATTTAGAATAGGACAATCTATAGAGACAAAAAGTAGATTAGTATGTTGTCTAGGTTATGGGAATTAGGAGGAAATGAAGAGAGACTGCTTATAGGTATGGGCTTTCTTTCTGGGGCGATGAACATGTTTTTTTTTTCTTTATTAATTTTTAGAGAGAGATAGAAACATCGATAAGAGAGAACATTGACTGGCTGCCTCCTGCATGCCCCCCACTTGGGGATTGGGCCCACAACCTGGGCATATGCCCTGACCGGGAATCAAACCAGTGACCTCTTGGTGCATGGGTCGATGCTCAACCACTGAGGCATAATAAGCAGGGCTGAAAATGTTTTAAAATTGGTTTTGGTAATGGTTGCACAATGCTGAATGTACTAAAACCCATTAAATCCTACACTTTAAATGGGTGGACTACCTGGTATGTGAATGGTACCTCAAGAAAGTCGTTATTAAAAAATAAAACAGTGAATTCTTACTGACTTAGTGTTGATCTGAATGTATTACAGAATTTTACTCCATGGGCATAGGCTAGCACGGTGCATCACCATGTCAAACAGTCACACACAGTCACCTCCTGCACACCGGGATTCTTGACGGACCCTGGAGACGGGACCCCGAAAACGAGCGGGAGAAGGAGGCGGATGAGTGACTGCAGGCAGGTACACAGTCTGCAGAACAGATGGCTAGTGTTGAATATTTTTCATGGTTCGGAAATAGAGGTCTCTGGAACACTGGCCGGGTTGTGCGCTTTCCGAGAAAGCCAGTCCCTTCCGGAGCTGGATGGCAAAGTCTATATGTTGCTTGGACTCGGGTCCAGCCTTTAGCTCATTAATTAGGGAAACATTCCATGGTGGGTTGTTGAACTGAGGTTTTATCTGGCAACAGGGCCAGATGTTGACATTCAGACTACTTCTCAAGGACTAAGTGTCTCTAGTCAGAAAGGTCTATGCCATCTAAGCCTCTCTTCTGTTTATTTAGATTGGGCCCAAATCCTTCCTGGAGCAACTGAGGCCGTCTTGAAGGAGCCTAGTTTTCCAATAGCCGTGATTATTCACTATCTTTATTCTCTTTTTGCTATTAAAAGAGATAGGTGGAATTAATTTTAATACCCTAGTTCCTTTAACCCAATGTGTCAAAAATATGATTGTTTCTCTCTGGCCAGGTAGCTCAGTTGGTTAGAGCGTCGTCCTAATACACCAAAGTTGCAGGTTCTGTCCCCAATGAATGCATAAATAAGTGGGACAACAGCTCTCTCTCTCTCTCAATAAAAAAATTTTAAAACAATTTGCTAAAAGTGTAGATCTCATGTTCGATGTCCTTATTTATTACAATAAAATAATCTCATGGAAAAGGGTGGGGGGAGAGTCAAGCTCTTTTAATCTTTCAAAATAAAGTAATATTTTAAAGTATATTTCAAAACATGGACATGCTCGTGGAGTAAATAAAAGAAGATGTGAATTGCAAATAAAGAACCATGCCAATTTCATGGGAAACTGTATGAAGAAAAGACTGGAAAATGCAGTAAGACAGATCCAATAGTTTCTCACCGGGTTGTAGGATTTGGGAAGACAATGTGATCACCGAAGTCCAGAGCCCTAAAAACGTTCTTTCTCTGTGACTGATTATCGGAGGTTATATGTGTATTCACACATGCACTTAAATATAAATATTTCCTATCCCCAAGATGTAACAGGCCCCAGAGGGAACTGCGATTGCATCTTGCCCCTGCTTAAATCACATCAGCGGATTCTTTTTGCTCTAAGCAAAGACTCTCTTCCCCACGGTGATTTGCAGGCAGTTGGTTCTCCAGAGTCTACCAAGGCAGCGCTGGGGGACCCTCCATCCGGGAGGGGCTGCCTCTGAGCTTCATTTGCGTGATGTTTGGACTCTCTCACATACCGCCTTTAGGGAAATGCAGATGCTTTGAGTAGACGTGCCTCCGCATGTGCACTCAAAGGCATCCACGTGAAATCCTTCTGCTGACACAGCCATGATTTAATGCACAGGGTAATTTGATTTCACTGAGCGTATCTGGAACCAGATGGCTGTGTGTGTACAAATCTCCAGTGCACACATTCAAACACCAGTTAGGGGCCAGGACCCAAGAGAGGCACCCAGTCCATTTGAACACCCAAGGACGCCAGAGTTTTACCCCTTCCCCTGCAAAAGCCCCCCTCCCCCCAAAACAAAAACTGCTAACGCTAAGAAGGAACACAGGAAAAAACAGGAAAGGAGATGCATAGTGTTCAGTATGTTCATGACTTGGAAACCCATGTCTTCGGAACAGAGGCCAACCTTGAATTGTTGCATCGCTATTGCTTAGTTTCCAGTTGAGCAATAAGCTCATGAACCACGGTGAGTCTTTGAACTGAAATATAATCTGATGATTGGCCCAGGAAGCAATATCCAAATCACTTCTTTTCCAGAACCACACGCTTCCAATTAGACACGTGTCTCCCAACTGAATTCAGATCTGGCCAGAACCCCTCCTGTAACATTGAAACATGGGGGCTTTTATGAAGAGTTTCTGGGTGCGGGGAATGGAGGGGGTAGTGTCCATAGCAGGGAGCGAGCTCTTTTCTGAGCCCCACACAATATCCAACAGGAGAATATTTTGGTAATCATGGGCGGGAGATGCCTTATTCAAGACAATCCAAATATCAACAGACATGAAACGAAAGAATAGTAAATCTGATTACATAAACACTAAACGTGGAAGGGCATGAGAACAGCGATCACCAACAAGGTTTAATAACCAACTGAGTGAAATCATTGCATCTCATAAAATCAAAGAAATTCGAATGGTGACGGAAGGAGACTTGACTTGGGGCGGTAAACATACAATACAATATACGGATGATGCGTGGTAGTATTGTATATCTGAAACCAATATACTTTCTATTTTTTTTAATCCTTACCCGAGGACATGTTTCCATTTTGTTCAGATAGAGTGGGAGGGAGAGACAGAGAAACATCGACATGAAAGGGACACATCGAGTGGCTGCCACCCGCACGACCCAACCAGGGCCGGGGACAAACTGCAACCGAGGTACATGCCCTTTGCAGGAACTGAACCCGGGTCTCTCTGGACCGCAAGCCGACGCTCTAACCGCTGAGCCAAACCGGCCAGGGCACCAATATAATTTTATTAACCAATGTCACCCTAATAAATAATAAATTAAAAAACAAAAGAAGGGCCCTGGCCGGTTTGGCTCAGCGGTTAGAGCGTTGGCCTGCGGTCCTGAGAGGCCCGGGTTCAGTTCCCGCTAGGGGCGTGTGCCTCGGATGCGGTTTGTCCCCAGCCCTGGCTAGGTTGTGCGGGTGGCGGCCACTCAATGTGTCCCTTTCACGTCGATGTTTCTCCTCGGGTGAGGATTAAAAAAAAGAAAAGAAAAGGAAGGACATTCTGATGCATGCTGCATGCACAAACCTTGGAGACATTACATTAAGTGAAATAAACCCGACACAAAGAGACAAATACTATATGATTTCATTCATAGGAGGTCCCTGGAGTAGTTGAAGTCATTAGAGACAGAAAGGAGAATGTTGGGTGCCAGAGGCTGAGGGAGGGGAGTGGGGAGTTGTTTAGTGGGGATAGAGTATCAGGGTTAATTTATTCATTTATTTATTTAATCCTCACCCGAGGACATGTTTCCATTTTTTGTTCAGATAGAGTGGGAGGGAGAGAGGAAGAGAGAGAGAGAGAGAGAAACATCGACGTGAAAGGGACACATCGAGTGGTTGCCACCTGCACGACCCAACCAGGGCTGGGGACAAACTGCAACCGAGGTACGTGCCCTTAGCTGGAACTGAACTCGGGTCTCTCTGGACCGCAGGCTGACGCTCTAACCGCTGAGCCACACGGCCAGGGCGAGTATCAGGGTTTTTTAAAGAAGTATTTTATTTTATTTTTTTCCATCACCAGAGTGTCTGATTTAAAAGATAAAAAGAGCCAACAGATATATGAAAAGATGTTCAACTTCACTTATAATTAGGAAATGCAAATCAAAACTACAGTGAGCTACCACCGCACACCTGTTAGAATGGTTGTCATCAACAAGACAAGGGATAACCAATGCTGTAGAGGATGTGGAGAAAAAGGAGCCCCCATCACTGCTGGTGGGCATGTGACTTGATGCAGAAAACAGTATAGAAGCTCCTCATTAAGCATAGAGTTACCCTCTGACCCAGCAACCCCTGTCCTGGGCTTCCACCCAAAACACTTGAAAATATTTATTTGCAAAAACATATGCACCCCTGTATTCATTGCAGCATTACTCACAGTGGCCAAAACATGGAGACAACCAAAGTGTCCTTCGACACAGGACTGGATAAAGAAGATGTGATGCAGCCTGGCCGGTGTGGCTCAGCAGTTAAGCGTCGACCCCTGCACCAAGAGGTCGCCGGTTCGATTCCTGGTCAGGACACATGCCCAGGTTGTGGGCCCTACCCCCAGGGGGGGACATGCAGGAGGCAGCCAATCAATGTTCTCTCTCATCGATGTTTTTATCTCTCTCTCTCTCTCCCTTCTCTTTACAATCAATAAAGGAAAAAAAAATTTTTTTTAAAAGAAAGAAAGAAGACCGCCCAGCCAGGTAGGTCAGTAGGTTAGAGTGTTGTTCCGATTCACCAAGGTTGTGCGTTTGATCCCTGGTCAGGACACGTACAAGAAGCAACCACTGAATGCACAAATAAGTAGAAAACAACCTGATGTTTCCCTCTCCCTCTCTCTTCCCTGACCTTTCTCTCTCTAAAATCAATCATAAATAAATTTTTTTTAAAAGAAAGGATACTGGCAGGGGCTTTGAGATATGAAAGTAACTAAAAACGCTGTGAGACAGAATCATGATAAGGGAAAGAATCGTGACAGCCAAAAACATAATGAAAACGGCTGCAGAAGACATTTTTTTCTTATTACAAGAAGCAGGACTCTTCCAAATAGGAAATTAGAAACAGAAGGAAAATGGGAAATAAAAAAAAAAGAGAGAGAGAGAGAAACACAATTTGCGGATCACCCCAGAATATGTGAGGAGGTCGGCCTCCCTCCCTTTCCGTGAAATCTGTCGATTTTGGTTAGGATCAGGATCATTCGTTGTGACCTGTGTGGCCAGCTACGTTCCACTCAGCAATGCTGAAAAACTAGTTTGCGTTTTTTTTTTCCCCCTCTAAAAGTGTGATGACACTGATATCGGTAAAGGATCCAAGACTATGAACGGACAACACATAGTCTATTATGAGACCCAGGTTAGTCTTTTTTGCACACGGACAGCTGCCTATCATTGTTTCGTTTCAAAATGATTTCAACCAGAAGCGCATCACTTACATCAGGCAGCTGTTCAAACCTGGGAAATATATCGAGCGCCTCGGACGCGAGGAAGGCTACACAGAGCCCAGAAGGCTTTGTCCACTCACCCGCATCTTCTTCAAATAAAAATACACTGGACTGGACAGCAAGGAATATTTACTCTTCACATAACAAAAATGTAATGGGAGTTATTTTACTCATCGTGTGCATGTGGGGTGGGGGGGAGTCAAAGTGAGGAAACAAACGTGCCTTGTTTAAACAAAACTGCACATAAAGAATCATTAAAACAGTGGGGGAAATGTTTACACATCAAATGCTCTAAGCCAGATGCTAAACCCAGCTCCCGCGTGTGCCGGGCTGCTCAGAGGGTGGTCTCCTTGGGTTTGTTCTCATGGGAAAACCGATGAGAGGTGTTTCTGGGGAGAACTTCTCCGCTGGTTGAAAACCATCTTTTGGAGACAGTTTTCTAAGAAAGTCAAACAGATTCTGAGCGACTGTCACACACCAGGCACAACGTCGTCGGTTAGCCTGTGGCAGTTAGTTGCAGCTGTTGTAAAATGGAAAAGCGAAAAACGGCGACTGTCTTTGCGAACGTTGGTAAACCTGCAGGAATGTCCCGGGCGCCCCTCCTTCCCTGAATCTTGGCAGGGAAAGAGCTGCCTCTCCAGGGTCCGAGGTTGTTGATCATCTCCATGTCTCATAACTGTTACGCATTTTTCTCTTCGGGTTTCTCTCATCGAAAAAAAATTTAATTGTGGTGAAGGGATTAAGTAATGGTCCCAGAGATGTAGATGGCAGCACAGGGAATATAGTCAAGCGTATCGTGATAGCTATGCATGGGGCCAGGTGGGTACTTGAAGCATCGGGGGGACCCCTCGGTGATGTACATGCTTTTCTAACCACTATGTTGTACATCTGAAACTGATACAGAATAACATGGAATGTAAACTGTAAATGAAAATATATAAATAGTTCTGGCCGGGTAGCTCAGTTGTTTAGAGCGGTGTCCTGATATGCCACGGTTGTGGGTTCGATGCCCAGTCAGGGCACATACAAAAAGCAACCAATGAATGCATGAATGAGTGAAACAACAAATAGATGTTTCTTCTCTCTCTCTCTTTCTCCTTCTCCTCTCTCTCTTTCTTTTTGTTTTTATCCTCACCCAAGGACACTTTTTTTGCATTCATCTTCAGATAGAGTGAGAAGGAGAGAGGGAGAGAGAGAGAGAAACATCGATGTGATGAGAGACACATCGACTGGCTGCCACCCACACAACACCAACCGGGGCCAGGGACAAACTGCAACCGAGGTAAGTGCCCTTAGTGGGAACCGAACCCGGGTCTCTCAGGACCGTGGGCCGATGCTCTAACCACTGAGCAAAACCGGCCAGGGCCTCTCCTTCTCTCTAAAATCAATCAATAAAAAATAAATTAATTAGCCCTAGCCGGTTTAGCTCAGTGGTTAGAGCGTCGGCCTGCGGTTCAGAGAGACCCGGGTTCGGTTCCCGCTAAGTGCATGTACCTTGGTTGCAGTTTGTCCCCGGCCCTGGTTGGTCGTGCGGGTGGCAGCCACTCGATGTGTCCCTTTCACATCGATGTTTCTCTCTCTCTCTCCCACTCTATCTGAACAAAAAATGGAAAAATGTCTTCGGGTGAGGCTAAAAAAAAACAAGAAAAAAATTTTTTTAAAATTAATTAAAAGAAAAATATTTTAAATGGTGGTCAAATACACATAACATAAAATTTACCATCTTAAGCCCTAGCTGGTGTGACTCAGTGGTTAGAGCGTTGGCCTGAGCACCACAGGGTCTTGAGTTGGATTCCCGACCAAGGGCACTATCTGAGTTTTGAGTTCCTCCCCTGGCCCTAGGGCACCTGCCAGAGGCAACCAGTCGGTGTATCTCTCTCACCTTCATGTTTCTTCCTCTCTGTCTCTCTCTGTACACTCTCCCTTCGCTCTTTCTAAAAATCAATGGAACACATATCCTCTGGTGAGGATTAACCCCCTCTCCCCCCAAAACAAACCTGATTGAAAGGAAGTCACCTTCAAACTATCAATCATATCTCCCAGTGATCAGTGCCCTTGTTTGAAACAATTTCCTTTCTTTGTTTACAGCTCTTGTTTATGTCTTTGAGTTGGACCAGCTCCAACGCAGTGAACACAGGCAGGGGGGTGAGCAGACCCCCACTGCGCCCCAAGGCTCCCTTTCTTGGATGTCTGGCCCTCGAAGAAGAGTTCGTGCACTAGTGCAGTTACACTTCTTGTTCCCTCTCTCAAGAAGCGGAGACATGACAATGATGTGCTGAGTTTAAAAAACAAAACAAAAAAACACACGCACACAGAAACTGCATGTTTACCTCCACAGCCGGGAAAATTGCAATCTCTGAAGCTTTCCCCCAGGGCTACTGCTGTCTCCCCCCCACCTCTCCTTGCCCAAACCAGCCTGCAGTTTCCATGGCAACAGATAAGCCTGCCCGCAAGCCTGCAGGTACTGAGCAGAACAAAGAAAATTGCCTGGAGGGGATGGGAGGACTTCAGGACCTGGTAGCCTCCCATCCCCCCAGCAGCTTCTTGTCCATTGGAAATCCTACCCAGAGGAGAAAAGCATGATCTGGGGAAATTGAAGGAGTTGAAGGTAAATGAGGAGGATGAAGGAATAGAGGAGGGAGGACGGAGTTCAGTGGAAAATGCAGGAAACATCATCACCTCTACAGTGGCTCCCAGCGGGTAGTGTCTTGAGGCACCAGCACCACCTGGGAACTTGCTAGAAATCCACTTTTTCAGGCCTCACCACAGACTTTGGAAAAAATAATAATAATAATTTTTATTTGTCGATTTGAGAGTGAGAGAGAGAGGAAAGGAGAGAAAGAGAAACACTGATTTGTTCTAATTGTTTATGCATTCATTAACTGATTCTTGTATGTGCCCTGACCGGGAATGGAACCTGCAACCTTGGTGTATCAGGATGATGTTCTGGGTAACTGAGCTGCCCCCGCCAGGGCCCCACCACAGACTTCAATGAACCCATTGGGTGTGTCTGATGCTTGCAGCTTTAGCGGTCTGACCTACAGACTAACACCTTTAGGGGTTGGTAATATTCTCCCCATTATTTCCAACAGAAATAATAAATAGAGCCCAGGCTGGTTTGGCTCAGCAGTTAGAGCATCACCCCAAGGAACGAAGAGTCTGATTCATTCCCACGTCAAGGGCACATACCTCGGTTGTGGGTTCCATTCCTGGCCCTGGTCGGGGTCATGCAGGAGGCAACCAATTGACGTGTGTCTCTCTCACACTGATGTTTCTCTCTATCTCTCCATCTTCCTTCCCACTGTATCTAAAAATCAGTGGAAAAATATCCTCAGGTGAGGATTAAAACAATGATAACAAGTAGCCCTGGCCGGTTTGGCTCAGTGGTTGGAATGTCTTTGCCTGTGGACCAGAACGTCCCGGGTTCAGTTCCCACTAAGGGCACGTACCTCTGTTGCAGTTCATCCCTGGCCTGAGTTGGGGTCATGTGGGTGGCAACCAGTCGATGTGTCTCTCTCACGTCATTGTTTCTCTCTTTCTCCCTCCCACTCTGAAGATAAATGCAGAAATGTCCTCAGGTAAGGATAAAAACAAACAAACATAAAAACAACAACAAATAGATAAATAGAAGAGACCTCTATGTAGGGTCCTCAGGTCTCTGGACATTTTCTCCACATGCACTCTCAGAATAGACTCTCCATACTCTCACACCTGCCTGCTGAGCCTCCGATGTCTGTCCCCGTCTCAAACCTTTGTCTAAGCTTCTCACATACTCAAGTGCCAGGGCCCAGAGGAGAGGGTAGGGGAGTAACTGCTTAGTAGGTGTGGGGTTTCCGTTTGGGTGACAAAAATATCTTGGAACAAGAGAGAGGGGCTGGTTGCACAGTATTGTGAATGCACTAAATGCCACCAAATGGTTTTCTTTAAAATGGCTAATTTTATAGTAGGTAAATTTCACCTCCATATTTAAAAAAGAAACATTCAAACTCTGGCACTGGCTGGCTATCTCAGTTGTTGGAGCGTTGTCTCCATATACCAAGGTTTGGGTTCCATCCCCTGTTGGGCACATGCAAGAGTCAACCAATGAATGCACAGATTAGTACAGCAACGCATCCATGTCTCTCTCTCCCTCTCCCTCCTTCTCTCCCTTCTTTCTCTCTAAAAATCAATCAAGAAAAAAAATTTTAAATAAAAATTAAAAAAAAAAAACCACACTAAAAATTTAATACATTTCTTCATTGACAAGAGACCTAGTCAATCAGAAAGTTAGGTAAAGATTCTCTTGAGACCAGTGTTGTCCAAAGCCATTTATAGAACCTAGCATTTCCTAGTAGCCATGCCTTTAGAAGGAAAAAACAAAAAGCAGTTTAAATTCATTTTAGTAATGTATTTTATTTTACCCACCATGCCTGAAATCTGTCCCCCGTCCATTCTCGGAAGATCTTGAACATCAGTGCCGACTTCCTGTCACCACAGTGCCGTAGCCCGTGGGTCCCCAAGTCTGGCTGATTCTGCCCCAGAAGTGGGTTTTGCATCAGCCCGGGCAGCCTATTATTATTATTTTTTTTAATCCTCACCCGAGGACATTTTTCCATTTTTTGTTCAGGTAGAGTGGGAGGGAGAGAGAGGAACAGAGAGAGAGAGAAACATCGATGTGAAGGGACACATCGAGTGGCTGCCATCCGCACAACCGACCAGGGCCGGGGACAAACTGCAACCTAGGTACGTGCCCTTAGCGGGAACCGAACCCGGGTCTCTCAGGACTGCAGGCCGACGCTCTAACCGCTGAGCCAAAACGGCCAGGGCCCATCTCTCGCTCAAGTTACTGCAAAACAACCCTAACTGTTCTTCCTTCTCTAAGGAAAATATGGCCAACCCTCCCGCCGCTGACCCTTTCAGTCGATTTCTGATGCTCTTACGGTAAGTTCCATCCTTCTCAAGGTGACCCCAGATCTTCTCTTTAGAGGGCTTTGGAGGTGTCAGCAAGGCTGGGAGGAGCTCTGTGGAATTTTCCTCCAAGATGGATCCACACAAAGTTCTGAACCATGAGACTCTATACTTGGGGTGGGCAAACATTTTTTGCAAAGAGCCACCTAATAAAAATTTTAGGGTTTGTGGGCCCTACGGTCTCGGACTCGGCTACTCAACTCTGCTATGAAAACAGCCATAGCCCACATTTAATACATGGATGTGGCCATTTTCCTTTATTTATGAATACCTGTCCATCTCCCCGACTGGCCCATCTCATCCACACCTTCATCATCTCTCTCCTGTGTCCTGCAACCATCTCTTCGGTGGTTTTCTCCATCACCATTGCAGGTCTTCAATTCCTTTTCCTCACGAGCATCAGAGTAGAGTTATCAAAGGGATACCTGGTCATGTCCCCCCCTTTGAACCCCTCGGCATATTCATTATACTGTGGATACACACTCAATTCTTTCTTTAAAAATTGAATTTACAGAGGGACAAAGGGAGAGAGAGAGAGAAACATCTATGTGACAGAGACACATCATCGGTTGTCTCTTGTACTCACCTTGACCAACCGACTGGGGATCAAACCTGCAACCTAGGTGTGTGCCCTGACTGGGAATCAAACCTGAGACCTTCTGGTGCACAGGATGATGCTCCAACCATGCAAACCACTCCGGCCAGGGCCACACCCTGTTGTTTTTGAGAATTTCCTTGTAGAAGGGGCTTGGGAGGGACAATCTGGTTGGAGGTCAGAAAGCTATGGGACTTGTCCGGCTGGTGTGGCTCAGTGGTTGAGCGTTGACCCATGCACCAAGAGGTCACCAGTTCGATTCCCCGTCAGGACACATGCCCAGGTGTGGGCCTGTTCCCAGTGGGATGTATGCAGGAGGCGGCCAATCAATGTTCTCTCTCATTGATGCTTCTATCTCTCTCTCTTTCTCACTTCCTCGCTATTTAAAATCAATACAAGAAAAATAAATAAATAAAGACAGTATTAACTGAAAATTGTTTGGAAAAAAAAAAAGAAAGCTAGAAAGCTATGGGACTTGTCTTGCAGAGGTGTTGGTACAAGGACAGTCACCGTTGCAGAGAAATAAAGAGGAAAAATGTACACACTATTTGAGTTATTATTTCAATGTTTATGCAATTTACCAATGCCTGGAGGTAGATTGCCTTTATGCACCAACATTTAAAACCTCCTAAGCAAGGAAAACTGTGGGCCATGGGACACGATAGGCACTTGGAACACTCAGCTCATCTTGAAGTGAGAACACAAGATTTTCACCCTCAGAAAACCAGAGCAAACCCTCATGTGGAACACGACCCCAGGATTGACTCTATAAACAGATGGCTGGCATTAAATATTTTTACGGTTCAGAAACGGACGTCGCCAGAATACTGGCCATGTTGTGCTGTTTCTGGGAAAACCGTTCACTTCCTGAGTCACATGGCAATGTACATAGAGCTTGGAGTCAAGCCGGGCTCTCGTAGGTCATTAATCAGGGGGAAATTCCACGGTGGGTGGCTGCCCTGCATTTTATTTGGCAACTGGGACCAAGCTGACATCCTCACAGTCCGTTTTTGGGGATGGTTTGCTTTTTCTCAGAAACAGTCACCACCAAGGGGACCCTCTTTTGTGTTCAGGTTTTGGTCCCAATCTGGCTTGTAAGTAAGAGGTTGCTGATGGATATTGGCTGGGTAGCTTCGCTCGTTAAAGCCGTCGTCCCCATACACCAAGGTTGTGGGTTCGATCTCCGGTCAGGGCACATGCAAGAGTCAACCAATGAGTGCATAAATAAGTGGAACAGCAAATTGATGTTTTTGTTTCCGTAGCCAAGATATGAAAGTAAACGAAATGTCCATCGAGGGACTAGTGAATGAAAAAGGTGTGCGGCATATCTACAGTGGAATATTTCGGTCATAAAAAAATGAAATGTTGCCATTTGCGATGACATGGATGGATCTAGAGGGTATTAATTATGCCCAGTGAAATAATTTAGAGAAAGACAAGTACTATATTTCATTTGCATCTGAAATCTAAAGAACAAAGTAAATTAACAAACAAAATAGACTCATAGACTGATTGTTGTCAAAGGGGGGGATGGGAGTAAAATAATAAATAAACAGATAAACAAACAGTCTCAGTAAGTGCTGGCTGTTACCAGCCAAGCGCCCTGCTAAAGGTGACACCATTTTCCACCAATTTACAATCCCACCAGCAGTGCCGGAGGGCTGCCTTTTCTCCACATCCTCTCCAACACTTGTTTGTTGATTTATCGATGGTGGCCATTCCCACAGAGGTGAGGTGATATCTCACTGTGGTTTTAATCAGCACCTCTTTGATGATTCCTGACACTGAGCATCTTTTCATATGTCTGTTGACCGAGGAGACATTTTACATGGGAAACTTTTACGCTGGGTTGATAGTATTTATTTGCAAAAAAAAATGTTCTTACTGTTTTTGATAAATGCAAAATTCAGTGAAAGTGATAAAAGCAAAGAAGTGGAATAAAAGGGAGCAGCTAAGGAGGCTGGTGTGTGATTCCACAGGAATGGGAAGCGGATAGAAAAGACTTTTCAGGCTGTTTCATGGGGGATGGTTGAGGAGGAGGCAGGACTACATGGTGGTGTTTGGAGTTCTCTATTTGGCTTGCCCTGTTACAACGAGCACATGTTTATCCCAAATTTAAAACAAAACCAAAAAGTTTAGAATAAATGTACTTACACAAAGAGCCAATTGGCTTTGAATAAAAAAGACTCAGCTAATTTCTTCTGGGGGTTCTCCATAGCTTCACCTGGAATTCGTTAGTACAATTCATGAGGCCAGCACCAACGTGGGGAGTCTTGAATGTTTTTCCTGCATTGCTCATACAAAAAAATATTTAAATGGTCATGAAAACTGAAAAACCATGGAAATCTATACCATTAGAAGTCCTAAACAGGGAAATATGACCATATTTCTGTTGATCAGATTTTAAGAATAAATAATCAAAATTTACCAACTGCAGGGTATCAGCTGCCTTTTCTGCATCCCTCCACCTGAAAAACAGAACAAGATGAAACGTTTCCCTACCAAAGAATAAAATCAAATTCTACTTAGAAAGTTCTTAACTTTTGTGACCCAAAACCAGAAGAAACAAAAGGTGATGCTTTTGTGTGTGTGTGGAACACACAAAGGCATATAAATTAACTTGGGGCTGGGTAGCTCGGTTAGAGTGTTGTCCCGATACACTAAGGTTTCGGGTTGGATCCCCGGTCAGGGCACATACAAGAATCAACCAGTGACTGTGTAAATACGTAAAACAACAAATAGATGTTTCCCTCCCCCCATCTCTCTCTCTCTCAAACCAATCAATCAATAAAAATGTTTAAAAGTAAATTATTTAATTTGGGAATCACTGAAGGTAGCCCAGGAGTAAATATATTTATTTATTTATTTTTTAATCCTCATCTGAGGACATTTTTCCATTTTTTGTACAGACAGAGTGGGAGGGAAAGAGAGGAAGAAAGAGAGAGGGAAACATCGATGTGAAAGGGACACATCGAGTGGCTGCCACCTGCACGACCAACCAGGGCCGGGGACAAACTGCAACCGAGGTACATGCCCCTAGCGGGAACCGAACCTGGGCCTCTCCGGACCGCAGGCGGACGCTCTAACCACTGAGCCAAACCGGCCAGGGCAGGAGTAAATAAATACAAATATAAGCTTTTGTTAAAAAAAGAAGAAGAAAAATGAAAGAAAAAATAGGGTTATCAGAACGTGAAAGTCACAAAGGAAAATATTGAAAGGAAAGAAAGTTTCCAAGGACAGGGTGTGCAGAAGGGGGTGTGCAGGATGTCGTAGGTAATTGTGTTTCCTGCAGGGAAGAGCACTCCCGAATGCCGGGCACCGTGGTGCTGTGTATTCAAGGACACCGACTTCCCTTCTTCGCTCTGTAGATTGTTAGAACGGCAGCTAGATTTTGGCCTGGGCAAGATTCCAGCAATGATGTGCTGAGCCAGCATCTGGCAACAAGGACTTAAAAGAAAAAAAAAATCTAGATACTCTCTTTCCATGCTCATCAGCTTCTTTCCAAACAACTTGAATTGAAATCCGGGCTCTGTTCCTTATAAGCCATGGGAATTCCTTTATCTCACAGTGAAACGTGGCACAGAGAAGAATGTATGGAAAGACATCACCGGATATTTTTAAGGTGAATTTAAAACCAAGCTCAGAGCCCTGGCCGGGTTGGCTCAGCGGTTAGAGCATCGGCCTGCGGTCCGGAGAGACCCGGGTTCGGTTCCACCCGGGTTCGGTTCCCGTAAGGGATGTACCTCCGTTGCAGTTTGTCCCCGGCCCTGGTTGGTTGTGCGGGTGGCGACCACTCGATGTGTCCCTTTCACGTCGATGTTTCTCTCTCTCTCTGTTCCTCTCTCTCCCTCCCACTCTATCTGAACAAAGAATAGAAAAATGTCCTCGGGTGAGGATGATAAAAAAATAAAATAAAATAAAAAAATAAAACCAAACTCAGAGACAGGGTGTGCAAAGTGTAGACAGGGCCAGCTCGAAGTCACTGAAAATCCGCTCTCCAAATGACCATCTCTGCGGCAGGGTGAATTCCCTGGATTTACTGCATTCATCTACTTAACAGCAACAAAAAGTGTGTTTCTTTGAACTTCTGACAGTGACAGCCACCCCCCTTTGGAAGGCAGCCTCCAGGGACCTCTGGGACGTTTGAACTACTCCGTTTGAGGTTTTAGTTTCATTTTCAGGAAGTTTACTTTTCCTTCAGATTTAGGTGGGCGGCGGCTGTTTCATTGTGTTCTGAGGATTTTTGATTTTTATTTATTTATCTTTTAGTATATAGTCATACAATGCTTTCCCTTTACTCTTTATTTTTATTGTTGAAACTATTGCAGATGTCCCCACACCACCCCCCCTTTGCCGACCTCCACCCAGCCCGAGCCCCACCCCCCTCTGGCCTGTTCTGAGGATTTTTGTGTCTTGAAAGGAGAATTTCTGGGCGTTGCAACAGAGTGCTCTGTGGGTCTGCAACGTCAAGGGTGTTATAAGCAGTAGAACAGGTTTCTATTTTCCTACCCACTTCATGGCTGTCTTTTGCCTTTTAAAATTCTCTTAACCTACAGACAGGTGAGACAGCAGGTCGCCTGCCGTGTTTTGATTATTGGAGAGGTAGTCAGTGCCTCCAGGGAGAGTTAGGGCGCCAATCCCTTGTGTACTGAGCTGGATTTGCAGGCTGCAGAACTCAGCTCAACCTGCTGAAGTGAAACAAAAGCAAAACCAAAATTAACGTTCTTTTGACGGAAATGAAACCAAACCATCCAAGGAAAAGAATGACCCTTGAGGTCAGTTAACATCGTTCCGTGGGGCGGGACTCAGTGTCACGGTGACAAGGATCGAATAGACATCAGTTCACCGGGAATCCACAGTTCAGTTCAGCAAGTTGTCCGTGTGGCAATTGTACCTTCCAGCTCCTCTCCCTGAAGGTTGTGTCCCATCCCTGGTCACCTGCTCAAGACGGTTGGACATCGCCTCTCTCCTGCATCAACTGTTGTGTACCCCTGGACTCGGTCGTTCCCCCCAACGTGCAGACAGGCTGTGAACTCTCCCATCACAAAAAGCAGTGCTTTCTACCCCTTGAGTCCCTCTCTAGCGGCTGCCCCCTCTCTCTGCCCCTATCCAGGCCAAAAGCAAGTCAGATGTCACCACACTGAGTCAAACCGCCCAAGGGCTCCTCATTGTGCTCAGAACAAGATCCAGACTCTTGGTGCTCACAATAAAATCCAGACTCCTCACGGGTCTGCAGGGTCCCGGTCCATCGGGGATGCTCTCCCATCTGCTCCTACCTCCCCACACTGTCTGCCTCGTTCACCCCCTTCCCACCACACCAAACTCTCTCCCATTTCCCCAACACACTCTCCATCTCCAGGTAGAGCCTTGGGGCCTGCTGCTTCCTGTGCCCTTCCCCCACATTGTCAGGGCAGAATGGGTCACATCCTGCAGGTCACAGCTCTCTAGTTAGGACCTGACTCAGCGTCAACAGTCCTTCTCACTCTCTACCCCTCATCCCACACCTCTCTCACTCTCTCACATATTACATTGTCCTCATATTGCGTACTGTTATTGCAGATTACATTATTCTATCACATATATCATATTGCATTATGTATTAAATAGTACATTATCATATACTACATTATTAAGTACTATTATATTATACATAACATTATATTGTATTATTATATACTATGCTATCCCATATTACATATGAGAATATATTACATTATATATTGTATTATTAAATACTAATTATGACACATAACATTACATTGTTATATATTATATCACATTATATTATTATATACTGTATCATTACATATTATATCATATATTAAATGACATTATATTTTATTACACTATGTTACATTGAATTATACTATATTATTTATTGTCTGCCTTTTCTTTTTAAAAAAATATTTTTTCTTTATTGATTTTAGAGAGAGAGGAATGGAGAGGGAGAGAGAGATAGAAACATTGATGAGAGAGGACATCAATTGGCCGCCTCCTGCATGCCCCACACTGGGGATTGGGCCCACAACCTGGGCATGTGCTCTGACTGGGAATTGAACCGGTGACCTCTTAGTGCATGGGTCAACGTTCAACCACTGAGCCACACTGGCCGGGCACTATTTTATTTTATTAGAAAATTTTCCTTCTCTGCTGGTGTAGCTCAGGGGTTGAGCATTGACCCATGCACCAGTTTGAGTCTCAGTCAGGGCACATGCCCAATCCCAGGAAGGGCCTGCAGGAGGCAGCCAATCGATGTTCTCTCTCAGCGATGTTTCTGTCTCTCTCTCCCTCT
This sequence comes from Molossus molossus, assembly GCF_014108415.1. Taxonomy (NCBI): domain Eukaryota; kingdom Metazoa; phylum Chordata; class Mammalia; order Chiroptera; family Molossidae; genus Molossus; species Molossus molossus. The sequence goes on from NW_023425357.1 coordinate 1,416,540, forward strand.
CCCTTCCATTCTCTCTAAAAATCAATAAAGAGAAAACTAGCCCCCCACACTCCCTTACTCACTATTTTAATCTCAACACCAGAACTGCACTCAGTCTGTAGTAAACACTCACGAATATTTGTTCAGTACATGATATTGGTTTAACGAAGCGAAATGTTTCAAATTCATTTTCTAAGAAAACACTTGGGATAAAACGGTGAACTGGAAGTTTTAAAAAGTGGTCATTTGGAAAATTGGCTTTCAGGAAGTTAATTTGGGGAGGCACTGGTTTCCCCAAAAGTGTCGTGTGAAAAGTTTTGATTGGGACACCAAGTCTGTAACAGATGTCAGATGCTGTGGGCTGTGATCCAACCCGCCCGGTGGAGATGTCCAAGCCTGTGGCTGGGGAGAAAGCTGATATTCAGCAGGTCAGGACTGACACTCAGGGGACGTAACCTGGACATTTCGGAGGCAGTGGCTTGAGATGTGGTGTCCTGTAGAACCATCATCTTTGAAGTTCTCATTCATGGCGACTGATGACAAAACCCACAGGAAAAAAAATTTGCTTTTTACTTTTATGGAACACACAAGGGTATAGAAATGAACTTGTGACGCTCAAACCTGGCACATGACAAAACAAACAAACAAAAATAATAATAATTAAAAGCCAATACTGGTTTATGTCATTTAAAGAAAAGGAAAGAAAAGGAAAACAAGGTTGTCAGAACCTGAGAATGAGTGAGAGAAACGGACTAAGAACAGGCCCAGGGAAATAAGCGCAGAACAGATGGTGTGTTTTAATCTGTGGGCTGTCAGGAAGTGGACGGCTCCCAAGTACTGACCACATGGTGCGGCGGCTCCAAGAACGCTGTTCCCGGGCTTAATTACACGGCAATGTATATATTTCTTGGGATAAGACCCGGCTTCTCAGCAGAGGGGAAATTCCCAGGGTAGGCTGATGCGCTGGATTTGCCTCTGCAAACCGGGCCATGTGTTAAAGCTCAAATGGCTCTGTCTTGATGTGCACCCGCATTCCAACCCGCCCATGCTGAGCTCAAATCCATTTTTCTCTACTCCAGAGTCATGTAGATAGGGAGGTCCATACATCTTGTTATCTTCAAAGCTGTGGTCTTGTCATGGCCGAGATAGGGAAACTATGCATGCAGAGGCAGCCAGAGATAAAAGGGATGTTTGATATAAACCACCTGCTCCCCGGTGCCTGGCGGTACACTGGGCAGCAAGCTAACTGGGTTTGCTTTTCAGCACCTCAAATCGCCAGCCGTGAGGCTGTCCATGCACCATCCGGCTCTGAGCCAGAAGTAGGCAGACATGTCCTCCTAGCATTTTATTGATTGATTGATTGATTATTGATTAAAATATTTTTTTCCTTTATTTATCTTAGAGAGAGAGGAAGGGAGAGGGAGAGAGAGATAGAAACATCGATGAGAGAGAACATCGATTGGCTGCCTCCTGCATGTCCCCCACTGGGGATCAGGCCCACAACCTGGACATGTGCCCTGACTGGGAATCGAACTGGTGACCCCTAGGTACATGGGTCGACACTCAACCACTGAGCCACACCAGCCGGGCATGTTCCACTTGTTTATTCATTTATTTATTTTTTATCCTCACTCGAGGACATTTTTCCATTTTTTGTTCAGATAGAGTGGGAGGGAAAGAGAGGAAGGGAGAGAGAGAGAGAGAGAGAGAGAAACATCGACGTGAAAGGGACACAATGAGTGGCTGCCACCCACACGACCAACCAGGGCCGGGGACAAACTGCAACCGAGGCACGCACCCTTAGCGGGAACCGAACCCAGGTCTCTCTGGACCGCAGGCCGACGCTCTAACCGCTGAGACAAACTGGCCAGGGCTACTTAAAACATTTACAATGGTCAAAGCATTTATCTAAAACATGAAGCAAGTCAAGAAACGTCAGCTGAAACAGTTTCTCTGCAAAACCAGCACAGCCTTCTTACACTTGGGAATGCTAGACAGCACTTTAGCTCTGCGCTTGGGGGACATTTTATTTTTATTTATTTTACTTATTATTACTTTATTATTTTATTTTTATTTTTTTATCCTCACTCACGGACATTTTTCCATTTTTTTATTCACACAGAGCGGGAGGGAGAGAGAGAGAGAGAAACATCGACATGACAGGGACACATTGAGTGGCTGCCATCCGCACAACCCAACCAGGGCCAGAGACAAACTGCAACCGAAGTACGTGCCCTTAGCGGGAACTGAACCCGGGTCTCTCTGGACCGCAGGCCGACGCTCTAACCGCTGAGCCAAACTGGCCAGGGCCTTATTATTATTATTATTATTATTATTTTTAGTACATGCCCTTAGCGGGAACCGAACCCAGGACTCTCTGGTCCGCAGGACGATGCTCCAACCGCTGAGCCAAACCGGCCAGGGCTTGGGGGATATTTTAAACAGGCACATCACCAACAAAAATAACAAAAATGCAAAAAAGATGTGGTACTAAATAGATTGCTGAAAGGACACACGTTTATAGCATTAGAGCCGAAACCAGGAGGCGGAGCCTCATCACCTTATTCAACCGCAGCTGGGTATGCTCACGTGCGCATGTCTATGAATGTGAAATTCAGTGGGTTATTCATTTTGGGGCTAAAAAACAAAATTTATCAAGGAGGCAAGTTCGCAAACATAGAATCTGTGAATAATGAAGAGGACCTGTAATTGTGAACAGTCTGTCTCTGGGGAGGAGAACAAGGGTTGGGAAAGAAAATTCACTATTGAATGGATATTCTTTTCTACTCTTTTGATCTTTTTTAAAAAAAATATGTTTATATTGATTTTTTTTAAAGAGAGGAAGGGAGAGAGAGAGAGAAACATCGATGTGAGCCTGGCCGGTGTGGCTCAGTGGTTGAGAGTCGACCCCTGCACCAAGAGGTCACCTGTTTGATTTCCAGTCAGGGCACATGCCCAGGTTGTGGGCCAGATTTCTAGTGGGGGGCATGAAGGAGGCGGCCAACTGATGTTCTCTTTCAGCAGTGTTTCTCTCTGTCTCTCTCTCTCTCTCCATTCCTCTCTCTCTAAAATCAATAAAGAAAACAATTAAAAAACAACAAAAAAAGAAACATCCACATGAGAGAGAAACATTGATCAGCCGCCTGCTACATGCCCACCACCAGGGATTGAGCCCACAACCTGGGCATATGCCCTGACTGGGAATCGAACTGGGACCTCTCGGTCCATGGGATGACACGCAATCCACTGAGCCACACTGGCTGGGCATACTTCTTTGATCTTTATATCAATATCAAATGTTTTAAAAAATTTTTTTCTTTATTGATTTTTAGAGAGAGAGGAAGGGAGAGTGAGAGAGAGAGAGAAACATTGATGAGAGAGAACATTGATTGTCCACCTGCTGCATGCCCCCCACTGGGGATTGGGCCCACAACCTGGGCATGTGCCCTGAATGGGAATTGAACTGGCAACCTCTTGGTGCATGGGTCAATGCTCAACCACTAAGCCACACCAGCCGGGCTCAAATGTTTTTTAACATGTTCAAAAAAAAAAAAAAAAAGAACAGTTTCAAGACATTGCAACAGTGATAAGAGTTAACTCCTGTAGGACTGCATTCTGCCATTTGTAAAATGAAGATGATGTCTATATTAGTTGATGGTGGTGAGGTTGACTAGTTAGAAAAAGGCTTGGAGTGGTGTCTAGCCTGTCATAGATATTGGATAAGGAAGAGAGGTATTTTTTAAAAATATATTTTTATTGATTTTTTTTTTAGATAGAGAGGAAGAGAGAGGGAGAAGAGAGTTAGAAACATCGATTGGCTGCCTCCCACACACCCCATACTGGGGAATCAGCCTGCAACATGGGCATGTGCCATGACCAGGAATCGAACTGGTGAGCTCTTGGGGCATGGGTCAATGCTCAGCCACTGAGCCACATCAGCCGGGCAGGCAAAGAGGTATTTCATTAATTCCCTTTCCCACTCTCCTCCAAATGTTGACTCCTAAAGTGAAAATGTCTTCAGCTATCCTAGAGATATTCTCGACTTCTGTGACCTTGTTCATACCCAAGTTCTTCCTAATTTCTCTTCCCCCTTCAACGCTGACTCTGCCAGGCACTCTGGCTGCCTACTCAATATCCATTCTACTCTTAAAAAAACAAAACAAGTCCGGCTGGTGTGGCTCAGTGGTTGAGCATCGACCCAGGCAGCAAGGGTCTCTGGTTCCATTCCCGGTCAGGACACATGCCCAGGTTGTGGGCTCAATCCCCAGTCGGGGCTATGCAGGAGACGGCCAATCGATGTTCTCTCTCCTCGATGTTTCTCTCTCTTCTCCCTCTCACTTTCCCTCTCTCTCTGAAATCAATAAAGAAAAAAAAATTAAAACAAAAACAAAACAAAACAAAAAACTGATTTTTTTTTTTTTTAAGCACAGCAATGTGCTCAGTTAAAAATACTCACCTCCGTCCTGGCTGGTTTGGCTCAGCAGTTAGAGCGTCGGCCTGCAGTCCTGAGAGACAAGGTTCAGCTGGGGGCGTGGGCCTCGGTTGTGGTTTGTCCCTTGCCCTGGTTGAGTCGTGTGTGCGGGAGGCGTCCACTAGATGTGTCCCTTTCACGTCGATGTTTCTCTCTCTCTTCCTCTCTCTCCCTCCCACTCTATCTGAACAAAAAATGGAAGAATGTCCTTGGGTGAGGATAAAAAATAAAATTTACCCACCTCCTCGGAAATCCCTTGCAGCTGCATGCATGGGGCAGGTTCTGTCAATGAGACATGGCAAAATTCACCTTGGCGTTCATTCCCGAATCAAAAGCAAAGCGTCGTGAAAAGAACATATATGGCCCTTTCCACCTTTTTTCTGCCTGGAAAGTAGATGTAATGCCTGGAAATGTAGCAGCCATCTTGTGACCATGAGGAAGACAGCCTTACACAATGAAAGGTGAAGAAGACAGGGAAAAGGAGCCTAGGTCTTTAATGAAGTCACTGAGCCATAACAGTCCATCCTCAGTTATAGCATAAATCCTGTATTCATTTAGGTCATTGTGGTAGGTTTTTCTCAGGTGCGAAAGAGCTTGAACTGATACTCCTTCCAACAAAACCCAGGCATTCCACAAAGGGTGTGGAGGGTCCTCACCTGCCTTCCTCACTAAATTTTCTTTCTTTTTTAATCCTCACCCGAGGACATTTTTCCATTTTTTGTTCAGATAGAGCAGGAGGGAGAGAGAGGTAGAGAGAGAGAGAGAAACATCGATGTGAAGGGACACATCGAGTGGCTGCCAACCGCACTACCAACCAGGGCCGGGGACAAACTGCAACCGAGGTACATGCCCTTAGCGGGAACCGAACCCGGGTCTCCCTGTACCGCAGGCCGACGCTCCAACCGCTGAGCCAAACTGGCCAGGGCTAAATTTTCTTTTGATACAACTCAGCTAAGACCACAATCCAGTCACCACACTGCATGCCCACTATAGCCCAGATCTCTCTCCTCAACCCGAACCCCGAAAAACCATTGACTGTAGGTTCTCAGATCTCTTACACTCAGGTTACTGCCTCCATCCCTCCACCCACCAATGGACTTCTCTTAATACCTATTTTGGGTCATGATTACTACCTACTCTGCCAAACACAGCGAATGTCACATCCAACCTTGATCTGTCCTTAACAGCTCTGTGCCTCAAATCCATTTGTAAACTGAAATGATTAGAGAACGTGTTTCACATGGGGTGGGGTGAGGATTACAAAACATCATTGGGCTTTGAACTGCTTAACTGGGAAGAGAATGTGCTGACCAAGTAATGCATAGATCCAGGGGGACTTAGCAGTTAGTCATGCCCTTGGACACAGCTGCCTGGACACACATGTCTGCATATGATCTTGGCAGACTTCAGTTGTTCTTCGTTTAAAACCTCCAAAAGGGGCCGAGGGCTTTGGTGTAGCAAGAGGAAGCTGGAGTTGAGATTTATTCAAAATGCTATCAGAATGTCTACTCTGTGCCAAGTACTCTTCTAAAGTATTGGGGATAAAATGAGGGAATAAGCAGTTAACATCCCTAACCCTGTGTTGCTGGTGCATCAGTAGTTGGGGAATAGAAACTGAACAAAGAAATCGATACACAGTGCGAGATTGTGAGAAATGGCATGAAAGAAAGGAAGCTGGATAAGGTGCCAGAGAAGGGGCAGAGGTCTGCGCTGAAGGGCAAGGTGGGGATGGACTCGTCGAAGAACAATCTGCAGAGGTGACATTTGAGCCAAGACCTCAAAAGAAGTGAGAGAGTCCTAGAACTGCCAGACTCAGGAAATAAAATCACACCCAGTTGAATATGAATCTCAGATAAACAATAAACCCATGCATTGTTTGGGACATACTTAAAGCAAAAAACGATTCAGTACGTTGCCATGCAAACTAACTTGTGTCCTGTGAGGCATACAGAAGGATGTAAACATGCATGTACCACACAAGTCAGCCATTCCACTCTGATACCTGCCCAAGAGGAAACAAAACTTATGTCCATAGAAAATGCCCATCAACAGATGAACAGATAAACAAGTTGTGTATCTACGCAATGGAATACTATACAGCAACGAAAAAGAACTATTGATATCTGCAGTAACATATGATTATCTAAAAATAATTAAACTGCCCTGGCCGGTTTGGCTCAGCGGTTAGAGCGTCGGCCTGCGGTCCGGAGAGACCCGGGTTCAGTTCCCGCTAAGGGCACGTACTTCAGTTGCAGTTTGTCCCCGGCCCTGGTTGGTCGTGCGGGTGGCAGCCACTCGATGTGTCCCTTTCACATCGATGTTTCTCTCTCTCTCTCTCTCTCTCTCTCTCCCCCTCCTGCTCTATCTGAACAAAGAATGAAAAAGTGTCCTCGGGTGAGGATAAAAATAAAAAAATAAAAAAAATAAATAAATAAATAAATAAAAATAATTAAACAAAGTGAAGGAAGCCAGTCAAGAAGAGTATACATTGTATGCTTTCATGTATATAAAACTGTAAAAATACCAATGAAATATAGCGGTACAAAGTAGACTGGTAGTTTCTCAGGGTAGAGGGGTAGGGAGGCACATGGGGAGACACTGTAAAGGGCAAAATAGGAACTTTTGAGGGTGGTAGATGAGTTCCTTATCTTGATTGTGGTGAAGGTTTTGTGCATATATACGTCTCCACAAAAAATATATGTGCATATATGGGTTTGATTACTTTAGTGATCTCATATGAATGGAATCATATGGTATTCATTTTTTTGTGACTTGTTAACATCACTCAGTACAACGTCCTCAAGGTTCGCCCATGTTTTAGCACGTCAGGATTTTCTTCCTTTTTAAGGCTGAATACTATGCCATTGTATAGATGGACCACACATACAGTTTTGTTTATCCATTCACGCATTGATGGACACTTGAGTTGCTTCCACCTTTTGGCTATTGTGAATGATGCTGCTATGAACATGGATGTCAAATTTGTCTCTTTGAGTCCCTGCTTTTCATTCCTTTGGGTCTATACCCAGAAGTGGAATTTTTAGATCATACGGTAGTTTTATGTTTGGTTTTTGAGGAACCTCCATACTGTTTCTTCCTCAACTCTTTTTTTTTTTTTTTTTAATTGATTTTAGAGAGAGAGGAAGGGAGAGGGAGAGGTAGAAACATCGATGAGAGAGAGAACATTGATTAGCAGTCTCCTGCATGCCCCACACTGGGGATCAGGCCCACAACCTGGGCATGTGCCCCGACTGGGAATCGAACCGGTGACTTCTCAATGCACCGGTTGATGCTCAACCACTGAACCACACCGGCCAGGCTCTTCCTCACATCTTAACCTGGTTGCCCAAGCACTCAACAAACTCCAGACCAGCACCTGCCCTCCCTCTCTTCAGCCCGACCCAAAACAGTCTCCGCAGTGTTTCTGTCACCAGAGTCACAGGGTCATCCAGGTCTCTTTCTCTCCCTCTTCTCCCTCATCCAATGGGCAGCCGAATCCCCTTGCTTCTGGCTTGAACTATCTCTCCTCCCCATCCCATTTCATCCCAGCCTCTTCAGAGCTGTCCTTACTCATAGTTGGACTCTCAGATCGAGACATGTCTCCCCATCTCCTCAGCTCCTGGTGTAGGCTAAGCCACATGCTCCTGGCTCTTGGGTAACTACAGCAGCCAACAGCTTTCCAAATCCTCCCTCCAGTTATGATTACCAACCATTCTCACTGGTGCCCATCAGCAGAGTCTGTGTCATACAATGAGCCTTGAAGAACACGAACATTTTCTATCTATCTATCATCTATCAAACATTGTACATGTATGTGTATATACAAGTGACACACACACACACACACATAAACATGGGTATACAAAGCATAGGGATATATGGGGAGAAAGAGAGACTTATAAAAATACTAGCCAGGACCTGGCTGGTTTGGCTCAGCGGTTGGAGCGTTGGCCTGTGGTCCAGAGAGACCCAGGTTCAGTTCCCACTAAGGGCATCTACCTCGGTTGCAGTTTGTCCCTGGCCCTGGTTGGTTATGCAAGTGGCAGCCACTCTATGTGTCCCTTTCACGTCGATGTTTCTCTCTCTCTCTCTCTGTTCCTCTCTCTCCCTCCCACTCTACCTGAACCAAAAAAAAATGGAAAAATGTCCTAAGGTGAGAATAAAAAAAAAATACTTATGTTAGGCTGATGATTATAATAGTTTCTGAAAGGTTTTTTTGAAGAGTATTTAAATAAAAATTTTAAAAACCCGCAATCTTTGAAAAACTTAAAACTATACAGAAATCTAGACAGCAAAATAGTAAAAAGCTCTCCCAATCCTATTGCTTGTTCAAAGGTGCACATGCTTCCTTTTCGTAGGAATAAACTCATGTTCTACACATTGTTCAGTAACTTGCTTTTTTTGGTTTTTGAACCGACAGGGCGACCCTGGACAAGTTTTCATCCCATAGTGCTAACCACTATTAGTATTTCATTTCTCCTTCCAAAAATTTTCTTTTTGTGTACAAAATCAAAGTAAATATAGATACACATATACATACACATACTTTTTAAACATAGGGTCAAGTTCATATTCTACATAGGGTTCACCAACCTGATTTTTTTTTCTTCTTTTTTCTTTCTTTCTTTTTTTTTTTTTTTTTATCATCCTCACCCGAGGACATTTTTCCATTTTTTGTTCAGATAGAGCGGGAGGGAGAGAGAGGAAGAGAGAGAGAGAGAGAGAGAAACATCGATGTGAAGGGACACATCGAGTGGTCGCCACCTGCACAACCAACCAGGGCCGGGGACAAACTGCAACCGAGGTACATGCCCTTAGCGGGAACCGAACCCGGGTCCCTCCGGACCGCAGGCCTATGCTCTAACCGCTGAGCCAAACCGGCCAGGGCTGATTTTTTTTTTCTTTTGACACAACAGTTCATCCCAGGCATCTTTCTACATCCAAATGCACAACTCTGCAGCCAACATTTTTGTTTGTTTGTTTCTTGTTTTTGTTAAACAAGGGGATATTTTTTCCATTGGTTTTTAGAGAGAGTGGGAGGGAGGAAGCAGGAGAGGGAGAAAGAGAGAGAGAAACATCAATGTGAGAGAAACACATAGATTGGTTGCCTTCCGCACGCTCCCCAACTGGGGCCGTGGAATGGAACCTGCCCTTGTCTGAGAATCAAACCTGAGAACCTTCGGTGTGCAGGCTGATGCTCTAACCGCTGAGCCACACCAACGGGGTTGCATCCAACTTTTGGACAGCCACTTACGATTCCACAGAATGGTTACACCACCACTTGTTCTTCTGTTCCTACATTGATGAACAGACAGAACATCTCCAAAATGTTGGCAGTTCTCAGCCAAAGTGTGCGCTTCTGTGCGCACACTTTAATTACTGGATTAATCACTGGAAATACGTTTTCTGGGTCAGCGGTTATGCATATTCAAAATAATGCTAAATCCTACAAAATCACCCTCCAAGAGGCCCTGAAAACCCTCGCTCACCGTGGATGAGGGTACTCACTTATGGCTGCCCTTACCAACCCTGGCCTTTATCAATATTTTAATTTCTTGACTCATCTTAAAAGTTGATTCTGCCTTGGCTGGTTTGGCTCAGCGGTTAGAGTGTCGGCCTGTGGTCCAGAGAGACCCGGGTTTGGTTCCCATTAAGAGCATGTACCTTGGTTGCAGTTTGTCCCCGGCCCTGGTTGGGTTGTGCAGGTGGCAACCAATCGATGTGTCTCTTTCACGTCGATGTCTCTCTCTCTCTCTTCCTCCCACTCTATCTGAACAAAATAAGAAAAAATGTCCTCGGGTGAGGATAAAAAAAACAAAGAAAATAAAATCAATAAAGAAAAAAATTTAAAAAACAAAAATGTATCAGCCTGCTTCCTCGTCTGTAAAGGTGTTCGACAATAATACCTTCCTCGCCCTGGCGTTTGGCTCAGCGGTTGGAGCGTTGGCCTACGGTCCAGAGAGACCCGAATTCGGTTCCCACTAAGGGCATGTACCTCGGTTGCAGTTGTTGGTCGTGCAGGTGGCAGACACTCGATGTGTCCCTTTCACATCGATGTTTCTCTCTCTCTCACTTTATCTGAACAAAAAATGGAAAAATGTCCTCGGGTGAGGATAAAAAAATAAAAAATAAAAGTTGATTCTGGCATCCTGTTACTTTGATTTGCATTCTGTAATCACCCAAGAAGTTGGGTCTCCTTTTCTCTCTTTCATGGCCTTTTCCTCTTCTGTTATTTACCTATTCATCCTTGTGCACCCCGGTCTTCATCATCTTAACACTTAGGGGCAGCCCCTCTGATGTCTAAATGTCCCTCCGGTCTTCTCTCTCATTTCCCACTAATATGCAAACCAACTTGTAAAGGATTACAGAGTCAACACCAGATGCAGAATGAGACAAAACGGTTGTGCTCCAGTGTCAGAGTGAAAACTGGCCCCGGCAGGATCTCGGGACTGAAATGTGCCAACCAGCAGAGAAGCTGGGGATTAAAGTCTTTCTTCCATCTGGAACCTGGCGTCTGCAAAACAGTGACCACATTGTGAGTCTTCCCAGAAAGAGCACCGCGTTGCCTGGCTACGAGGCAATGTATATATATGTGACTTGGCAGCTGGCCTGGTTTTGTAGCTCAGAGGAAAATTCCAGGGTGGGATGCTAGCTGAGGTTCCAAGGACAAATGGGCTGCAAGGTTTAACCCCTTCTTCTTGGGGAGCTTGAGCTGGGGGGCTTTCCAGCCCCAGGTGACCCAGAGCAGGTAGTCCTTTCTTGCAAAAGGGTTTCCTTTCTTGCAAAATGGGTGTGGCAGGATCCAACACAGCGGTAAGCGAGGTAGAATCCCGGAGAGTCATAGCCCACCTGGCACTTCCGGAATCCTGCATCTGGGACCCGGTCTCCAGAACCTGGTATCCGGAACCGGCATCCAGAACTCAACATCCGGGAAACAACATCCGGAAGATGTTGTTTTGGACGTAGCCTGGCTCAGACACCACTCACTAGTGTGGCTTTGGGATGCTGGTATCTTCTCGTAAACTGATGTGAATTATACTGATCTTGGCTGGGTTGTGTGGAACAGTCAAGTTATAGAAACTGCCTCAACAGAGTGGGAAGATGATACAGCAACGTCCTGCGTCTCTTCCTTCCTTCACTTCTCTTTCTACTTATGATGGGCCTGCCCCTCTGGAACCCTCATAGCTTCAGTGATACCCTACCCTACTGTTTCTGCGTATGACTTCGCTGTGCCTTCCACACTTAATATTCTTTTTTTTTTATCCTCACCCGAGGACATTTTTTTTTTCCTGATATTTTGTTCAGATAGAGTGGGAGGGAGAGAGAGAGAGAGAGAGAGAGAGAGAAACATCGACGTGAAAGGGACACATAGAGTGGTTGCCACCCACACGACCCAACCAGGGCCAGGGACAAACTGTAACCAAGGTCCGTGCCCTTAGTGGGAACCGAACCTGGGTCTCTCTGGCCTGCAGGCCGACACTCTAACCGCTGAGCCAAACCGGCCAGGGCTACACTTAATAGTCAGTAGGGATTTACCAGACCACAAGGTCCTGCCTACCAACTCCCCAGGGCTGAACACACCTTGGCCTCACTAGTCTTCATTCGGTTCTTTGATGCACCACGGTAGTTCCCACCTCTAAGCCACCCTCCCTTCAAATCAGGGTGGTTCCTTCTCTTCCTCTGGGGCTCTGGTTAAATACCACCTTCTCAAAGAGGGGTTCCTCAGCTGTCCCATCTAAAATAGCAGCTAAATCTAAGCCTGCAATTCTGCCCTCTGCCCCAGACCCTCAATACCATTGGGTTCCCTGTAGATGTCCTCCTTAACCACCAACACGTTCTGCAGGTCTCCAAACAAAAACCACGCCCCTGTGTTACTCAGGAAATTATACTCATCAAGGTGGGCACCAATTGGTTTTGCAACCCCATGCCCATTCCCCTTTATTCTGCTCATATGTTTTCTATTTCATGTGGGGAGCCAGGCTACCCCGCCTCTCAGCCCTTGTAGTTTGAGTGGAGATGACATCACTTCCGGATCCCAAAAGACATAGATCCCAGGGCCAGCCAATCAGTATATTGGGGATTGACTCATGGATGAGCCTGGAACTTTAGTGGAACTATTGGGATGGAGGCGTCCTATTTCCACTGTGGTTGTGAAGCTGGTCGCACGCACACCTGGAGCTGTTGGGAGCCAAATTTACCACCTGGAGGGGAAAGCTTGTAGCAGAATGAAGCCAGATCAGAAGAAAGCAGGTTCCAGAGACTGAGACATAAAGATCACATCGTTTGAAATGCTGGATCCAGCTGTACCTGAAGCACTTCGAATTTTATAGATGTTGAGCCAATACATCCCCCTTTATTTTGTTTAAGCCAATTTGAGTTAGTTTTTCTGTCAATCTGAAATATATGTGACAGATAAAACCCCTATTATAAGCCTTTGTCATCATCCAGTCTCAAAACATTAAAGTCACCCCTGACTCCTCTCTTCTCCATTTCTTGTATCTAAAGAATTGCCATGTCTTATGGACTCTACCCCATCAATACATCTCCCATCTCTCATATTATTCATTCTTATGCATCCATAATCCATCTCCTAAGTTACAGACCTCTAGCCACCCCACCATTAATTTTCCATTCTAGCTTGCCTCTATGCTTGCTCTCTCTGTCCTATTCTCTACTCAGAAGGACATCCTTTTGAAACACAAATCTGTCGCTCACCTGCTTAGAAACATCTCTTCAGTGACAAGAGACAGAAACACTGATTGCGAAAGCAAGAAACAAACAAAAATAAAACGTGTTTACTGAATCAGAGAACTGAAAAGCCCAGGGGTAGTTGGCTTCAGGTATAGAGGGACCCAGGTCCTCAAAATCTTTCATCAGAGCTCCATCTCTCTCCATCTCCAGGCTATGATTTCCCTAGCAGAAACAATCCCCAATACGTCCAGAAAAACTCCCAGCTGGGGCTGTTCCTCATTGACCCAGAGTGAGTCACCTGTTCATCCTGGAGCCAATTAGTGGTTTCTATTGACCAGGTAGAGTTCACAGCTGAGGAGAGAGGCCAGTCCACACAAGTCTCATATACCTAGAGGACTAGAGAGGGGGTTCTCCAAAAAGAAAAGGGGGTTTGTTAGTAAAAGAGTGACTACTGGGTAAACAAAACCTTATATCCACTACACCCATCTAAAGCATACCTTCAAGATCAAGTTCAGGCTCAGTGAGGCTCACTGTGGTCCCCTCTGCTGCTATATTTCCCCTTACCCTACCACTACCACATCCACACACTAGTTGGGATAAACTGCTTCTGGTTCCCTCAACTCTCTCAGCCCTCGACTTTTGCACATGTCTGCTCTCAACCCAAACTCTCGTTTCTCCTATCCTCTTTCCAACAAGTCCCTGCTCAGCTTCGTGGCCTCATTAGATAGGTTACTGCCTCCAGAAAGGAGGGCCTGAGACCCCTACAAAAGAGATTTGGTGCCCAAGGTGGATACTAATGGTTTGATCTATGGAGCACTTTTCCTTGTTTCTTTGGGGACATTAACCCTGCTCCTTATTTTGGGGACTGCTTCTCTTCTCATATTCCCACCAACGTGGTCTATGGTGTTATTCTGGGTGCCCTGGCCACAGGGTTAGTGTGTGGTCCCTAAGACAAGGGAAGCCAGACTCCTCCTTGCAGATGGATAACCTAGAAATAGCGCTGTTCTGACCTCGTGGGGAAGCCTTGCATGACAGCTCACAGCCAACATGTAGACTCCGGTGGTAGAGAGACAGCTGTTGGCTTCATCCCATCACCTTGAACACAGCTACATGTCTTCCCTCCCTGGAAGTCGGTTACTGGAGCCAAGAAATTCTCCCTCTTTGCCCAAACTAGTCTGAGTTGTCATTTGCAACCCTCTACGACCAGCTGCATGCCTGCCATTCTGCAGAGTAGCCACTGGGCCAACGGAAAACTCTCGTGTGTGTGGGAAGCTTAACGTGAACTAAAAAAAATATTTTTTCTTTATTGACTTTTTTACAGAGGAGGGGGGAGAGAAAGAGAGAGAGACAGAAACATCGATGAGAGAGAATATTGATTGGCCACCTCCTGCATGCCCCTCATTGGGGAGCGAGTCCACAACCTGGGCATGTGCCCTGACCACATGTGCCCTGACTGGGAATCAAACTCGAGCCTCTTGGTGCATGGGTTGATGCTCAACCTCTGAGCCACACCGGCTGGGCCAAGCGCGCATTTCTTTTCTTTCTTCTTCTTTTTTTTTTAATCTTTTTTTTCCTTTATTGATTTGAGAGAGAGAGGAAGTGAGAGGGAGAGATAGAAACATCAATGAGAGAGAACACCAACTGTCCGCCTCCTGCATGCCCCCCACCAAGGATCGGGCCCACAACCTGGGCATGTGTCCTGACCGGGAATCGAACAAGCGACCTCTTGGTGCATGGGCCGACGCTCAACCGCTGAGCCACACCGGCTGGACTGCATTTCTTATAATAGTTTTTCTTATAGCTCCCATGTATCCAACCCCATATGTTGTCTTTAACCGCCAGGCACTCACTACATCTCTTCTGGGATGACCCCTTCTCCCACTCTCATTTCATGTTTCAGGTGGGGCTGATCCCCACCCTGCTGACTCCAGGAGTGGGCAGCGAACCCAGGTCTGGCCAAGGAGAGCCATATGTACTCCTGGCCCCCGTGATTGTTTCAGAGATGGGCACGTCATCCAAGTAAGTCTGCCAGGGACTGAATACCAGGAGGTGAGGATTACTGGGGGCTATCTTGGAGGCTGGCTACTACAGTGTGGACAATGAGGTCGGAAGAAAGTCAGAAGAAAGCATCACCCATCTGCATTGCATCCTGATGCTATTAAGAAGGAAAAGAGCCCTGGCCAGTTTGACTCAGCGGTTAGAGCGTCGGCCTGCGGTCCGGAGAGACCCGGGTTCGGTTCCCGCTAAGGGCACGTACTTCGGTTGCAGTTTGTCCCCAGCCCTGGTTGGTCGTGCGGGTGGCAGCCACTCGATGTGTCCCTTCACGTCGATGTTTCTCTCTCTCTCTCCCTCCCACTTTATCTGTACAAAAAATGGAAAAATATCCTCGGGTGAGGATAAAAAAAAAAAAAAAAGAAGGAAAAGATGGGCCTACTTGGTTTGGCTCAGCGGTTAGAGCGTCAGCCCAAGGACCAAAGAGTCGCAGATTCGATTCCGGTCAAGGGCACGTATCTCAGTTACAGTTTGGTCCCGGCCCTGTTCGGGGTCGTGTGGGAGGCAGTCATTCGATGTTTCTCTCTCTCTCCTTCCCACTCAGTCTGAAAATAAATGAAAAAAATATCCTCCGGTGAGGATTTATAAAAAAAAAAAAAAAGGAGAAGATGGGCCCTGGCCAGGTAGCTCAGTTGGTTAGAGCATTATCCAGATATGTCAAGGTTGGGGGTTGACCCCAGTCAGGGCTCATACACGAATCAACCAATACATGCATGAATGAGTGGGACAACAAATCTCTCTTTCTAAAATCAATCAATCAATCAATAAAAAGATGGAGGGGATGATAAACTCACAAGTACTTCTGAGAGCTGGAACTCATCCATTGGGTTTGTCGATGTGAGCGTCACTGATGGTCGCGCAGGAGGACAGTGTAGAAGAAAGCTTTATTGGAATGTGGTTAAGAGAGAAAGAGGGATGTGGAAGTGGAAGGACTGTAGAGTTAGCTGCACGGGAGAGAAGGGAAATGGTGTAGCAGCTGAAAAATATGAGGTCCGGGTGAACTTTTTAGACCCCACACTTCTCAGGGGGACACCCCCACAGCAGAGATACGCCTTGGGAACCTTAGCTCGCCTGCAGGAGTGGGGCTAGCCCTTTCCTCGTCTCCACCCTTCCTACCCGTGTTGATGCGGCTTCTTCTGTAAATCTTTGGTTATAAGACTTCTGGTCCTCTAGTCCTCAGTTGGTTATTCATGCTCCTTCTTCGATCATTGAGCTGTAATTCCAGTTTGGACCTGGGAGGAGGTGAGTGTAGCTTCCATCTACTCTGCCGCCATCTTCCATGTTTGACTTCTTCAAGGTGAACTTTTTTTTTTTATCCTCACCTGAGGACATTTTTTGATATTTTGTTCAGATAGAGTGGGAGGGAGAGAGAGAGAGAGAAACATTGACGTGAAAGGGACACATCATGTGGCTGCCATCCACATGACCCAACCAGGACCGGGGACAAACTGCAACCGAGACACGTGCCCTTAGTGGGAACCGAACCCAGGTCTCTCCAGACCGCAGGCCAACATTCTAACCGCTGAGCCAAACCGGCCAGGGCATTCAAGGTGAACTTTTTAAGGATGGGATAGATTACATATATATGTATATATGTCTGTGGGCTGATGGGAATGTTCCCATAGAGGGGGAAGTTTTGGTGACGCAGGAGAGGGGGAGAATGCTAGAATGATGCCTGTGAACAGACAGGAGAACGGCATCCAAGTGGAGAGGGGGGCCTTGGAGAGAAGCATAGATATGTTTCTCTTTCTCTCTTCCCCCCTCTCTCCCTCCTGCTCTATCTGAAGATAAATGCAAAATAATAATAATAAAAAAAAGAAATGTCCTTGGGTGAGGATAAAGAAATAAATTAAAAAAAAAATTCTCACCCAAGACCGTGGCCGGTTTGGCTCAGCGGTTAGAACGTCGGCCTGCAGTCCTGAGAGACCTGGGTTTGGTTCCCGCTAAGGGCATGTACCTTGGTTGCAGTTTGTCCCCAGCCCTGGTTGGGTCGTGTGGGTGGCAGCCAATCGTGTCCCTTTCACGTTTCACGTTGATGTTTTTCTCTCTTCTCCTCCTCCTCCTCCTTCTCCTCCTCCTCCTCCTCCTCCTCCTCCTCCTCCTCCTCCTCCTCCTCCTCCTCCTTCTTCTTCTTCTTCTTCTTCTTCTTCTTCTTCTTCTCTCTCCCTTTCACTCTATCTGAACAAAACAATGGACAAATGTCCTCAGGCGAGGATAAAAATAAATAAATAAATAAATAATAAAATTCTCACCCAAGAATTTTTATTATTTTACTTTATTATTGATTTTTGAGAGAGAGAGAGAGAGAGAGAAAGAAATATCAGTGTGGCCCTGGCCAGTTTGGCTCAGCGGTTAGAGCGTCGGCCTGCGGTCTGGAGAGACCCGGGTTCGGTTCCCGCTAAGGGCACGTACTTCGGTTGCAGTTTGTCCCCGGCCCTGGTTGGTCGTGTGGGTGGCAGCCACTCGATGTGTCCCTTCACATCGATGTTTCTCTCTCTCTCTCCCTTCCTCTCTCTCCCTCCCACTCTACCTGTACAAAAAATAAAAAAATATCCTCAGGTGAGGATAAAAAAAAAAAAAAAGAAAAAAAAAGAAATATCAGTGTGAAAGAGAAATATCGATCGATTGCCTCCCTATGCATTCTCTGACAGAGGATCGAACCCACAACCTAGGTGTGTGTCCTGACTAGGAATCAAACCCGAGATCTTTTGGTGTATGGGATGACACTCCAACCAACTGAGTCACCTGGCCAGGGCTATTTATATATTTCCATTTGGCAATGTTTATATCGGAACAGTGAAACTAAACTTTAAGAGATACAAGATGTCCTTAGTTTGGATATGATTAGTGTATTATAAAAGAGACGCAGAATTGATCTACATGACGAAAGATTTCAGAACGTCAATGGAATGGGCGGCTTTATTTGATGCCATTTTCATAACGATTTATTTCAGTCTACATACGTCCCCAAAATGTGGCCATTTCTTTTTCTTTTTTCTTTTTTCTTTTATCCTCACCCGAGGACATTTTCCCATTTTTTGTTCAGATAGAGTAGGAGGGAGAGAGAGGAAGAGAGAGAGAGAGAGAAACATTGACGTGAAAGGGACACATCGAGTGGCTGCCTCCTGCACGACCTACCAGGACTGGGGACAAACTGCAACTGAGGTGCGTGCCCTTAGTGGGAACCGAACCCAGGTCTCTCTGGACCCCAGGCCGAGGTTCTAACCGCTGAGCCAAACAGGCCGGGGCGGGGGGGGGGTTTCTAAACTCCTGTCCTGCCATGAGTGACCACCTTAGCTCATACCTACTCTCCTGCTGCAGCCGTAGGGAAACACGTCAACTTCTATCTACTAATCCTCTACATAATTATAGGTAAATATAGTAATATTCTATACAATAATAAGTACAAACAATATACAGTAATCTTGCTGTAGAATCCACACACGGTCCCCATTTCAGTTGACCCTGTGAAATAATGTTTGGTAGGAATAAACCAGAGACGCGACGGACGGTGAATGGAATATTTATTGAATATATATTGAAGATGGAGCTACAACATGCAATTGTCTTTTGTCTTGCACCAAAATCTAGTGCACGACTTTCTCCTACACGTCCGTGTAAATGTTCTGGAGAATGGAAGACCCTGCATTATTGCCAACATATTCTTTTTACTTCACAACGCGTTAATTTTCAGGGGTCAGAAGCAAATCCTCACATTTTCAGTCCCTTCTAATTGTCTCTGGTTTGGGGATCCAGAGGGGTTTTTTCTTTTTCTTTTTTCTTTTTTTAACGCCCCCAGGGCAATGCGCCTCACTAAGATTAGGGGGTAGGGAGTGGTGTGCTATGCATTTGAAAAGAAGTTGAAGGGCCACCGTGAAAGGGGAAAACGTAGGGCCCCTCTCTGGGAAATTGCTTCTAGTAAACAATCCGCCTTTCTTCCGCCCTTGGAGGGCAAGCACGCCTCCAGGGTTACAAGTAACCTAATTTGAAGGCCACAGCTCTAATGACCTTCAGGTCTCAGATTGATTTGGGAGCCTCCAGCCCTCTGGCCCATTCAGTCTCTCCTGGGACGCTCCCAGGCAGCCACCCCAGACTGAGGGACGCCAGGAGCCTCCTTTCCTTAATCCCTCCAGCTGGGGCGGGAGGCCCTTGCAAGGGCTTGGAAGGAGGCCTGTTCCCCTGACCCCTCCACCCCTCAGTCTTCCACCTCAGCGGAGGGGGGTTGCCTGAGCACAGCACGCAAAAGTGATTTCTGTACCAGTGAGCTCTGGGGAATGCAGTCTTTCTAGGAAGGGAAAGAAAGTATTACTGTTTCCATATCCAGGAACGGGGGGGGGGGGGAATGGGGGGGGGCCTTGACCCGATTCATGTTTCCATATTCTGGAAGGGGAGTAAGCACAGACCTTGTAAATGTTTCCATACTCCAGGAAGGGGTTAGACGGAGACCCTGCCTCCCCTTCCACCCCCTTCTGGAGCAGGTAACCCCATAAAGCTGTCTCCAGCTGCAGGGAGAAAGATTCCGGCGAGGACAGGAACTTCCTACATCCTCCCTTCCAGCCTCATCCAGCTTCAGCCTTCCCGAAGCCCCCAGAGGCCTCAGGTTTCTGCATACCAGAGGAAGGGAGTGGGGGAGGGAGGGGAAGAGGGGTCTCACCTCATTAACCCTGCAATCAAAGAGCAAGAAGGCTCCCACGCTCAGGCCCTGGTGCAGAGCCCTCTGGGCGCCTGGAGCTACTCTCTGTTTCTTAGATGCCCTGTTGCGGTGACTAGTGGGTCTCCTCTGGAAGCTCCGGGGGTCCCTCCAGGGGGCTGACCAGAGAAATTCAAAGACCCCACCTGGGAGAGTCAGGTGTGAACTATGAATAAAATTGTATGGGACACCAACAATGGAACATCACTCATTCAACAAGTTTTTTTTTTTTTTATCCTCACCCCAGGACACTTTTTCGATATTTTGTTCAGATAGAGTGGGAGGGAGAGAGAAAGAGAAACATCAAAGCGAAAGGGATACATCGAGTGGCTGCCACTCACACGACCCAACCAGGGCCGGGGACAAACTGCAACCGAGATACGTGCCCTTAGCGGGAACTGAACCCGGGTCTCTCTGGACTGCAGGCCGACGCTCTAACTGCTGAGCCAAACCGGCCAGGGCTCAACAAGTGTTTTTGCGTGGCTACCTCCCAGGGCTAAATTCTGGGGAGTCACGAAGCTCAGAAAGATCTGTTCCTTTTCTCCTGGAGCAGGTGCAGTGGGAAGTGGGGGCTCTGGCTGACAAAGTCAAGGCAACTTTCAAAATAATTGGAGATAGGCAATGATTTTTTTTTTGGATATGACACCAAAAACACAGGCAACAAAGGCAAAAAGCAGACAAGTGGGACATCTTCCCCGGCCGGTTTGGCTCAGCGGTTGGAGCGTCGGCCTGCGGTCTGGAGAGACCCGGGTTCAGTTCCCGCTAAGGGCACGTACTTTGGTTGCAGTTTGTCCCCGGCCCTGGTTGGTCGTGCGGGTGGCAGCCACTCGATGTGTCCCTTCACATGGATGTTTCTCTCTCTCTCTCTCTCTTCCTCTCTCTCCCTCCCCCTCTATCTGAACAAAAAATGGAAAAATGTCCTCGGGTGAGGATAAAAAAAAACAAGTGGGACATCTAATGACTTTTGTGCCTCAAAGGAAACCATCAACTAAGTGAAAGGGCAGCCCATGGAGTGGGAATAAAATCTATTTCGTGGTCCTGGCTGGGTAGCTCAGTTGGTTAGAGTGTCATCCCCATACGCCAAGGTTGCAGGTTTGATCCCCGGTCAGAGCACATACAAGAAGCATCCAATAAGTGGAATAAGCGTGAATAAGTGGAATAACAAATTGATGTTTCTCTCTCTCTCTCTCTCAAATCATAAATAAAAATTTTAAAAAAAGAAAATATTTGCAAATGATATACCTGATAAAGAGTTCATATCCAAAATATATAAAGAACTACTAAGCACAGTAATACAAATAAATTAATTAACCTGATTTTAAAATGGGCGAAGAGCCCTGGCCAGTTTGCTCAGTGGTTAGAGTGTTGGCCTGTGGTCCAGAGAGACCCGGGTTCGGTTCCCGTTAAGGGCATGTACCTCGGTTGCAGTTTGTCCCTGGCCCTGGTTGGGTCGTGTGGGAGGCAACCACTCGATGTGTCTCTGTCACGTCGATATTTTTCTCTCTCTCCCTCTCTCACCCTCCCACTCTATCTGAACAAAAAATGGAAAAAATGTCCTTGGGTGAAGATTAAAATGGGCAAAGGACTTCAATACATTTCTGTAAAGATGCTATACAAATGGCCAACAGTACATGTAAAAGTGCCCAACATCATTAATCACCAGAATGCAAATAAAAACCACAATAAGATATCACCTCACATCCATTAGGATGTCTGTTATTAAAAAGAAAAAAAGGAAGGAAGGAAGGAGAAAGAAAAAGGGGGGAGGGAGAGAGAGAAAGAGGAAGAAAGAAAGAAAGAAGAGAGAGGAGAGAGAGAGAGAGAGAGAGAGAGAGAGAGAGAGAGAGAGAGAGAAGGAAAGAAAGAAATGTTGCCCAGAATGTGGAGAACTTGAAACCTTGTGCACCGCAGGTGGGATGATAAAGTGGTACAACTGCCACAGAGAACAACATGGAGAGTCCTCACATGGAGAACCACCATGTGATCCAGCACCTCTGCTTCTGGGTATATAGCCAAAAGAATTAAGGACAGGGTCTAAAGAGATATTTGTACCCATGTGCATAGCAACATGATTCACAACAGTCAAAGGCAGAAGCAACCTAAGTGCCCATCAGTGGAAGATAAACAAAACGCAGTCCATCCACACAGTGGAATGTAGTGCAGCCGCGAAAAAGGAAGGGCATTCTGATCCGTGCTACATGTACGGACCTGGAGGAAA